>NC_135235.1:641020584-641633084 GCF_051348905.1 Ranitomeya variabilis | reverse complement strand
CCTGTGTGTCATCTCCCCTGTATATAGTATAGACCTGTGTGTCATCTCCCCTGTATATAGTATACACCTGTATGCCATCTCCTCCTGTATATAGTATATACCTGTGTGTCATCTCCCCTGTATATAGTTTATACCTGTGTGTAATCTCCCCTGTATATAGTATAGACCTGTGTGTCATCTCCCCTGTTTATAGTATATACGTGTGTCATCTCCCCTGTATATAGTATAGACCTGTGTGTCATCTCCCCTGTATACAGTATATACCTGTGTGTCATCTCCCCTGTATATAGTATAGACCTGTGTCATCTCCCCTGTATATAGTATACACCTGTATGCCATCTCCTCCTGTATATAGTATATACCTGTGTGTCATCTCCTCCTGTATATAGTATATACATGTGTGTCATCTCCTCCTCTATACAGTATATACCTGTGTGCCATCTCCTCCTGTATACAGTATATACCTTTGTGTCACCTCTATGGGCAACACAAGCAGTGTCACCTGTTGAGGTGAAGAACATGCATACATACACTGTATTATACATAGATAATATATAATATAAAATATAATAATAATGTAATATATACTCATAAATCAGATGTTTCAAAGCCCTCTTTTGCAATTGAGCCAAAACTAAGATTGTTGCCACTATAGTGGCCCTACAGGCACCACCATAGTGGTAAAGGGCCTTGGCCCTTTATACAAAGTTCTATATGTTCTTAATCTCATGTATAGATGAATTAATGCATATTTTGTTTTTCTTTTTTAGCCCATCCACGGAGGAGCCTATTGTTCTCCCTACTGTTGTTGAAGAAGCTAGGTAAGAACTATGTAACAAATTTCTAAAAACATTTGTAACCGCTTTAATATGAGTAAAGGAAGCTTCTGGTGTCAATAATCACCTTAATATTTCCTTGTTTTTTCCAGTTCAAGTGCCAATATGCCCCTGCGGAAAAAAATCACTGTGGTTGGGTTTCACAACAAGCATGATTTAAAATCCACTATTTTACTGAGTTTTAAAAAATATTTGAAGGGGAAATGTTCAGCATCGACCATAAAGCCAATGGTAAGTGTGATTTTATCAGTTTGCATGTATTTGATGAATCCTTACAGATGTGAACCCAATTGTATGATCATTTGTTTAATTTTAGATACAAATCGTTTCCCGCTTTCTCTACTTTATAAACTCTGAAGAGATCTCTGTGGACTTTTTAAAAAACTTGAGGGCTACCAGAGAATATTTTCTTTCCCTGGAAAGACTGAAGACCAGTGAAGAAACCATTAAAAAGCATGTTAGTCACCTGCGGAAATTTATACGTTTCCTACTCTCAGAGGACTACCCCAGTGACCTCGACGACGAAGCTAAAAATGCAGTTGGTCCCTTTATGGAGACCCTAAAGGTCATAGAGAATAAATTGAACCAGAAGCTTGCTAAAGGCAGGAAGAGGGGGTAAGTAGCTCAAGTTTATACTGCACCTGCAATTTGAATTTCTACTGTCATGGGGATGGAAAATGCCATAAAAAATCATCATGGGAAAGGAGGATTATCAGAAAGTCTATATTTCATTACTTGTACCGCCATCCAAGGCTGGGACAAAGTAATGTTTAGCTCATCTTGCCAATCCACAATTCCCGTGCAATCCAATAAAAACATCCAAACGAATGTACCTGTAACATACCTACTTTTATCACCCACAGATTGGAATCTGCGCCTCTCACCATGGCTGATTGTCGCAAAATTTTGACAGTGGCCAAGCCTCACATCTCTGATATCTTTACACGAGCACAATTGGGCATTAAGCTGATTGATAAGGAGAAGACTTTGGCATGTTATTATCTTCAGGCTGTTCTCGTCTATAAATATTTGCGTAACCCATCTGAGATCAAAAATCTAATGGTAGGTTTAATATATAATTAACCAACTTAGCATATTGGGGACAGATGCAGCTTCGCCATATCTTATGTATTTTCTATGTTCCTCATCTTATAGGTAAAAGAATGGATTGAGAGGGAGAAATTGCATGTTGATGGACAGCTGGTGACAATAGTAAAGTCAATAAAAAGTATTGTTATACTGCAGGATGAGGATGAGCAGGTAAATATTAAAAACATGAACATACAGCACAGCATTATATGAATTAAGGTTTTGCTATTGGCAATCATATTTTTTACACATTTCCCTTTGACAGAATTTCTGCACATACTTTGAAAAGATTAGGCCAACTTTTCAGCCAGAGGATGTAAAAAAGGCGCTTGAATTCTTTGTGTCCTGCAAGGGGAAAAGAATCTTGAATCCTGGCAAAGACATGGAGCGCTTCCAGAAGAAGTTAGTAATAAATGAGGCCCTCCTTGTATTTTCTGCCAAGCATTTACCACTACTAACAAATGTTTTATCCGCAGGTATGGGCTGCCCATAATAACATGGACGAGGTCAATAAACATATATAAAAAGTGGGCTGAAGAAAATCTTTCCCAAGTGGAAAGAGACCAGGCCAATGCATATTTGCAGCTTGACACCAAACCAGACACCGTGGATACATCTCTATTGGCGGCCGGGATGTTATTAGTAGCCACACTAAAGGGAGACGATGAAGCAGGAACCTCCGAGTAAGAGACCTAACTTTATCTCCACAGGCATTCCCAAAATCCATCTTTTCATTGCATGAGACTTAAGTAATTATGCCTTTTAGCATAAATGATTCCTACTAAATTCTTGGTTAAGTAGTCTACTAGGTAACAACACCTTTTATCAGTTTTTCATATCTTAACGGTCTTTTTTTAACTTCACAGATCTACATTGCCCAAGAGGCGGAGGATCACAGCAGAAGAAGGCAGCGAGGGACAAACTAATGAGGAAGAGACAGAAGGCGCTGGGTAGGAGACCAAAAACATACTGTATGATGCCCCCACAATTCCTCCACAATACCATCCACACACTATGATAACCCAACTGTACCCCCTTCAACTACCCTGGCAATGAATAGTAGCCCCAGCACAGTATAATCCACAAATGTGACCTCCCCGTACAGCCCTGCATGCAGTACAAGGGGCCTATATATAGTATAATGGCCCTTACCATCCCTGCACATAGTATAATGACCCCCACACAGATCTCCGCACGGTCTTTTGAACCCCACACAAGCTTCACATTGTATATTTGCTTGCTCACAATATAGTGACCCTCAATTAGGCCTCCATAAAGTATAAAGGCTCCGTCATAGCCATACACATAATATAATGCCCTCCACAAAGCCATCCAAATATTATAATGGCCCTACATAGTCCTCCATTTGGTATAATGTAACCCCATTGCCTTCTATAAAAAAAGTGTAAAAAAATGATTCCCCATAGTCTATCTATATATATATATATATATATATATATATATATATATATATATATATATATATATATATATATATATATATATATATATATATATATATATATATAATTGTCTAAGGGTTTTTCTGTCTGTCCTGGAAATCCCGCGTCTCTGATTGGTCGAGGCCCAGGCGCCCTCGACCAATCAGCGACGGGCACAGTATCGACGTAGATGTCATAATGGTTGCCATGGCGACGATGATGTCATAAAGGTTGCCTCGACCAATCAGCAGACGGGCACAGTCTGCCGCGAATTCTGGAATCATCATTGTCCATATACTACGGGGACATGCATATTCTAGAATACCCGATGTGTTAGAATCGGGCCACAATCTAGTATATTATACACCACACATAGTCCTCAATATAATTTAATCTAGCCTTTACCTGTATATAATATTATGCAATCTCCATAGTACTCAATTATAAAGCAGCTTCTATAGTTCTTCATATAGTATAATGTAGCCTCTATAATCCTCCACGTAGTCTCTATATTTATCAATATTGCAAAATGTAGCCTCTATACTACTCTGCATAGGATACAGCCTCTATTATCCATATAGCATAATGTGTAACTACAGTCCTATCACCAATAGCGTAATGTGGCCCTACAGTCCTGTGATCCCTAACCTAATGGGGCCATGCAGTAAATAATAGTTAATATATTTAATTGTGTATTAAACATAAATTGATTATATAGTCAATAATTTTTACCACAAATAACTTTGCGGCACCTTCCCTTTAAGCAATTATGTCTTTTAGCATATGATTAATTCCAAATTCTTGGTTAAGTCGTCTAGTAAGGAACAACACCACTTTCAGGATCTCATAACTTATAATCTCTCTCTTTTTAACTTTACAGAAGTTCCATTGGCACTGCAGGAGAAGGCGGCAATCGAGGACATTCTGAGGCGGAACAAACAGACAAGGAAAAAACAGTCCAACAGGCTGAAAAACTGTTCCATTTCAGCAGACTAATTAAAAAGTACCCTGTTGGAGTGGACGATGATCCGCCGACCCTGTCCGCCTGCAGTCAGTACACCGAGAATTTTGCGAAGTACTGTCAGGATAAATGGAGGCGGGAACAGTACAATTTACGGGTTTCAAATGCAATAGGTAAGTTTTTAATGGACTGTTTTCCAAATTTCATTTTAATTATGTCTAGCAGAAGATGTATTCTTTGGGATGTGCTGCCTTATCATTTTATGTTTGCTGAATATTTACAGTATTGTTTTTTTCTTGTAGATTTTTTCAGGCATTTCCCCAAAGAAAATGACTTAAAGAACTATTTGAAAAGACAGCATTGGACAACCAATCTACCTGTCCTACAAGATGTCCAACGTGGATGGAAGCCAAAACCAAAAAGAGGGGATCCAGAGCACAATATCAAGCTTCAAGAAATGATTAGGTCACAAAACTGGAATGGCCTTATCATCACAAATGATAAAACGAAAGGTGAAGGACTCCACACTACTCATGGATTTACTAAGGGTGACATCATTTGTGACTATCATGGGGCGCTTATAGCAGGAAATGAGGCTGAAATATTACAATCAACCGTGCATGAAAATGAATGCTATATGTTTTTTTTTAATATTGGAAAAGAGGTGTGGTGTTTTGATTCCAGGGAGGCTCCATGCAAATGCCACCCAGACATGCCATCAACATTTGGACGAAAGATCAATCATTCACAAAAAAATTACAATGTGAAACCTGTCGTTAAATACATACTTGACGATCACACCCCATCAATCCTATTTACGGCTATTTGTGATCTCAAACCAGGGGTAGAACTTTTGTTTGATTATGGTGTCAAAAAGAATCAATTTGGAGAAGCTTCAAATATCTCATGGCTGAACACATGACTGTAACATTTAAAAAAGTATTTTACTTTATAGGTTTCCCCTTTTTTGCACAGCTTTCCTCAAGTTAATTTGGTTTCCTTCCACACCCCAAAGACATGCTGATAGGGAATCTGGATTGTGGACCCAATGTGGACACTGTTTTGGGTTTATGGAAAGCACTGTGAAGTTAATTGCACTTTATGGCTGCCATCACACTAGCAGTATTTGAACAGTATTTTACATCAGTATTTGTAGCCAAAACCAGGAGTGGGTGATAAATGCAGAAGTGGTGCATATGTTTCTATTATACTTTTCCTCTAGTTGTTCCACTCCTGGTTTTGGCTTACAAATACTGATGTAAAATACTGACCAAATACTTCTAGTGTGACGGCAGCCTATAACTGAATAAATTTTTGTTGCTATTGTTATTATTGTCAAAAGTAATATAAATAAATATTTTCCTTTTACCATTTCCTTACTGGTGATATGTTTAAATTAGTTGGGCCCACACTTTGAAAAAAAATTTAAATATTCAGAGGATGAGAGCCGGCTATTGTTTTTTTTTGGCACTAGTAGCCGGCTCTCACTGTAGATTATGACATTGAGGATGAGGTGGATATTGGGCTCTCTGCCTCTCTATCATTCTCTGTCTTCATGCGCCTGTCTGCGCCTCACTGTGCCTCATTGCGCCTCTCTGTGCCTCTTTCTGTGCCTCACGGTGACTCTCTCTCGCTGTGCCTTGGCAATGCAAATTTAGAGACTGGTGAAGTGATCCAAATATGTCACATTGAACAGCCCAGTTTGTTGCTGATTAGCAGCAGAAGATGTGAGTCTTCTCTCTGTCGCGTTATGTGTCTCACTGTACCTCACTGTGCCCGACCCAGCTTATATGTGCCTTTAAATAACTGTCTGTGACTTTCTCTGCCTCTCTATCATTCTCTGCCTTCATGCGCCACACTGTGCCTCATTGCGCCTCTCTGTGCCTCTTTCTGTGCCTCACTGTGCCTCTCTCTCGCTCACTGAGCCTCGGCAATGCAAACTGAGAGACTGGTGAAGTGATCCAAATATGTCACATTGAACAGCCCAGCTTGTTGCTGATCAGCAACCGAAAATGTGAGTCTTCTCTTTATCGCGTTATGTGCCTCACTGTGCCTCTTTTTGCCTCTGTGCATCTGAAAATATTCTGAGGATGAGACCCGGCCATTGTACTCATTTTTGGCACAATTAGCCACCTCTCACTGAAAATGACGTACTGAGGATGAGACCCGGCCATTGTATTCATTTTTGGCACAATTAGCCGGCTCCTACTGAAGAAAATGACGTACTGAGGATGAGACCCGGCTATTATTTTCATTTTTGGCACAATTAGCCACCTCTCACTGAAAGAAATGACATACTGAGAATGAGACCCGGCCATTGTACTCATTTTTTGCACAATTAGCCGAGTCTCACTGATGAAAATGACATAATGAGAATGAGAGCCGACTATTGTACTCATTTTCTGCACAATTAGCCAAGTCTCACTGATGAAAATGAGATACTGAGGATGAGAGCCGACTATTGTACTTATTTTTTGCACAATTAGCCGAGTCTCACTGATGAAAATGAGATACTGAGAATGAGAGCCGTCTATTGTATTCATTTTTTGCACAATTAGCCGAGTCTCACTGATGAAAATGACATGCTGAGGATGAGAGCCGACTATTGTACTCATTTTTTGCACAATTGGCTGACTCTCACTGATGAAAATGACATGCTGAGGATGAGAGCCGCCTATTGTACTTATTTTTTTGCACAATTAGCCGTGTCTCACTGATGAAAATGAAATACTGATGATGAGAGCCGTCTATTGTACTCATTTTTTGCAGAATTAGCCGAGTCTCACTGATGAAAATGACATGCTGAGGATGAGAGCCGACTATTGTACCTATTTTTTGCACAATTAGCCGAGTCTCACTGATGAAAATGAGATGCTGAGGATGAGAGCCATCTATTGTACTCATTTTTTGCACAATTAGCCGAGTCTCACTGATGAAAATGAGATACTGAGGATGAGAGCCGAATATTGTACTTATTTTTTGCACAATTAGCCGAGTCTCACTGATGAAAATGAGATACTAAGGATGAGAGCCGTCTATTGTATTCATTTTTTGCACAATTAGCCACCTCTCACTGAAGAAAATGACGTACTGAGGATGAGACCCGGCTATTATTTTCATCTTTGGCACAATTAGCCACCTCTCACTGAAGAAAATGACGTACTGAGGATGAGACCCGGCAATTGTATTCATTTTTGGCACAATTAGCTGGCTCTTACTGAAGAAAATGACATATTGAGGATGAGAGCCGTCTATTGTACTCATTTTTTGCACAATTAGCCGAGTCTCACTGATGAAAATGACATACTGATGATGAGAGCCATCTATTGTATTCATTTTTTGCACAATTAGCCGAGTCTCACTGATGAAAATGACATACAGAGGATGAGAGCCGTCTATTGTACTCATTTTTTGCACAATTAGCCGAGTCTCACTGATGAAAATGACATGCTGAGGATGAGAGCTGACTATTGTACTTATTTTTTGCACAATTAGCCGAGTCTCACTGATGAAAATGAGATACTGAGGATGAGAGCCGTCTATTGTACTTATTTTTTGCACAATTAGCCGAGTCTCACTGATGAAAATGACATTCTGAGGATGAGAGCCGACTATTGTACTTTTTTTTTGCACAATTAGCCGAGTCTCACTGATGAAAATGAGATGCTGAGGATGAGAGCCATCTATTGTACTCATTTTTTGCACAATTAGCCGAGTCTCACTGATGAAAATGACATACTGAGGATGAGAGCCGACTATTGTACTCATTTTTTGCACAATTAGCCGAGTCTCACTTATGAAAATGAGATACTAAGGATGAGAGCCGTCTATTGTATTCATTTTTTGCACAATTAGCCACCTCTCACTGAAGAAAATGACGTACTGAGGATGAGACCCGGCTATTATTTTCATCTTTGGCACAATTAGCCACCTCTCACTGAAGAAAATGACGTACTGAGGATGAGACCCGGCCATTGTATTCATTTTTGGCACAATTAGCTGGCTCTTACTGAAGAAAATGACATACTGAGGATGAGAGCCGACTATTGTATTTATTTTTTGCACAATTAGCTGACTCTCACTGATGAAAATGACATGCAGAGGATGTCACATTGAACAGCCCAGCTTGTTGCTATTCAGCAACAGAGGATGTGAGTCTTCTCTCTATTGCATTCTGTGCCTCAATGTGCCTCACTGTGGCTCTGTGCCCATCCCAGCCTAAATGTGCCTTTCAATGACTCTCCATCTTTATCTGCCTTCATGTGCCTTTCTGCGCCTCACTGTGCCTCATTGCGCCACTCTGTGCCTCTATCTGTGCCTCCCTGAGCCTCTCTCTCGCTCACTGTGTATCGGCAATGCAAATTGAGAGACTGGTGAAGTGATTCAAATATGTCCCATTGAACAGCCCAGCTTGTTGCTATTCAGCAACAGAAGGTGTGAGTCTTTTCTCTATCGTGTTCTGTGCCTTTCTGTGTCTCACTGTGCCTCATTTTGCCTCTGTGCATCTGAAAATATTCAAAAGATGAGAGGCAGCTATTGCGTTCATGTTTGGCACAATCAGCCAGCTCTCACTGTTGAAAATGACATACTGAGGATGAGAGCCGTCTATTGTACTCATTTTTTGCACAATAAGCCGGCTCTCCCTGAACAAAATGACATATTGAGGATGAGAGCCGTCTATTGTACTCATTTTTTGCACAATAAGCCGGCTCTCCCTGAACAAAATGACATATTGAGGATGAGAGCCGTCTATTGTACTCATTTTTTGCACAATTAGCCGAGTCTCACTGATGAAAATGACATGCTGAGGATGAGAGCCGACTATTGTACTTTTTTTTTGCACAATTAGCCGAGTCTCACTGATGAAAATGACATGCTGAGGATGAGAGCCGACTATTGTACTTATTTTTTGCACAATTAGCCGAGTCTCACTGATGAAAATGACATACAGAGGATGAGAGCCGTCTATTGTACTCATTTTTTGCACAATTAGCCGAGTCTCACTGATGAAAATGACATGCTGAGGATGAGAGCTGACTATTGTACTTATTTTTTGCACAATTAGCCGAGTCTCACTGATGAAAATGAGATACTGAGGATGAGAGCCGTCTATTGTACTTATTTTTTGCACAATTAGCCGAGTCTCACTGATGAAAATGACATTCTGAGGATGAGAGCCGACTATTGTACTTTTTTTTTGCACAATTAGCCGAGTCTCACTGATGAAAATGAGATGCTGAGGATGAGAGCCATCTATTGTACTCATTTTTTGCACAATTAGCCGAGTCTCACTGATGAAAATGACATACTGAGGATGAGAGCCGACTATTGTACTCATTTTTTGCACAATTAGCCGAGTCTCACTTATGAAAATGAGATACTAAGGATGAGAGCCGTCTATTGTATTCATTTTTTGCACAATTAGCCACCTCTCACTGAAGAAAATGACGTACTGAGGATGAGACCCGGCTATTATTTTCATCTTTGGCACAATTAGCCACCTCTCACTGAAGAAAATGACGTACTGAGGATGAGACCCGGCCATTGTATTCATTTTTGGCACAATTAGCTGGCTCTTACTGAAGAAAATGACATACTGAGGATGAGAGCCGACTATTGTATTTATTTTTTGCACAATTAGCTGACTCTCACTGATGAAAATGACATGCAGAGGATGTCACATTGAACAGCCCAGCTTGTTGCTATTCAGCAACAGAGGATGTGAGTCTTCTCTCTATTGCATTCTGTGCCTCAATGTGCCTCACTGTGGCTCTGTGCCCATCCCAGCCTAAATGTGCCTTTCAATGACTCTCCATCTTTATCTGCCTTCATGTGCCTTTCTGCGCCTCACTGTGCCTCATTGCGCCACTCTGTGCCTCTATCTGTGCCTCCCTGAGCCTCTCTCTCGCTCACTGTGTATCGGCAATGCAAATTGAGAGACTGGTGAAGTGATTCAAATATGTCCCATTGAACAGCCCAGCTTGTTGCTATTCAGCAACAGAAGGTGTGAGTCTTTTCTCTATCGTGTTCTGTGCCTTTCTGTGTCTCACTGTGCCTCATTTTGCCTCTGTGCATCTGAAAATATTCAAAAGATGAGAGGCAGCTATTGCGTTCATGTTTGGCACAATCAGCCAGCTCTCACTGTTGAAAATGACATACTGAGGATGAGAGCCGTCTATTGTACTCATTTTTTGCACAATAAGCCGGCTCTCCCTGAACAAAATGACATATTGAGGATGAGAGCCGTCTATTGTACTCATTTTTTGCACAATAAGCCGGCTCTCCCTGAACAAAATGACATATTGAGGATGAGAGCCGTCTATTGTACTCATTTTTTGCACAATTAGCCGAGTCTCACTGATGAAAATGACATGCTGAGGATGAGAGCCGACTATTGTACTTTTTTTTTGCACAATTAGCCGAGTCTCACTGATGAAAATGACATGCTGAGGATGAGAGCCGACTATTGTACTTATTTTTTGCACAATTAGCCGAGTCTCACTGATGAAAATGACATGCTGAGGATGAGAGCCATCTATTGTACTCATTTTTTGCACAATTAGCCGAGTCTCACTGATGAAAATGACATACTGAGGATGAGAGCCGACTATTGTACTCATTTTTTGCACAATTAGCCGAGTCTCACTGATGAAAATGACATGCTGAGGATGAGAGCCGACTATTGTACTTATTTTTGGCACAATTAGCCGAGTCTCACTGATGAAAATGACATGCTGAGGATGAGAGCCGACTATTGTACTTATTTTTTGCACAATTAGCCGAGTCTCACTGATGAAAATGAGATGCTGAGGATGAGAGCCATCTATTGTACTCATTTTTTGCACAATTAGCCGAGTCTCACTGATGAAAATGACATACTGAGGATGAGAGCCGACTATTGTACTTTTTTTTTGCACAATTAGCCGAGTCTCACTGATGAAAATGACATGCTGAGGATGAGAGCCGACTATTGTACTTATTTTTTGCACAATTAGCCGAGTCTCACTGATGAAAATGAGATGCTGAGGATGAGAGCCATCTATTGTACTCATTTTTTGCACAATTAGCCGAGTCTCACTGATGAAAATGACATACTGAGGATGAGAGCCGACTATTGTACTTTTTTTTTGCACAATTAGCCGAGTCTCACTGATGAAAATGACATGCTGAGGATGAGAGCCGACTATTGTACTTATTTTTTGCACAATTAGCCGAGTCTCACTGATGAAAATGACATGCTGAGGATGAGAGCCGACTATTGTACTCATTTTTTGCACAATTAGCCGAGTCTCACTGATGAAAATGACATACTGATGATGAGAGCCATCTATTGTATTCATTTTTTGCACAATTAGCCGAGTCTCACTGATGAAAATGACATACAGAGGATGAGAGCCGTCTATTGTACTAATTTTTTGCACAATTAGCCGAGTCTCACTGATGAAAATGACATACTGATGATGAGAGCCGTCTATTGTACTAATTTTTTGCACAATTAGCCGAGTCTCACTGATGAAAATGACATACTGAGGATGAGAGCTGACTATTGTACTCATTTTTTGCACAATTAGCCGACTCTCACTGTATAACATAATGCATAAGGAGCAATGCTGCCATCTGGTGGTTTTACACTCATGTTTTAAAAAATCAAGTTTTTAGGCAACAGTGTCACCCGGTGGAATTTTCAATTATTACACTTTCATAAAATTTCATAAGTTAGAGCTCGCTAATTGTCCAAAAAAGCAGCGTCAAAAAGCGTGCTAGCTGGCTCTAACGAAAAAACTTTTTTACGTTTTTTGTGCGTAGATCCTCTCAGGAGGCCTATCGGAGGCCGCAGTTTGTGAGCTTTCGAACAGAAACTTTCCCGGACCCCAGAATAAAAACGTGCTATTTTTATCGCGTGCGTAAGCGTCCCGTAGCGCCAAATATAAAATTTTCCCCCGTCAGTCCCTATATTTTACTATAGAGAGAGGGTGACCCACCCAAAATGACCCTCGGCAAATTTAAATGGGCCAAAGTCATGCGTGTTGCTATTCAGCAACGTTCGTTGCAATCCAGCAACAAGATGGCCGACTTTTGTTGCTGGATAGCAACAACAGAGTCAAACCTTGTTGCTAATCTGCAACATTTGCCGATATTTTCTAAGTTTTTCACCGAAGGTGCACCTCTTGTGCTGAGTGGGTGTGCCGGAGCAGAGCTCTCATCATCCTGGAAAATGATCATTCTGAAACCCGCATTATTTTAATCTCCTGGTAATCAGGACCCATCTCAGGGTGAGAGGCTGCTAATGAGCAGTGAAGTACTACTATTCAGGTTGAAGGTCTGTCCCAGCGAGCTATCTGGTGTCGCGGTCCGGAGCAAACTGCTGAAGGAATTGTGGATATTTTAGTGCCTGGATCTGCTACTGCAAGGGAAAGAGGGGACAGGACAGAATTTTCATGATTCCACCGCTCATTTTGTCTTGAACACAGTGAGTGACTGTTCAGTCGTTCAGTCTTGTGCAAGGGTGTGATGAGCTGTCGGTATTTTGATTGACAGTTCAGTCATTCAATCTAGCTCAGGGACGTTGTGAGCTGTCAGTATTTTGATTGACAACTCAGCCATCCAGTTTGAGACTGGGAGGTGCTGAGTTTACTTCAGGTGTTCCCTTTTTTAGTAATTACCCAGCTACGAAACTAAGCTATCAGTCCCAGATAGCTGCCAGTGATGGCTTTTAGCTCACTCTGGTGTGTTCTCTGAGCTTTGTGCTCTAAATTCTGACATTTTGATCTTCTATTGACAGACCCTGGAAAATGGAAAAATGTGCATGATTTCAATGAAAAATGCTTGGAAAACTGGATCCGGAGGCCGGATTCATCATTTCACATCTCCATTTCACATGTTTTTGGCCGGCTCCATTATTGTGCGCTTTTTTCGCCAGACGAAAAAACGTTCCTCTGAACGTTTTCTCCGTCCGCCAGAAACGACTATTTGGACGGATCCGGAAAAAAACGGATGAAACGTCTAGCCATCAGGCGCAATCCGGCGCTAATACAACTCTATGGCAAAAAAACGGATCCGGCGTAAAAAAAAAAACGGATCCGTTTTTTTCAAAACTTGCCGGATTGTGCCTGAAACAAAAAACCTGATGTGTGAAAGTAGCCTAAGCGGGTAGGGCATCCATAATTCCTAGTGCAGCCGGTCAGGTCCTGTAAAATCAGGATATCAGAGCGAGGTGGCTTACATGGGGACAGAAGACATCTGGAGGAATGAGGAATTTGTGCTATAGTGGTGAAATGACCCGCAGCAAGAAAATGGGTAAGTCGGATGGAATTTCACAAGAAGACCCTCAAGATGGCGCCTGCACATCCTGAAGAAAGAAGTAGAGAGATGTCAGTGTGTGTGGCTACTAGCTAAAAGCAATATGCTCATAAAGCTCATTTTACAACCCCCATGCATCAGAGGTCTGTAACGGGTTTGCATGGACCCCAAAGTATGCCTCTTACAGGGTCTTGCTACTCAGCTCAATCACAGGAGGAGGAGGAGTACCGCCATAGCACCATCTGTGTAGGAATCTCCTGATTAACCCAGGGGGAAAGAGTGCACTCCTGGAGGAATATCCCTGGGGGAATCCCCTTGTTTGCTGGATTTCCATAACAGTTATCAAATTCAACTCCACTCTTGCTATACTGACAGGCCAGGTGGGCCACAATCGGCAAACAATTTCCATATTCCAAATCAAAGTAGCAAACTGCAATGTAGTGCAATTTAAAAGACTCACCACATAAGTAGTAAGTTGTTCCTTCCTAGTGATGAGGTAATCCAAAGTAACAAGTAGCGTGTCCACTGGATCTCTTACTTTTTTCAAAATGTCCAGCCTTTAATGAATAAGAAGTCCATAGATCATCCGTCAAGTGTAGCTTTTTTCCTTCTGTGCAAGAGCTCTGCTATGTCTAATGGTAAGGAAGTCCAAATTTGCTGCATTTCTCCAGCCAGTAGCGTTGTGTTCAAATGACTTGCTTCTGAACAACCTGCTCTGTGCAATGTGAAGTCACTCGTTATGGAAAGGTCCATGAAACAAATCCTACGCGTTTTTAAGTTATCGTCCTTCTTCCTCAGGAATTGTATCACTTCTGGACCCGGTGAGTAGTGTATATATAGTGGGGAAAACTAACTATTTGATACACTGCCGATTTTGAAAGTTTTCCCACCTGCAAAGAATGGAAAGGTCTGTAATTTTTATCGTAAGTACACTTCAAATGTGACAGACAGAATTTTTTTAAAAAATCTAGAAAATCGCATTTGTATGATTTTTAGATAATTAATTTGCATTTTATTGCATAAAATAAGTATTTGATAAAATAGAAAAATAGAACTTAATATTTGTTACAGAAACCTTTATTTACAATAACAGATGTTAGATGTATCCAGTAGTTCTTGACCAAGTTTGCACACACTGCAGCAGGGATTTTGGCCCATACCTCCCTACAGATCTTCTCCAGATCTTTCAGGCTTCTTGGCTGATGCTGGACAACATTGAGTTTCTTCTCCCTTCAAAGATTTTCTATTGGGTTCAGGTCTGGAGACTGGCTAGGCCACTCCAGGACCTTGAAATGCTTCTTATGCAGCCACTCCTTAGTTGTTGGTTGTGTCTTTCGGGTCATTGTCATGCTGGAAAACTCAGCCACAACCAATCTTCAATGCTGTTACTGAGGGAAGGAGGTTGTTAGACAAAATCTTACGATACATGACCCCCATCCATCCTCCCTTCAATACGGTGCAATCGTCCTCTCCCCTTTGCAGAAAAGCATCCCCAAAGTATGATATTTCCCCCACCATGCTTCATGGTAGGGTCGATGTTCTTGGGGTTTACTCACTCTTCCTCTTCCTCCAAACATGGCAAGTGGAGTTGATACCAAAAAGTTCTATTTTGGTCTTATCTGACCACATGACCTTCTCCCATGCCTCCCTGGATCATCCAGATGGTCATTGGCAAACTTCAAACTGGCCTGGACATATACTGGCATGAGCAGGGAAACCTTGCATGCCCTGCAGGATTTTAATCCATGATGGGGTAGTGTGTTATTAATGGTAATGTTTGAGACTGTGGTTCTAGCTCTCTTCAGGTCATTGACCAGGTCCTCCCGTGTAGTTCCACGCTGATTCCTGAAAAAAAAAAACCACGATGTAAAGGGCCTAGATTGGGGATATACCAAAAGGAACAAGAATCCATAAAATATAACATTTAATTGTGATAATTAAAAAACAATATATTATTTTTTTTATATCCTAATATGGCAAATAGGATAGTCCAGGTCAAATATCCATACTTCAGTAATATTTAAAAACTCAGGAAAATTCTAAGGGAAACAGAAACTTTGCCTCAGTATCTCTACCTACCAGCAGAGTTTGGCACCCTAGGGGATTCGTTATTGCGCCCCTGCTCCTGATTCCTGACCTTTCTCAGAATCATCCCCACGAGGTGAATACTTGGATGGACATAAACAATGACCCAGGTCCAGAAACCATAATCATAAATGTATCCTAACAGGATCACCAAAAAACCAATTGGGATAATACCCTGAGATACTTCCTATATAGATAACAACCTCCAGAAGGTGAAGTATAACAAGCTCATAAAAAATGTAAATTTATTAAAGACGTAAATTTATTAGATAAAATACAAAACATACAAAACAAATCCATAGAACATGTAAAGAAAATAATACGTTACAGAGTGCTTAAATTATTGGGTGCAGGTGCACCAAAAGAACACGCTACGTGTCACAGCATGGAAAGGGAAGGAACAGAAGGGGGTAAAGTCACATGAATACCACAACTGGGTAGCCACTAATTTTAGTCCATGTGACGATTCCTATCATAAAGCACTACATTCATAATCACAGGCCACTATAGCGGTACAATGACCAAATCTCCCAAATGCAGGAGGAACCATAAATCTCAAAATTTCTTACCCTTCTCCCTCTCCATGATGCAGACACACGCCCCTACGCGCGTTTCGCCCACCGCTTCGTCTGGAGGCTAGCACGGTGTCTCTGTCCTCTCATATCCTGTATTTATACTGCTCCCCGCCACTAAATGACAGCGCATGTTACTGACAATTACGGGCGCCTAATGCCGCATTGTCCCATGCGCCAGTATGGCGGTGCGGGTCACCGGGAAATCCCGGATGACGTCACTGACCCGCACACGTCATTAATAGGCGCCGGAAACGATGTCGTGGCCATTGCCCGTGTCAGGGACATGCGCATTAGTGGCAATAGTCCCCCTGCAATACCTAATGCTACCACTGTAGCGTACCGTCGTTCAGGCACCCGGATATGTCCGCAAATCTTATTACTAATGATACAGTGCTTCTCCATAGCAACCTATATACTATATTAGATGTATAATAAAATCTAGATACCCACTGCACAGTACTAAATTACCTATATAGGAAAACTAAAAACCTAAAACTCATACTGCGACTCAATAAAATTAAACAGAACAAAAATGATGAAAAGTGAGAAAAGGTATGGTGAAAATGTTATTGCAATTATTGCAAATAACAAATACAAGATATCATTATATAATATAATATAACAAATCCTAAAATACATAGTAAAAGGTGATCAAAAAGTCTAGCAAACATTGGGTCTTCACAATTATGACAACCCATAATAAAAAATATATAAATATATGACACAAATACATAATAAAGTGTAAGTGAGCGTGATAAAGTGACAACGTGCAGATTAACGGGCTCCATCCATAGATGCAGGGGAAAGAAAGAAGGACCCAATATTCCGGGGTCCACATCCAGAATGACTTATATTCTTCTTTTTCTTCGGAGGAGTGTATAAGTAATAATAGTTCTTAAATTATTTTAGCACTAAATAAATATAAAGGAAAAAACACAAAAACGAGTTAAAACCAGGATAAAACATAGTAACGACGTGAATACAAGATCCAGAGACGACCCAATATTATAAGAATGGTAAGAAATTTAATTGCTCATTAAGTCCAAAAGGAACCATTGTATTTAGATTATCCATCTACATTCCTTTTGCATAAGGATCCTTATAGCATCACCACCTCTACTCCCCATGTGTACACAATCAATTCCCCAGACCTTCAATTCTTTAGAATTGCATTTATGTTTTAATTTGAAGTGTCTGGGGATTGTTTTCAAGGAGTCCACGTCGTCCACCTCACGCGCGGCCTCAATATCCCTCACGTGTTCACGAGTTCTAACTCGTAACTCCCGTGATGTAAGTCCAATGTATATCAGGCCACAGCTACACATGGCGTAATATACGACATGCGTAGTCGTGCACGTGATATATTCTCTGATTTCAAATGTCTTGAGGCCGCTCGATGAGGTGAAGGACGTGGACCTTGTGTGATTTTTACATGCTAAACAACTACCGCATGGAAAGAAACCCTTTCTCCTATCTCTATTACCAAATAGAGGAATGGGTTTAGAAATGTAGTGGCTCGACACGAGAATATCCCTTAAATTACGACCTCTCCTCGCTGTCATGAGAGGTACTGGGGTCAGATGTTTTTTCAAAATTACTCTCATCAGATCCCATTGCTGGTTATAAGTGGAAATAAATCGTACCCCCACCTCTCCACCTTTCTTCTTCTCTATAATCCCCTTCTGTGGAGCCAAAAGGTCCATTCTTTTGGTATTTTTGGCCCTTGTATAGCCCTTCTTAATGCACCTGTTGCTATACCCACGATCTCTAAACCTCTGCCCAAGGTCAGTGGCCTGTCCCTCAAACAATGCATCCGAGGTGCAGATTCTACGAGCCCGGAGGAATTGTCCAGTTGGAATGGCATTAATCGTGGAGCTCATATATGCGGACGATGCATGCAATAAGGCGTTAACAGATGTTTCTTTACGGTACATATCTGTATGTATCGACCCATCCTCCTGCACTCTGAGCTCCACGTCAAGGAAGGAAACCTTTGTTTGATCATAAGTATAGGTGAGTCTAATGTTGGATTCAATGCGATTCAGACCCACCATAAATGTTTCCAACTCTACAGCAGATCCCTGCCAGATAAACAAGATGTCATCAATAAATCGAAACCACCCAAGGACTTGGGGGGCGGACTGTGCGCCATCCACAAACAGACCCCTCTCCCAAAACCCGAGAAAGAGGTTTGCATAGGAGGGCACACAGGCCGCCCCCATCGCGGTCCCCCGTTTTTGCAAGAAGAACCGGTCCTTGAATGTAAAGAAGTTGTGGGTGAGAATGAATCGCAACAAATCCAACACCAGCTCCCTCAAATCCGCATCCAAGTTACTATTTTCCAATAAGAATTGAGATGCTTGTAAACCCTCCTCATGTTGGATGCTCGTATAGAGGGACTCGACGTCTGCCACCACAAGGAATGCATCTTGGTCCAGGGACAGGACATCTAAACGTCTCAGGACGTCCGTCGTGTCTCTGACATAGGAAGGCAGCGTTTCCACCTGAGGGTGCAAGTAATGTTCAATAAATTTACATACAGGGTCGCATAGCCCTCCTATGCCAGAGACGATCGGACGCCCCGGGGGAGAAACTGTGTCCTTATGGACCTTGGGCAGAAGGTAGAACGTGGGCACAACAGGGCATTTAACCATGAGACCCATCAGGACTTTCTTAGTGATAATGCCCCTCTCAAATGCTATCTCTAAGATACAGGCAAGTTCCGCTTGGAAGGAGGATAGAGGATTCTGCACCAACTGGGTGTATGTCTGTCTATCTCTTAATTGTCTAAACGCCTCCTTCTCGTACTTCTCCACCGGCCAAATTACCACATTCCCCCCCTTGTCTGCAGGCTTGATTATAACATCACCAAGTTGGCTCAATTCCTCCAATGCTCTCCTCTGTAAAGAGGTCAGGTTGTCCCTATTCCTTTTATTTTGAATAGTTCTGAATTCTTCTGTTACTAGTTTCGTAAAAATTTCAACCTGTGAACATAAAGACAAGGGGGGGAAAGTGGTAGATTTGGAAAAAATCGGCGGCGGAGAAGTACCTGTGGCATCTGGATTAGATTCTCGTTCTAATTCCTCCAAAGCCTCAATACTTGGATGGAGCTGCAGACCGAGGAAGATTGACAGTCATCTTGTATTTCTTCCATTTTCTAATAATTGTGTCAACAGTTGTTGCCTTCTCACCAAATTGCTTGCCTATTGTCCTGCAGGCCATCTCAGCCTTGTACAGATCTACAATTTTGTCCCTGGTGTCCTCAGACAGCTCTTTGGTCTTGGCCAGGAGAGGTTTGAGTATAATTGAGTGTGTGGACAGGTGTCTTTTATACAGGTAACGAGTTCAAATCGGCGCAATTAATACAGGTAATGAGTGCAGAGTAGGAGGGCTGTCTAAAATAAAAACCTAACAAGTCTATGAGAGCCAGATTTCTTGCTGGTAGGTAGGTAATCAAATACTTATTTCATACAATGAAATGCAATTTAATTATGTGATTTTCTGGTTTTTATTTTTAGATTCTGTCAGTCACAGTTGAAGTGTAACTGCGATAAAAATTACTGACCGCTCCATTCTTTGTAGGTGGGAAAACTTGCAAAATTGTCAGTGTGTCAAATATTTATTTTCCCCACTGTACGTAAACCAAACTCACCTATTCAAGTATATGGGTCTGTAAACAAACAATGGAGAGCACTCAGATACAATCCATATGTCATTTGAGTTTTGTTGATTTTTCACTGAGCAGTTAATAAGAAAAACTTATATATGAGAGAAAAAAACATTTGACACAGATTGAAAAAACTGACTCATGGACCAGAATGGATCCATCACACTGAAAAATCAGTTTTCACATTTAACCAAAAAAGTATGATTGAGGCCTAAGGCCTCCTTTATAAGCCTTTACTCATGTAAAAGGCAATGAGTGGTGACACACATACATACTGAAGATGATGGCTTCAGAAGAGTAGTGAACAAATGAAAGAGCACAACTTGGTGGCCTAAAATCATAATCTAGTAGTCCATGCTTTGTGGTCTACTGTCTTAGTCAATAATTGAATTACAATTTGTAAGTAAATGTTATAAAATTTATAATATATGTAGATTAATACAATTTCAAGGCACTGTTATTGAAAAATAATAACATCTGTTTTATTCTTGGCAGATGTCTGTGCCAGCAGCTCAGAGGGACATCTGATATTTTCAGATTTTACAGCAGATGCCATTATCCCAGATAGACCTCCAGTCCTTCAAAGAAGAATTATTTCAACTGATCCTTTTCAACAGATCCATTCTTCTGCTTCAACAAAGACCAATATGCAAAACAAGAGTCAAGGAAGTGGTGCTGAACATGAAATAGCTCACATTGGGGAGAAAACCTTTTCATGTTCAGAATCTAGGAAATGTTTTGCAGAGAAATCACATCAGAGAAGCCACTCATCAGAGAATCCATTTTCATGTTCAGAATGTGGGAAACAGTATAGCGAGAAATATCGACTTGTAACACATCAGAGAATTCACACAGGGGAGAAGCCATTTTCATGTTCAGAATGTGGAAAATGTTTTAATCAGAAAAAAAATCTTGTTACACATCAGAGAATTCACACAGGGAATAAGCCTTTTTTATGTGCGGAATGTGGGAAATGTTTTAACTGGAAAACAAATCTTGTTATACATCAGAGAACTCACACAGGGGAGAAACCATATTCTTGTTCTGAGTGTGGGAAATGTTATAGCGAGAAATCCAAACTTAATGCACATATGAGAATTCACACAGGAGAGAAGCCATTTTCATGTTTGGAATGTGGGAAATGTTTTAACTGGAAAACAGATCTTATTAGACATCAGAGAAATCACACAGGGGATAAGCCATTTTCATGTTTAGAATGTGGGAAATGTTTTACCTGCAAAACAGATCTTATTAGACATCAAAGAACTCATACAGGGGATAAGCTATTTTTATGTTCGGACTGTGGGAAACATTATAGCACGGAATCCAGACTTGTTAAACATCAGAGCATTCACATAGGGGAGAAGCCATTTTTATGTCCAGAATGTGGGAAAAGTTGTATCACAAAGTCCAAACTTGTTACACATCTGAGAACTCACACAGGGGAGAAACCATTTTCATGTTTGGAATGCGGAAAATGTTTTACAGAAAAAACAAATCTTGTTACACATCAAAGAATTCACACAGGGGAGAAGCCATTTTCATGTTTAGAATGTGGGAAATCTTTTAATCAGAAATCAAATCTTGTTACACATCAGAAAATTCACACAGGGGAGAAGCCATTTTCATGTTCAGAATGTGGGAAATGTTTTATAAATAAACCATATCTTGTTTCACATCTGAAAATTCACACAGGAGAGAAACCATTTGCATGTTTAGAATGTGGAAAATGTTTTAATCAGAAATCAAATTTTAATATACATCAGAAAATTCACACAGGGAAGTAGACATTTTCTTTTTTTAATCATTTAATTGACAATATGAACAAGAAAAGAATACACGTTATAGTTAAGTAAAAAACGCATCTACAAGAGCAGAATATTATGTAGATAGTGGCAGAGACCCTGTTTCAAGTGATGTATCACTTAGTTTACTAGTTGCAGCAGTTGTAATATAATCACAGCTTTCCGTGTTGCAGATTTAGCAGGGCTGAGATGTTGAGCTGTGTATCACTCCGGCCACAACACTAATTAACAGCTTTTGTGTACACTGTATCATTGCTGGGTGGCATGTTTGGACCAGGAGGCACCAGACACCTTGTCCTGCAGTGATAATCTCTTGCTGATATAACACTGATTGAAGTGAGATAGCAAAAAACAGCCCAGAAAGGGACACATCACTGTAATCCGTAGCTCTCTCCCTACATCACGGTGTCCTCAGATTAAAAGCAAAAACTTGATGACAGATTGTCTTCAATGTCTTGCCCACTACACTACTACTACTACTACCCTTTGATTCTTTCCATACTGTATCATGCCCCCATGATTCCTTTAAACAAAGTATGTTGTCCCCACAGTGAACCCACTACACATCTTTCCCCTACAATGAGAAACACAAAGGAAGCTCATATGGGAGTAAGGAAAGGATCCGTGCAGAGTGAATATACAGTGACGTATTAGTGCTTACTACCCAGAGACAGGACCGTTGTAAAATACACTGGACAGTCGGACAAAATATTGAACACAACCTAAAAAGAGCACCACAACCGACCATATAGTCCAATATAATGCAGTTTTATTGTATAAATATATATAATTACAGTAAAAAGTTCTATAACGGGAAAATTTACAGGAGAAAATATAGATCACAATGCCAAGGTCGGTTGTGGTGCTCTTTTTAGGTTGTGTTCAATCTTTCCCCTACAGTACTCACTGCATTCATATTATGATGCCCCCCCCCCCCCATGTGCATTCCCCCACACATAATATGATGTTCGAACAGTGTTTGTATGTCAGTTGCCGATTTTGCTTAAGTTAATCAATTACTATATTATTTTTAGCGTATTTGTATATGTATATATATGACAACTACATTGCACATTTCTCTGTTCAACTGCAAAAAAATTTATTGATAAGAATGTCTTAGGATGCAGATTTCTTGTCTGTAACTGAAAAACAATGTTGATTTGGTTATCAGTATCAAATGATTCTTGAAAAGTGAAATTTTAATTAATTGTTTTGATTGTTTCTGATGAGAAAAATTATTTTGGTATCTGGGAGCCAGAATTTTAATGTGAATGGTAACCTTTCACCTGAGTCATGCAACCCAAACCACGGACAGCATGAGTCAGAGCCTGGCTGCACATTTGCTGCTCGATATATGTTTTTCTGAAATACTCTGCCATTTTAGAGAAAATATACTTTACAGGGATTGTTTACTAGTAGGACAACTTCTTCTCGATCTAATTGCTCGCCCCCGATTAAAATAAAACCACCTATAATCACCTTCCTTTCTGGCGCTGTTCTAGCCGTTGTGGCACTGGTTCTCCCAGGGCTATCGTGTGGTTTAATCAGTGCTGGCATCGCTGTTTCCGTCTTCAGACAATGAAGTAATTAAGAGGAAGTGAGCGACCAGTCGCAGATTTCACTTCTTTTTGATTGCTTATATGTGCAAAGGCGGGGACAGTGACGCCAGCGCTGATTGAGTGTAGGGCACATGTGACGTAACAAACACATGAGCCAACACCGCTCGAGTGGCACCAGCACAAGGACTGTGGAGTACATAAGCCAAACCTCCGACTTCTCAATTTCCCTGCCTCCGACTCCACAGCACTGCCTCACTACTGAACATGTACATAATGTGCAGCACAGATTCATCTGAACTAAAAGCCAAGATCTTTAGATCAGGTACAGAACAGGCATTTATAGGACATTTCATAACTTTCCCAAATTATTATGAAAAAATGTACAACACATCCTGCATTGTACTACTGTACCTAATTTATTATATATTTTAGTAGTCGAAGTTGGTCCATTTTATACCAACTCCACCAAAATGAACCACGACTCCCGATGACTCCATAGCCCTGGCCAGCACGGCCAATGAGTATAGGTGTTTTTATTTTAACGGGAGCAAACATTCAGATTGTGAAGGGGTTGTCCAAGTAGTGGACAAGCCCTTTAAAGATGTGGCCGGGGACCATCGCAAGACCAGCTTTTCCCACCACTGCTCGAGGTGATTGACAAGTCTCTTCTATAGCAAGAGACCTTTCAATCATCTCTAGCAGCTCTGAGAAAAGGTAGCCGAGGGCGACTTCAGACGAGTCTTTACTTCGGCTGTGGTCCCAGGCCGTATCTTTAAAGTATATACGTGGCTGTGTGAGCAGGTTGCAGGATGCAGTAACGGACAGGCGGCAGAGCAAGGGTTAAAGTAAATTTTTTTTACTTGAGAATAGGGAATGCTCCATGCAGGGAGGGGGAAGGAGAGGCAGGGGCATGGCTGGTGGTATGAGCACAAAAGGTATGCTGTGGGAAGTTATAAGGGCAAATAGTATAACAACTGTTCATTCAGATCCACTTATCAGTATGACGGCTTCCTGACTGCAGAGTCTTAGGTTCAAACGGTGGTGCCAACACTGTTAGAACGTGTTGAATCCGGTGTCGTCCTACAGACGAAGATCCAGTTCCTGGCGGTGACATAGAGTCCTCAAAGTCTTGTGCTTAACGAAGCTTGGCAGAAGTATGCATGTGAGGGAGGGAACAGTTTGCGGTGAGTCACTCTGTATTTCTTAGTCTGCACGTACGCGATATTTACTGACCCACAACGTTGGGTGTCCTGAGCGGCGGGAGCCAACGGGTCATAGGCAGTTCTCCGGTAACAGTCTTTGTAAGTGGGAAGTTCTCCGGTAACAGTCTTTGTAAGTGGCCACAGGGATTCGATAGCACGGACCTGCGCTGTCACGGTGTGGAGTATGGAGCACCAAACTTTCCCTGCTGCACGCTACATGCTCCCAAGTCTGACCCTCTTTGCTCACTCTGCCCTTTTAGCCTAGCTATGCCCCCTGCTTTTGAGTGCAAAGGCCGGTCCGGGTTTCTAAGCTTTCCCGCAGACAACAAAGGTGACAGTCCCGACAGTTCTGGATCTGGCGCAAGAAAGGTACCCCCGGTCTGGTCCCTCTTCTTACAGCTGCATTGGTGCAGTGAGACTTGGATTCATGTTGCCTGGGGTTTGGGCTGCATGAATCCGGTGACAGGTTCCCTTTAAATTCTGCAGACTTTATTTGACAATCCAGACTAGTCTTCAGAGACAGTTACTTCTTTTTATCTCGTGATTATCTACCCTCTTTAATTGTAACTCTAATTCAAAATAAATTTATTTTTATTCCAATCATCTGTGAAGACTTTATCTTTGCTACTAGCGCAAATATCTTCATCAATGCCCCCATATAGCATCTCACACAGAGCCATCCCCATCCCATACACTGTGCTTTCTGACCATATATACTGTGAGTAGAACCTTGGCTAAGGCATACAGCGTAAACGCAGCATGTACTACCCATATCAGCTTGTAAAAATTCACATGTCTATCTCCTAGCCAACAAAGCTCATGTGTGTTGTGTGTGTATGTATGTATATATTTATATATACATGTGCTTCTCACAAAATTAGAATATCATCAAAAAGCAAATTTATTTCAGTTCTTCAATGCAAAAAGTGAAACTCATATATAGCGTCATTACAGAGTGATCTATTTTAAGTGTTTATTTCTGTTAATGTTGATGATTATGGCTTATAGCCAATGAAATCCAAAAGATCATTATCTCAGTAAATTAGAATAATTAACAAAAAACACCTGCAAAGGCTTCCTAAGCGTTTAAAAAGGTCCATTAGTCTGTTTCTGTAGATTCCACAATCATGGGGAAGGCTGCTGACTTGACAGATGTCCAGAAGGCAGTCATTGACACACTCCACAAGGAGGGTAAGCCACAAAAGGTCATTGCTAAAGAAGCCGGCTGTTCACAGAGTGCTGTATCCAAGCATATTAATGGAAAATGGAGTGGAAGGAAAAAGTGTGGCAGAAAAAGGTGAACAAGCCATCGGGATAACCACAGCTTTGAAAGAATTGTTAAGAAAAGGCCATTCAAAATTTGGGGGGAGATTCACAAGGAGTGGACTGCTGCAGGAGTCATTGCTTCAAGAGCCACCACACACATATGTATCCAGGACATGGGCTACAAGTGTCACATTCCTTGTGTCAAGCCAGTCATGACCAATAGAAAATGCCAGAAGTGTCTTACCTGGGCCAAGGAGAAAAAGAACTGGACTGTTGCTCAGTGGTCCAAGGTCTTGTTTTCAGATGAAAGTAAATTTTGCATTTCAGTTGGAAATCAAGGTCCCAGAGTCTGGAGGAAGAGTGGAGAAGCCACAATCCAAGCTGCTTGAGGTCTAGTGTGACGTTTCCACAGTCAGTGATGGTTTGGAGAGCCGCGTCATCTTCTGGTGTAGGTCCACTGTGTTGTATCAAGACCAAAGTCAGTGTAACCGTCTACCTGGACATTTTAGAGCACTTCATGCTTCCCTCTTCCGAAAAGGTTTTTGGAGGGGGAAATTTCATTCTCCAGCAGGACTTGGCAGCTGTCCACACTGCCAAAAGTACCAGTACCTGGTTTAAAAACAATAGTATCACTGTGCATGATTGGCAAGCAAACTTGCCTGACCTTCTCTATGGGGTATTGTCAGGAGGAAGATGAGACACCAGACCCAGCAATGCAGACATGCTGAAGGCTACTATCAAATCAACCTGAGCTTCCATAGCACCTCAGCAGTACCACAGGCTGATCACCTCCATGCCACGCCGCATTGATGCAGTAATTGATGCAAAAGGAGCTCCGACCAAGTATTGAGTGCATTTACTGAACATGCATTTCAACTCTTGAAATAGATCATTCTATTTGTAATAACTATAATATAGAGTTTCACTTTGTATGGAAGAACTGAAATAAATTAACTATTTGATGATATTCTAGTTTTGTGAGAAGCACATGTGTGTGTGAGTGTATATATATATGAGATAACATACATATATATATATATATATATAATTACCATATTTTTTGGACTATAAGATGCACCAGACCATAAGACGCAGCTAGGTTGTAGAGGAGGAAATTAGAAAAAACTAAACAAAAAATATCAATTCTGTACTAATAACCCCTATACTGGTATATATGGTCTCTCCCCCCCAGTATGCATGGCTCCCTCATCCCTATCCTAGTATGCATGGCCCCCTCATTCCTATCCCGGTATGCACGGCCCCTCATCCCTATCCTGGTATGCATGGCCCCCTCAACCCTATCCTGTTATGCATGGCCCCCCTCATCTCAATCCTGGTATGCATGGCCCCCATCCCTATCCTTGTAGGCATGGTCCCCCTCATCCCTATCCTGGTATGCATGGTCCCCCTCATCCCTATCCTGGTATGCATGGCACCCTGATCCCTATCCTGACATGCACGGCTCCCTCATCTGCATCTTGGTATGTATGTTCCCCCTATCCCTATCCTGGTATGCATGGCCCTCTCGTCCCTATCCTGGTATGCAGGGCCCGCATCCCCATCCTGATATGCATAGCCTCCATCAGAAAAACATTTAAAAAAAACAAACCATTACACTTGCCTTCCTGCACTCCCTGCAGCATTTCGTTACAATGCCAGCTGCTTATGTATGCTTGTAAGCAGCGCATGGCAGGGACGTAATGTGCTTCTTAAAAGCAGCGGACAGCTGCCAGAATACTCACTGCTCTCCACACCATGACTATGTGCGGTGGCAGTAGTGAATATTAATTGCTCTTTAATAACGGGCACAGTGTTAGCCGCAGCCACTGCCTAAGGGAGTGGAGAGCAGTGAATATTCATTGCCTTAAAGGGAACCTATCACCCCCAAAATCGACGGTGAGCTAAGCCCACCGGCATCAGGGGCTTATGTACAGCATTCTGGAATGCTGTAGATAAGCCCCCGATGTATCCTAAAAGATGAGAAAAAGAGGTTAGATTATACTCACCTGGGCGGGCGGTCCGATCCGGGGCCTCCCATCTTCATAGGATGATGTCCTCTTCTGGTCTTCACGCTGCGGCTCCGGCGCAGGCGTACTTTGTCCTGTTGAGGGCAGAGCAAAGTACTGCAGTGCGCAGGTGCCGGGAAAGGTCAGAGAGGCCCTGCGCACTGCAGTACTTTGCTCTGCCCTCAACAGGGCAGACAAAGTACGCCTGCACAGGAGCCGCAGCATGAAGACCAGAAGAGGACGTCATCTGATGAAGATAGGAGGCGCCGGACTGGACCGCGACACCCATCGGACTGGACTGGGACCGGGACTGCCCCTAGGTGACTATAATATAACCTCTTTTTCTTATCTTTTAGGATACATCGGGGGCTTATCTACAGCATTACAGAATGCTGTAGATAAGCCCCTGATGCTGGTGGGCTTACCTCACCCTCGATTTTGGGAGTGACAGGTTCCCTTTAAGTAGCGGGCACACGTGAAAGCCCAGTAGCTGTTGGAACTCGGCTGCTGGTTTGCGCTAACAGCATATCTGCTATTAAAGAGAAATGAATATTCACTGCCCTCCATGCCCATGGGTGTAGAATGCAGTGAATATGCGTTTCTCTTTAGCAGTGGACACAAGAGTTAGCCACAGTTGCCGCCTCCTGCTTCCTGTGACCCGCTGCTCCACTGCTGCCGCTTTCCCCACATCCCACCACAATCAGAGCAGGTACATACGGACTATAAGAAGCACCCCCCCCATTTCCCTCCACATTTTTGGTGGAAAAAAGTGCATCTTATAGTCTGAAAAATATGGTATATCTTTTATACAAGTATGTTTGTATTGTTTCTTTCTGTCTCAATGGGAGACAAGTTCGGAGATGCTGAAGGCCATAGTGGAACATTTAGGCCATACAGGCTGCTCGCATTAGTATGAGCAACAGGCAGCCTGGCACTGAAACACAGCTCCTGGAACACTTTCACATTCCCCTGTGAAGGTGTCTCAATGGTATTGCCCTCATGGTTTCCAGACCAATCGCTGGCCATCATTGTGTCAAAGACAAAAGAGAGACTCATTGCCGAAGACCTCCATTCCAATCTCTATTGCCTTCTTGTTTTGCACCATGAGAAAGTAATGGGGTGAGTTCAACGCAACTTAAATATTATTTTCTGTGGATTTGTATCTAGAACGCTGGTATAGTGTTGGCTTGATCTTGGCAGCAAATATATTTACGCCTTTGATTTTCCAAGCTACGCACCACCTAGTGGCCAATTGTGATATTAATGGCATTAACGGATAAATATTTTCATAAATAATCTATTTGCACTAAGCACTTTATTTAATAATTTGATATTTGGTATATAGTTCTATTGATGAATATAATTTGCCATTTATTGGTTGCTATTTGTGGTTATACTGTTATATTTAAAATTGTCTGCCATATATGTCAGTAGTGATCCTTTATGTAACATCCATCTTTCCAGTATTTTTATGTTCCTGAACATTTTTTTAATCATGTTTTGTATAAATTGACTAACTATTTTAGTTTTAAAACTCTGTGTCAACTTCCAGGAAATTTTTTCCTGCGCCTCTTTTATGATTATGGTGCATGAGAATTAAGGTCGTATTGATTAACTAGTAGGAAGTGTTAGCCCTTATGTGTGGGCGTTCTTACTGATTGAAGGACTTGTTGGTTTGATCCAGTGTCACTTTATGCGGTAATAACTCTGGAAGTCGTCAACGGATCCCACTGATTCTGAGACTTTTTTTTTTTCCAAGACATATGGTATTTGATAATAGTGGTAAAATTTGTTCCATATGACTTGCGTTTACTTGTAAAATTATCAAATTTGGTTAAAATGTTAAAACTTACTCAATTTTAATTTTTTTTCATTCTTATGCCTTTAAAACAGAGTAATGTCACACAAAATAGTTAATAAATAACATGTATCACAGGATTACTTTGCATCTGCATAATTTTTTAAGCATTTTTTTTGCTAGGAAGTTAGAAGGGTTAAATGTTTATCAGCAATTTCTCATCTTTCCAACAAAATTTACAAAACAAATTTTTTAGGGACCACATCACATTTGAAGTAACTTTGGGGTGCCTATATGAAAAAAAATACCCCAGATTGACACCATTCTAAAAATTGCACTTCTAGCTGGATCTCCCAGGCCACCTGTCATGCTCGCGCCCAGACTGGTTGGCGCGGGTGTGCGGGGGAGTGGCCCCACTGGACCACAGACCAAACCTCCCTGGAAGGGGCGTAACTAAGTAGCTTCCTAGGTGTTCGCTGGAGCCTCTGATGGTGAGGTCAGACTTGTGCAATAGGAAGCTACCAGGTACCACTCCAGGGTGGAGTCTGGTTGTGGCTGCTGATCCCACCGGGGAACGGAACATAGACAAGCAAGCGGGCACGGCTGGCACATAGGCAGGCAGACGGGTACAACAGGAACACTGTCAGGCAGGCTGGCACGGCTGGCTCTCTGGTAGGCAGGCGGGCACGGCTGGCTCTCTGGCAGGACTGGTGGACAAGACTGGTACACTGGAAGAACCGGTAGGGACCGGTCTGCAGGCAGGTATGTAGAACGGGTAAGAACCTGTTCAGACACGAGGACCTAGGAATAAGTAGATAAAGACTGCAAGAGCGGATGCAGAGCGAAAGCACAGGAGCTAGAGCCAAGCACAGAAATGCAGGAGGCAGAGCCAAGAGCAGGAGGCGGAGCCAAGTGCAAAACCGCAGGAGGCGGAGCCAAGAGCAGGAGGCGGAGCCAAGTGCAAAACCGCAGGAGGCGGAGCCAAGAGCTGGAGGCGGAGCCAAGTGCAAAACCGCAGGAGGCGGAGCCAAGAGCTGGAGGCGGAGCCAAGTGCAGACAGGCAGGAGGCGGAGCCAAGAGCTGGCGGCGGAGCCAAGTGCAGGAGAAGTAGAACCGCAAAGAGCGGAGCCAGGTAGAACCGCAAGGAGCGGAGCCAGGTAGAACCGCAAGGAGCGGAGCCAGGTAGAACCGCAAGGAGCGGAGCCAGGTAGAACCGCAAGGAGCGGAGCCAGGTAGAACCGCAAGGAGCGGAGAGGTGCTGCGGGAGGGGTCTCTGCAGCAAAGCTGAGCAGAGCCACAAAGAATGTGGAGAGAAGCTGCAGCAAGGGATAACTGCAACAGCAGAAGATAAGCTGAGTAGAAAGGAGCAGAAACGCAGAAGTGAGGAGCAGAGGTAAAGTAACAAAGGTACAGAGCAGGCAGAGCTGCAAGAGTGCGGAGTGAAAGCAGACTGAGAATACAAGGAAAGACAACAGGGAAGGAAGCCAAAGACTAGGAGACAGAGATAAGACTAAGTACAGACAAGGCAATGGAACAAGACACAAGGACAAAGACACTGGGATCAGGATATACTGCCTCCTGGTGGGCGGAACAAGACCAAGGAAATAACACAGAGAATCCTCCAGAGAGGGAGGAAGGCTACTTTCACACTAGCGTCGGGAAAGACCCGTCGCTGTGCGTCGGGCCGACGTTCCCGACGCTAGCGTGGTCTCCGCCGCACAACGGGGGCAGCGGATGTATTTTTCCAACGCATCCGCTGCCCCATTGTGAGGTGCGGGGAGGTGGGGGCGGAGTTCCGGCCGCGCATGCGCGGTCGGAAAAAGCGGACCGTCGGGAGAAAAAAACGTTACATGTAAGGTTTTTTTCTCCCGACGGTCCGCTAACACACGCCCAAGCGTCGCAAAACGGACACGACGTTTGGCAATGCGTCGCAAATGCGTCGCTAATGTTAGTCTATGACGAAAAAACGTATCCAGCAAGAACTTTTGCTGGATGCGTATTTTCGGCAAAACGACGCATTTGCGACGTATTGCAGTTAACGCTAGTGTGAAAGTAGCCTAACTCAGAGAAAGGCCAGGCAAACTCAGAAGCAAGACACTAACTGAGCTAACACATTGCACAGGCCCAGAACACTGGGTGGAGCTGCACTATATACTGGAGGCCTCCTGGCAATTGGTCAGGAACAGATTGGACAGATGCACCTGATTCCTATAAGAACCAGAGAGTTCAGGCGCCGCCCCTCTATACACAGAACCATGAAGCATGCAGAGAGCAGAGACATAGAACATGGAGCTGGCATAAAACAGAAACCACATCATGGCCTGGAGCAGTGGGCAAGATAGTGTGAGAGATGTGAAGCCATGCCGTGATGCCAGCAGAGTTGTTACAGTACCCCCCCTTTACGGCCCCTCTTCTTCAAGCCCGCCAGAATAACTTGTAGAAGAAGAATGGGAGCACACATAGTCCAGGCCAACATGACATCTTCAGGGTAGAAGGCGGCAGAAGAGTCACCAGGTATCTCAGAAAACAAAGTCTCTTTGTGCTCTGCAGGGTTAGCTTCATCAGAAATCTCGAATAGCAAAGTCTCATTGTACCCAATAGGGTTAGCTTTTTCAATGGACTGGACCATCTCCTCAGGGTAGACAAGAAGCAGGGACTTGGAAGCTACCGACTTGTTATCTTCACCAGCCGGCCACATGGAAGCAGAAGGAATACTCACAGGATACACCCTCTGCCCAATATCCAGAGACAAGCTTTCAGATGGCAGAGATGTTCTAGAGTACTGAACACAGGAAAAGTCACTAGAGAAGAGTGTGGAGAACAGCTCCATCGGGTCAGAGAAAAATTGAGGTGAACAAACTTCAGTTTTGAAATCTTCACCAGCCGACCATAAGGACGCAGAAGGTATAAACATAGGAACAATCTTGTGCCCGTTATCCAGAAGAAATTGTCCAAGCGGCGGGGATGTTCCTAGGAACGGATTACAGGTATAGTCGTTGGAGATGTGTGGAGAGATAGTCACCGCTTCCCCATCTTCGGTGACATTAGCACACCTTGACTCGACGACTAAGTGTTTACTGGTATAGTCGCTGGAGATGTGTGGAGACATCGTCACCGTTTCCCCATCTTCGGTGACGTCAGCACACCTTGACTCGTCGACTAGCAGACCAGCTGAAGAAGATGACACTGCTGAGTGTCTTTGACGCATGGTAACCAGACACTTCTCAAGACTGGGTAAGTTCAAACGAAGCACTTTACTGGAACTCATGACCAGAGCGGGTGGTAGAGTCCTTGGCTTAGAATGACCCATGGGCATAACAGACAGCATACGGAAAACAAACTTCTTCGTGTATAAGGCTCCAACTTGGAGCTGTAGTTGTCCTTGCAGGACTTGACTGCTCTTTAGCAGGGCTCGGTCATTATCAGGCAACGCCCACACCAGGTTCTGGAGCTGTAGAACGGAGACCATACACTGACTCCGTATGACAGGCGGCTTAGACACACCAAAGCTCCCAGAAGGCAGAGAAACAGTCATAGACTTTAGCGGCAGAGAGTTATTCTCACCAAGGGCAGTCTCTCCTACTGACCCGAGGTTTTTGAGCTTGAGATCCCCTGGACAGAGGCCATCCAGGTGTTCCTCACAACAGCAGCGACATTGTATGCCCTTCTTATGGCTGATTTCAGGCTGCTGCTTTGCCAGCCCACTCTCATCAACCTTCTTAGGCTTCACACGGGTAGCTGCATTAACGGGTAGAGGAACTGGAGGGTCACAGACGGTCATGGCTTGACGTGGGGGTTTCTTCACGGGTTTCGCTCGTCTGGAGCGCCTCTCGGATCTAGATGGAGAAGACTTAACAGGAGCAGCAGGACAAGGCTTGTCAAATACTTTACGGAAGGCCACCAGGAAGGCCCCTAGGTTCATGACGATAGGATCCCCTGCTTCCCAGAGGGGAGTTATCCATATTAGAGCATCTTCGGCCAGGTAGGACATGATATAACCCACCTTGACCCAGTTAGAGGGAAAACAAGCTGCATTCTGCAGGATGTAGCGTAAGCACTGTTTCAGGAACCCCTGACATTCTTCAGGATTCCCATAGAACCTAGGTGGGTCAGCTGGGTAGTGCTCCTCCTCATAGGCCTGAAGTTGCTTGAAGAGAGCATTAGAGACTATAATTGGGTCAGAGGTCTCTTCAATCTGAACCACCCTTGGTGGAACAAATTTATCAGGTTGCTCATACGGGCAAGAAAAAAGTTCATCATGCTCTGCGAGCAGTAGGACATGGGATACAGCGGAGGCCATGGCCTGTGCAAACTGTCATGCTCGCGCCCAGACTGGTTGGCGCGGGTGTGCGGGGGAGTGGCCCCACTGGACCACAGACCAAACCTCCCTGGAAGGGGCGTAACTAAGTAGCTTCCTAGGTGTTCGCTGGAGCCTCTGATGGTGAGGTCAGACTTGTGCAATAGGAAGCTACCAGGTACCACTCCAGGGTGGAGTCTGGTTGTGGCTGCTGATCCCACCGGGGAACGGAACATAGACAAGCAAGCGGGCACGGCTGGCACATAGGCAGGCAGACGGGTACAACAGGAACACTGTCAGGCAGGCGGGCACGGCTGGCTCTCTGGTAGGCAGGCGGGCACGGCTGGCTCTCTGGCAGGACTGGTGGACAAGACTGGTACACTGGAAGAACCAGTAGGGACCGGTCTGCAGGCAGGTATGTAGAACGGGTAAGAACCTGTTCAGACACGAGGACCTAGGAATAAGTAGATAAAGACCGCAAGAGCGGATGCAGAGCGAAAGCACAGGAGCTAGAGCCAAGCACAGAAATGCAGGAGGCGGAGCCAAGAGCAGGAGGCGGAGCCAAGTGCAAAACAGCAGGAGGCGGAGCCAAGAGCTGGAGGCGGAGCCAAGTGCAAAACCGCAGGAGGCGGAGCCAAGTGCAGACAGGCAGGAGGCGGAGCCAAGAGCTGGCGGCTGAGCCAAGTGCAGGAGAAGTAGAACCGCAAAGAGCGGAGCCAGGTAGAACCGCAAGGAGCGGAGCCAGGTAGAACCGCAAGGAGCGGAGCCAGGTAGAACCGCAAGGAGCGGAGCCAGGTAGAACCGCAAGGAGCGGAGCCAGGTAGAACCGCAAGGAGCGGAGCTAGGTAGAACCGCAAGGAGCGGAGAGGTGCTGCGGGAGGGGTCTCTGCAGCAAAGCTGAGCAGAGCCACAAAGAATGTGGAGAAAAGCTGCAGCAAGGGATAACTGCAACAGCAGAAGATAAGCTGAGTAGAAAGGAGCAGAAACGCAGTAGTGAGGAGCAGGCAGAGCTGCAAGAGTGCGGAGTGAAAGCAGACTGAGAATACAAGGAAAGACAACAGGGAAGGAAGCCAAAGACTAGGAGACAGAGATAAGACTAAGTACAGACAAGGCAATGGAACAAGGCACAAGGACAAAGACACTGGGACCAGGATATGCTGCCTCCTGGTGGGCGGAACAACAAGACCAAGGAAATAACACAGAGAATCCTCCAGAGAGGGAGTAACTCAGAGAAAGGCCAGGCAAACTCAGAAGCAAGACACTAACTGAGCTAACACATTGCACAGGCCCAGAACACTGGGTGGAGCTGCACTATATACTGGAGGCCTCCTGGCAATTGGTCAGGAACAGATTGGACAGATGCACCTGATTCCTATAAGAACCAGAGAGTTCAGGCGCCGCCCCTCTATACACAGAACCATGAAGCATGCAGAGAGCAGAGACATAGAACATGGAGCTGGCATAAAACAGAAACCACATCATGGCCTGGAGCAGTGGGTAAGATAGTGTGAGAGATGTGAGGCCATGCCGTGATGCCAGCAGAGTTGTTACACCACCATACTCCGGGGTCATCACATGACATCAGGGTACCATGCTAACCATCATCACCTTCGATTCTCATCAGCGGCTATCCCTCTCTCTACCCCAGTTAAACCCTATTATAACTAGATGAACAGGTGGAAATATAGCTGAGGTAAGAGATGAAGATGATATGACAATACAGCACAAATATTAAAATTCAAATCCCATCATGAAAAAGTTGTTGGTCTACCTGGAGGCAGCTAGTATTGGGAAAGATGACCAAGTTTGGCTCTTCCTCTCTTCTCGTTATATCCTATTATAACTAGATGAACAGGTGTTATACTCCTTCCCATCCTGCAGGCCAAGGTCATTGTACGCTTTCTGCACTTCCCCAGTAAGGTATGGACCTACGAGCTCTGCCCATTGCTCTGAGGGCAGTTTCTCTCTGTCTGCCACCCTCTCAAATATAGTCAAGAAAGCCTCAATGTAGTCCTTCAGAGTCATCTTCGGTAATTCTTCCTATAACATTCATCTCAGCCGGTTATCTTTGCTTTGGTAAAGGGTGGTGCCATCTCTCGGGCCCAGACAGTTTCTACCAGGAGAGCCATCTGCTGTTGTTGCTGAACCTGTTGTAACTGATGCTGATTGCTTATAGTGAACCTGTCACCTTGTTTGACTGAAATGAGACAAGACCACCACCTTTCAGCCCTGATATACAGCATTCAATAATGATGTACATATGCCCCCAACCCAAGCTGCAAAACAAGAAAAATACCTTTTTTTATACTGACCTGTGGGGTGTTCCAGTCCGATGGGTGTTGTTGGTCTTGTATTATAGTACTTTACTCTGTTCTTGTCAGGGCAGAAAAGTACACCTGCGCAGGAGCGAGATGTCAGGGAAACTGTGTGTATAGGGATGCATCATCCACACGAAGCAAGAAGGAGGATGGCATTGCAAGAAGAGAGGAAGAATCGGATCAAGACCAGAAACACACATCGGACCGGGACCGTCCAGCATGTGAGTGTAATAAAAGGTCTTTTTCGTGTCTTGCGGGTTTAATTTGGGGCATACAGTACAGACCAAAAGTTTGGACACACCTTCTTATTAAAAGATTTTTCTGTATTTTCATGACTATGAAAATTGTACATTCACACTGAAGGCATCAAAACTATGAATTAACACGTGGAATTATATACTTAACAAAAAAGTGTGAAACAACTGAAATTATGTCTTATATTCTAGGTTCTTCAAAGTAGCCACCTTTTGCTTTGATGACTGCTTTGCACACTCTTGGCATTCTCTTGATGAGTTTCAAGAGGTAGTCTCCGGGAATGGTTTTCAATTCACACGTGTGCCCTGTCAGGTTTAATAAGTGGGATTTTTTGCCTTATAAATGGGGTTGGGACCATCAGTTGTGTTGTGCAGAAGTCTGGTGGATACACAGCTGATAGTCCTACTGAATAGACTGTTAGAATTTGTATTATGGCAAGAAAAAAGCAGTTAAGTAAAGAAAAACGAGTGGCCATCATTACTTTAAGAAATGAAGGTCAGTCAGTCCGAAAATTTGGGAAAACTTTTAAAGTGTCCCCAAGTGCAGTGGCAAAAACCATCAAGCGCTACTGGCTCACATGAGGACCGCCACAGGAAAGGAAGACCAAGAGTCACCTCTGCTTCTGAGGATAAGTTTATCCAAGTCATCAGCCTCAGAAATCGCAGGTTAACAGCAGCTCAGATTAGAGACCAGGTCAATTCCACACAGAGTTCTAGCAGCAGACACATCTCTGCAACAACTGTTAAGAGGAGACTTTGTGCAGCAGGCCTTCATGGTAAAATAGCTGCTAGGAAACCACTGCTAAGGACAGGCAACAAGCAGAAGAGACTTGTTTGGGCTAAAGAACACAAGGAATGGACATTAGACCAGTGGAAATCTGTGCTTTGGTCTGATGAGTCCAAATTTGAGATCTTTCGTTCCAACCACCGTGTCTTTGTGCGACGCAGAAAAGGTGAACGGATGGACTCTACATGCCTGGTTCCCACCGTGAAGCATGGAGGAGGAGGTGTGATGGTGTGGGGGTGCTTTGCTGGTGACACTGTTAGGGATTTATTCAAAATTGAAGGCATACTGAACCAGCATGGCTACCACAGCATCTTGCAGCGGCATGCTATTCCATCTGGTTTGCGTTTAGTTGGACCATCATTTATTTTTCAACAGGACAATGACCCCAAACACACTTCCAGGCTGTGTAAGGGCTATTTGACCAAGAAGGAGAGTGATGGGGTGCTACGCCAGATGACCTGGCCTCCACAGTCACCAGACCTGAACCCAATCGAGATGGTTTGGGGTGAGCTGGCCCGCAGAGTGAAGGCAAAAGGGCCAACAAGTGCTAAGCATCTCTGGGAACTCCTTCAAGATTGTTGGAAGACCATTCCCGGTGACTACCTTTTGAAGCTCATCATGAGAATGCCGAGAGTGTGCAAAGCAGTCATCAAAGCAAAAGGTGGCTACTTTGAAGAACCTAGAATATAAGACATAATTTCAGTTGTTTCATACTTTTTTGTTAAGTATATAATTCCTCATGTGTTAATTCATAGTTTTGATGCCTTCAGTGTGAATGTACAATTTTCATAGTCATGAAAATACAGAAAAATCTTTAAATGAGAAGGTGTGTCCAAACTTTTGGTCTGTACTGTATATACAGCGTTATAGAATACGGTATATCAGGCCTGAAAAGTGGTGGTCTTATCTCATATTGGTTACAGGTCCCCTTTAAAAAGCTCCTCCACGCTATTAGACTGTGTTTACAATGCTGTAGCTGCCTTTATCAAGGACATTCAATCTTTACAATGCAATAGTCTGTGGTCTCTGGGACTTCACACCCGCATTTCATCTACAAATTTTAGGGATTCACTCTCAGATGTAGGTAGGCATTAGGTAGCATTCACATAGACAATGCAATTTTGGTCGAAACGTGCAGTTTTATTGCTTTCCATAGGTTACACAGCACCAAAACAAAATCATAAACATAATTCTCTAGCCTTGTCCAGGCACTAAACAGAATAGACCCTGGCTACTCATACATGGCTGAGCTAATCCTAGCTCAGTCAAACTGAACAGCTATTGTCCATAGCAACCACTTGTAGTTTTCTGCACATGACACGACCTGTGCAGACTCCTCTCAGAAAAAGATTCTGGCCTGTCTTCAGCTTCAAGACACCTCCAGTTTGCTCAGCTTCTCCAGAAGACTGACTTAGATGAACACCTTGCCTGTTTATATGCAGAGTTAGCCAGGTGCACTAATCAAAGCCTGCAGAGCTAGGATTTAACTATAGCCTACCTGGATTGCTACATAACCTAACCCTAAGTCGAGGTCTGGGCACCGTCTGCTAACCCCGCAGTGACTACAGGGGGTCCACTTTACGAAAACAGATTTTTGTGAGGGGGCGTGGCCAGTTTTGTATAGCCTCCTCTGACAATACCTCCCTGTGGGCCTCATGAATTCTACAGGGCTTTAATTGACCCAAGTGGGAGGCTCGTGTTTGATGACACGAGAGTGTTCTGGTAATTCAAAGACCCTGCCCCTATTTTTGGGTACCAATTTGCAACCGCGTTGTCTTTGGGAAGGTGATAAATTTATTGCTACTTTGACATGTGTAGCAGGTGTCATCAAGCAAGGGGTTTCTAGTGGGTTCCTACCCATGGTTTTAGTAGGTTACCATAATATATGGGAAAGGGCTTCCTTTTCCTTGGTCAGTATACTTTATAGTTGACCTCTTCCATTTTTTTCTACCACCTTCTAGGGCTCCTACCACTATTTAAGGAACTTGTTTTCCCTTGTGGGCACTAACCCAAGTACCCAATCCGCAGACTGAAATTGTTTCACAAGAGCTGACCGATTATACCCCTGGATTGTGCCCCTTGTGCCTTGAGGAGATGCCCTTTTACCTGGCTCTAACTTTAGTACCTTGACAAAAAAAGATCATTATGCCTAGCAAATTATAGGCTACTAGGGAACACCATTTAACACACTTACATTTTCCCGAGTACCTTTTACCTTTGAGTCTCTGAACTGGGTAGTCCCTGAATTGTCTTAGGGCTTCTCCAGATTAGGGACATTGGCTTCAGAGGATGCTTCCTTATACTTCTCTCTAGCCAGAATAGTGAAAGGGATTTCACTGTTTATCTCATGTCATCCGGTTACCATAGCTGACTCCTGGGGGAATGCTGGACTGCTGGGTGCTACAGCTTTAGCCCATAAGTCTCAGGACACTGGAAAGTCACATACGATAACAATAACATGACCTTTCCATTGACACAGAACCAGCATCTGTGCGTATGTTGACCTGGGCCCTGGGATACTACTTGGTGTCTCCATGGATACGCCTTATCCCCAACTTCATCCCAGGGACCATCAAATACAGGAGCATGACCCTTACCAGGGTAATCAAACTCCCTGAGTCCAAAAGTCCTATCACTTGGACATCTTTCACGGGTACCTGTTGGGTCTCCTGCTGTATTTTTTGCTGCTTACACCTGAACTAATTGTACATAGCAACCACTGATACTTGCAGTTCTCTGCACACGGCCTGTGCAGACTCTTCTCAGAGAGAGATTCTGGCCTGCCTTCAGTTTCAAGACACCTCCAGTCTGCTCAGCTTGTATTCTTTTCCTGGCTTCCTGATAAACCTTGACAGGGAGGGAAAACATGTCGAGGCCATGACCGTCGACACTTCTTGAAGGAAAGTATGCCATATATTTAGCTCACATGCAATATGGGACATTTTTTTGATCCATTGGTAATGTGGTGCGCTATTTGGCTTTTTTTGTACACATTTTTGTCTTCTCTATGTGAGACAGTGATGGGAGCTATATACGAGGGTCGTTACGTGTCCCCCAGGATGTGTCTGGAAACATACTGAACCCACTGGAGAGTGTTGTAATCACAGCCACAGCTGTGGTAACAGCGCAAAATAAAAGTAAGTGTGGACTGGGTATAGTTATTTGACCATGTCAGATTTAAGAAAACGTGATATGGGATTTTATTCTTTGGAAAGATCTGTTGGAAGGTAGTGGGATGGATCTTTCACATTTAAATATGCAAATAAGGGTTGTGTGTGTCAGTGTTGGTTTACTGATTCAGAGTTACATGATTTCAGAGCTGGAGGTTATGTTTGTGCCTGACTGTGTGAGGTTGAACACAGGCCAGAGCCAGCGACTAAAGCCATTACCGCACCAAGAATCCTACTGTGGTGCAAGTGCCCATGGCACCAAACTGGATATGGAAGTTCTGGCTGAGAACTGGATGACAAAGCTTTGCATTTATTTTGCAAGTTTGCAAATAAAAACTTTTATGCAGTCACTGACTCATTATCATGCTGGTGTGAAAACCACTGCCTTACATATGGTGGAGAATGCGGATAGTGTGAATTAAGACATACCCGAAGAAAGCCACATGTCTGTGATTACGGTAAGCCTGCAATGCTACAACTCAGACCCACAGACAAGATGCAGGAACTCCTGAAGTAGTTGGTCCTCTCTAATGCGCATGTCATGCCAAGACAGGCGGAGCGAGGTTAGTGAATCCTACAAATAAGAAAGAAAAACACCTCCGCACCGCTGGTATACGCTGATCCACCACAAGTTCCCAAACCACACTCTGTTTTCGTTGCTGTGGCTGCAATTATCCTTTATACTACCACTGGGGTGCTGCATCCAGTGAGTAAATGCGTGATCCAGAGAAACAAAAAAGAGAAAAATTGGAGCGCACTTACCCAGGTAGATAGATGGCCACTTTATTAGGACATTGTACAAAAAAAAATTTGAAAGAAATAGTTGATAGAGGTCCTTTATTTGCTAGTCGCCGTAGCAAAAATATTAGGGATAGTGTGGTCCGTAACCGCTTTGTGTCAGATCGCAGTAATTGGCTGACTGATAGCATTCCTAGAGGTAATTTCAAATGTGGGGGGTGCAATTTTTGTGTGTATCACCACACTGGCAATAGAGTCAGAGTTGGCCATATACAGCATACGGTACGGGATTTCATATCCTGCAGAACCACCTACGTTGTCTACGTTCTCTTCTGCCCGTGCAGAAACTTCTACATTGGCAAGACAATCCGGCCTCTTTTTGTCCTTGTCAGGGAGCACTTTAATTCCGTAAAGACAGGTAAAGGTGCTTCGAGGTTAATAGATCATGTTAGAACTCACCATGCAGGTAATGCCCAGGTGCTGCGATTCGCTGGTTTGGAACGGGTTTCCCTGCCAGAGGGGGGCGGTGATCTGCACTGCTTCCTTCTGCGCAGGGAGGCTAGATGGATCCTGCACACAGATGCGGCAGGGCCGTTCGGTCTTAATGAAAAGATCGACATGTCGGTCTTTCTATAATTTATCTTTGATTGTGAATATTGGTTTCCACTTTATATTATGTTCACAGAGCTTGTTTTTAAATTGCACTTGTTGTTTTTATGCGTAGTATTGTTTATATTCTGATGAGTGGTGTTTGCCCCCACCCATATGCTGCATGGGGGGAGGAGTTTGTGACCCATTTGGGTCTACATAATCCTCCCAGCATTCATTCAGTTCCAGGACCCGTTGAAGCGCTTTGACGCACGAAACGGCCGTTGTCCGTAATTGTTCACATCCCTCCCTGCTGTTCGTTTTTTGTACAATGTCCTAATAAAGTGGCGATCTATCTACCTGGGTAAGTGCGCTCCAATTTTTCTCATTTTTGTTTCTCGAGGTTAGTGAATCCACTTGACCACAGAGGACACAGTGGAAGCTGAACCCTAGGAACCAGGGACAAGGATGTCAGATGAATTGCAAGGCTTTATTTAAACTCTTACACAGGAGAGCCTACAAGGGAGAACCATCTGGGCTGAATTCCCCCGAGGGAGCTCCGGCGAACGAACCCCTATAACAGGGATTGACCCAGAACAACCAGGGAGGCTCAAGTGCAACAGCTCCAAGACCAGAGGACCAGACCCAAGGGGAACAGTGGAACTGAAGGGAGGTGAGTGAGAGGTCCAGGGAGCCAGAGAAGGTGAACCGGAAGATCCAGAGGCTTCCGTCAGAGTCCACAGGTAGATGGAAGATAGGCAGAACCATGGCACTAGAGGAAAACACTGGATCTTAGAACAAAGCGAGACAAGGCTGAACAAGCAGGCGCTGGTCTGGGACCTGAGAACGGCAACATAGAACAATGCACAAAGTTGCCCAGTGAGGGCCTTAAGTATAGACAGGCTCTCAGCGATTGGCTGAGAGATGATTACCGAAAAAGAGTGCACTGGCCCTTTAAAATACTCCCCCACAACCCGGAAGTGAGGAGGCACATCAGGAAGACACCACAGCCCAAGGGAACATAGCGGGAGCGTGGACAGAGTAAGTAAGATTGCGGGAAACATAGGAATGCCTGTGGCCAGATGGAGCCTGATCTCCCATTATCCGGGAGACAGATCCTGCCGACCAGGTTGTTACAGCACAGCAGCAGCAGACTAACAGCCTGTTAGTACAACAGATTGTGACCCTGCGAGAGACACCCCCACCCCTCATCTCTGGTCCATCCTGAGGCCAGGGACAAAGTCAGGTCGGCACTGAGGAAGATGAGTCCGAAGGATGACCTGGAAGCCTTTCTCACCGTTTTTGAAAAAGAACAGTGGAGTGTGAAAGTTTGCCGATCTCCCAGTGGGCTGAAATGGTGGCTCCGTTCCTGGTAGGAGATGCCCTGATAGCATATTTCAACCTCAGCTAGGAGGACGTCTAGGACTATGGGAAACTGAAAAATGAGATCCTTGTCTGAATGGGTGTCGACATGTATGTACGGGCACAAGCCGAGTCCAACTATGATATAGGCGATCGGGAATTCGTGGTGGTTAAGAGATTTTTCGCGGAATGGAAACATTGGTTGTAGGCGACTAGGCTTGGAGTAATGGTCTTTAGGGTTGAGCGAAACGGATCGTTCATAAGTCGCCGACTTTTGGCAAAGTCGGCGTCTCATGAAACCCGACCCGATCCCTGTGTGGGGTCGGCCATGCGGTACGCGATCTTGGCGCCAAAGTCGCGTTTCGTATGACGCGTTTAGCGCCATTTTTTCAGCCAATGAAGGAGTGTGGGCAGAGTGATGACATAGGGGTTAGGGGCGTGCACGCCTATGATCATTTTAGCGCTTGTGCGCAGCAGGGATTTGCAATGTGTAAAACGAAATTTTCGGGGCTGGGACGGAGGGGGAGAGAGAGAGAGAGAGAGAGAGAGAGAGAGAGAGAGAGAGAGGAAAAAAATATATATATATATCCCCATTGACGTGCATAGGGTTTCGTGTTCCGGCCGATCCTCGACTTTTCGCAGTAATCGGCCGATTTCGCCCGACTCAACTTTTCAAGAAGTCGGGTTTCGCAAAACATGACTCGACCCTAAAAAGGTCAAGGTTGCTCAACCCTAATGGTCTTTACTGATCACAAAAATTTACTGAATGTTGATGCAGCCAAGTGCCTGTGCCTGAATACTAGACAAGCCCAGTGGGTTCTCTTTTTCTCTCGGTTTCATTTCTCTGTGACATATCTCCCTAGTGATAAGAATGTTAAGGCAGATGCCTTACAATGTAGTTTCTAGAGTTGAGGGATGAAAATCCAGTCAAAATTCTTAGTAAAGGGGTGCTGATGGGTGCTTTGGGAATCGATCTCAGACAGCGCATTATGGAGGCTCAGGATGGTGCATTGGATGGCTTGCAACCCGGCAAATTTTTAGTGCCTTCATTGTTTCACACTGATCGACTTAACAAGACTCAGTGTTGGCTTGGACTTCCTGCTTCTTCTGCCACCTGTAGATCTGTTTCCAGGTCCTTTTGTATGCAAAGTGCTTGTACAGATGTGGATGAGTACATCCGTAAGTGCAGGATTTGAGCCAGGTCTAAAGCCTCTCACAAGGCCCTGGCAGGGTTTCTTTTGCCTCACAAGCTTTCGACTCGACCTTGGACCCACTTGTCTATGGATTTTGTCATAGATTTGCCTAATTCATAGGTAATACTATGGTGTTGGTGGTGGTTGACCGTTTTAGCAAAATGGTTCACTTGGTTCCTTTACCAAAATTGCCAACGGCTAAAAGTTTAGCTACTTTGTTTTTCTCCCACGTCGTTAAACTACATGGTGTTCCTAAAAACATTATTTCTGACAGAGGGGTTTAGTTTGTGGTTAGCTTTTGCTCTAGATTGGGAATTAAGTTATCATTGTTCTCAGGTTATTATCCTGAGACTGATGGCCAGACGGAGAGAATGAACCAGGAATTGGAACAATATTTAAAATGTTTTGTCTCATTTAATCATTTCCCCTCACTGAGTTCGCATTAAATAACCACACCTTTACTGCTACCAGTAGGTAACTTACCCTTAAAACTCCCAAAACAAAAAAAAAGTATGTGTCCACGTTCAGGATTGCATCAGGATTTGGTCAGGATTTTTCATCAGTATTTGTAAGCCGAAACCAGGAGTGGGTGATAAATGCAAAAGTGGTGCATATGTTTCTATTATACTTTTCTTCTAATTGTTCCACTCCTGGTTTTGGCTTACAAATACTGATGAAAAATCCTGACCAAATCCTGATGCAATCCTGAACGTGGACACATACCCTAATACGGTTTTTGGAGATTTTCCTGATTTGCAGTCTGCGGTTCCAGAGAAGGAAAGATATTCTTCTTGTTTAGTTAAAGGGAACCTGTCAGCAGTATTGTGCAGAATATCCTACAGACAGTGTCAGGTTGGAGCCCTTATACTGATTAAAATGATACCTTGGTTGATGAAATCTGTTTTGTGGTTTTTGTTTAATCTTTATTTGTAGTTTTCAGTTAATGAGATTCTTGTGCTCCCAGGGCATGCCTGTGAGTGGGTCTTTGTGTGGTGCTCTGCTTACATGTTCATCTGTATGGCTTATGACTGATCACTGATCCCTCAGTGACCTGCCCCCTATTTTACATACTTTATATGTGTTTTGAAAAAAAAATTCACATGCAGCAGGCAGGCGCAGGCAAAGTAGCATGATTGCATGTTTAAGGTCCATTTAATGATTTTATTTGGTGATTTATTCAGAAAAAAAAACCTCTCAAAATGGCTCTGGCTGCGCCAGTGCAGTAGCATTTAGCGGCAATTGCTAGAGGAAAAAAATTGTCTCCACCAGGATGGTGACTGTTGAGAGGTTAAAAGAGGCCTTTTGGCAACTTGCGATTGGACCAAGAGATCTGTCAAACACAGATGTATGAGAGCTCCTGTCTTCAACGTGGAAGATTTTTATCTGATTATACTCTAAAAATCTCTTTCTTAAATTTCCATCCAGAAAATTTGCTCCTAAATTTGTAGGACCGTATAAGATAATCAAGATAATTATTCCGGTGTCGGTTCTGCTCCAACTCCCAATTGCATGGAGGATTAATAATTCCTTTCATGTTTTACTTCTTGAAAAGTTTGAAGGGATGCCGGGTCCTCAAGCCAGTATTGAGGTAGACTTGAAAGAGGACAAGGAGTATGAGGTGGAACGTGTCTTGAATTCCAGATGTGTCAGACGGCGACTTTAGTTTCTTGTTAAGTGGAAGGGTTTTGGTCCAAAGGATAATTCCTGGGTACATGATAAAGACCTACATACTGATCGCCTAGCGAGGGAGTTCTATCTGTGGCATCAGCAGTTGGGGATCTTGGTGGGTCCAGTGGCTGCTCCTTGTAGGGAGTACTGTTATGCTTCTGGATTCGAACCCTTGATTCTGGGTTCTGTATCAGAGACTCTTTCTGCTGAGCCACAACTGACAAGTTTCCGTTTGATATAACATATTGTGCTTTTATCCTTGATGACTAGTGATGTATACTGATATGCTAATTATGCATTGTCTAGGCCAGATAGTTTGGTTAATTTGAAAACAGAGGAGAAAAAACTATGCAAATAGATTAAATAATCAAGTAATGCTACTTGATCTTATCTCCATTCTTACCCTTTATGTCAATACTGAATGAAAGACACTTGTTAATAATAAAAAGAGGTTACATGCCTCTATATAGGGAGACAGAGAGACAGACACATACTGTATTCAGCCAAAACATCCAGGGACTCTACAGGACTGCAGCCAAAACATCATGGCTCCATCACAAGGGGCACGGATTTATTATTCTACAGGAACCCGTCTTAGGGGACTTCGGCCCCGGCTGGAAGAATACAGATCTGCTTCATTGACCATCGCTGAACCATGGATACGTTTGGAGAAAGCCAGGATTAGGACCCGCTGATTGCCTGGCTCCATGGAGATGTTCGGAGAAGCCAGGTTGGCCATGTACTTGAATGGACTGTTATCTTCCTAAGCTTGTTGTTCCCTTCTCTCTCTGTGCATGCCACAGGTGGGTGATGAATCCAGGTGGTGACCCTCTGGTTAACTGGCCCTGTACCTCCATGGACTATCATCTTCCTATGCTTGTCATTACCTCCTCTCTGTGTGCGTGCCACAGGTTGGGTAGTCGACCCTGGAAGATCTGAAGTAACAGCTGCCATTATCCTGGTGAGTCAGTGAAAGGGTGAGACTCTGCTTATGTAAATGCAGCCAAAATATTTCTGTTTGGTGATGCAATATGATAACATTTGGGACCCCACTTTTAACTTTTGCTCAGGTCCCATTTTGTCTAAAACCAGTAGTGTGATAGAGGTACACACACGGCTCTGCTCTGTACACCTCGTACACAAACGGCTCCGTTCCATACACCTCGTACACACACACGGCTCTGCTACTTCCCCTCATCCAGCACCATGACAACCAGCACAGCAGAGTCCTGCATACACTGAGGCCCCTGATCATGTGACCCCTGACTCCTCCCCTCCTGTGACCTCATCACAGGTCCTGTGCGCACAGAACAGCCATATATGTGGTGTGCGGCTCTGCAGGTGGAGGTAGGTGCTGGAGATTCCCCATTACTGGGCGCAGGGGACATTAACCCCCTCAGTGCTGCGGTCACATTCCAGGAGACAGAACGTGTTCCCGTCTGTGTCACTATATCCGGGTCTCTGTATTGGATTACATTGGGTCACTTCCCTCCTGACTTCGCTCGCTGCTCTGTTACTGTACAGTCTCCATTATGGCTGTCGCCGCACCATGTTGTCACTATCAGGTGATATTAACAGCTTTACCCACAGAGCTTTTTTTGGTTTTGCATTTTTCGTTATACGCTCCCCTCCTTCCCAAAGCCATAATTTTTTTATTTTTTCTGTCAATATGGCCATGTGATGACTTTTTTTTTTGCGGGACGAGTTGTACTTTTGAACAACACCATTGGTTTTACCATTTAATGTACTGGAAAATAAGAAAAAAAATTCTAAGTGCGGTGAAATTGCAAAAAAAAGTGCAATCCCACACTTGTTTTTTCTTTGGCTTTTTTGCTAGGTTCAGTAAATGCTAAAACTGACCTGCCATTTTGATTCTCCAGGTCATTTCCAGTTCATAAATATACAAAAAAGGTTGCACTCTATCTTGCCAAAGCATGTCTAATATGGAATACATGAAATTTGAATAGCAAAATGGCTTTTGAACATTAGAAAAATATTTAAGAGACGCTTTGCACAGAATTTGATATAAATCAAATAGTGTGAGCCCATCAACTTCGTCAAAGTGGTCTCAGACTGATGGGTCCCTGACCTCCCTGTCCAAATGTGAACACTTACCAAAGGCCAATATCTGTATGCCTGGGTGAATGTGGACACCTCTATTCAGCAAAGCCTACATATGAGTTAGCCGGGACCAAGTGTGTTGAGATGCAATTAAAAACCACATGGTGATGGGAGGAGTGCACAGCCAGTAAGCTAACATGGAATTAACAGAAAAACGGCTCGCACATCCTAACCAGTGTGAATAGGTGCATACCAGGAGCAGCTACCTCCATACATAAATATACAAAAAAGGTTGCACTCTATCGTGCCAAAGCATGTCTAATATGGAATACATGAAATTTGAATAGCAAAATGGCTTTTGAACATTAGAAAAATGTTTATGTATGGAGGTAGCTGCTCCTGGTATGCACCTATTCACACTGGTTAGGATGTGCGAGCCGTTTTTCTGTTATTTCCAGTTCATAGACACCAAACATGTCTAGGTTATTTTTTATCTAAGCGGTGAAAAAAAAATCCAAACTAGCGTGAATAGCGAAATCATGCCATTTTGACTTTCTTCTTGCTACACCGTTTAGCGATCAGGTTAATCATTTTTTTTCTATTAATCGGGCGATTCTGAACTCGGGGATAACAAACATGTATATGTTTGATTTTATTTTTATTGTTTTATTTTGAATGGAGCAAAAGGGGAGTGATTTGAACTTTTATATATTTTTTATTTTTTTTATATTTTTAAACACTTTTTTTAACTTTTGCAATGCTTCAATAGTCTCCATGAGAGACTAGAAGCTGGCACAACCCGATCGGCTCTGCTACATAGAGGCGATGGTCAGATCGCCTCTATGTAGTAGAATTGCTGACTTGCCATGAGCGCCGACCACAGGGTGGCGCTCACAACAATCCGGCAATGACAACCATAGAGGTCTGCAGGAGACCTCGGATTGTCATGCCGACACACTGGGGTCACCGGTGTGCGTATTTCCGGCCAGAAGCACCATTTAAATGCTGCTGTCAACGTTTGGTAGCGGCATTTAACTAGTTAAGAGCTGCTGGTGGATCGCGATTCGACCCGCGGCTATTGCGGGCACGTCAGCTGTCCAAAACAGCTGACATGTCTGCATAAAGATGTGGGCTCACCGCCAGAGCCCACGTCAAAGGGAGGGATACCAACATCGGTGTACTATTATGCCCAATGTCGGTAAGGGTCTATCATCTGTTACTGACGTCCCCATTTCTGCCGTCCTGATCTCTGAGGATATTCAACTGCTCCGGAGATATCTTACATGGGATCTTTATGATGTTACAACGTCATCTTCTCCCCATTCAGGTCCCTACAATATCGGATCCTCACAGTGGAGATCTTCTATATAAGAGAATTCTCCTGAGTGACCCTACAAGGATGGATAGGGACAGGGACAAGATGGCGGAGAGCATATTACACCTCACCCTAGAGATCCTCTTCCGGCTTACTGGAGAGGTGAGAGATTCTGATGACGTCCCATTACATCATTCTTATCTATGGGAATAACAGACGGACAGATCTGGAGAGGTGAGGACTCTGGAAATGTCTGTAGTGAGGTATATTCATGTGTCTCTCCATAAGCAGGATTACACAGTAGTGAAGACCTCTAGTGAGCGCTGTCAGGACCCTGTGTCTGAGGGATGGGAAAGACCCCTGAGCCCAATCACTGGGCCTCCACCTCACCTCCTGATACATGAGGACATCAATGACCAGAAGATCCTAGAACTCACCTACAAGATGATTGAGCTGCTGACTGGAGAGGTGACACTGCTGGGAATGCTGGGACATTATACAGTAACACTATGAAGGGATCGGGGGGATGATGGTATCATTGTATATGTCAGGTTCCTATAAGGTGTCAGGATGTCACCGTCTATTTCTCCATGGAGGAGTGGGAGTATTTAGAAGGACACAAAGATCAGTACAAGGACGTCATGATGGAGGTTCCCCAGCCCCTCACATCACCAGGTAACAGACAGGACTAAATACACACGGCCTATATTATCTGTATTTAAAGAATGAATTCAGTCCCTGTATGCGTTTCCTCCAGTTCTTTCCAATGAGAGGACAACATCAGAGAGATGTCCCCATCCTCTTTTTCCAGAAGACAGTAACCAAGAAAATCCCAGTGTTCCTCAGGATCATCAGGTACATGGAGAGAAGGTGTCATGAAATCTTAAAATATATAAAGTTTGGGCTGAAAGCCCTTTCCAGCTCACCGACTCTTGCAGGTGCACGGAACTCCGTTCGGACTGAATGTGGATCAGCAGAAGAGAGGAAAGGATGAATGTTCCATAGTTTGAGGGTTGCAGGAGCTCCGGTGTAGGTGAGGCGGTAGCTCTGGTAGTGATGAGGCAGCGGGGTCAGTGCAAGCTGTAGGCTTTCCTGAAGAGGTGGGTTTTCAGGTTCCGTCTGAAGGATCCGAATGTGGTTGATAGTCGGAAGTGTTGGGGCACAGAATTCCAGAAGTTGGGGGATATTCGGGAGAAGTCTTGGAGGCGGTTGGGTGAGGAGCGAATAAGTATGGAGGAGAGAAGGAGGTATTGGGAGGACCGGAGATTACATGAGTGAAGATATTGGGAGATTAGTTCAGAGATATATGGCGGAGATAGGTTATGGATGGCTTTGTAGGTCAGTATTAGTAATTTGAACTGGATACGCTGAGGGAATGGGAGCCAGTGAAGAGATTTGCAGAGGTGGGAAGCGGAGGAGTATGTTGGAGAGAGATGAATTAGTTGGGCAGCAGAGTTAAGGATAGACTGGAGAGGTACAAGGGTCTTAGCAGGAAGGCCACAGAAAAGATGTTGCAGTAGTCGAGGTGGGAGATGATGAGGGCATTCACGAGCATTTTAGTAGATTGACAGTTGAGAAAAGGACAGATTCTGGAGATATTTTTGAGCTGGAGGCAACAGGAGGTGGAATGAGCTTGGATGTTCAGTTTGAAGTACAGGGCAGAGTAAAGGGATACTCCGAGGCACAGGGGAGAGCGTGATGTTGTTAATTGCGATAGATAGGTCAGGTAAAGAAGATCTATGAGATGGAGGAAAGATGATGAGTTCAGATTTGTCCACATTGAGTTTGAGGAAGCGAGAGGAGAAGAAGGAGGATATGGCTGATAGACACTCTGGGATTCTGGACAGCAGAGAGGTGATATCTGGGTCAGAGAGGTAGATCTGAGTGTTATCAGCATAAAGGTGGTACTGGAATCCATGGGACTTTATGAGTTGTCCCAGGCCAAGTGTATAGATTGAGAAGTGTAGGGGTCCTAGAACAGAGCCTTGGGAGACTCCAACAGAGAGAGTGCGGGATGAGGAGGTAGTGTGGGAGTGAGAGACACTGAATGTGCGGTTGGAAAGGTATGAGATCAAGGATAGGGCGAGGTCTTTGATGCCAAAGGAGGAGAGGATCTGTTGTAGGAGGCAGTGGTCAACTGTGTCGAAAGCGGAAGACAGGTCTAGAAGGAGGAGTATAGAGTATTGTCCGTTAGCTTTGGCTGTAAGTAGGTCGTTAGTAACTTTGGTCAGGGCTGTCTGTTGAGTGATGGGGGCGGAAACCAGATTGTAGGTTGTCAAAGAGCAAGTTAGATGAGAGGTGGGAGGAAAGTTCAGCTTGGACGTGCTGCCCCAGGAGTTTGGAAGCGAATGGGAGCAGCAATATTAGGCAATAGCTGGACATAGCAGTTGGATCGAGGGTTGGCTTATTAAGGATAGGCGTGATTGTGGCATGTTTGAAAGCAGAAGGGAAGGTGCCAGAAGTTGGTGATAGGCTGAAGAGGTGGGTTAGGGATGCGATAAGAGTGACGGTGAGGTTGGGGAGGAGGTGGGATGGGATGGGGTCGAGCGCATAGGTGGTGAGGTGCGATTTGGAGAGGAGACAATTAAGCTCCCCTTCAGTGATGTTGGATAGGGCGGTTATGGGGTTTGGGTATTGGTCTGGTATACAAAGTATTTCGGAACTGCAACACAGAACTAGGATAGAAGGGGGAAAACTGACCCTGCACTGAGACTAGGCTGATACCCTACTATGGAGTGGGCGACCCATTCCTTCTGAGTAGACCCACCGACGATCCTAGGTTAATCTCAGCGAAGACCTTTAGATAGGGGAAAGGAGGTCCCTAAAAGATCTAAGGACTGGGTATAAAAAACAGGTCACCTCCTAATAGAAAACACAGAGAAGGCTGCAGAAACCAACTAAAAACAGAAACTAAGGATAGCAGAACCAGAGGTCCCAGAACTGCATAAATCCAACACAGAAAGCCATCAAAGCACCTAGCCAGAACTCTAGCGGATTAACAATGTTGTCCAGCAAAGATTGGGAGGCAGGTGCTGGGTATTAACCCCTTCACCCCCGGAGCTTTTTCCGTTTTTCCGTTTTCGTTTTTCGCTCCCCTCCTTCCCAGAGCCATAACTTTTTTATTTTTCCGTCAATTTGGCCATGTGAGGGCTTATTTTTTGCGGGACGAGTTGTACTTTTGAACGACATCATTGGTTTTAGCATGTCGTGTACTAGAAAACGGGAAAAAAATTCCAAGTGCAGTGAAATTGCAAAAAAAGTGCAATCCCACACTTGTTTTTTGCTTGCCTATTTTGCTAGGTTCACTAAATGCTAAAACTGACCTGCCATTATGATTCTCCAGGTCACTACGAGTTCATAGACACCTAACATGACTAGGTTATTTTTCACCTAAGTGGTGAAAAAAAATTCCAAACTTTGCAAAAAACAAAACAAAACAAAATTGCGCCATTTTCCGATACTCGTAGCGTCTCCATTTTTCGTGATCTGGGGTCAGGTGAGGGCTTATTTTTTGCGTGCCGAGCTGGCGTTTTTAATGATAGCATTTTGGTGTAGATACGTTCTTTTGATCGCCCGTTATTGCATTTTAATGCAATGTCGTGGCGACCAAAAAAACGTAAATCTGGCGTTTCGAATTTTTTTCTCATTACGCCATTTAGCGATCAGGTTAATGCTTTTTTTTAATTGATAGATCGGGCGATTCTGAACGCGGCGATACCAAATATGTGTAGGTTTTTGGTTTTTTTTATTGATTTATTTTGATTGGGGCGAAAGGGGGGTGATTTAAACTTTTATGTTTTTATTATTTTTTTCACATTTTTAAAAACTTTTTTTTTTTACTTTTGCCATGCTTCTATAGCCTCCATGGGAGGCTAGAAGCAGGCACAGCCCGATCGGCTCTGCTACATAACAGCGATCATCAGATCGCTGTTATGTAGCTAAAATGCAGGTGTGCTGTGAGCGCCGACCACAGGGGGGCGCTCACAGCCACCGGCAATCAGTAACCATAGAGGTCTCAAGGACCTCTATGGTTACAATGGAGGAGCATCGCCGACCCCCGATCATGTGACAGGGGTCGGCGATGCGCTCATATCCGGCCGCACGGCCGGATGCGGTAGTTAAATGCCGCTGTCTGCGCTTGACAGCGGCATTTAACTAGTTAATAGCGGCGGGTGATCGCGATTTCACCCGCCGCTATTGCGCGCACATGTCAGCTGTAAAAAACAGCTGACATGTCGCGACTTTGATGTGCGCTCACCGCCGGAGCGCACATCAAAGCGGGGGTCCCGACATGTGACGTACTATACCGTCACATGTCGGGAAGGGGTTAAAGGGTGATACAATCACCTGACCTAAGACAACCCAGCTCTAGGGGAAAAAGACCAGCACCCAGAAAACCACAACAAGATGGCGGATGCTCAAAAACAAAACAGATTCTAACACAAAGGGGTTGTGGTGGTTGAACAATGAAGACTTGCCTTGTTTGGTCGATTTTACTTTTAAAGTGTGTGGCAAAGTCCTCTGCAGAGATTAGGGAGGTTGGAGGGGGCACTGGGGGATGGAGGAGGGAGTTAAAGGTTTTGAATAACTGTTTGGGGTTGTAGGATAGGGAGGATACGAGAGTTGTGAAGTAGGCCTGTTTAGCAGAGGTGAGAGCAGATTTGAAAGACAGTGTTGCCTGTTTGAATGCAGTGAAGTCGTCTTGTGAATGTGTTTTCTTCCAACGCCGCTCTACAACCCTGGACAGTTGCAGGAGCTTTTTAGTGGTATTATTGTGCCAGGGTTGTCTATTGATACGTCGCACTCTGCCATGAACGAGAGGGGCAACGGTGTCAATAGCTGATGCGAGAGTGGCATTGTAGAAAGCAGTGGCACTGTCTGTGTCGTGGAGTGAGGATATAGATGCCAGTGGTAGGATAGAGTCAGAGAGTGTGTGGGTGTCTAGGTGTGTGAGGTTTCTGCAGGGGTGCGCATGTTGCTGGACATAGGTGACTGGTGAGGAGGACAGGGATGAGAAGGTGAGCAGATGGTGGTCGGATAGAGGGAGAGGGGAGGTGGTGAAGTTAGATAGAGAGCAGAGACGGGTGAAGACCGGGTCTAGTGTATGTCCGTCTGTGTGGGTGGCTGCGAAGGACCAGTGAGTAAGTCCAAAAGATGAAGTAAGGGACACAAGTTTGGAGGCTGTTGACTGAAGGGTATCAGTGGGGATGTTGAAGTCACCCATGATGATGGTGGGAATGTCAGCAGAGAGAAAGTGAAGAAGCCAGGTGGAGTTTTATCCACCAATATTATACACTGAATGGACGATTTATTAGGGACACGGGAACTTTTCTAATATAAACTTTTGTCAGTGGAAATGTGAGCAATGACTTTATTTTCTGGTTATGGAGACTGCTGGTTAGAAATAAGAGACTACAGGTTGGATTTGTACAGGAGACCTGCAGCTATTTCATCTTTTCTGTTCTTCTGAATCATTTAGCAAGACTTTTTCATCTCTCTGTGACTTTTACAATATTGATTTCAGGGTAAAGATCTGACCCATATTGATACTACAGAGACATATGTGAGGGGTGATGAGCGGTGTAAAGATGAGATTCCTACAGATATCCGCACAGGTGAGTAGAGACCACTATATGTAGAGGTGTCACAGATACTTCTCATTCATTGGATTGTAGAAATATGTGTTGATCTTTTTAGGGTTTGTAACACAGAATATTAATGTCTGATCGGACTGGCAGAAAATTTTAATGGCAAACTTTTAAGTTGACTAAATATAAAAAATAGTGTTTTTTCCACACAAAAAAATGCAGGGCTCCATAGGTGACATAATTTGCAGTATACAGAAGAAGAGCTCAAGAGATTGCAGGTTTAGGTCCCCTGAGGTGCTAAGAAATATTGCTGTCACTACTGAAAAAAATGAAGTAAAATCAATAAAATTGCACCAATATAAAAATCGGCTCAGTAAGCACAAAACAATCCCTCATACAACCCCAATGACGGGAAAAAAGTTCTGAGTCTCAATAATTAGCCACTGATACTTTTTTTTTTTTTTTTACAGACTGACAAGTTTTGCATGTCTGTAATTGTTCTGACCTGGAGAATGATGTTACTGGGTAAATTTACATCACAATACATGCAATGGCAAAATTATTTTTACTGTTTTCCATTTTGTTGTATGATATATACTCAAGTATAAGCCGAGATTTTCAGCCCATTTTTTTTAGGCTGAAATTGCCCCTCTCGGCTTATACTCGAGTCATTGTCCCAGGGGGTCGGTGGGGGAGGGGGGAGCGGCAGCTGTCACTTACTCACCTGCTCCCGGCACTTCTCTGCATGTCCCTGCTTCTCCGGCACCCACAGCTCTTCCTGTGTTCAGTGGTCATGTGGTACCGCTCAATAATGTAATGAATATGGACGCGACTCCACTCCCATAGGGGTGGAGCACATATTCATTACTTTAATGAGCGGTACCAGTGACCGCTGAATACAGGAACAAGCTGCCGGCATCAGAGACCATCAGAGAAGCAGGAACCGCGCCGGGAGGGTGAGTATAACCGGGGAGGGTGAGCATTGCGATATTCACCTGTCCCCATTCCACTGCCGGGCGCAGCTCCGTCTTCTGCATCCTCTGGCTGTGACGTTCAGGTCAGAGGGCGTGATGACGTGTTTAGTGTGCATGCCGTCCTCTGCCTGAACAGTCACTACAGAGAGACTGAAGACAGAGTGGCGTGCATCGGTGGAATGAGGACAGGTGAATATCGCAAGTCCCTGCCTGCTCAGGACAAGAGGTGAGTATGTCATTTTTTTTTTATTTTTTTTTAATCGCAACAGCAGCATATGGGGCAAATATTTCTGTGGAGCATTTTATGGGGCCATAATCAACCTTTATGCAGCATTGTATAGGGCATAATATTCTATGGAGCATCTTATGGGGCAATAATCAACCCTTATGCAGCATTATATGGGGCAAATGTTTCTATGGAACATCTTACGGGGCCATAATCAACCTTTATGCAGCATTATATGTGGCACGTTTTCTATGGAGCATCTTTTGGGGCCATAATTAACCTTTATGCAGCATTATATGGGGCATATTTTTGTATGAAGCATCTTATGGGGCCCATCATAAACTTTATGGAGCATTATATGGGGCATATATTATTATGGAGCATCTTATGCTGCCCATCATGAACTTTATGGAGCATTATATGGGGCGTATTTTGTATGGAGCATCTTATGGGGCCCATCATGAACTTTGTGGACATTATATGGGGCTCCTCATTCAATATGGATATTCGAAAACACTTAACCTACTGATGTCTCAATTAATTTTACTTTTATTGGTATCTATTTTTATTTTTGAAATTTACCAGTAGCTGCTGCATTTCCCACCCTAGGCTTTTACTCAAATCACTGAGTTTTCCCAGTTTTTTTTTTTGTGGCAAAATTAAGGGTCTAGGCTTATACTCGGGGTGGCTTATACTCGAGCATATACGGTAATAAATATTCAAAAGGAGCATTCATCCCACAAAAAGAAATTTAGCCATCACCATCACATGGAAAAATAAAAAAAGTTATGGCTCTTGGAAGAAGGGTGAGAAAGAAAATGCGAAAAACACATAGATTGAAATTGAAAATGCAAAAAAGAAAATTGCCACAAAGAAATTAAATAAACATTTATTTATTAGCAACTTTTTTTGCTAACCTCACAATATAAAAACCCTCAACACATAGTGGATGAGAACAATAAAGATTGATGGGCATATATGTGGGCTTTCATGGTTTGAGGAGACAAAATTACTATTAAAGGGGTTTTCCCACTAACAAAGTACATTTTAATTAATCGATCTTGGAATAATAATAATTTTCACAATTGGATGTGTTAAACAGAAATGTTCCGGTGCTGATATAATCTTATAAATGTGCACCTGCTGTGTACTGTGTAATTGCCATGTCAGATCGTGCAGGAACATTGTCTGATCATACTATAGCTCTTGGGCATGGGACGAGGCAAAAGAGAGGATCCCCTGTCCCGGGATACCTGAGAACAGAGTCGTGACTAGTGATGAGCGAATATACTCCTTACTCGAGATTTCTCTAGCACTCTCGGGTGTCCTCCGAGTATTTTTAGTGCTCGGAGATTTAGTTTTTCTTACCGCAGCTGAATGATTTACATCTGTTAGCCAGCTTGATTACATGTGGGGGTTCCCTAGCAACCAGGCAACCCCCACATGTACTTATGCTGGCTAACAGATGTAAATCATTCAGCTGAGGTGATGAAAACTAAATCTCCGAGCACTAAAAATACTCGGAGGACCCCCGAGCGTGCAGCACTGAGTTACGGTGGCCTCTAATTTACCCACACTCCTCGCTCTGGCAACAGACATGGTGGAGGAGTGGGTATCCTTCTTTCTAAAAACTGTTTTTTCAACCCTATCCAACCCCCACCCTCCCTTATCCTCCCTTCTTTCGAGGTTCACTCTGTCCATATCTACGCTCCCTCCAATCTTCAAATGGCTGTCATACCGACCACCGGGCTCAGCCATTGCCTTCATCGACCAATTCTCCACCTGGCTCCTTCATTTTCTCTAATCTCGCAACCTCTTCCTTCCCCCTATCTGACCACCATGTACTCACCTTCTCATCCTTGTCTTCCTCACCTGCCTCCCATGTCCAGCCATTACCACATCCACGCAGAAACCTCGCACATCTAGACATTCACAGACTCTCAGACTCTCTCCTACCCCTGTCCTCCATATCTTCACTCCACAACACGGACAGTGCCACCGCGTTCTATAACTCCACTCTCACAACAGCCATAGACTCAGTCGCCCCTCTCATGCATGGCAAAGTGCGACGAACCAATAGGCAACCTTGGCATAACAATCTCACAAAAAAACTTTGACAAGCATCCAGGGTTGCAGAGCGACTTTGGAAGAAAACACGCCTGCCAGACGACTTCACTGCTTTCAAACAAGCTACATTTGACTTCAAACTAGCCCTCAACTCCGCTAAACAGACCTATTTCACTAACCTTGTATCTTCACTATCCTACAACCCAAAACAACTGTTCAGCACATTTAACTCCCTCCTCCGTCCACCACTGCCACCTCCAACTCCCCTCATCTCCTCTGAGGACTTTGCCACCTACTTCAAAAACAAGATCGACCAAACAAGGCAAACCCTAACTGTTCCACCACCCCAACCACTCCATATACCAGACCTCTGCCCTTCCCTAATAACCTCCCTCTCCAACATCACTGAAGGAGAGCTTACTCGCCTCTTTTCCAAATCGCACCTCACCACCTGTGCACTTGACCCCATCCCCTCCCACTTGCTCCCCAACCTCACTAACATGCTCATTCCAGCCCTAACCCATCTCTTCAACCTATCGCTATCTTCTGGTACATTCCCCTCTGCCTTCAAACATGCCACCATCACACCCATCCTCAAAAAAAACAACCTTGACCCAACTGCTATGCCCAGCTACCGCCCCATATCACTGCTCCCGTTTGCTTCAAAACTCCTTGAGCAGACTGTCATGCTCAAATTTCCTCCCACCCCTCATCTAACTCTCTCCTTGACAACCTCCAATCTGGCTTCTGCCCCCACCACTCCACCGAAACTGCCCTGACAAAAATTACTAATGACTTACTCACAGCCAAAGCTAACAGACAGTTCTCCATCCTCCTCCTTCTTGACCTGTCCTCTGCTTTCGACACAGTCGATCACTGCCTACTGCTACAGATTCTTTCTTCCCTTGGCATCAAATACCTCGCCCTGTCCTGGATTGCCTCATACCTATCCAACCGCACATTTAGCGTTTCCCACTCCCACACTACCTCCTCATCCTGCCCTCTCTCTGTTGGAGTCCCTCAAGGCTCTGTCCTAGGGCCCCTACTTTTTTCCATCTATACCCTTGGCCTAGGGCAACTCATAAAGTCCCATGGCTTCCAGTGCCACCTGTATGCGGACGACACTCAGATTTACCTCTCTGGCTCAGATGTCACCTCTCTCCTGTCCAGAATCCTGGAGTGTCTGTCAGCCATATCCTCCTTCTTCACCTCTCAATGTAGACAAAACCGAACTCATCATCTTTCCCCATCTCACGTATCCCCCCTACCTGATCTATCTATTATGGTAAACGGCATCACGTTCTCTCCCGCACCTGAAATCCGCTGCCTCGGGGTAACTCTCGACTCTGCCTTGTCCTTCAAACCGCACGTTCAAACTCTTGCCACCTCCTGTCGCCTCCAACTCAAAAATATTGCCAGAATCCGTCCCTTCCTCACCCCACAATCTACTAAGACTCACTCTTGTGCATGCTCTTATCATCTCCCGCCTCGACTACTGCAACACCCTCCTCTGTGGCCTCCCCCCTAACTCTCTTGCACCACTCCAGTCTGTCCTCAACTCTGCTGCCCAGCTAATCCACCTCTCCTCGCTACTACCCTGCTTCTCCCCTTTGCAAATCCCTCCACTGGCTCCCAATTCCCCAACGAATCCAGTTCAAACTACTAACACTGATCTACAAAGCCATCCACAATCTGTCCCCTCCCTATATCTCTGAACTAATCTCCCAACACCTTCCCTCACGTAATCTCCTATCCTCCCAAGACCTCCTACTCTCCTCCACTCTTATTCATTCCTCACATAACCGCCTCCAAGATTTCTCCCCTCTGTACCAGTCTGTCACTGTAAACTTGTTTACTGTAAATGAGATTTATAACCCTGTATGTAACCCCTTTCTCATGTACAGCATCATGGAATTAATGGTGCTATATAAATAAATAATAATAATAATAAGTTTGCACACACTGCAGCAGGGATTTTGGTTCATTCCTCTAAACAGCTCTTCAGATCGTTCAGTTTTCAGGGCTGTATCTGGGCAACATTGAGTTTTAGCTCCCTCCAAAGATTTTATATTGTGTTCAGGTCTGGAGACTGGCTAGCCCATTCCAATACCTTTAAAATGCTTCTTACGGAGCCACTCCTTAGTTGCCTTGGCTGGGTGTTTTGGGTCATTGTCATGCTGGAAGGCTCAGCCATGATGATCTTCAATGCTCTTACTGAGGGAAAGGAGGTTGTTGGCCAAAATCTCACAAAATCTCACAATGCATGATACCATCCATCCTCCCTTCAATACGGTGCAGTTGTCCTGTCCTCTTTTCAGAAAAGCACTCCCCAAAGTACGATTGCCCAGACCGAGGATGATCGACAGTCATCTTGTGTTTTTTTCCATTTTCTAATAATTGTGCCAACAGTTGTTGCCTTCTCACTAAGCTGCTTGCCTATTGTCCTGTAGCCCATACCAGCCTTGTCAACAATTTTTTTGTCTCTGGTATCCTTGGACAGCTCTTTAGTCTTGATCATGGTGGAGAGGTTGGAGTGTCATTGATTGAGTGTGGACAGGTGCAATTAATACAGGTAATGAGTGCAGAGTAGGAAGGCTTCTTAAAGAAAGACTAACAGGTCTGTGAGAGCCAGAATTATTGCTGGTTGGTAGGTGATCAAATACTTATTTCATGCAATAAACTGCAATTGAATTATTTAAAAACCATACAATGTGATTATCTTGTTTTTATCCTTAAATTCTGTTTCTCACCGCTGAAGTGTACCTGCGATAAAAATTACAGACCTCTCCGTTCTTTGTAAGTGGAAAAACTTGCAAAATTGGCAGTGTATCAAATACTTATTTTCCCCACTGTATTTCACTAAATGTAAACAAATATTTTATATTTCACAAAAGTTTGGTGACAGGTATACCAAAACATTGAACTATAAAGTGGCAAACTGAAAGACGAAAAGAACAGAAACCTAACGGTTTAACATGATATTCTATGAGTCCATGCTTTGATATCCACTGTTGTCACCAGTGCCTTCATCAGCCCCTAATTAAATTTTAGTACAATTGGTACTGAAATGTTATAGAAAGTATAAATACTATAATTATTATTCTAAGTTCAATATTAAGCTATAATTTCCATTTTATTCTTGGCAGATGACTGTACCAGCAGATCGGAGGCACATTTTACGTTTTCAGATTTGACCGCACATGATCGTACTTTCACACAGGATGCGTGTGAAGAACATGACAATATCCCAGATTTATCCTCAGCCCTTCACAGTAAAGATCTACCATCTGTTCTTTTTGAAAAGCTCCTATCTTCTGATTCATCACAGACTATTATGCAAAAAAAACAAAACAGAATTGATGGTGAACATCAAAAAGATGAAACAAAAAAGAAGCCATATTCCTGTTCAGAGTGTGGGAAATGTTTTGCAAACAAATCATATCTTCTTGCACATCAGAAAAGGCACACAGGTGAAAAGCCATTTTCATGTTCAGAATGTGAAAAGTGTTTTACCGAGAAATCAAGTCTTGTTAAGCATCAGAAAACACACACAGGTGAGAAGCCATTTTCATGTTCAGAGTGTGGGAAATGTTTTACACAGAAATACCAAGTTGTCATGCATCAGACAGTACACACAGGTGAGAAGCTATATTCATGTTCAAAATGTGAGAAATGTTTTGCAAAAAAATCAAATCTTGTTGCACATCAGAGAAGTCACACAGGTGAGAAGCCATATTCGTGTTCAGAATGTGGGAAATATTTTGCACAAAAATGGCATCTTGTCACACATCAGGGAATACACACAGAGGAGAGACCATTTTCATGTTCCGAATGTGAGAAATGTTTTAAAAAAAAATCACATCTTCTTACACATCAAAGATTTCACACAGGGGAGAAGCCATATTCATGTTCAAAATGTCGGAAATGTTTTACAAGGAAATCAAGTCTTGCTACACATGAGAGAAGTCACACAGGGGAGAAGCCATATTCATGTTCAAAATGTGTGAGAGATTTTACAAGAAAATCAAGTCTTGTTACACATGAGAGAAGTCACACAGGGGAGAAGCCTTTTTCATGTTCTGAATGTGAAAAATGTTTTACAAAGAAATCAAGTCTTCTTAAACATCAGAAAATACACACAGGTGAAAAGTCATATTCGTGTTCAGAATGTGGGAAATGTTTTACACAAAAATACCATGTTGTAACACATCAGAGAATACACACAGGGGAGAAACCATTTTCATGTTCTGAATGTGAAAAATGTTTTGAAAAGAAATCCCATCTTCTAACACATCAAAGAATTCACACAGGGAAGAATCCATATCCCTGTTCTGAATGTGGGAAATGTTTTAACAAGAAATCACATCTTGTTGCTCATCATAAAACTCACACAGCTGGAAATCCATTTTCATGTCAAGAATGTGGGAAATGTTATACAGTGAAATCAAGTCTTGTGAAACATCAGAGATCTCACACAGGGAAGTAGTCATATTCATGTCCAGAATGTAAAACATTATTTGCAAGTTTTAGTATGTATCCAATACCAGGGAAGCTTTTAGTCCAGATTTAGTTAAATAAATACACTGGGCTACAAAAAATATTTTTTGTAATCATCGCAGGTGACTTTGTACTTTTTTGAATCATCTTTTTGTCCTGATTTAAAAAATATATAGTTTTTCTGTAGCACTTATAGTTTCCATGGAGCAGCAACATTATTATAAAATATAGGAAATATACTGGCGACATTAAGAAAACAGTAATCTACATTCCTGAAAAAAATGCTTCACCTTACAAAACAGTTTTTATTGAACCAAAATAATTTCACATGCAATATAGAAACCAAAATATGAGCAGAAATTAAAAGTGCTTGACATGAGACTGTCATTGATACGATTTTTCAGGGTTGTCCCTATATAACATCTAACAGTAATCTGCCATCATTGAGTCATTCCAAAAACCCTGGTAGCGGTGTTCCATTACTTTAATGTCCTGGAGAAACCACTCTCCATGTTCATCACTTACATCCCCAAGAGTTTGAGGGAAGAAATCTAAATGTGAATACAAAAAGTGAATTTTCAGAGACATGCGACATCCAAGACACTGCTATGCATTTAGCAGTTCCTCAACTCCTTCAACATATTCTGGAGATTTTTTTTTCCTAAGAAGTTTTCACAGATCCACTTGAAGCTTTTCCAAGATCTCAATTCCTTATCATTTAGAGTTCCTTCAAACACATCATCTCTCATAAGCTCTCTGATCCGAGGACCAACAAATACCCCTTCCATCAGTTTTGCTGGTGAAATGCTGGAGAATTTCTGTGAAATATCCTGGAACCTTTGTGAATTTGTCTTTGCCATGGCTTTCACAAAGTTTTTAATCAATCCAAACTTTATATGTAGTGGAGGAAGAAAGATTTTTGTTGGAGCAACTAAAGGATTATGCTGAACATTGTCTCTACCTGGAGCATAGATGTTTTTCTGTCCCCAATCACAATGAACATAATGCTCTACTGTATTTCTACTGTCCCATAAACCCAAGAAGCAACAATATTTAGTGAAACCTCCTTGCATTTCCATTAGCATACCAATCTTTTTCAAATCTCCACAGATATTCCATTGATGATGCTTATATTGTATAGCATCCAAAACAACTGACAGATTTTCATAACTTTTCCTTTAGATGACATGAATAGGGATTGATGGTTTCATATTTCCATTGTGAAGAAACACTGCTTTCAAACTTCTCTGGGAGGAATCAATAAACAATTGTCAATCTGCAACAAAATACTCTTCACATTGTTACAGTACACCATTGGTTCATCAACTGTGAAAAGTTGTGCTAAAGTGTTACTTCTGTTTTGGTAATAACACACTTTGACATCATCATGACGAAGATTCTTCTGTTTCAACTTAGATGCAAGAAGTTCAGATTTATCTTTTGACTATGAAAGGTCTCTGATGAGATCATTTAATTCACTTTGAGTAAAGTGTTCTGGCTGCTCCATCAGGTACATACTCATCTTGACTTGAGGTTTGCATGTGTTCGCCAGTAGCTTCAGCTCCATAGTCTTCATATTCTACTTCATTTTCATCCATTCCACACAACGGTGGTACAGGATCTGGCAAGGTACTATCATGTGGAACTGGCCTAATTGCAGTTTCAAATTCAGGGTAATTAATCTTATGCTTGTTTTTTGTAGAAAAGCCCTTCAGTTTGACATGACAAAAGTAGCAGTCATCACTATGATTTTTGGGTTCTCTCCAAATCATGGGAACAGCAAATGGCATAGCCACTTTCCTCATATTCAACCAGTCACAAAGACCATTTGAACAAATTGATTATATGACATGAGGGGTCCAGTTTTTGTCTTGATTACCAACTGGACACTTAAAGAACATCTGGTACATCTTTGTAATATCATGAGTGATTGAACATACTTGGCCTTTTGGTGTAAAAGAACCACACACATAGCAGAATCTTTTTGGGTGATTGATACACTGTCGGAGCATTTTTCTCTTTAAATCAAATCAAACAGTAGAGTAAGTTCAGTTCAATGGTGGTGACAAACTAAAAAAAATGCGATGAGCCTACCGAATATATGTAGATATTTCCCCAGAAATGACATAGGCAGCTTGTATTTAGAAAACCAAAACAAAAAAGTCCTCCAAGAGAAATCATATAAAAATTTAATTTTTATTGAATCATGTTAAAACATAATTAAAAAAGGGAATAATATTATACAAAAAAGGAATGAAAGGACACTAAACATCGGGCAGCAATGTGTAACCGGTCCAAAGAGTAGTGATAAATATCTAGAAAATATCGGTAATAAATCACAAAAGGTGAGTCAGATTAAGAGCACAATGTTTAGAATAAATAGAAAAAAAGAGTACATGTGCATGTGGACCCAAAATATTCTACAGGACTGCAGTACAACTAATTCAGTAAGATGATGCAGTACATGGTAAATAAAATTGCTTGAGAGCCTTATAGCTAAGTGTTTCTCTGCACATCACAGCCTAGCATAGGAAATAAACAACAGTTCACAGTAGATATTAGGCTGGTGAATAGTTACCCGAAGTCCGGACTGCCACGACGTACCCCCTAATATCTACTGTGAACACGGTCCTCCTTGTTTATATTGTGGGGCACTCTTTCGAGCTTGGATTTAGAACTGATTTTATTGGAGGTAATCTGGTAGATAACTATATACAGTTGTGAGGTAAATGGGTCAGCCTATTCCTCACAGATGAACATTTGCAGACAGGCAGTTTATCAGTGGGATATTGGCTGCTTTCAGGTTTTCTCTCTGTGTAGACCCTCGCTCAGTTACACCTCAGTAGCTGAGCTGCTTTCTTCCCTCTGAGGTGACTTGCCCTCCCAGAAATGCAGTGAAGATCCTTACACAATGGCGGAAGTCCGCTGCCTACCGTTCTATCTCCTTGTGGCAGGGCTCAGAGTCTCACATACCAGTCCTACTACTGACCGCACAGCCGTTAAATCTGGTTTAGGGATGTGCTGAAGCTGTCAGTACTTTGAATGACAGCTTGGCCATCCAATCTGGTACAGGGGTGTACTGAGCTGTCAGTGTGTTGATTGATAGCTCAACTATCCAATCTGAGACTGTGAGGCATCGGCTTTCTCCATGTGTTCATTATTCCAGTTAATTGCCATGCTTCTTAACTGAGCTGTGTCTCCCAGAACTCTGCCAGACGTACATTCAGCTTGTGAGCTTGGTTCTGTGCTCTCCTGTTCCCTGAGTTCTCTTTGCTTGCTCTGTTGCCTGACCTTGGGCTTCATTCTGACCATCCACCTGTTTAACCCCTTCAGCTCTGCTCTGTTATCCTCCTGGTACTCTGAATTTGGAACATTACCTGACTACGCTTTTGTCTCTTCCTTCTGTTTATGATGTATCCACCTGGCTTCTGACCTTGGACTCCTTAACCACTCTGACTCATGGTTTGGCCGCAAGAAGTGACTAGTGTCACAGGTTATAAGCAAAACCATAATGAATTAACCAATAATCCCTAAAAGGGCAAACTTTTGTTTCTGATCCTGAATGTTGATCAGACACCAGGAGAAATAACGGTGGCTGGGGACTGAGTACCGAGAGACGGCTGCCGCCATGAGTCAGCGGAAATCCTCCGTGTCTACTTTCCACGGTAAGCAGGCTGGAAATGTGCCCATTTAGCATTTGGGCCTGTGGGGGGATGGCTGCGTTCAATGTGCAAGGAAAGAACCAGAGCTAGAGGCATCTGCACCAGTGTCATGGACAGTGGATTGGCAAGCACCTAGCAGAGGGAAAGTGGTGTCACTCGCTAGCACCAATTGTTGACCCAGGCGTTCGGCGCACCAACTCAGGTGCTTAGATGACATGTGCCTGATCATGCTTTTCATGGTTAGGCTCTTAGTGGTCAGGCCCCTGCTGATTTTGGCATGGGACAGGTTGCAAATTTCCATTTTTTTCTCTCAGAACACTCTCTTTTTAAAAAAAGTCCCACACTGGGGAGCACCTAACTCTTTAACGGATAAATTGACGAGTGTCAATGCTCTGCAGAACCGTAGCCCGCCATCTCACTCTGGTCACTCCACTGCCTCTTACTGCCTGTTTTGGTGCTGCTGATCACTCCCCCTTAGGGCTGCTGGCCTCGCTCTGCATGCCAGCTTCTAGGTTGTGTCATTAACTTCGTCATCCAATATCTTGTCTTCCACCGTCGCACCCTGGTCCTCCTAACTTGATGACTTAACAAACTGACTTATCGTCAACTGGGTCTCATAGTCATCTACCTACTTAGACAAAATTTGCCATTCCTCACCGTCATCTTCTTGTGGCTGTTCTCAGTTTTGTGCATTACTAAACAGCATGTCCTCATGTTCCTCTTGGAAAAAGCCGGGTGAGAGGCCACAATCAAGAAATGAGGATGTAAAGTACTTCTTGGAGTGTCCTATTGTGGGATCACTGGTTTCCTAGGACTCAACATAATGGGAGAGAGGAGGATCCGGGTGAGGATTAAATGATCCAGATTGTTGGCTGGAGAGGTCCCAAAGAATAATATTAAAAACAGAGTTTTACCTCATAAGCCTCATGATATTGTTGGGCTGTAGTATATTTTAAATTTCCATCCTGTGTCCTATTACCTTCCGTTCCTTACGGATGTTGATTGGAGACAGCTGGTAAGTCAGAGCAGTGGAGTCAGAGTGCTGTCCTGGCCAGTGACAGATGCTCCTTGCTGCTGTTCCGGCGCTGTGCCAGCTAGTGAACAGCGCAGATCCAGTCTTCGGAACGCCGGTATAGAAGCAGGAGCTTTGTTTAGTTGCTGGTCACGTGATGCACATGTGGTTTAAACCGGTATGGAGCGCTAAGGGGACCAAAATTCCAACGCATTTCGGAAAACAAGCGTTTTCCTTCCTAAGGGACAGTCCTATCCTCAGCATCGCCTCTTTAACTCCATGTGTTAATAGTTCTCAGGCACTAGTTAATTAATTAGTTAATGAAAAGCAAATAGTTCTATTTCACTATTCAAGGGAATGTGTCACTATATATATATATATATATATATATATATATATATACGGTGTATGTATGTGTGTGTATATATATATATATATATTCTATGTGTACACATTTATTCTACCTATTCTATTCTGTCAGTGTGATTTTACTGTACACCGCACTGAGTTGCCGGCTTTTCTAGAGAACACCACTGCGTATTTCTCGCAAGTCACACGCATGGTCCGTGTGTAATCTGTAATTTTCTCGCCCCCATAAACTTTCATTGGCGGATTTTTTGCGTAATACGCTGACAAACGCAGCATGCTGCAATTTTCTACGGCCGTACAAGACCGTATAATATGGATCCGTAAAATACTGCAGATAGGAGCTGGGCCATAGAGTCATTGTACCGTATGCAATCCGTATTTTCTGCGTCTCTCATATGTCCGTGAAACACGCTAGTGTGACGCTGGCCTAAGGCCGGCGTCACACTAGGCGTAAGACAATACGATCCATTTTTTACGGCCGTAATACGCAGAAATGTCCCAGAAATAGTGTTCCGTAGGTAATCCGTTGCCAAGGTGTGGTCGCGTATTTTGCGCAAGTAATGTTGCGTATGTGAATCGTATGTAATGCGTATTTTATATGCAACATCAAAAAATGGACATTTAATGGTTTTCTGGGCTGCAATTAATTTAAATCATCATCAGCAACCCTATTTAAGTCCTGTACAACAGGTGGGACCCTCCCATCTGGCCATTTAGTTGGTGTGCATCTCTTGGTTGTGTTGGTATTACCTTACAACCATGTCTGACCTACTGTCTTTCACCCCAACTGAGCGGGTGTTGTATCACTGGGTCTTGTCGCGTCGATTTGGGCACCCATATCCTGTGATTGTCGATCCACGAAGGAGGAGACGAAGATTGTGGGTGCATCCTCTTTTGACTCAACGCCTCACGAAAGGACATTTTGAGAGGCTCTATACAGCTCTAAGGGCACATCCTGACAAGTTCTATCTGTACTGTCGCATGACCATCAGAACCTTTGATATATTGTTGGAGATATTACGTCCAGGTATCACCTATCAGGACACAAGGATGCGCAAAGCCAAATCTGCAGAGGAGCGTCTTCTCCTTACCTTACGGTATGTATTCAACATCCTCACATACTGTATGTTGATGATCTTTTTTTTAAGTGTTGTGTTCTAGCAGATTTTTTCAATTATATGTGTAGATTAGGGCACAAGCAGATCCAAAAAAGTGTGTTTAATGTTATAGTTAAGTACCCTATGTAAATTTTTAATTTTTCAGCGTTAATTACCATGTTTTTAAAAATATACAATCTAGTTCTGCTTCTTTGTTTTGTGTAAACTCTTGTTACCTACCTAATATTCATTTTTTATTTTTTTTCACTTTCAGCTTCCTGTCCACTGGCTTGTCGTATGCGGGACTACACCTGGAGTTTCTGATTGGCCGGTCGACAATTTCGGGCATTGTGCGGTCAACCTGTAGTCAAATATGGTCTAAACTCCAGGAAGTTGTGATGCCTGAGCCAAAACAGGTTGATTGGCTTAAAATAGCCCTTGCTTTCCAGGACACTTGTGACTTCCCAAACTGCATTGGAGCCGTGGATGGAAAACATCAGGGTGCGTAAGCCGCCGAACTCTGGCTCCCAATTCTACAATTATAAGCAGTTTTTCTCTGTAGTTCTGTTAGCTGTAGTTGACAGTAACTGCAGGTTTATAATTGTAGACATTGGGGCCTATGGGCGAACTGGAGACTCTAGGGTCTTCGTCCATTATGAGTCGGCGGCTACGTGACAACCAGTTAGACCTCCCACCACAACTCCTCCCCGGCTACAATGCGGAAGCAGTGCCTTTTGTTCTTGTTGGAGATGAGGCGTTCCAATTGACGAGGCACGTCATGAGGCCTTATCCCCGGCGCAACTGGGACCACCGGCGGAGGGTCTTTAATTTGCGGCTTTCAAGGGCGCGGAGACTGGTGGAGTGCACCTTTGGTATTCTGGTGGCCAAATGGCATGTCCTCCAGTCTGCCATTCAGCTCAATGGGGCTACAGTGAATGAAGTAATAGAAGCCTGTGTTATTTTGCACAATTTTACCCGCATACATGATTGCTCCTCAGCTGATATTGCTGAACACATGTTGAGCAATGTGCTTAGGCCTACACCACATGTCCCTCCTCCGCGCCGTCCCCTTTCTGGCCTAAAAGTTAGGGATGTTTTCACCAATTATTTGGTTTCTCCTCAGGGTGCGACTCCCTGGCAAGATTATGCTGTTTCTCATTTCTGATTTTTGCCTTTTTAACTATCTTCTAAGTTTACCAAAACATAAAAATCTTAAATCTGAACTCTGTGTGTTGTATTTACTTAATTCACATATGGTTATGAACAGAGCATATGTGTGTGATGTAAGAATGATTGGTCCACAAACGTTATTTGGCTTTTTACAATATTTTTAATTTACCGAAAAAGCCTTTTTTGTTAAACTCAAAGCCATATTTTTTAGATATGGTTTTTTCAGCCAATTCAAGTTGGCCTAATTTTTTTACCAAAATTAACAGCATAACAAAGTGCTATGACAGCACAAACATATAGAACACATGGTTATTTGCCACAAACAGAAAACAAATTACAGGTTTCTGTAAGTAGGTGGTGGTGATGGGGGAACCTCAGGGTCCTGCTCAGGTGGAATTTGTTGGCCCAATTGTCCTTGACCCTGTGTGGATGCTGTGTGGGCCGGAGGAATATTCATCCTTTGATCATGTTGGCCAGTTGTGTATTGGCCATAAGGAATCTGACTGTAGCCCTCATGTTGTTGCAAATATGGCCTTACCTCATATCCACCCCCAATATGGCCATGTCGTGCAAACCCAGGTTGGGACCAGCCTCCAGCACTGGGTCTGGACAAGTGGCCATATTGGGAAGGTTGATGGTAGTCTGGCATAGGGTACTGAGGTTGCCATGGTGGGTTTTGTGTGGGTAGGGGTTGAGGTGTAGGCTCACGTGGAGGTGATTCAAATCCCTGTTGAGCATGCACCTGTTGAGGTCTTGGCAGCCGCAAGACGTTACGTGATGACAGCTGCCATCTCTCAATATACTCCATGAGCTCATATGGGTAATTTGGGTGGGTGCATGCATCAATAAGGATTTGAATACACCCTCTCACACGTAGCCTGACCTCACGGTCTAGGGGACGTAAGTTCCGGGCCAGGCTCCTCGTATAGGCCTCCTCCCCCTTATCTGCAGTAACCCTTGACAGATAGTTCAGGACCCCAGCATCCACATTCCTCCTACTTTGGATGAGCTTTCTCCTTTGGCGAGCACGCCGTGACATCACAGCAGCCTGTGGTGAGTTCTCTAGGGGTATAGTTGGGCTTCTGCTGTTGCCAGGATCATCCTGGCTTGCTTGTGCTGCTGCTGTTGGTGGTGGGGCCTCATCTTCGCCAGGTGCTGCTGGAGCTGGATGCCCAGATGACGAGGATCCTGGAGGGATGGAGCATGACGGATCATAAGATGGGCCAGCCACCTCTTCTCCTTCCCCAACTGGGTCTATGACCACCTCAGAATCGGATCCTGTCTCCCTCTCTGTGAGGTTGGACTGTGTTCTGTTATGAAAGTATGTTTGAAAAATATTAAAAAATTGTCTGACCATTATAAACATATGTGTATAATGTGTTGTGAGGTTTGGACTTACGGTCTGAGATCCATACTGGGATTCAAAAAGGTCAAACTATCAAAATAGATATATTTTTTTTAGGTGGTGCGCCTGACCCACTCCTGTCCTGCTGCTGCCTCTCCCTCCTGTACTGATCGCTGATGCTCCGCCATCTTCTCATAACATCATCCACTGCAACAAAATATAGCAAAATAATGTATTACACCATTATGCACAGTGGTCACACAAGGTGTAATTGACTACACAGATTGTAGTGTAGCCTAGGAAGCTGCATTTGTTTTTTGTTTTTTAACTACAAAAATTAACATCATAGAATGTAAGGCCACAAGGACAGAGTCCTCTCCCCTCTATCCCAGTATGTTTTTTTTCAGTTGGACACTGTAAGGGACATCTATAATAACCCTGTATGTAACCCGTTTCTCATGTACAGCAACATGGAATTAATGTTGTTATAGAAAAGAATATATGCAATACTTAGAAAGAATTTTTACATTACTTAAAAGGAGTTAGGTCCTGCTGGTCCACATAAATATCAATGTACAAACATTAGTGTACTTACTTATTTGCGTCTGTGCCTCACGTGGCCGCTGATCATAATTTGGGAATATGGACCCACATATACTCCTCCATGCTGCCTCTTTTTGGGCCCTGTTGGCATAGTTGGGATCTCTCTGGTCCCAAATTACGGGCCTTTCCTGGACCAAAATGATGAGCATGTCAACATTTATGATGTTAGCCATGCTGAATCAGACTCCGTGGAGGCGTGCGGCAGACTTCCAGGATCTCTGTCTGGCTTTTTCAGCTAATTAGCATGTTTCAGCTTCCTGATTGAGGCCTTGGGACATTTCCTGGCACCTGCCATAGTCTAGCGTATTTCTCGCAAGTCACACGCATGGTCCGTATGCATTCCGTATTTTTCTCGTCCTCACAGACTTGCATTGGCGTATTTTTTGCGCAATACGATGACAAACGCAGCATGCTGCGATTTTCTACGGCCGTACAAGACCGTATAATATGGATACGTTACATAGTTACATAGTTATTAAGGTTGAAGGAAGACTTTAAGTCCATCTAGTTCAACCCATAGCCTAGCATGCCCTAACATGTTGATCCAGGGGAAGGCAAAAAAAACCCATGTGGTAAGAGTAAGCTCCATCATGGGGAAAAAAATTCCTTCCCGACCCCACATACGGCAATCAGACTAGTTCCCTGGATCAACGCCTTATCAAGGAATCTAATATATATACCCTGTAATATTATACTTTTCCAGAAAGGTATCCAGTCCCCTCTTAAATTTAAGTAATGAATCACTCATTACAACATCATACGGCAGAGAGTTCCATAGTCTCACTGCTCTTACAGTAAAGAATCCGCGTCTGTTATTATGCTTAAACCTTTTTTCCTCCAGACGTAGAGGATGCCCCCTTGTCCCTGTCACCGGTCTATGATTAAAAAGATCAGCAGAAAGGTCTTTGTACTGTCCCCTCATATATTTATACATTAACATAAGATCACCCCTTAGTCTTCGTTTTTCCAAAGTAAATAGCCCCAAGTGTAATAACCTATCTTGGTATGGCAGACCCCCCAGTCCTCTAATAACCTTAGTCGCTCTTCTCTGCACCCACTCCAGTTCAGCTATGTCTTTCTTATACACCGGAGACCAGAACTGTGCACAGTATTCTAAGTGTGGTCGCACTAGTGACTTGTATAGAGGTAAAATTATGTTCTCCTCATGAGCATCTATGCCTCTTTTAATGCATCCCATTATTTTATTTGCCTTTGTAGCAGCTGCCTGACACTGGCCACTGAATATGAGTTTGTCATCCACCCATACACCCAGGTCTTTTTCATTGACGGTTTTGCCCAGAGTTTTAGAATTAAGCACATAGTTGTACATCTTATTACTTCTACCCAAGTGCATGACCTTACATTTATCCCCATTAAAGCTCATTTGCCATTTATCAGCCCAAGCTTCTAGTTTACATAAATCAGCCTGTAATATAAAATTGTCCTCCCCTGTATTGATTACCCTGCAGAGTTTAGTGTCATCTGCAAATATTGAAATTCTACTCTGAATGCCCCCTACAAGGTCATTAATAAATATGTTAAAAAGAAGAGGGCCCAATACTGACCCCTGTGGTACCCCACTACCAACCGTGACCCAGTCCGAGTGTGCTCCATTAATAACCACCCTTTGTTTCCTATCCCTGAGCCAACTCTCAACCCACTTGCACATATTTTCCCCTATCCCCATTATTCTCATTTTATGTATCAACCTTTTGTGTGGCACCGTATGAAAAGCTTTTGAAAAGTCCATATACACTACATCTACTGGGTTCCCTTGGTCCAGACCGGAACTTACCTCTTCATAGAAGCTGATCAAATTAGTCTGACATGATCGGTCCCTAGTAAACCCGTGCTGATACTGGGTCATGAGGATATTCCTCTTCAGATACTCCAGTATAGCATCCCTTAGAATGCCCTCCAGGATTTTACCCACAGTAGAGGTTAAACTTACTGGCCTATAATTTCCGAGTTCAGTTTTTGTCCCCTTTTTGAATATTAGCACCACATTTGCTATACGCCAGTCCTGTGGTACAGACCCTGTTATTATGGACTCTTTAAAGATTAAAAATAATGGTCTATCAATGACTGTACTTAATTCCTGCAGTACTCGGGGGTGGATCCCATCCGGGCCCGGAGATTTGTCAATTTTTGTGATTTTTAGACGCCGCCGTACTTCCTGCTGGGTTAAGCAGGTAACATTAAATTGGGAATTATTATCACTAGTCATATTGGCTGCCATGGGATTTTCTTTTGTAAATACTGATGAAAAAAAGTCATTTAGCATATTGGCTTTTTCCTCATCCTCATCCACCATTTCACCCAGATTATTTTTAAGGGGGCCAACACTATCATTTTTTAGTTTCTTACTATTTATGTAGTTAAAGAATATTTTGGGGTTATTTTTACTCTCTCTGGCAATGAGTCTCTCTGTCTCAATCTTTGCTGCCTTGATTTGCTTTTTACATAATTTATTTAATTTTTTGTATTTATTTAATGCCTCCTCACTACCTACTTCCTTTAATTCTCTAAATGCTTTCTTTTTGTCACTTATTGCGCCCCTTACAGCTTTATTTAGCCATGTTGGTTTCCTCCTATTTCTAGTATGTTTATTCCCATACGGTATATACTGTGCACAGGTCCTATCCAGGATGCTAATAAATGTCTCCCATTTTCTTTGTGTACTTTTATGTCTCGGGATATCGTCCCAGTTAATTGCACCAAGATCCTCTCATCCGTTGGAAATTTGCCCTCCGGAAGTTTAGTGTCCTTGTCACCCCTCTACTACACATCTTATTAAAGGAGACATGAAAACTTATTATTTTGTGATCACTATTCCCCAAGTGACCCCCAACCCTTACATTTGCTATGCGGTCTGGCCTGTTGGTTAATATTAGGTCTAGCAGTGCCCCCCTTCTTGTTGGGTCCTGAACCAGTTGTGAAAGGTAATTGTCTCTCATAGTTGTCAAAAACCGATTACCTTTACTGGAACTGCAGGTTTCTGTTCCCCAGTCTATTTCAGGGTAGTTGAAGTCCCCCATAATAATGACTTCTCCTTGAGTCGCAGCTTCATCTATTTGCTTTACGAGGATATTCTCCATTGCTTCCATTATTTTTGGAGATTTATAACAAACCCCTATCAGTAATTTATTATTTTTTCCCCCTCCCCTTATCTCCACCCACAGGGACTCTACATTTTCATTAGATTCACCTATATTATCACGCAGGATGGGTTTTAAGGTCGATTTTACAAACAGACACACCCCACCCCCTCGCTTATCTGTACGGTCATTTCTGAAAAGGCTATAGCCCTGCAAGTTAACAGCCCAGTCATGGCTCTCATCCAGCCATGTTTCAGATATCCCCACCATGTCATAATTATGTTCCAACAACATTAGTTCTAATTCGTCCATTTTGTTGGCGAGGCTTCTGGCATTAGTATACATGCACTTGATGTTCCTCTCTGTACCTCTATTCTTTCTTAAATTACTAACTGTTCTAACCCCACCCCCCATGCCTCCGCCACCCCCAACTTCCTTATTTGTGCCAAGGTCTCTATCTGCACTATCTTCCCCACCTATAAAATGAATACCCTCCCCCCCATTCCCTAGTTTAAACACTCCTCCAACCTTCTAACCATTTTCTCCCCCAGCACAGCTGCACCTTCCCCATTGAGGTGCAGCCTATCCCTAGCGTAGAGCCTGTAGCCAACTGAGAAGTCGGCCCAGTTCTGCAGGAACCCAAACCCCTCCTTCCTACACCAATTCTTGAGCCACTTATTAACCTCCCTAATCTCCCGTTGCCTCTCTGGCGTGGCACGTGGTACAGGCAGTATTTCAGAAAATACCACGTTGGAGGTCCTTGCTTTCAGCTTGCAGCCTAATTCCCTGAAATCATCTTTAAGGACCTTCCACCTACCTCTAACTTTGTCATTTGTGCCAATGTGCACCATGACCGCTGGGTCCTCACCAGCCCCTCCCAGTAATCTGTCCACCCGATCAGCGATGTGTCGGACTCGAGCGCCAGGTAGGCAGCACACCGTTCGACGATCCCTGTCTTTGTGACAGATTGCCCTATCTGTTCTCCTAATAATTGAGTCCCCCACTACCAGCACCTGTCTGGCCTGCCCTGCTCTCCTATTTCCCTCCTTACTGGAGCAGTCACACCTCCGGCTTTCAGAGGACATGCCTGGCTGCAGCAGTGCTACCCCTGTACTGGCACCCCCCTCATCTGCCAACTTAGCAAACTTATTGGGGTGTGAAAGATCAGGACTAGCCTCCCTGGCACTCTTCCCTCTACCCCGCTTCCTAACTGTCACCCAGCTAACTGCCTCACTGTCCTGCAGCTCCATCCTACCATCCCCCTCCTCATCTATCCCATTGAGCGTCTGCTCTGTGAGCAGAAGACTCCTCTCCATATTGTCTATGGATCTCAGTATTGCCAGCTGCACATTTAGATCCAGTATCTGGGTTTCCAAATGCACAAAGTGCTCACATCTCGCACAGCAGTATGCACCCTCGACCGGCTGATCAAGGACTGCATATATGTGGCAAGATGTGCACTGGATGGCATTAACAATTGTGGAGCACATTTCCTAATGGGGATTGCACCAGACAGAAACGTTAAATAAAAATAAATACAAAGTATTAATTAACACTTGGAACAGCAATTCCTCCCTTGGAAACTCCCTGATTCCAAAGTCACTGAGTCACAAGTCACACTTACCGCCGTCCACACTTACACTCAGGTCACACTCAGCTCGCTCACACTCGCTATGCTGAAGATTTAAAGATTTTTTTTTTTCCTCTATTTCCCTTCAACAACAAGCCACCTTGCTGTTCAAATGCACTTCCAAAAAGGGATCTGCCCCATAGAGATTCATTGGGCCGTGTATTTTCTGGACGTATTTTCTGCGCTCATACGTCCATAAAACTCGCTAGTGTGACGCCGGCCTAACTCTGTATACTGTTCCTTATACTATTTGATAGGTTTATAATTTTAGGATGGTTTTTATAAGGTTTAACTTCATCAAATAGTTTAGAAATCTTATTTATACTTTCCAATAGCTGTTTCTTTCTTTTGTCAATAATGAAAGATACTGCCTGTTTTGAATAATTTTTGAACATGGATTCTCATTCAGATAGAGTAGTTTGGTCTCCTATATCCCCTGATAGGGGGTTGTATACAGTTGGACCTTTTGGGATACAGTCATAGGCTAGATAACGTTCCAGGGTAGCAACTTCCCAAAGTTGAGTAAAAAAACAAACAGCAAAAAAGTGTTTGGCACCACTGCATCGCCTCTACCTCAAAATGATGAAATGAGGTTAGCCACACTAAATCATAAACATCATATAGCCACCAAAAACACCGCTGCACGGTGTGAAAAAAAAGTCAAATTTTCATTTTTTTTTCCACATTCCAAAAATTCCTGTGAAACACCTGAAGGGTTAATAAACTTCTTGAATGTGGTTTTGAGCCCAGTGAGGGGTGCAGTTTTTAGAATTTCATCAATTTTGGGTATTTTCTATCACATAGAGCCCATAGAGTGACTTCAGATGTGAGGTGGTCCCTAAAAAAATGGTTTTGTAAATTTTGTTGTAAAAATGAGAAATCGCTGTCAAACTTTGAACCCTTATAACTTCCTAACAAAAACAAATTTTGTTTAAAAAATTGTGCTGATGTAAAGTAGACATGTGGGAAATGTTATTTATTAACTATTTTGTGTGACATCTCTGTAATTTAAGGGCATAAAAATTCAAAGTTGGAAAACTGCAACATTTTTGTCAAATTTCCATTTTTTCACAAATAAACACAAGTCATATCAAATAAATTTTACTGCCATCATAAAGTACAATATGTCATGAATAAAAAAAACTCAGAATCATCCGGATCCGTAGAAGCGTTCTAGAGTTATAACCTGATAGGCTATGTGCCCACGTTGCGGATTAGTGTGCAGATTTTTCCACACCTTTTTGAAAAATCCGCAGGTAAAACGCACTGCAATGTGTCCCCTTGTCTCCATTCTGCCCCCTTGTCTCCATTCTGCCCCCTTGTTTCCATTCTGCCCCCTTGTTTCCATTCTGCCCCCTTGTCTCATTCTGCCCCCTTGTCTCCATTCTGATCCCCTGTCTCATTCTGCCCCCTTGTCTCCATTCTGCTTCCCTGTCTCATTCTGCCCCTTGTCTCCATTCTGCCCCTTGTCTCATTCTGCCCCCTTGTCTCCATTCTGCCCCTTGTCTCATTCTGCCCCCTTGTCTCCATTCTGCCCCTTGTCTCAATTCTGCCCCCTGTCTCATTCTGCCCCTTGTCTCCATTCTGCCCCTTGTCTCATTCTGCCCCCTTGTCTCCATTCTGCCCCTTGTCTCAATTCTGCCCCCTGTCTCATTCTGCCCCCTTGTCTCCATTCTGCCACTTGTCTCCATTCTACCCCCGTCTCCATTCTGCCACTTGTCTCCATTCTGCTCCCGTCTCATTCTGCCCCTTGTCTCCATTCTACCCCCTTGTCTCCATTTTGCTCCCCTGTCTCATTCTGTCCCCTTGTCTCATTCTGCCTTGTCTCCATTCTGCCCCTTTTCTCATTCTGCCCCTTGTCTCATTCTGCCCCCTATCCCATTCTGCTCCCGCCTCATTCTGCCCCCTTGTCTCCATTCTGCCCCCTTGTCTCCATTCTGCCCCCTTGTCTCCATTCTGCCCCCTTGTCTCCATTCTGCCCCCTTGTCTCCATACTGCCCCTTGTCTCCATTCTGCCCCCTTGTCTCCATTCTGCCACCTTGTCTCCATTCTGCCCCCTTGCCTGCATTCTGCCCCTTGTCTCATTCTGCCCCTTTGTCTCCATTCTGCTCTCTTGTCTCATTCTACCCCTTGTCTCCATTCTGCCCCTTTGTCTCCATTCTGCCCCTTTGTCTCCATTCTGCCCCTTTGTCTCCATTCTGCCCCCTTGTCTCCATTCTGCCCCCTTGTCTCCATTCTGCCCCCTTGCCTCCATTCTGCTCCCCTGTCTCATTCTGCCTCTTGTCTCATTCTGTCCCCTTGTCTCCATTCTGCTCCCTTGTCTCATTCTACCCCTTGTCTCCATTCTGCCCCCTTGACTCCATTCTGCCCCTTTGTCTCCATTCTGCCCCCTTGTCTCCATTCTGCCCCCTTGTCTCCATTCTGCCCCCTTGTCTCCATTCTGCTCCCCTGTCTCATTCTGCCCCTTGTCTCATTCTGTTCCCTTGTCTCCATTCTGCTCCCTTGTCTCATTCTGCCTCCTTGTCTCCATTCTGCTCCCTGTCTCCCTTCTGTGCCGGGCTGGATGGAGACACATGGTCCACATTGTGGCTTGCCGCTTTCAGTTAAAAAAATAAAAAACCTTTCTTCTTACCTTGGCGCGCTCCTGTGGCGAAGCAAAGATCCCTCCCGGCATTTCAGCGCGCACTTGCCGGCGACTGACACGCCGGCGATGCGCGCTGACGTCAGCTGCCAGCCTCCGATTGGCTGGCGGCTTTAACCATTGCAGTGCGGGCCCGCAAGGCTGCAATAGTCAATACAGTAACTGAACCTGCGTCTCGGACGCAGGTTCAGTTACCGATAGAAGCCTGTCGCTGGGGCCCGGGCCCGATGAGAGAAGAGATGGGGCCCCTCTGCCACCGGGCAGTAATGCCCTGATGGCGACCCTGCATGTCAATGTGAAATAGATGAAATATGAATAGCAATACGGCTTTTGAATATTAGGAAAAAATGAGACGCTTTGCACACAATTTGGCCAAATTATATCTGCCCATCAACCATTGTCATCAACCATTGTCAAGGTGGTCTCAAAAAGTAATGGGTCCCTACGTATCTGAATACCTCTCATAGGGCTCATTCTCACATGCGAGAAACCGTATGAGTCTCACACGTCAAATCCTGACACTCAGGAGCGGAGCGTGCGGCCGCATGTATTGCTACGCGGCCGCACGCTCCGATCCGAGTGCTGGGTGACGTGCGAGACTCATCTGAGTTTCTCGCATGTGATAATGAGCCCTTAGGCCGGGGTCACATTTGAGAATCTCGAGCTAGCCTCACGCATCAATGCCCGGCTGCCGGCACTCAGGACCGGAGTGTGCTGCTGCATGTATTTCTATGCACTTGATTCTCACATCACACTCGCAAGTGTGACCCCGGCCTAAGGGCTCATTTCCACTTGCGAGAAACACGTCCGTGTCTCGCATGTGGAAACCAAGCTGTGGCGCCGACACTTTGGAGCAGAGCGTGCGGCTGCATGTGTTCCTATGCGGCCGCACGCTCCGCACCGGAGTGACACCTCTGTCAGCAATGCCTGCATTTATGGGTAGATAGGAACCTGCAGCAATTAAAATCCCCACATGGTGAAGGGCGGAGTGCTCTGTCAGTAAGCATAAAAATGACAAAAGACTGACTGTCACATACAGACTAGTGTGAATAGTATGGTTTGCACTTATTCTCACTATGGATGTGCCAGTCAGTCTTTTGTTATTAGAATTGGAAAAATTGGCCTGGTCATTAACGTGCAAACCACCCTTGGGGGTAAAGGGGTTAACTAATAACATCCAACCTGCAAACCCTTGCTGACCCCACACACGGCTCCGCTCCGTACACCTCATACACAGGCGGCTCTGCTCCGTACACCTCGTACACACATGACTCCGCTCCTTACACACTGCTCCGCTCCGTACACCTCGTACACACACGGCTCTGCTCCATACACCTTGTACACACACGGCTCTCAGGCTACTTTCACACTAGCGTCGTGCACTGCACGTCGCTATGCGTCGTTTTGTAGAAAAAACGCATCCTGCAAAAGTGCTTGCAGGATGCGTTTTTTCTCCATTAACTTGCATTAGCGACGCAGTGCGACGCATTGCCACACGTCGCAACCGTCGTGCGACAGTTGTGTCGTGTTGCGTCGGTCCGTCGCCACCAAAAAACGTTCCTTGTAACGTTTTTTGGTGCGTCGTTCCCGTCTTTCCCGACCGCGAATGCGCGGCCGGAACTCCGCCCCCGCCTCCCCGCACCTCACAATGGGGCAGCGGATGCGTTGAAAAACAGCATCCGCTGCCCCCGTTGTGCGGCGCATTCACTGCTAGCGTCAGGTACGTCGCAACGACGCAATTCGTCGTGCGTCGTCCGACGCTAGTGTGAAAGTAGCCTTACATCCACAGTGTAAACCCCTCCTGACCCCACACATAAACTTCCCCTCATCCAGCACCATGACAACCAGCACAGCAGAGTCCTGCATACACTGAGGCCCCTGATCATGTGACCCCTGACTCCTCCCCTCCTGTGACCTCATCACAGGTCCTGTGCGCACAGAGCAGCCATATATGTGGTGTGCGGCTCTGCAGGTGGAGGTAGGTGCTGGAGATTCCCCATTACTGGGCGGGGGCAGGGGACATTAACCCCCTCAGTGCTGAGCCTGTGATACATCTCTGTATGTGACTATAATGGGACTGTGTGTTATACCGGGGGCAGGACGGGGCCATGACTGGATGTAGTGATCATGTGACGCCGGTAACACCTCCGGAGGTTTCTTACATGGGATCTTTATGATGTTACATTGTCATCTTCTCCCCATTCAGGTCCCTACAATATCGGATACTCTCAGTGGAGATCTTCTATATAAGAGAATTCTCCTGAGTGACCCTACAAGGATGGAGAGGGACAGGGACAAGATGGCGGAGAGGATATTACACCTCACCCTAGAGATCCTCTTCCGGCTTACTGGAGAGGTGAGAGATTCTGATGACGTCACATTACATCATTCTTATCTATGGGAATAACAGATGGACAGAACTGGAGAGGTGAGGACTCTGGGAATGTCTGTAGTGAGGTTTATTAATGTGTCTCTCCATAACCAGGATTACACAGTAGTGAAGAAGACCTCTAGTGAGCGCTGTCAGGACCCTGTGTCTGAGGGATGGGGAAGACCCCTGAGCCCAATCACGGGGCCTCCACCTCACCCCCTGATACATGAGGACATCAATGACCAGAAGATCCTAGAACTCACCTACAAGATGATTGTGCTGCTGACTGGAGAGGTGACACTGCTGGGAATGCTGGGACATAATACAATAACACTATGGAGGGATCGGGGGATGACGGTATCATTGTATGTGACCGGACTCAAGTTAGTCTGCAGTTAGCTATTAGTTATTAGTTAGCTATTAGATTTTCATGCATGGTGAATTAGCTATTAGATTTAAATGTATGATGAATCATACATAGAGTGGATATTGTTTTGTAAAATTTTGTTCTTTGACTACTTGTGGTCCTGGGTTATTCACGTAAATCGCTTATTTATGTTGCGTATAATCAAACGTACTCAATCGTACGTAACTTCAATTTGAAAAGAGGTACCCTGGACCAATAGTACTCAAAATGAACGTATCCATGTCCTGAATAATATGTGCCCAAAAAATGGTCAACTCTATGTGTAGTTCTGAAGTTATTCACGTAAATCGCTTATGTCAAGCAAAATCAAACGTACTCAATCGTACGTAAGTTCAATTTGAAAACAGGTACCCTTGACCCAGGGCCGTATTTGCCACTAGGGGGGAATATGAGCCATGCATACGGGGGGGGGGGGGGGGGGGGAGAATATGAGAAATGCATACAGGAGGGGGAAATATGAGCCATGCATATGTATGGATGGCTCATATTCCCCCCCCTGTATGCATGGCTCATATTCCCCCCCCCCTGTATGCATGGCTCATATTCCCCCTCCTGTATGCATGGCTCATATTTCCCCCTCCTGCATGCCTGGCTCATATTCTCCCCCCCCCCCCCCCCTGTATGCAAGGCTCATCTCTCCACCCCACCCCCCGCTCCCATCTTGAATGGCGCGGCTTACCGTCCTCCTTCATCCCCCCTCCCCTGTTCCCCCGTCCCTCATACTTACCTGTTCCTCACCGCGCGACCGCGCCGGCATCCCTCTGGCTCTGTCCCGACTCCCGGCGCAGCACCTTCTTCCTGCGTGAGCGGTAATGTGATACCGCTCATTAAGGTCATGAATATGCGCTTATTCATGACCTTAATGAGCGGTACCACGTGACCGCTCATTCAGGACCACTGCAGAAGCCGAGACCAGGCATCACTGTAGCAAGGTGAGTATCGTCTTCACGAAGGGTGGGTGGGAGGCGGGCAGTCGGCCGGGCGAGGGGGGGGCGCGAGGGGTCGGTCGGGAGGTGACCCAGCTTTTATATAAAAAAAAAAATAACAACAAACCTTGCTCAGGTGCCGCCCCCTGCATTGTTCCCCCCCTAGGCACGTGCCCTCACGTGCCTAGTGGCAAATACGGCCCTGGGTCAAGGGTACCTCTTTTCAAATTGAACTTACGTACGATTGAGTACGTTTGATTATGCGTGACATAAGCGATTTACGTGAATAACTTCTGAACTACATATAGAGTTGATATTTTTTTGGGCAAATATTATTCAGGACATTGAGCTGGTCATTTTAAGTACTAGTGGTCCAGGGTACCTCTTTTCAAATTGAACTTATGTACGATTGAGTACGTTTGATTATGTGCGACATAAGCGATTTACGTGAATAACCCAGGACCACAAGTAGTCAAAATAAACATCTCAAATTCCTGAACAAAATTTCACCCAAACAATATCCACTCTATGTATAATTCATCATACATGAAAATCTAATAGCTAACTAATAACTAATAGCTAACTGCAGACTAACTTGAGTCCGCTTTGTATGTGTCAGGTTCCTATAAGGTGTCAGGATGTCGCCGTCTATTTCTCCATGGAGGAGTGGGAGTATTTAGAAGGACACAAAGATCTGTACAAGGACGTCATGATGGAGGATCCTGAGCCCCTCACATCACCAGGTAATAGACAGGACTAAATACACATGGCCTATAATTATCTGTATGTAAAGAATGAATATATTCCCTGTATGTGTTTCCTCCAGTTCTATCCAGTGAGAGGACAACACCAGAGAGATGTCCCCGTCCTCTTCTTCCACAGGACTGTAAACAAGAAGATCCCGATGTTCCTCTGAATCATCAGGTAGATGGAGAGAAGGTGTCATGAAATCTTCCCAGTGATATGTAGACAGCTGTGAAGGTCTTGTGTTCAGTCTTGTTGTATCCAGCAGTATTATACACTAATGGTCGATTTATTAGAGACACCGACACTTTTCTAATATAAACTTTCGTGAATGGAAATGTGGCCAGTGACTCCAGAGTACGGCAGGAAATCCAGTGACCACTCTTCTGTGAAATATTTAGAATTGAGAGTCCTCAGTGGTTAATACCTTTTAATGGCTAACTGAAAAGATGGTAACAAATTGCAAGCTTTCGAGATTACATACGTCTCTTCATCAGGCAAAGACTAAAACAAATTCTGAAGAATCACATATTTATGCACAACATAGTATAGGGGAAAAAAAAACAAAGGGTGAGGGGAAAAAAAAAACCATGGATAAGCCAGGTGACATGAAGCAGAATTACCATGGGTGATAAACAGTTAACGTCCATAAATATTGGGCCAATTCTTAGATAAGGATTGTTTTATTGTCCTGTGACTAGGGTCTGTTGTGATGACCCCACATGGTCTGATGGGCAAGTTCCTTAGTTGTAGTTAGTTGATGTAAAAAGACATAAATCCGTGTGACACATTCATTCCTGCATTTAGTGTCAAAGGTCGTCATCAGTTTATATTCCCAGACTCTTCTGTCTCTCTGTGCTTTGAAATTACCTTTCAATACAAGTAATTTCATGTCCATAATGTTATGATTTGGGAGACAGAAATGTATTGCCACAGGTAGATCCATTCTTTTACGGTACCAAGATATATTTCTTTCCTGTATCACTCTTCTGTGGATATTTGCAATGTGAATTTACATTATAACGGGAACATAAGATGATGTGATCTACTTTGAACATTTATTACATACAGTGGTGGTGAGATTATACTGAGAATGTTGTGATTGAGGAAAACATCCAACAAAAACAAATCCTATGAATACAAGGAACTCATTAATGAAAGAAGTCAGAGGCGTTTATCAAGAGTCGATCTAAGAACAGGCGGTGTACAGTCATGTCCTGCAGCTGAATACAATGCTGGGTCATCTACAACTAGGGTGTACGAAGAAACAGCTCTTCAGCACAGGAGCTTACCTACGGTTTGTGGCCATTTGGTCAACTAAGTTCATCCTTTTCTGGCTGAAGGACACTTGCGGCAGGACAATGCTTGATGCAACAATGGTCATATAGTCATGGATTGCTTCCAGGAACAAGACAATACATTTTTCTTCCTTACCCGGCTCTTATAGTGTTCAGATCTTAACCCTATAGTACATCTGCTTTACAAGTAAGAAGGAGTTGTTCAGTGCAAGTCAGCACCTCCATCTATATTGTGGCAGCTGTAAAAACCTATCCTGTCTTCATTGAATACTGTTAATGTAGAAGGAATAACACTCAATAGAATTGACAATATAACAATTTGCTGAGGTTCTGAAGACAAAAGGAGGTCCAACGGGGTGTCTCTAATAATATGACCATTCAGGATATGTTTCATACTTGGAAATGACAGAATAAAGCTGATCATAGACAATAGATGTTGTCTGGACCTTCTCACAATTTTCTGGTTATGGAGACTGCTGATTACAATTATTAGTTGACAGGTTGGATTTATACAGGAGACCTGCAGCTATTTCATCTTTTCTATTCTAATCATTTCACATAACTTTTCTATTTGTCTGTGACTTTTACAATATTTCTTTCAGGGTGAAGATCTGCCCCATATTAATGCTACAGAGACATATGTGAGGGGTGATGAGCGGTGTAAAGAGGAGATTCCTACAGATAACTGCACAGGTGAGTAGTGACCACTATTTGTTGAGAAGTCACTGATTCTTATCAGTCACTGGATTGTAGAAATATGTGTTTATCTTTTTAGTGTCTGTAATACAGAATATTGATGTGTGATTGGACTGGCAGAAAAATTTGATGACATTGTTAAAATGACTATATGGTGTTTTTTTCCACACAAAAAATAGAGAAGAAGAGCTCATGTGATTGCAGGTTTAGGTTCCCTTAGATGCTAAAAATGAAAAAAAAAAAAGTTAAAAACTAGTGATGAGCGAATATACTCATTACTCGAGATCTCCCGAGCACGCTCAGGTGACCTCCGAGTACTTTTTAGTGCTCAGAGATTTCGTTTTTCTTGCCGCAGCTGAATGATTTACATCTGATAGCCAGCATAAGTACATGTGGGGGTTGCCTGGTTGCTAGGGAATCCCCATATGTACTTATGCTGGCTAACAGATGTAAATCATTCAGCTGCGGTAATAAAAGCTAAATTTCCGAGCACTAAATAATACTCGGAGGACACCCGAGCGTGCTTGAGAAATCTCAAGTAACGAGTATATTCGCTCATCACTAGTAAAAACCAATAGAATTGTACCAATAAAAAAATATCAGCTCACCAAGCAAAAAACAATCCCTCATACAACTCCAATGACGGGAAAAAATATTGAGTCTAAATAAATAGCAACAGATATCAAATTTTTTACAAACTGAGAAGTTTTGCATTTCTGTAATTGTTCTGACCTGGAGAATGATGCTAATGATGTTACCGGGTAATTTTTACAACATAAACCTCTCGGGTACATGCAGCACTCTTTGCACCGTCGGGCAACCGTTTGGCTTTACAGTACCCACGGTCCTCGCTGAGCCCTGGTGTCCATTAAGTGTCCGTGACGTCCGCACAGGTTCTCGGATATCTCTTATATCCTCAGAGGCGTTCTCTCCGGAGGTATATCACAGGCCTCCTCACTCTGGCTCACACTCGCCAGCACTGCCGCCCATGCACAAACACATAGGCACCATCTTGGGTGTTCAGACACACCCCCTTGCGTGGGGTATATAGGCGACTGGACCAACCCATCTCTCCATCTCCATCTCTTTGTGCACTAATATACCAAACAACCACCCCCTCCATGGATTGGTAGGTTGAATGGTTGTTTTATCGATATTGCTGCCCCTGTTTTTCCGGCCTCTTTAATCAGGTCCACTGCACCCTGATAGTGCAGTGCATTTGTTTGGAGGCCTGGGCAGGTAACATCTCTGCCTTTTTTTCTGGTGTTTTTTGACCCACCCATCTCTCCAAGTAACCTAGAAGCCTTCCCAATGTATAGTAATCCCTCAACAGTAGATCTCCTGAGAAACACGCCCAGGCTTCCATCACAGGGCCATCCACCTCTACGATACATACCACCCATCAACCACATGACCAGTCGCCATACCACAACCCAAACAGCAATGAGAAAATTATTTTTACTGTTTTCCAGTTTGTTGTATGTTAAAACAAATATTCAAAACACATGCTATCACATGAAAAAATTAAAAAAAGTTATCTGACACGATAGAAAATGTAAAAACAGATTGAAATTGAAAATTCAAAAAAGAAAATTGCCACCAAGGAATTAAATAAACATTTATTAAGCAACTTTTTTTGCTAACATCACAATATAAAAACCCTCAACACATAGTGGATGAGAACAATAAAGATTGATGGGCGTAAATGGGGGCTGTCATGGTTTAAGGAAACAAAATTACTATTAATGGGGTTTTCCCACGAACAAAGTAAATTTTAACCCCTTCATGACCCAGCCTATTTTGGCCTTAATGACCTTGCCGTTTTTTGCAATTCTGACCAGTGTCCCTTTATGAGGTAATAACTCAGGAACGCTTCAACGGATCCTAGCGATTCTGAGATTGTTTTTTCGTGACATATTGGGCTTCATGTTAGTGGTAAATTTAGGTCGATAATTTCTGAGTTTATTTGTGAAAAAAAACGGAAATTTGGCGAAAATTTTGAAAATTTCGCAATTTTCACATTTTGAATTTTTATTCTGTTAAACCAGAGAGTTATGTGACACAAAATAGTTAATAAATAACGTTTCCCACATGTCTACTTTACATCAGCACAATTTTGGAAACAATTTTTTTTTTTGCTAGGAAGTTATAAGGGTTAAAATTTGACCAGTGATTTCTCTGTCATGATTCTCAATGGCGAGAGAACATAGCCCAGCATATATGAGAACTAGCTCTTGGAAGATGGAAACTATACTGACCATGAACTAAACCTGCCGCACAACTAGAAGTGGCCGGGTAGCATGCCTACGTTTTTTAACCCTAGATGCCCAGCGCCAGCCGGAGAACTACCTAATCCTAGCAGAGGAAAAGACAGTCCTGGCTCACCTCTAGAGAAATTTTCCCAAAAGGCAGACAGAGGCCCCCACATATATTGGCGGTGATTTTAGATGAAATGACAAACGTAGTATGAAAATAGGTTTAGCAAAATCGAGGTCCGCTTACTAGATAGCAGGAAGACAGAAAGGACACTTTCATGGTCAGCAGAAAACCCTATCAAAACACCATCCAGAAATTCCTTTAAGACTCTAGCATTAACTCATAACACCAGAGTGGCAATTTCCGATCACAAGAGCTTTCCAGACACAGTAACGAAACAGCAGCTGTGAACAGGAACAAAATGCAAAAACACACAAGGACAAAAGTCCAACTTAGCTGGGAGTTGTCTAGTAGCAGGAACAAGCACAGAAGGCTTCTGATTACATTGTTGACCGGCAAGAAACTGACAGAGGAGCAAGGTTATATAGCGACTCCCACATCCTGATAGGAGCAGGTGAACAGAGGGGATGATGCACACAAGTTCAATTCCACAAGTGGCCACCGGGGGAGCCCAGAATCCAATTTCACAACAGTACCCCCCCCTCAAGGAGGGGGCACCGAACCCTCACCAGAACCACCAGGGCGATCAGGATGAGCCCTATGAAAGGCACGGACAAGATCGGAGGCATGAACATCAGAGGCAGTGACCCAAGAATTATCCTCCTGACCGTATCCCTTCCATTTGACCAGATACTGGAGTCTCCGTCTGGAAACACGAGAGTCTAAGATCTTTTCCACAACGTACTCCAACTCACCCTCAACCAACACCGGAGCAGGAGGCTCAACGGAAGGCACAACCGGTACCTCATACCTGCGCAACAATGACCGATGAAAAACATTATGAATCGAAAAGGATGCAGGGAGGTCCAAACGGAAGGACACAGGGTTAAGAATCTCCAATATCTTGTACGGGCCGATGAACCGAGGCTTAAACTTAGGAGAAGAAACCCTCATAGGGACAAAACGAGAAGACAACCACACCAAGTCCCCAACACAAAGCCGAGGACCAACACGACGACGGCGGTTGGCAAAAAGCTGAGTCTTCTCCTGGGACAACTTCAAATTGTCCACCACCTGCCCCCAAATCTGATGCAACCTCTCCACCACAGCATCCACTCCAGGACAATCCGAAGATTCCACTTGACCGGAGGAAAATCGAGGATGAAACCCCGAATTACAGAAAAACGGGGACACCAAGGTGGCAGAGCTGGCCCGATTATTGAGGGCGAACTCCGCCAAAGGCAAAAAAGCAACCCAATCATCCTGATCCGCAGACACAAAACACCTCAAATATGTCTCCAAGGTCTGATTAGTCCGCTCGGTCTGGCCATTAGTCTGAGGATGGAAAGCAGACGAAAAAGACAAATCTATGCCCATCCTAGCACAGAATGCCCGCCAAAATCTAGACACGAATTGGGTCCCTCTGTCAGAAACGATATTCTCAGGAATACCATGCAAACGAACAACATTTTGAAAAAACAGAGGAACCAACTCGGAAGAAGAAGGCAACTTAGGCAAGGGAACCAGATGGACCATCTTAGAGAAACGGTCACACACCACCCAGATGACAGACATCTTCTGAGAAACAGGCAGATCCGAAATAAAATCCATCGAGATGTGCGTCCAAGGCCTCTTCGGGATAGGCAAGGGCAACAACAATCCACTAGCCCGAGAACAACAAGGCTTGGCCCGAGCACAAACGTCACAAGACTGCACAAAGCCTCGCACATCTCGTGACAGGGAAGGCCACCAGAAGGACCTTGCCACCAAATCCCTGGTACCAAAGATTCCAGGATGACCTGCCAACGCAGAAGAATGAACCTCAGAGATGACTCTACTGGTCCAATCATCAGGAACAAACAGTCTACCAGGTGGGCAACGATCAGGTCTATCCGCCTGAAACTCCTGCAAGGCCCGCCGCAGGTCTGGAGAAACGGCAGACAATATCACTCCATCTTTAAGGATACCTGTGGGCTCAGAATTACCAGGGGAGTCAGGCTCAAAACTCCTAGAAAGGGCATCCGCCTTAACATTCTTAGAACCCGGTAGGTACGACACCACAAAATTAAACCGAGAGAAAAACAACAACCAGCGCGCCTGTCTAGGATTCAGGCGCCTGGCAGACTCAAGGTAAATTAAATTTTTGTGGTCAGTCAATACCACCACCTGATGTCTGGCCCCCTCAAGCCAGTGACGCCACTCCTCAAAAGCCCACTTCATGGCCAAAAGCTCCCGATTCCCAATATCATAATTCCGCTCGGCGGGCGAAAATTTACGGGAAAAAAAAGCACAAGGTCTCATCACGGAGCAGTCGGAACTTCTCTGCGACAACACCGCCCCAGCTCCGATTTCAGAAGCGTCGACCTCAACCTGAAAAGGAAGAGCAACATCAGGCTGACGCAACACTGGGGCGGAAGAAAAGCGGCGCTTGAGCTCCCGAAAGGCCTCCACAGCATCAGGGGACCAATCAGCAACATCAGCACCCTTCTTAGTCAAATCAGTCAATGGTTTTACAACATCAGAAAAACCAGCAATAAATCGACGATAAAAGTTAGCAAAGCCCAAAAATTTCTGAAGACTCTTAAGAGAAGAGGGTTGCGTCCAATCACCAATAGCCTGAACCTTGACAGGATCCATCTCGATGGAAGAGGGGGAAAAAATGTATCCCAAGAAAGAAATCTTTTGAACCCCAAAAACACACTTAGAACCCTTCACACACAAGGAATTAGACCGCAAAACCTGAAAAACCCTCCTGACCTGCTGGACATGAGAGTCCCAGTCATCCGAAAAAATCAGAATATCATCCAGATACACAATCATAAATTTATCCAAATAATCGCGGAAAATGTCATGCATAAAGGACTGGAAGACTGAAGGGGCATTTGAAAGACCAAAAGGCATCACCAAATACTCAAAATGGCCCTCGGGCGTATTAAATGCGGTTTTCCACTCATCCCCCTGCTTGATTCGCACCAAATTATACGCCCCACGGAGATCAATCTTAGAGAACCACTTGGCCCCCTTTATACGAGCAAACAAATCAGTAAGCAGTGGTAACGGATATTGATATTTAACCGTGATTTTATTCAAAAGTCGATAATCAATACACGGCCTCAAAGAGCCGTCTTTCTTAGACACAAAGAAAAAACCGGCTCCTAAGGGAGATGACGAAGGACGAATATGTCCCTTTTCCAAGGACTCCTTTATATATTCTCGCATAGCAGCGTGTTCAGGCACAGACAGATTAAATAAACGACCCTTAGGGTATTTACTACCCGGAATCAAGTCTATGGCACAATCGCACTCCCGGTGCGGAGGTAGTGAACCAACCTTGGGTTCTTCAAAAACGTCACGAAAGTCAGACAAGAATTCAGGAATCTCAGAGGGAATAGATGATGAAATGGAAACCAAAGGTACGTCCCCATGAGTTCCTTTACATCCCCAGCTTAACACAGACATAGCTCTCCAGTCGAGGACTGGGTTATGAGATTGCAGCCATGGCAATCCCAGCACCAAAACATCATGTAGATTATACAGCACCAGAAAGCGAATAACCTCCTGGTGATCCGGATTAACACGCATAGTCACTTGTGTCCAGTATTGTGGTTTATTACTAGCCAATGGGGTGGAGTCAATCCCTTTCAGAGGTATCGGAGCCTCCAATGGCTCCAAATCATACCCACAGCGTTTGGCAAAGGACCAATCCATAAGACTCAAAGCAGCGCCAGAGTCGACATAGGCGCATGAACAACAAAATCTTGCAAATTTTGTACCTTTGTGGCGAGATTATTCAAACCTGTAGCTACACTCTGAAGATCCATTTGAAACAGGTGAACACAGAGCCATTCAAGGATTAGAAGGAGAGAAAGAGAGGAAGGCTGCAGTATAGGCAGACTAGCAAGTGATTCAATTAAGAGCACACTCAGAACTAGAGGAAAAAAAAATAAAAAAATTGTAGCAGACTTCTTTTTTCTCTCCTTTCTCAGCCAGTAATTTAACCCTTTTTTGGGCCGGTCAAACTGTCATGATTCTCAATGGCGAGAGAACATAGCCCAGCATATATGAGAACTAGCTCTTGGAAGATGGAAACTATACTGACCATGAACTAAACCTGCCGCACAACTAGAAGTGGCCGGGTAGCATGCCTACGTTTTTTAACCCTAGATGCCCAGCGCCAGCCGGAGAACTACCTAATCCTAGCAGAGGAAAAGACAGTCCTGGCTCACCTCTAGAGAAATTTTCCCAAAAGGCAGACAGAGGCCCCCACATATATTGGCGGTGATTTTAGATGAAATGACAAACGTAGTATGAAAATAGGTTTAGCAAAATCGAGGTCCGCTTACTAGATAGCAGGAAGACAGAAAGGACACTTTCATGGTCAGCAGAAAACCCTATCAAAACACCATCCAGAAATTCCTTTAAGACTCTAGCATTAACTCATAACACCAGAGTGGCAATTTCCGATCACAAGAGCTTTCCAGACACAGTAACGAAACAGCAGCTGTGAACAGGAACAAAATGCAAAAACACACAAGGACAAAAGTCCAACTTAGCTGGGAGTTGTCTAGTAGCAGGAACAAGCACAGAAGGCTTCTGATTACATTGTTGACCGGCAAGAAACTGACAGAGGAGCAAGGTTATATAGCGACTCCCACATCCTGATAGGAGCAGGTGAACAGAGGGGATGATGCACACAAGTTCAATTCCACAAGTGGCCACCGGGGGAGCCCAGAATCCAATTTCACAACATTTCTCATTTTTACAACAAAATTCACAAAACCATTTTTTTTAGGGACCACCTCACATTTGAAGTCATTTTGAGGATTCTATATGGCTGAAAATACCCAAAACTGCACCCCTCAAGGTACTCAAAACCACATTCAAGAAGTTTATTAACCCTTCAGGTGTTTCACAGCAGCAGAAGCAACATGGAAGTAAAAAATGAACATTTAACTTTTTAGTCACAAAAATGATCTTTTAGCAACAATTTTTTTTATTTTCCCAAGGGTAAAAGGAGAAACTGGACCACGGACGTTGTTGTCCAATTTGTCCTGAGTACGCTGATACCGCATATGTGGGGGTAAACCACTGTTTGGGCGCACGGCAGGGCTCGGAAGGGAAGGAGCGCCATTTGACTTTTTGAATGAAAAATTGGCTCCAATCTTTAGCGGACACCATGTCGCGTTTGGAGAGCCCCCGTGTGCCTAAACATTGGAGCTCCCCCACAAGTGACCACATTTTGGAAACTAGACCCCCAAGGAACTTATCTAGAAGCATAGTGAGCACTTTAAACCCCCAGGTGCTTCACAAATTGATCCGCAAAAATGAAAAAGTACTTTTTTTTCACACAAAATTTATTTTAGCCTCAATTCTTTCATTTTCACATGGGCAACAGGATAAAATGGATCCTAAAATTTGTTGGGCAATTTCTCCTGAGTATGCCGATACCTCATATGTGGGGGTAAACCACTGTTTGGGTGCACGGCAAGGCTCGGAAGGGGAGGCGTGCCATTTGACTTTTTGAATGGAAAATTAGCTTCAATTGTTAGCGGACACCATGTCGCGTTTGGAGAGCCCCTGTGTGCCTAAACATTGGAGCTCCCCTACAAGTGACCCCATTTTGGAAACTAGACCCCCCAAGGAACTTATCTAGATGCATAGTGAGCACTTATAACCCCCAGGTGCTTCACAGAAGTTTATAACGCAGAGCCGTGAAAATAAAAAAATAATTTTTCTTTCCTCAAAAATGATTTTTAGCCCAGAATTTTTTATTTTCCCAAGGGTAATAGGAGAAATTGGACCCCAAATGTTGTTGTCCAGTTTGTCCTGAGTACGATGATACCCCGTGTGTGGGGGTAAACCACTGTTTGGGCGCACGGCAGGGCTCGGAAGGGAAGGCACGCCATTTGGCTTTTTGAATGGAAAATTAGCTCCAATCATTAGCGGACACCATGTCGCGTTTGGAGAGCCCCTGTGTGCCTAAACATTGGAGCTCCCGCACAAGTGACCCCATTTTGGAAACTAGACCTCCCAAGGAACTAATCTAGATGTGTGGTGAGCACTTTGAACCCCCAAGTGCTTCACAGAAGTTTATAACGCAGAGCCATGAAAATAAAAAATAATTTTTCTTTTCTCAAAAATGATTTTTTAGCCCACAATTTTTTATTTTCCCAAGGGTAACAGGAGAAATTGGACCACAAAAGTTGTTGTCCACTTTCTCCTGAGTACGCTGATACCCCATATGTGGGGGTAAACCACTGTTTTGGCACACGTCGGGGTTCGGAAGGGAAGTAGTGACGTTTTGAAATGCAGACTTTGATGGAATGCTCTGCGGGCGTCAGGTTGCGTTTGCAGAGCCCCTGATGTGCCTAAACAGTAGGAACTCCCCACAAGTGACTCCATTTTGGAAACTAGACCCCCAAGGGAACTTATCTAGATGTGTAGTGAGCACTTTGAACCCCCCAGTGCTTCACAGAAGTTTATAACGCAGAGCCGTGAAAATAAAAAATGTGTTTCCTTTCCTCAAAAATATTTTTTTAGCCCAGAATTTTTTATTTTTGCAAGAGTAACAGTAGAAATTGGACCCCAAAAGTTGTTGTCCAGTTTGTTGTGAGTACGCTGATACCCCATATGTGGGGGTAAACCACTGTTTGGGCACACGTCAGGGCTCGGAAGGGAAGTAGTGACATTTGAAATGCAGACTTTGATGGAATGGTCTGCGGGCGTCACATTGCATTTGCAGAGCCCCTGATGTGCCTAAACAGTAGAAACACCCCACAAGTGACCCCATTTTGGAAACTAGACCCCCGAGGGAACTTATCTAGATGTGTGTGAGCACTTTCAACCCCCAAGTGCTTCACAGAAGTTTATAACGCAGAGCCGTGAAAATAAAAAATAATTGTTCTTTCCTCAAAAATTATGTTTTAGCAAGTAATTTTTTATTTTTGCAAGGGTAACAGGAGAAATTGGACCCCAACAGTTGTTGCCCAGTTTGTCCTGAGTACGCTGGTACCCCAAATGTGGGGGTAAACCACTGATTGGGCGCACGTCGGGGCTTGGAAGGGCGGGAGCACCATTTGACTTTTTGAACGCAAGATTGGCTGGAATCAATGGTGGCGCCATGTTGCGTTTGGAGACCCCTGATGTGCCTAAACAGTGGAAACCCCTCAATTCTAACTTCAACACTAACCCCAACACACCCCTAATCCTAATCCCAACTGTAGCCATAACCCTAATCACAACCCTAACCCCAACACACCCCTAACCACAACCCTAACCGCAACACACCCGTAACCCTAATTCCAACCCTAACCCTAATCCTAACCCTAATCCCAACCCTAACCACAACTGTAACCCCAACACACCCCTAACCCTATCCGTAACCCTAACCACAAGCCTAATCTTAACCCTATTTCAAACCCTAGCCCTAATTCCAACCCTAACTCTAGTTCCAACCCTAACCCTAAGGCTATGTGCCCACGTTGCGGATTCGTGTGAGATTTTTCCGCACGATTTTTGAAAAATCTGCAGGTAAAAGGCACTGCGTTTTACCTGCGGATTTACAGCAGATTTCCAGTGGTTTTTTGTGCGGATTTCACCTGCGGATTCCTATTGAGGAACAGGTGTAAAACGCTGCGGAATCCGCACAAAGAATTGACATGCTGCGGAAAATACAACGCAGCGTTTCTGCACGGAATTTTCCGCACCATGGGCACAGCGGATTTGGTTTTCCTTAGGTGTACATGGTACTGTAAACCTGATGGAAAACTGCTTCGAATTCGCAGCGGCCAATCCGCTGCGGATCCGCGGCCAATCCGCTGCGGATCCGCGGCCAATCCGCTGCCAATCCGCTGCGGATCCGCGGCCAATCCGCTGCGGATCCGCGACCGATCCGCTGCGGATCCGCGGCCGATCCGCTGCGGATCCGCAGGCCGATCCGCGGCCGATCCGCTCTGTGTGCACATGCCATAACCCTACCCCTAACCCTAACCCTACCCCTAGTTCTAACCCTAGTTCTAACCCTAACCCTAGTGGAAAAAGAAAAAAAATATATTTTCTTTATTTTATTATTGTCCCTACCTATGGGGGTGATAAAGGGGGGGGGGTTTATTTATTATTTTTTTATTTTGATCGCTGCGATAGAACCTACCACAGCGATCAAAATGTACTTGTAATGAATCTGCCGTCTGGCAGATTCGGCGGGCGCACTGAGCATGCGCCCGCCATTTTCCAAGATGGCGGCGCCCATGGAGAAGACGGCCGGACACCGGGAGGGACATCGAAGCTAGGTAAGTATGGGGGGGTGGGATCGGAACACGGGGGGGGGGGGGGAATCGGAGGACCGGGGGAGCGGACAAGAGGACCGGGGGAGCGGACAGGAGGGAGGAGGGGAGCAGACAGGAGATCGGGGCAGAAAGGACGACTGGGGGGGCGATCGGTGGTGGTGGGGGGGGCAGATCGGGGTCTCCAGCCATGGCAGATGCTATTGCAGCATCGGCCATGGCTGGATTGTAATATTTCACCATTTTCATAGGTGAAATATTACAAATCGCTCTGATTGGCTGTTTCACTTTCAACAGCCAATCAGAGCGATCGTAGCCACGGGGGGGTGAAGCCACCCCCCCTGGGCTGAAGTACCACTCCCCCTGTCTCTGCAGATCGGGTGAAAATGGAGTTAACCCTTTCACCCGATCTGCAGGGATGCGATCTTTCCTTGACGCCACATAGGCGTCATGGGTCGGATTGGCACGGGTTTTCATGACGCCTACGTGGCGTCAAAGGTCGGGAAGGGGTTAATTAATAGCTTTTGCAATAATAATAATTTTCACAATTGGATGTGCTAAACAAAAATGTTCCTGTGCTGATAACTTATAAATGTGCCCCTGCTGTGTACTGTGTAATGGCTGTGTCTGACCGTACAGGGACATGGTCTGATGATACCACAGCTCCTGGGCAGGGGAGGACGCAAAAGAGAGTATACAGACATTACAACATAGGATCGCAAATTATTCTCTTTGTGAGGCAAAACAATTCACTGCCTGTTTTATGCATGGAAATTGTTTCATCAGAGAGGAAGAGGACTTGAACTCTATAGCCCCACCTATAGGAAGTAGCAATCCTACAAGTCACTATTGACCCTTTAATGAGCCTTGAAATATTACTTAGGATAAAAGCTAAATCAGAATTTCAATTTGTAGACACATGTTTTGGGGTACTGCCCCTCGTCAGTGCAAAGTATGAGATCTGATTTTTTTAAGCAATGTTTTACCTTTTTGTGTTTGTCCTCTGTGTGTCATGTTTTTTGTTTTCTCCCGTGGCCAGACGATGTGGTGTGTGCAGACCATGTTCCGGCAAGGTCAGACACAGCCATTACAACATAACCTTTTTCCGAGTTAGACCGTGGTCACACTTGCAAGTGCAGTGTGAGAAACTCGCATCAATACCCGGCACTGCCACCAGTACTCAGGCCCGGAGTGTGCGGCTGCATGTATTTCTATGCAGCTGAACGCTCTGGTCCAAACAGCTGGCGGAGGTGCCGGGTATTGATGCGAGAGACTCGCTCGAGTTTCTCGCATTGCACTTGCAAGTGTGACCCCGGCCTTATAGTTATTATCCAAAAAAAAAGAAAGAGATACATAATAATGTTAAAAACTGCAAAATCATGTATTAAAGGGAATCTGTCACCCCAAAATTGGCCTATAAGCTAAGGCCACCGGCATCAGGGGCTTATCTACAGCATTTTGTAATGCTGTAGATAAGCTCCCGATGTATCCTGAAAGATAAGAAAAACAAGTTAGATTATACTCACCCAGGGGCGGTCCCGGTGCGGTCCAGTCCGATGGGCGTCACGGTCCGGGTCCAGCTCCTCCCATCTTCATACGATGACGTCCTCTTCTTTGCTTCCTGTCTCGTACTTTATCTGCCCTGTTGAGGGCAGCGCAAAGTACTGCAGTGCGCAGGCTCCGGGAAAGGTCAGAGAGGAAAGATGTTAATAACATGCCTAGTGGATATCCTAAATGACAATTTAAAAATGGGCCTCAAATACTGATCTACACACTGAAAACATAAGGGGGAGAGATAAGTAAGATATAGTGCCTTGCGAAAGTATTCGGCTCCCTGGAACTTTTAAACCTTTTCCCACATATCATGCTTCAAACATAAAGATACCAAATGTAAATTTTTGATGAAGAATCAACAAGTGGAACACAATTGTGAAGGTGAACGAAATTTGTTATTTTAAATTTTTGTGGAAATTCAAAAACTGAAAAGTGGGGCGTGCAATATTATTCGGCCCCTTTACTTTCAGTGCAGCAAACTCACTCCAGAAGTTCATTCTGGATCTCTGAATGATCCAATGTTGTCCTAAATGCCTAATGATGATAAATATAATCCACCTGTGTGTAATCAAGTCTCCGTATAAATGCATCTGCTCTGTGATAGTCTCAGGGTTCTGTTTGAAGCACAGATAGCAGCATGAAGACCAAGGAACACAACAGGCAAGTCCGTGATACTGTTGTGGAGAAATTTAAAGCCAGATTTGGATACAAAATGATTTCCAAAACTTTAAACATCCCAAGGAGCACTGTGCAAGCGATCATATTGAAATGGAAGGAGTATCATACCACTGCAAATCTACCAAGACTCGGCCGTCCCTCTAAGCTTTCATCTCAAACAAGGAGAAGACTGATCAGAGATGCAGCCAAGAGGCCCATGTTCACTCTGGATGAACTGCAGAGATCTACAGCTGAGGTGGGATAGGACAGTCTGCCCAACTCTGGCCTTTATGGAAGAGTGTCAAGAAGAAAGCCATTTCTCAAAGATATCCATAAAAAGTGTCATTTAAAGTTTGCAACAAGCCACCTGGGAGACACCCCAAAGATGCGGAAGAAGGTGCTCTGGTCAGATGAAACCAAAATCGAACTTTTTGGCAACAATGCAAAACGATATGTTTGGCATAAAGGCAAAACAGCTCATCACCCTGAACACACCATCCCCACTGTCAAACATGGTGGTGGCAGCATCATGGTTTGGGACTGCTTTTCTTCAGAAGGGACAGGGAAAATGGTTAAAATTGATGGGAAGATGGATGGAGCCAAATACAGGACCATTCTTGAAGAAAACCTGTTGGAGTCTGCAAAAGACCTGAGACTGGGACGGAGATTTGTCTTCCAACAAGACAATGATCACAAACCTAAAGCAAAATCTACAATGGAATTGTTCACAAATAAATGTATCCAGGTGTTAAAATGGCCAAATCAAAGTCCAGACCTCAATCCAATCAAGAATCTGTGGAAAGAGCTGAAAACTGCTGTTCACAAACGATCTCCATCAAACCTCACTGAGCTCGAGCTGTTTGCCAAGGAAGAATGGGCAAGAATTTCAGTCTCTCAATGTACAAAACTGATAGAGAAATACCCCAAGGGACTTGCAGCTGTAATCTCAGCAAAAGGTGGCGCAACAAAGTATTAAGTTAAAGGGGACAAATAATATTGTTCGCCCCACTTTTCAGTTTTTGTTAAACTGTTATGCACGGAGGTGGCGCATGTGTTTCGTGCACCCGCTGTGACACGGGGCAGGGCTAACCGAGGAGGGTAGTAGCTAAGCAGCTACCTGGTGTTCACTGGAGCTCCTGGTGGTAGAGTCAGACTTGAGCTGCAGGTAGCCGCCAGGTACCACTCCTAGATATTAGAAATGAGGGGCACTTTGCTGAAGGGAGGTGCAGGCTGCACTTGGGTGGACCCAAAGTACTGACTTACAGGAATATAGCCACACTCAGACAATGTTATCGTTTGCAAAATAATTTCTGATACCACAACAGGCACTGCCATACTCCATATATGCCGACACTAGAGCCCCAGCAGGGACTTCTCCCTTCATTATCTCTTTACAAGCCTTTATCAGTGAGGTTTGTCAAAGACCCAGGAAGGGTCGAAATGTAACCTTACCCCCAGTGTTTCATCTTTCTGTGGTGTTGTTCTGCACATGTAATAGGTACCACTACTAGGCAGTCCTCTGTACTGCAGCTGCTGACACCAGGTGTCAGATACGCAGGCACAGAAAGGACTTCTTTCAGACTACTAAGTTCAGTATTCACGGGTAGAGCGAAGTGCTGATTCGGAGAGTGATAGGTTGGTCTGGGTATACAGAGTACTAGGATAGCCACATGTTCAGAATCACAGGTTTCAAATACTGATTCAGGTACTTGCGGAGCAGCTTCAGGGTTCAGGACTGGCCGCACAAGGACCAGGGACTACGGGTTCAGGACTGGCTGCACAAGAACCAAGGACTTCGGATTTAGGACACTGGCCATACCAGGACAAGGGGACCTCACAACTCACTAGGAGAGCACAACACTACCTAATGATGCTATGTTGCTTGGCCCCTCCCTATAGGGGAGGGTGTCTTTTGCACAAAATGCCTCAAACCTATTGGCTGGGAGCTATCTTGCAGGTGCATTCTTATACTAATGCCTCCCAGCCATTGGCTGGGGGCATATTGCTATGTGCGAGCACTTCTCCTTTAAGAGTAAGGGAGCATGTGTGCACTGCGATACCGTTGGAACTCAGAACCAGGGAGCACAAAAGACATGCTGCGAAGCCGGGGCCCTGAGTATGCCAGCGTCCTTGCAAGGAGGGGCAAGAGGAACCATGCAGGGGCACCGGCAATAGCGTTACAACTGCCATTACACAGTACGTACAGTAGCAGGTGCATCATTATAAGATTATCTCAGCACAGGAGCATTTTTTTTAACACCTCCAATTATAGAAATTATTATTCCAAGATCTGTTCATCAAAATGTTGATTTAAAATTAATTTTGTTACTCAGAAAACTCATTTAACCCCTTCATGACCTTTGATGTATCCATACGTCCGACCTTGGATGTATAGATATGTCCAGGCGATTTTGCGCTCACGGAGGCTGTGCACGCGCTATCGCCGGAGGGTGTTCAGCGATTGTGACAGCCCGCACTGGACCTGGCAGTGCAACCCCATAAATATTTTTATGAAAGAAAAAAAAAAAAAAGTTTCACAATTTTGGTATTGCCGTGTCCAGAATGACCCAACCTATAAAACTGTCCTACTAGTTAACCCTTTCAGTGAACATCGTAAAAGAAAAGGAAAAGCTATGCTTTTTTCATCATTCCGCCGAACAAAAAGTGGAATAAAACACGATCAAAAAGACAAATGTAAATAAAAATGGTATCGCTGAAAATATCATCTTGTCCCACAAAAAAACAAGCCACAATACAGCTCCATCAGTGGGAAAATAAAATGTTATAGCTCTCAGAATATAGTGATGCAAAAATAACTATCTTTATATAAAATAGTTTTTATTGCATAAAACTCCAAAACACAAAACAACAATATAAATGTGGTATCGCTGTAATCTTGCTTACCTGAAGAATAAAGCTGCCTTATTGATTTTACCACACGCGGAATGGCATAAAGCCCTGCTCTCCAAACAGAACAATTCCTGAATTGCTGGTTCTTGCTCATTCTGCTACCCAAAAATCAGAATAGAAAGAGATCAAAATGTCATGTGCCCAAAAATGGTTCAAATAAAAAAGTCAACTGTAAAAAACAAGCCCTCACATGACTATGTTGGCTGAAATATGGAAAAATTATAGGTATCAAAATATGACGATGCAAAAACTTTTTTTTGGGAGAAAAAAAAGTGTCTGTTAGTGAGTGACAGCAGTCAAACGTAAAAAAAAATATAAATCTGATAACGCTGTAATCGCACAGACCCGATGAATACCTTTTTCTAATCACTTGTACTGCACAAGGAACAACTTAAAAAATAAATAAAACCTCACATTTATCCTATGCTCTGCGTGGAGCACTTACAGCGGAGTTTCTGGGGAAATCTCTGAAATAAGTGATTCAGACAGAACCCTTGATGCCTATAATGAGGCAGATGGAGGCACTGTGGATGCCATCTGACATATGATCTGGCTGTGTCAGTCTTTTTAGTTGTGCATAAAAGTACGGTCCCTGACAGTTTTGTGCACTTCTGAAAAGGACAACGCTGAACAGAGGTCAGATGGGGTCCAGAGTAACTGCTGGCTCGTTATAGTCAAATGGAAAACCAGATGTAAGTGCTCAGCGTAGAACGGCGGATAAATGTGATGCCAAACGTTATGTAAAATGTTCCCAATAAAAGCTTCAAATCAATCCAGAAAGCCCCACACAGACGTGACGTCAAAGGGGGTGCGCCGGAGGCAAAATAGCAGCACCCTGGGTGAAAAAGCTGGCCGGGATGCGTGGAGGCTTGGCGCATCCTAGCGGGGACAATGTGGGGGAGGGTCATTGTTCCAGGCACCGGAGAAGGCGGGAAGCGCAGTGGATCCCTCATAAAATGGGGGATGACCACAGAAGAAGCGCTTATGTCCAAAGCTCCCCATCATGGAGGATCACAGGACAACAGCAGCAGTCTTTACAGCAGCAGCACCAACAGTCACCAATATCTGTGCCTGGTCACCAGCTTGTGTGCACTAAGAGGAGCAGCCGCTCAAGTGGCAGGAGTGGCAGCCATCCCGGTTAGAGGTCGCAGAACTCCTTAGTATCCAGGAGGGACGTCATATGTACCCCCGATCAGCCTCCGAATCCGGTACCCTCGATATGTCACCTTTTTTGTTAATATGTGCCATTTCTTGCTTAAATCACTAGGGGCCTAGGAAGGCTACCGCCAAAAATAAAATTAAAAAATTTGCCCTTTGTAGGACCCTGCTGGCAGTTCATTGGCAGAAAAATCTCTGCTCTGACTGCATTCAAAAAACCTATTTGGGATGAGACCCCTGACTTCACAACGAGCCTTAGGTCCATGATCAGGGCTGAGGTACAAGGTTCCCTAAAGACCCTGTTTAAAAAGGGGAACAAGAGAGCTCAGGAGGTTGTTATGGAATCAGAGGCCTCTCTACAGTCTGTTGGAGAATACCATAGTGAATCTCCGTTCTCCTCCTCCTCGGACAGTGATATAGGTGGCTACATTGCTTTCTGGCTGAGGATACGGATTGGTTGGTTAGGGCAGTCAGGTCAACAATGGGCCTGAAGGAGGAGAAAGCACCTAAGTCCCTAGAGGATATAATGTTTGGGGGCCTGAAGGAAGTGCACATTTCCAGGATACGGGCGCTCATAGATAGCCTGCCCTCATCTTCTAAGAGGAGATACCTCTTTGAGGAGAAAGACTCGGAGAGTTGGGATAAAATCCCTAAAATCAGCAGGGCAGTAGTGAAATCTTTTAAAAAGTTAGCCCTGCCCTTTGAGGATTTTGGCGCACTTAGAGACCCCTTGGATAAAAAAGCTGATGGGTTCCTGAGGCACACATTGAAGGCAGCCGCAGGGTATCTGAAGCAGGCAATAGCTGGAACTTCTGCTGCCTGCTCTCTTATGGTCTGGCTGCAACAGATGGAGGAGCAATTTAAGAGTAAGGTCTCGAGAGATGAAATCTTGGCCAATATGACTCTGTTGCAGGGAGCTGCAACCTTTCTGGCAGACACCTCAGCAGACTCTGTGAGGTTAGTGGTTAGGTCGGCGAGCCTATCCAATGCGGCTAGATGGGCCTTATGGATGAAGGGGTGTCCGGGAGACGTGGCTTCAAAAAATAGACTCTGCTACATCCCATGTGATGACCAGTTTCTCTTCAGACAGACGCTAGAAGACATTTTGGAGAAGGCAGGTGACAAAAAGAATGGATATCCTCGTTTTCCGGCTGAAGTGAGGAAACCTTCTTTTCGGAGGAGGAAGTTTTATAGGAGATGTCCTCTGGGAGAAAGTCAGAGCTGGGAGTTCAAGGTTACAAAGGAGTCTGGATACATGTTCAGAGAACCCTCTACATCTTCTAAAAAGCCTTCTAAATGACATCAGGTCAGCGGTAGGGGAAAGGCTTTCCTTCTTTCTCCTTGCTTGAGTGAACATCTCCACAAGTCACTGAATTTTACACTGTGTTCCAAATTATTATGCAAATAATATTTCCTCATTTTCTCTAAATTACCTATCTGAATTGCAGTCATTGTTATTTTCCAGTCATCTACTATTCTGGTATAATTGCAATGTTTTGGAACAAACTGCCTATGAAAACAGTATCTTTTAAAAAAAAAATAAACACTCAAAATGCATGTTCCAAATTATTATGCACAGCAGAGTTTTCAACCTTTTTTATTTTATTTTGAACAAAAAAATGGTCAATTGTGAAGTTATAAGCATTATCAGCTTATTACAAAATGAAATCAAACAGTTTAAGTGAAAACTTTATTCTAGGTGATGTTACATTTGCACGTAGGACCCCTTGTTCGGAAGAAGCTTCTGAACTCTCTCGACCATTGAATTTGTCAGTTTTTGGATGGTTTCTGCTTCAGTTGTTTTGCATGTGGACAGAATACCCTCCCAGAGCTGTTGCTTAGATGTGAACTGCCTCCCGCCATCATAGACACTCCTTTTGATGATGCTCCAGAGGTTCTCAATGGGGTTGAGGTCAGGGGAAGATGGTGGCCACACCATAAGTTTGTCCTCTTTTATGCCCATAGCACAGAGATGCAGATGTGTTTTTTGCAGCATGAGACGGTGCATTATCATGCATGAAAATGATCTTGCTGCGGAAAGCACGGTTCTTCCTCTTGAACCATGGAAGGAAGTGTTGTTTTAGAAACTCCACATAGATTATGGAGTTTATCTTTACCCCTTCAGGGATCATAAAGGGGCCAACAATCTCTCTCCCCATGATTCCAGCCCAAAACATTGCTCCACCTCCTCCTTGTTGGCGCCTTAGCCGTGTTTTCATGGGGTGTCCATCAACCAGCCATCCTCCACTCCATCCATCTGGACCATCGAGCGTTGCACGGCACTCATCGGTAAACAAAACAGTTTGGATGTCAGTCTTCTTGTATCGTTTGGCCTACTGGAGCCGTTTCTGCTTGTGTGCAGTGGATAGAGATGGTCGACAGGATGGTTAACGCACAGCTGCAAACCTCTGAAGGACCCTGCATCTTGTTGTTCTGGGGATGTTGGAGGCACCAGCAGCTTCAAAAACTTGTCTGCTGCTATGACAAGGCATTTTTGCAGCTGCTTTTTTAACCTTACGCAATTGCCTGTCCTCAATTTTTCCTTATCAGCACGCACACGTGTGTGCTGGGAATCAGCTACATACTTCTTGATTGTGCGATGATCACGATGAAGTGTCTTGGCAATGTTGATTGTACTCCATGCCTTGACTTAAATACTCCACAATTTGTTGCTTCTCAGCAGCCGACACATCCTTTTTCTTTCCCATTTTGGCAAAAAATGTAGGCTGCTTAATAATGTGGAACAGCCTTCTTAAGTAGTCTTGCCTTTATTTGGACACACCTGCCAAACGAATTTGCACAGGTATCTGCAATTGCTTTCAGTGATATAAAGAGCCCTGACACACATCACCATCAATGAGTTTAAATGACAAACAAAAAAATTCTAACCTTATCACTCCTAAACTCTTTGTGCATAATAATTTGGAACACAGTGTAGGTATCATCAAAGATGGTCTGAAGATAGACTTTGTTCATCCACTTCGCCAGACCTTTGTATTTAAACCCTGCAGGAAATCACCAGGAGAACTGCTGGCCCTGAAGGCAGAGATCATGGCACTCTTACAAAAGCGGGTTCTGTGCGAAGTCCCTGTGGAAGAGACAGGAAGGGGATTTTATTCCCCCCTCTTTTTGATAAAGAAGCTGGATGGTTCTCTAAGAACTGTTATCAACTTAAGAAAGCTCAACCAATGGATTGTGAAATATTCCTTCAAGATGAAATCAGTGAACACAGCTATAAAGCGGTTATTCCAGAATTCTTTCATGGTGGTCATTGACTTAAAGGATGCCTATTATCACATCCCAATCCATTGGGACCATCAAAAATTCCTGAGGGTGGCTCTGTATGTCCAGGGACGGGTCAGGCATATTACCAGTATACAGCCCTTCCATTCGGACTGTCAATAGCTCCGAGAGTATTTACCATGGTAATATCGGAGGTGATGGCCACCTTCATTCTCGAAACACCGTTATCATCCCGTACCTGGACGATTCCTTATAGTTGGAAGGTCAGAAGATCACTGTGCAGAGCAGGTGAGGGAGGTAACGGTGGTCCTTGAAGAGCTGGGCTGGATGGTAAATACCCTCAAATCAAGATTAAAACCAGAAAGGATACAGTCCTTAATGTGGTTGGTTTTGGACTCCGAGCGCCAGATCTGTCTCTTACCAGAGGACAAATTAGCCAAGATAATGGGCAAGATAATGGCCCTGGCATTGTCAGCGATACATCAGCCAAAAATGACACTAAGAAAAGCAATGTCCTTGCTAGGATCCCTAACATCTTGTATCCCGGCAGTAAGATGGGCCCAATTTCACCTAAGGCAGCTACAGAGGGAGGTCCTGTCTGCACAGAGGTTGTTAAAAGGGCATTTAGAGGGAAAGTTTCATCTTTCTTCTGCAATAAGGGATTCCCTGTCTTGTTGGATAGTAAGAAAACATTTGTCGTCGGGTCCAGTGGATAATACCAGTGGAGGACATTATCATAACGGATGCGAGCAATACCGGATGAGGGGCACATCTGAGGTCTCATTCAGTTCAGAGGACCTGGTCTCCTCTAGAGAGGGGCCAGGGGTCGAACTTGAAATAGCTGGGGGCTGAGATGAGAGCCTTGAGACACTTTCTCCCCTTCCTCCTGGCTCACCAAGTCCGAGTCATGTCGGACAATCGCCCAGTCATGGCGTATATCAACCCGCAGGGGCGAACAAGGTCCCATACCCTAATGATGGCAGCAGACATCTTACTCCAGCTAGTGGATCAACACCTACTGTCCCTTGCAGCACTTCACATAAGGGGAATAGACAACACAAAGGCAGACTTCCTGAGTCCAAAAAAGAAGAGAATGTCCAGCTTCACTGAATCCGTAAAAAAGTTTTCTTTATTCACAAACTTTAAAATTAGAGGATACAGACTTCAGCATATGGGTAAGAATCTCAACGCATTTCTGGAGACAAAGCTCCCTTAATCATGATCCGACTTCCTGAGTCACACGAAATTGATACAGGGAGAATGGTCTCTAAATTCCCAAGTTTTCCAGCATAGAGCAGGTATGTGGGCGGCCGGAGATAGACCTGTTTGCCACTTTACACAACAGGAAAGTGAGGAACTTATAACTGTCTGTTATACCCAAACGAGAAACCATTGGCAGTAGATGCTCTTCAGATTCCTTGGAGGTTCAGTATGGCCTATGCATTTCCCCCAATAGTGATGATTTCAGCAGTCATGAGGAAGATCAGAGAGGATCAGGAGAGGGTAATTCTCATTGCCCCATTCTGGCCATAGAGAACATGGTTTTCTCTTCTAAGGCTAATGTCCGTGTCCGATCCATGGATTCTATCAGAGATCCCAGACCTTCTTACCCAGGGACCGGTGTGTCACTCTCAATTGAAGGGATTCCATCTAAGAGCATGGAATTTGAGAGGGCATTACTTAGTCGGTAGGGGTTCTCACCAGAGCTAGTCTCCACACTGTTAAAAGTAGGAAACTGATTTACATCTATTAACTATGGTAGAACATGGAACAGATTCCTGGAGTCATTAGGGCAGCACTTAGGGGATGAGGCCCCATTTGGGTCCATTCTAGAGTTTCTGCAGTTGGAGTTGGAACTAGGGTTAGCAACTAATACTCCCAAGGTGCAGGTATCATGTATAATTGCAACCTAGCAGCAAATAAATCGGTGTCTCGGTTTATAAGATCCTGTAGTAGATCAACACCGGTTAAAGTCCCAAAAATTCCTCCATGGGACCTGAACCTAGTTTTAGAGGTGCTAACTAGGAACCCATTTGAGCCCTTATGGGATTTATGTGCATTATGTGCAGTTTTTCACACTTAAGGTTGTTGCTAGTGTCCCTAACATCAGCCCGCAGGGTGAGTGATATACAAGCCTTGTCCATATGTCCCCCCTGCACACAGGTGTATGACGACAAAGTTGTTCTAAGGCCGGACCCAGCATATTTCCCAAAGGTGATTCTTAAATTCTATAGGAGCCAAGAGATTACTTTGCCCTCCTTTTGTTATGACCCTAAAAATCCAGGAGAAGAAAAACTCCATACCTTAGGCGTGAGGAGGTCCCTGTTAGAATATATGTCCATGACCAGTCAGTGGAGACAGGACCAGTCTCTGTTCGTAGTCTTTCAGCGTAGCAGAAAGGAGTATGGGGTGTCTAAGATTACCATTGCCAGATGGATCAGGGACGCCATTACTTTGTCTTACTCTACGAGTGGTTCTCTGGTTCCTGAAGGCATTAAGACTCACTCCACCAGAGCCATGGCTACCTCCTGTGCAGAAAAAGTGGAGGTATCAATTGAGCAGATCTGTAAGGCCGCTAGCTGGTCCTCACCATCTACTTTCTTTATGCACTACAGACTGAATCTGTCCTCCTGCTGACTTGACCTCTGGTAGAAGGGTGCTACAAGTGGTGGTCCCTCCCTAAGGTTTTTCATTTCTCCAAAAATCTCTCAGGTATTCTGTCATGGGTGAAGGGAAAACGCCAAGGTTACTTACCGGTACCCGGTTTTTCCGGAACCCATCACAGCACCTGTATGTTCCTCCCTTGTCACCTTTTGGGTGTGCACTATAGATTTGGTGTTTTTTACAATGTGTTGGTTATGTGTGTAAATTAATCGCAGGTCCTCTCATGCTCTGTAACCCAACTGAAGCGGGGGAAAGGTACCACCCTTTTTATTTCAGTAGGTTTCCTGTCCTGGCTGGGCGGAAACCCCTCTCAGGGGTGTTGTCATTGGTTCCGGAAAAAACAGCTACCGGTAAATAACCTTGGTGTTTCTACATGCAGCAGAAATTGTGGGACAAATATTGGTGCCATTTTTACACTTTTCCAGTGTGGAAATGTGAAATCTGGGGCTAAAACAAAATTTTGGTAGTAAAAATTTAATTATTTTTTCTTTACTGCCCAATAGTATAAAATTCCGTGACCCACTTGTGGTGTCAATTTGATCACTGCACCCGCAGATGAATTCATTGAGAGGTGTAGTTTGTAAAATATGGTCTCTTATAGGGAGTTCTGCTGTTTTGGCACCTCATTGGATATCTGTGTACTCAGGAGAACTTTTGCATTCAAAAATTCAAATAGAGCTCCTTCCCTTCCAAGCCCTGCTATGTGCCCAAACAGTAGTTTTCCCCAACATATTGGGTATTGGCATACTGATAAGAAATTGCACAGCCAATTGTACTGCACAATTTCTCATGCTACCCTTGTAAATTTGGGGTTAAAAAACATTTATTTAAGGGCAGCACGGTGGCGCAGTGGATAGCACAGCAGCCTTGCAGCGCTGGAGTCCTGGGTTCAAGCCCCACTAAGGACAACATCTGCAAAGAGTTTGTATGTTCTCTCCGTGTTTGCGTGGGTTTCCTCCCACATTCCAAAGACATACTGATAGGGAATTTAGATTGTGAGCCCCAACGGGGACAGCGACGATAATGTGTGCAATCTGTAAAGCGCTGCGGAATATGTTAGCGCTATATAAAAATAAAGATTATTTATTTATTATGTGGGAAAAATGTTAATTTTTTTTTTGTTTACTTTTATTTTCGCAGCTCAACTTTATAAACTTCTGTGAAGCACCTATAGATAAGTTGCTTGAGGAGTTTGGTTTTCGAAATGGTGTCACTTGCTGTCAGTTTCCACTGTTTAGGCACATCAGGAGCTCTCCAAACGCAACATGGCGTCTGCTAAATATTCCAACAAATTTTACATTCCAAATGTCAAATGTGGCACCTTCCCTTCCAAGCCTTGCCATGCGCCTAATCAGTCTTTTACCCCCACATATGGGGCATCAGCATGTTCAGGAGAAATTAGACAACAAAATGTGGTGTCCATTTTTCCCTGTTACCCTTGAGGAAATAAAAAAAAAATGGGTGTTAAATAACATTTTTGTGAAGAAAAAAAAAGTTAAATGTTCATTTTTTTTGCACAACATTTCATTAATTCCTGTGAAGCATGTAAAGGGTAATTCAACTTTTTGAATGTGGTTTTGAGTACCTTGAGGGGTGCAGATTTTGGAATGGTGTCACTCTTGGGTATTTTTTGTCACGTAGACCCCCTCAAAGTCACTTCAAATGTGATGTGGTCCCTAAAAATAATGGTTTTGCAAATTTTGTTGGAAAAATGAGAAATCACTGGTCAAATTGTAACCCTAATAACTTCCTAACAAAAAAAGTTTCAAAAATTGTGCTGATTTAAAGTAGACATGCGGTAAATGTTATTTATTAACTATTTTGTGTGATATAACTGTGGTTTAAGGGCATAAAAATGAAAAGTTTGAAAATTGCTAAATTTTCGCCAAAATTGTTTTTTTTTTCACAAATAAACACAAGTTATATTGAAGACATTTTACCTCTATGTTCAAGTACAATATATCACTAAAAAACAGAATGAATCGGAGGGATTAATTGAAGCATTCCAGAGTTATTACCTCATAAAGTGACACTGATCATAATTGTAAAGTTAATGTGGTCAGTTTAGTGTTGAGGATTTTTTGGGAGGTTGACCATGATTGACTGTATGCCAAAACTAGTTGGTCATGGGTTTAATTCCCTGTAGTCTTGTCTACTATCATTCCTGGTTTTAATGTTTTTGTGAAATAAACTTCAAGTTTTTCTTACCTGAGTATGTTTCACTGGAGAATCCACTTTTTTCTTTTTGGGAGGTTGACTTCTATTAGTCTTCATTGAATATTTTACTGAATATAAATACATATTTTATAATATTTCACCAAAGTTTGGGGACAGGTACACTAAAGCGTGGACCTATAAGTGTTGAAGTGATAGCTGAAAAGAGAAGAAACCTAACCATCTAACATAATAATTTGAGTCCCAGCTTTGACATCTACTGCTGCCACCAGTGCCTTCATCAGTTCCTAATTTACCGAAATTTTAGCACAATTTGTACTGAAATGTTATAGAAAGTATAAATACTAGAATTATTAATATACTTTCAAGGTTATGTTATTTCCATTTTATTCTTGGCAGATGACTGCACCAGTAGATCGGAGGTATATCTTACAATTTCAGAATTGACCGCACATGATCATACTATCACTCCGGATACATTTGAAGAACTTGGCAATATCCCAACTGTATCCCCTTCCGTTCAAAGTAAAGATCTACCATCTGATCCTTTTCAAACGTTTCTATCTTCTGATTCATCACAGACTATTCTGCAAAAAAAAAACAGAATTGATAGTGAACCTCAAAGAGCTCACACAAGGAAGAAGCCATATTCGTGTTCAGAGTGTGGGAAATGTTTTATACAAAAATTAAAACTTGTTGCACATCAGAGAAGTCACACAGGGGAAAAGCCATTTTCATGTGCAGAATGTGGAAAGTGTTTTACAGAGAAATCAAATCTTGTTAAGCATCAGAAAAGACACACAGGTGAGAAGCCATATTCATGTTCCGAATGTGGGAAATGTTTTTCAAGGAAACCAAGTCTTCTTGCACATCAGAGAACTCATACAGGGGAGAAGCCTTTTTCATGTTCAGAATGTGGAAAGTGTTTTACAGAAAAATCAAGTCTTGTTAAACATAAGAGAACTCACACAGGTGCAAAGCCATATTCATGTTCAGAATGTGGGAAATGTTTTACCCAAAGATACTATCTTGTCATACATCAGAGAATACACACAGGGGAGAAACCATTTTCATGTTCCGTATGTGAGAAATGTTTTAAAAAGAAATCACATCTCCTTAGACATGAAAAATTTCACACAGGGGAGAAGCCATATTCATGTTCAAAGTGTGGGAAAGGTTTTACAAGGAAATCACATCTAGTTACTCATGAGAGAAGTCACACAGGGGAGAAACCTTTTTCATGTTCAGAATGTGGAAAGTGTTTTATAGACAAATCAAATCTTGTTAATCATCAGAAACAACACACAGGTGAGAAGCCACATTCATGTTCAGAATGTGGGAAATGTTTTACAAAAAAATACCATTTTGTAGCACATCAAAGAATGCACACAGGGGAGAGACCATTTTCATGTTCCAAATGTGAGAAATGTTTTATAAAGAATTCACATCTTCTTACACATCAAAGAATTCACACAGGGGAGAAGCCATATTCATGTTCAAAATGTGAGAAATGTTTTAGAGAAAAATCATATCTTGTTACACATCAAAAAACTCACACAGGCGAGAAGCCATATTACTGTTCTGAATGTGGGAAATGTTTTAACAGGAAATCACATCTTGTTACACATCATAGAACTCACACAGGTGAAAAGCCATTTTCATGTCGAGAATGTGGGAAATGTTATACAGTGAAATCAAGTCTTGTTCAACATCAGAGATCTCACATAGGGGATTAGCCATATTCGTGTTCAGAATGTAAATATTATTTGCAAGTTTTAGTATGTAGCCAATACCAGTTATGTTAGATGTAGTTAAATATTATTGGGCCGTTTACCTTTGCAGAATCTGTTCTTGGGCTTCTCATTCAATAAATGGACTAAATGCAAAAATAGGGTGAATAGGTGCGATCCCCAATCTCCCTTCTCAACAGAATTACTGGGTCCAATTAAATTTACAAAAGATGTATTTGTAAAATGCAATAGATTTTTTTTTATTTGTCCTCAAGCAAATCCCATATATATTTCTTTTTTCATCAACATTTCTCATACAGCATGACTTCAGCAATGGTTTTTCTTGGTCATCAATGAGCCTGTTCTGATTTGTGGACAAAGTTGAAGCCAATATGAGCACTGTCCGTTCTCCTTTCAATTTTATAAAAGCTGTATTTAAGCTCTCTGAGTGAGGGTGTTACCACTATTAAAAGTACTTTGCTTTTTCCCTTTTTGACTCTACTCATGTCTCTCACCCCATCACTTTTGAGACGATATGTACAGTGACATGTAAAAGTTTGGGCAGCCCTGGTCAAAATTACAGTTATTGTGAACAGTGAAGCATGATGAAGATTAATGATATCTAAAAGGTCTAAAGTTAAAGATAACTAATTTCCTTTGTCTTTCAGGCAAAAAAATACATATTTTCATCTTTTACATTTTTAAAAATCACAAAAAGGAAAATGGGCAGATGTAAAAGTTTGGGCACCCTTGGAGATTTGTGTGCTTACATAACTTTGACCAAGGTTTCAGACCTTAATTAGTCTGACAGGGTTATGGCTTGTTCACTATCATCGTTAGGAAAAGTCAGGTGATACAAATTTCCAGCCTCCTCTAACCTTGTGCCAAAAAACAGCAGCCATGGGTTCTTCTAAGCAGCTGCGTAGCACTCTAAAAATGGTGGAGGCCAACAAAGTAGGAGAAGGTTATAAAAAGATAGCAAAGGACATTCAAGTTTCCCTTTCCTGAGTTAGAAATGTAATTAAGAAATGGCAGTTAACAGGAACATTGGAGGTTAAGCGAAGGTCTAGAAGACCAAGCAAAATTTCAATGAGAGCTGCTTGTAGGGTTTTTAGAGAGGCAAATCAGTACACCCGCTTGGGGGCAATTGACCTTCAAAAAGATTTAGCAGACTCTGGAGTTGTGGTACATTGTTCTACTGTTGAGAGACACCTGAACAAATATGGCCTTCATGGAAGAGTCATCAGAAGAAAACCTCTCCTGCGTCCTCACCATAAGAATCAGCATCAGAAATATAAAGAGTAAAGAAAAAGAGCGCAAAATATAGTGCACACAAGGCAATAATAAATAGAAAGAGGCTTTATTACAACAACAACAATGCCAAGACAGACAAAAAATTAAATTAAAAACAATTAAAATCATGATGGAGCCACATGCAAGATAATGAAAGGCAAGTTAAATAGTTAATGTGCAAAATTACAAAAATCTTCAAAAATTATTACAATTTTGTGAATACATGATAGAGCTGGTATAAAAGAGGCAATGAAAGGATTTCCAGGGAGAATGATGTATATTTGATATATGTTGCTGTATGCGTTTCCGCATCTCCTGAGATGTTTGACCAATTTATAACTTAGAGCATGGGCAGATCAGTACATAGATAACATTATGCGTTTTGCAATTTATGTAATCCTTCAATACGTAAATACACAAATTAATTGGATTGACAAAGGAAGTTGTACGTTCCACATATCCACAAATATTGCACTCACCGTAACCGATAGCCGGTACCTAACCTTGTGGTAGGCAAAATGGCTTTTCATCAAGGAATCATGAAAGTTTGGAGCCCTTCTAACGGTCATTACAGGACGTTCCGGCAACAAATCAGAAATGCGTGAATTTGTATATATGACAATTGTCAGGTGAGTATTTTATATATGATTTGGTTCTAAGTGAGATTGATCCGTTGGCTTACTGCAGTCATTTGAACATTTCATTATTATATCAGGGCAGACCTAGGGCATGCTGACTTATTAAGTATGTTTAGATATTTGTGCGGTCTCTGTTGAGAAACTTGGTGACTGTCAGCTCACCATGGAGGCTTGTTCACACATGTGATCCTTATTTGGCTTATCTCTGCCTTAGTATTTTGTTAGAAACATTCTGAGTGTTTGAATGTGTGTTTGAGCCTCTGATGGACTATCTCCCCTCTGGTGATCTATGACTTCATGCATTGATTCATGCATGTTTATATTTTGTATGTATGACAATTGTCAGGTGGGTATTTATATATGATTTGATTCTCAGGGAGATTGATCAGTTGGCTTACTACAGTTATTTGAACATTTCATTATTATATCACATAGTCTGTTAGACACCCAATATTTTTTTTTTTCCCAGCCATGGACATTTGACATCATTCTCCCTGGAAATCCTTTCATTGCCTCTTTTATACCAGATCTATCATGTATTCACAATATTGACTGCCTTTATAATAATTTTTGAAGATTTTTGTAATTTTGCACATTTCCTATTTCACTTGCCTTTCATTGTCTTGCATGTGGCTCCATCATGATTTTAATTGTTTTTAATTGAATTTTTTGTCTGTCTTGGCATTGTTTTTGTTGTAATAAAGCCTCTTTCTATTTATTATTGCCTTGTGTGCACTATATTTTGCGCTCTTTTTCTTTACTCTTTATAATTCTGGTTGCGCATTGAGTAGCACCTGGCTGTATGGTGTAATTGTTTTTTATTAAGTGGTGCCCACCTTCTTTCCATTTCAAGCATTAGAAATATGCTAAAGAACATCTAAACAATGCTGATGTATTTTGGAAACAAGTCCTGTGGACTGATGAGGTTAAAATAGAACTCTTTGGCCACAATGATCAAATGTTTGTATGGAGAAAAAATTGGCCAGAATTTCAGGAAAAAACATCTCGCCAACCATTATGTATGGGGGTGGATCAATCATGCTTTGGGGTTGTGTGCATCCAATAACACGGAGAACATTTCACCGGTAGAGAGAATAATGGATTCAATGACTTTTCAACAAATTCTTGATACTTAAGGCTTCACAATAACAGTAATTTTGACCAGGGGTGCCCAAACTTTTACATGCCACTGTAGACAATCCACTTCTACTTAGGGACAAATTTCATAAATCTACTCAGTGATAAATGGCTCCCTACCTTCCCTGGCAGAGTGGGAGGAGAGACAGTAGAGCAGACTGACAGGGCTATGAGAGGCAGTGAGCTGATTGAAGGGTTTATAATGTGATACAGCTAAAGTCAGCTGTGCTGCTGCTTGAAATACCAACTTTCGTTTCTGATCCCGAATGTTGATCAGACTGGATTCAGAACAATAATTTTACACATTTATATTAAAATTAATTTTATTTTGTTTTAAGTATTCATCTAAACCTTTTTTAAAGTCCTTGATGGTTACAGCTGTGCCAAAATTTTTTGATAGGCTATGCAGCAGAGTTCTCTCATCGCCCCTTGAGATTGTACCTTTTTTCTCTAGATGAAGAGAGTGCCCTTTATCTATTAAGGTGGAGTTTAAATATAACAACTTTTCACCTTTTTTTAAATGGTCCATTTACAGTGAATACTTGCAATTATTTGGTCTGCCTTTGATATCTCTTTCAAGACTAAATTTCATTCTGTTAATCTTTCCTATTTCCTCGAAACTAAAGGCCCATTGACATTGACAGTCGTTTAATAATCTGAAATTGTCCAATGTAGAAATCAGTCTGCTGGTGTTTACTGGTCTGTGCATATAGGTCAATAAGTAATAATGGGAACAGAATGATCGTTCTGTACTAAGAGAATATCATGGATTTATATCACATCACCTGTTTACACAGAATGATGTGCCGATGATTACAGTGATTTTCATGCCAAAATGATCAATCGCCCAACAAATGAACCATTTTCTTGTTCATTGTGTGATTATCTGCATGCTTACACAGGCTGAAATCGGAATGAGCGTCCTAAGAAGCGCTCAGTTGCCCGTTGACAGCTCATCTAAATGGGCCTTTAGATACTTTATACATTTTATCAGTTTTGTGACTTTTCTTTGTAAAGAAATCGAATTACTGTACTTAAATGCTATCATATTAAAAATGAACACATCCAAGTTAAAACCTTGGATGCTGGATTTTACACAACTATGTATGTAACTTTGTTAATATTCACATATAATGATTATGCTCATCTCATACATTTCAGTGTCCTCTTAAATGTATTTCTTATTCTATTCACAGATATATTTCACTTCATCAGTCTTCATTGTATATTTGTCATTGTTTTATCAATTGCATAACAATAGGTACAGTTATTCACAGGTACCATTATAAACACAGACAGTTTCACATGTCTTTACTTTATTTCACCAGGTCAGGGCCGCCATCAGGGCATTACTTACCTTATTGCTGTATTGGGCCTGGTGAGCAGCAGTTCAGAGGGGGGCCCGTAGGTCCGTGCACTAAAGTGCTGTGTACTGTTGCGCACACATTAGTGTTGGTGGCTGGGAGCTTTCTCAGAGCTGTGTACGGCCGACAAATCTTGATGGCTGCGCAGCTCCCGCCGTCTTTTCTGTAACTTCGGTCAGGTGACGGTGTGTACACAATGACGTAATCCCGTACGCGCTGACATGTACTGGAAGCAGGGGATCGTCAGGGCGGTAAGTATGAAAAATGTTGTTTTCTTTATAAAATGAATTAAATGGGTGAGGGGAGGAGGCGGGGGACTGCAAATGATGAAGGGGATGGGGACTGCATGTGATGAAGTGTGCCTGAGTGGGGGACTTCACATCATGAAGTGTGGAGGAGGGGGACTACACATGATGAAGTGGGGGGAGTGAGACTGCACATGATGAAGTGAGGGGGACTGCAAATGATGAAGTGGGGGTGAGGGGGACTGCTAATGATAAATTGAGTGAGTGACGGGGTGACAGAAATTGAATTGAAGGAGGGGGTGGGGAGGGCAAATGACCTGGGGAGAGCAAATAATGATGAATGGTGGAGTAAATTATGTATTGAATGTAGGGGAGAGCAGTTGATAATGAATAGAGTGTAGGAGAGCAAGACATGACAATAAATTGGGGCAGAAGGGGCATGTAACTATAATGGATCGGGGTTAGGGTTAGAGTGGGAGGTACATAGTGGGGGCGTTGAGGATGCAGTGACTGGTAATGAATTGGGGGAAGTACAGGTGCTAATTAATTTATATATTAGGTGGGGAAAGTGGCTATGTATAGTTAGTAGGGACACAGTGGTGGATTATCATTTATATTTTTAATGGTGGGTTGCATAATAACCAATTATATATTAATGGTGGGTGCACGTCTGTATTCAGATGTGTAGTTTAGAAGAAAGGGAAAAGTGGGGAATGTGCTCTGGAAGCGGTGCTCTAGGTAACTTATTTTATGCATAGACGAGTCCTGGCTGAAAGAACTGATGGTGATCTGTGCTGCATGAAAAAGAAAAGCAAAGATGAAGGACCAACTAGAGACGTCACTGGTGAGTCAGTGTGTTACCTGTACACTGACACTACACGGTATACTATATACAGAGGTCCTGTGTACATTATCACCGGTGATCACTGTATTACCTGTACACTGACACTATATACAGATCTGTGTATAATGTCACTGGCGATCCCTGAATTACCTGTACACTGACAGAAAATACAGTGCTCTTGTGTGTAATGTCACTGGTGATCCCTGTATTACCTGTACACTGACATTACATACAGATCTCCTGTGTATAATGTCACTGGTGGTCAGTGTACAAATTGCCTAAAGCAAAAAATAATCTATAAACTAAAGACCAAAATAAAATTTTTACTTTTATTGCGTTTTGATAATAAGAATATAGTGCATTAAATTTGAAAGCACACTGTGCAAATGATCAGTTTTAAACATAAGAACATAAACTCTCCCCCCTTCACAGTATCTGCACATAGATACTTTGTGACGATTCACAAGGGAAAAAACGGAAAGAGGACCCACTGGACCGTGACAATGATCCCCCTCACGGACGAGCTGACCAGGTGGACCGCCCCCTATACAGGGAGAGGTAGGGGCAGGCCCGTGAGGGACTATTACCACGGAAGCTGGGGAAGCAAGACGGAACAGACAAAACAAAATGTGGGCCCGGGGGAAACAAGAGAGGCACCAAACTGACGGGAGAGGGAGAGACAGGACTGCTGGGAGGACTGCAATGATACCGGATTGAAGAGACTGGGGCAGCAGAAATGCAGGAACTAGGAATGGTGAGAGAGCAGCCGGGACTCAGGACTGCAAAGGAGCAGGACTGCGGTGGTACATGACTGGAAAGAGGGACGGCAGGAGGACTACGGTGATACAGGTCAGGCGAGACAGGGATGGCAGGAACACTGGAGTGCGGGGACCAGGGCAGCAGAGACACAGGAACGGTGCTGGAAGAGGCAAGAGGAGAACCAAAATCAAGGAGCATACAGCACAGGCGAGTGGCCAAGAGCACTTGCAAAACACAAACGATCATCAGGCACAGAGGGGCGGCAGGAAGTGGTATACATACCGGCGCGAAGAACACTTCAGGGTAACAGTCCTCCAGGAAGATAGAAAGGACGAGAAGGAACGCCCGACAGGAGGATCAGAAGTGCGCGCACGCAGTGCGGAATCTGGCGTGCGCGCGCCCGAGGAGCATCAGAGACCGGGAGGGAGCGCAGAGGAGAAGACGCCGCAGGAGAGGAGGCGTGCCGGAACGCCGAAGACAGGTGAGTATGAGTGGGCGGAGAAGGCGGCAGCGGCATAACAGTACCCCCGTCCTTAAATCCCCCTTACCCTTAAGGCTGGAAAGGAACCTAGCTAAAATACGAGGAGCCTGAATGTTTTCCTGAGGCTCCCAGGACCTCTCCTCAGGCACAAAACCCTTCCAGTCCACCAAAAACAAAGTTCTACCCCTACGCCTTTTCATGGCCAAAATATCCTTTATCTCATAGATATTATCCGCAGAAACAGGCTACTGTGAAGACAAGGTCGAGGCATGAAACTGATTAAAAACTACAAGTTTAAGGAGAGAAACATGAAAAGAATTGGGAATACGAAGAGAGGCAGGTAACTTAAGTTTGTAAGAAACATTGTTAATATGTGCCAAGACCTCGAAAGGACCAATGTGGCGAGGACCCAGTTTGTGTGAAGGGATTTCAAGGCAGATAAATTTAGATGAAAGCCAGACCTTATCTCCAGGATGGAATACAGGAGAATCGAGACGCCTTTTATCCGCATGTCTCTTCATCCTAAGCTGAGCTAGTTCGAGAGCAGACTTGGTCTCCTGCCAGACCCTGGAGAATTCCATAGACAGAAGATCTGCCGCTGGCACAGAAGAGACAGGAGGAACCGGTAGAGGAAGTCCAGGATGTTGTCCGTAAATGACAAAAAATGGAGACTTCATAGAGGCTTCACTGGTATGATTATTATAAGAAAATTCGGCCCATGGTAGTAAGTCAGACCAATCATTTTGATGAGCGTTGGAGAAATGCCGGAGATAGTCACCAGAATTTGGTTAGTACGCTCCACTTGGCCGTTGGACTGTGAATGATAGGCCGAAGAAAAGTCAAGCGAGATGTTCATCGACTTACAGAGAGACCTCCAGAATCGAGCGGTGAACTGGACTCCTCGATCAGAAACGATATGCTGTGGTAGACCTTGAATGCGAAAAATATGTTGAACAAAAATCTTTGCCAACACAGGAGCCGAAGGCAAACCTGAGAGAGGAATGAAATGAGCCATTTTAGAGAAATGGTCTACTACTACTAGGATGACGGTGCAACCAGAAGAACGAGGCAGATTAGTGATAAAATCGACTGCAATATGTTGCCATGGAGCAGTAGGCACAGGAAGAGGATGCAAAAGACCTGAAGGCAACTGCCTAGGAACCTTGTTCTTAGCACAGGATGGACATGACTCGACAAAACTTTGGACATCCTTCAAAAGAGTTGGCCACCAGTAGTAGCGGGATATGAGATTGAAGGTTTTCTTGAATCCGACATGGCCCGCCAGCTTGGAGGCATGTCCCCAAAGTAAAACACGTCTCTTGCCCTTCTCAGAAACAGGTCCTACCTGGAGGTAAAGAAGTCAAGGAGACTGGAGAAACCGTGATGACTCTGGTTGGGTCAATGATGTGCGTTGTCTCCTCAGCATCCACCGGCAAGAAAGATCTGGACAAGGCGCCGGCCTTGAAGTTTTTTTCACAAGGCAGAAAGCGGAGACCAACGTCAAATCAGGCGAAGAATAAAGCCCACCTGGCTTGTCGGGGGTTTAGTCGGTGCGCAGAATGAATATACGCCAAATTCTTATGATCTGTATAGATTACAAAGGGATGTAGAGCTCCCTCCAGCAGATACCTCCATTCCTCCAGTGCCAATTTGATGGCCAAAAGTTCTCTATCACCAATGGAATAATTTCTTTCAGAAGATGAGAAGATCTTGAAGAAGCCACAAGGCGACCAGAAGAGGACCTCTGAGAAAGCACAGCTCCAGCTCCGATGGCAGAGGCAGCAACCTCTAGGAAGAAGGGTTTATTTGCTTCAGGGCGATGGAGTACAGGGGCCAAGGCGAAAGCTTCTTTGAGAGACAGGAAAGCCTCTTCGGCCTCTGCTGGCCAATGATAAGGGTTGGCACTTTATTTGTCAGAGAAGAGATGGTAACCGACAAGGAGGAAAAGTGAGGAATAAACTGCTGATAATAGTTTGCGAATCCTAGAAAACGCTGGATAGCCTTCACTCTGAGTGGATGAGGCCAATTGAGTACGGCAGAAACTTTAACCGGATCCATACGTAGACCAGAGTCGGAGATGATGAAACCCAAGAACGCCAGTGACGACTGTTCAAAGGCGCATTTTTAAAGTTTTGCATAAAGCCGATTCTCTCTCAAACGAAGAAGAGCTTGACGGACATCTCTTCGATGAGAAAGTATATCTGGTGAAAACACAAAGATATCGTCCAAATATACCACAACACAGGTGTAAAGTAGGTCCTGAAAAACATCATTCACCAACTCTTGAAAGATTGCAGGAGCATTACATAAGCCAAAGGGCATCACCAAATACTCATAATGGCCGTCACGGGTGTTAAACGTCTTCCATTTGTCTCCTGAACTAACTCGGATCAAATTATAAGCTCCTCTTAGATCCAGTTTAGTGAAGATATGTGCTCCTAGTAGATGATCGAAGAGTTCCGGGATGAGAGGAAGTGGATACTTATTTTTAATCGTGATGTTATTGAGGCCACAATCTATGCAGGGTCGAAGGGAACCATCCTTCTTAACAAAAAAACCCAGCCCCTGCAGGTGATGAAGATTTCCAAATAAAGCCTCTGGCCAAATTCTCTTGGACATATTCGGACATGGCTTGAGTCTCGGAGGGAGACAAAGGATATATACGACCTCTGGGAGGAGTAGAGCCAGGAACAAGATCAATCGGACAATCGTAAGGACGATGCGGTGGTAGAACCTCTGCTTCTTTCTTGTTGAAGACGTCCGAAAATTAAGAATAAACCAAGGGCAGATTCGCTAGTTCAGGAACAGATGGAGAGGAACATGTAGGCTTGACGGGAAGTAGACATCTATTCAGACAAGACTGTCCCCAGCTTAAAACATCTCCAGTTCGCCAGTTTAGGGTAGGTTCATGATTTCTTAACCAGGGAAGTCCGAAAAGAAACGGATGGGATAAAGATGGCAGAACATAAAAAGCCAACTTCTCATGATGATGAGCTCCAATTTGAATCTCGACCTCCTCGGTGACTGAAGTAACGGACTCCCGCAAAGGCTGACCATCGACAGAAGCTATTTGCCTAGGAACCTCCAAGGATCTGACAGGAATCCCAAGTCTTTTAACAACCTCGAGTTGGACAAAATTCCCAGCCGCACCTGAATCAACGTAAGCCTCTAGAGAGCAGCAACTAGACCCCAAATGTAAAATCACAGACCGAATCAGAGGTGGAGAGGAATCCTAGCTACCTAGGAAGGCCTCTCTTACCTGTCCTAGGCGGAGGCGTTTCCCTGCTTCTGAGGGCAGGAACGTAGAAGATGAGAGGCACTGCCGCAATAGAAGCATAAACCCTGTGCAATTCTCTCCTTACGGCGTTGTTCGGCGGGTTTGAGGCGATCTACCTGCATGGGCTCAGGAGAAGAAGAGGTTGTTACATTAGTGGTTTGAGGGAAAGAAGCACCCCGAGTAGCATAAGACGAGCGAGGGGATCTCCTCTCTCTGACAACCTCACAAGAGCGCTCCTGGAATCGCAAATCAATGCGAGCCGCCAAGAAAATTAGGTCATCCAAAGTAGTAGGAGTGTCACGCCCCGCCAGCTCATCCTTAATTCGGGAAGACAGACCTCACCAAAACGCTCCCACCAATGTTTCATTGTTCCACCCTAAATCAGAAGACAGTGTTCGGAAACGGATGGCGTACTGAGCCACAGAAAGGGTACCCTGGTGAAGGTTGAAAAGAGACTCAGTAGTAGATACCAGACGACCGGGTTCATCAAATACCTTGCGAAAGGTATCTAAAAAAAGATTAAGTTGAGAGACCACCGGATCATCTCGCTCCCAGAGGGGGTTAACCCAGGCCAAAGCCTCACCCTCCAAATGGGAAACCACAAAAGCTACTTTAGCTGAGTCCATAGGATATAGCAGCGGGAACAACTGAAAGTGTAATTGACACTGATTGAGAAACCCTCAACACAATTTTGGATTTCCACCATAGCGAAGAGGTTTGGTCAGACGAGGCGAGGGCTGCGGAGCGGAGGCCTGGGTTGGAGCAGAGACGGCACCCTGAAGGGAGAGAAGTCGATTGTCAACAGAGGCCATAAAATTCAAAATATGAGACTGAGTGTCCCATTGTTGGCTAAGCTCCTGCTGAAGAGCCTCCAGCTGTGAAGCGTTACTTGGGTCGGTAGACTGTAAAGCTGCGAGACAAGACTCCATGTTCTTAAGGAAGGACATGATTCTTGTCTGGTTCTCTCCCAAAAAAAGCAACTCTTTTTGAGTGGCGGAGACACCAGCGGGGTCCATAGCCTGATGATACTGTGACAATTCACAAGGGAAAAAACGGAAAGTGGACCCACTGGACCGTGACAATGATCCCCTCACAGACGAGCTGACGAGGTGGACCACCCCCTATACAGAGAGAGTTAGGGGCAGGCCCGTGAGGGACTATCACCACGGAAGCTGTGGAAGCAAGACGGAACAGACAAAAGAAAACGTGGGACCGGGGGAAACAAAAGAGGCACCAGGCTGACGGGAGAGGGAGAGACGCAAGACTGCTGGGAGGACTGCAATGATACCGGACTGAAGAGACTGGGGCAGCAGATACACAGAAACGCAGGAACAAGGAACGGTGAGAGAGCAGCCGGGACTCCGGACTGCAAAGGAGCAGGACTGCGGTGGTACAGGATTGGCAAGACAGGGACGGCAGGAGGACTACGGTGATACAGGTCAGGCGAGACAGGGATGGCAGGAACACTGGAGTGCGGGGACCAGGGCAGCAGAGACACAGGAACGGGGCTGGAAGAGGCAAGAGGAGAACCAGAATCAAGGAGCATACAGCACAGGCGAGTGGCCAAGAGCACTTGCAAAACACAAATGATCATCAGGCACAGAGGGGCGGCAGGAAGCGGTATACATACCGGCGCGAAGAACACTTCTGGGTAACAGTCCTCCAGGAAGATAGGATGAGAAGGAACACCCGACAGGAAGATCAGAAGTGCGTGCGCGCCCGATGAGCATCAGAGACCGGGAGCGAGCGCAGAGGAGAAGACGCTGCTGGAGAGGAGGCATGCTGGAACGCCGAAGACAGGCAAGTATGAGTGGGCAGAGAAGGCGGCAGCGGCATAACATACTTTTATTAACATGATCCAGACTGACCTTATAAAATTAGCAAATACTGCCAAAAGACAATCAGGCAATTTAAATTCAGAGGAATTTAATGCCTTAAAAGATTTACAGGACAATTAATAAACTCATAATTGAGCCATCTGATAAAGAGGGCAATATTTAATGAATTGAGGATTATATAAGATTATATACATGTCAGGACTCTGAACATTTTTTACCTTTTGTGCATTACTGCCCTTTTCCAAGATGGCGTCTTTGGTCTCGTGCACTGTGTCTTCCTGCTATAAAACTCCACCCCAGCCTTCAGTCTGTGCTAGAGTATTCTGCCTTGCATCCAGCTCCTGACCTCTGATTACTCCCTGGCTATATACCTGCTCCTGTGAACCTGTGTGGTGATCCTGCTACTCTGCTCTGAGTTCCCGCTGCATACACGAGTTTCCAGTAATCCTCCTTCATCTGCTGCTCGTGTTTACTTCCATCTCATTTGCTGGACATGTAAGCTGTTTCTGCTCTGAAAAAGCCTGAGACTATTAACCAGGCCTCCCTGGTTGAGATAAGATATTATTTGAACTGCCTTATAAGCTTATCTATCTGTGTTTGGACTAAGAAAAGGATTTATTCGTGTCAAGTATCCTCAAGAATAACTGTGCTTCATAGACTTTCTGCTTGATTGCATTTTCCTCTGAAGTTTCCTATAGACTGCTGAGCTGCATTTGATATTGGCACAAGTGTTGTGGACTTGAGTTTCTCTCTGCACCTGTTTGAATCACTGTGATAATATAGACTTTACCACTTATAAAACTGTGTCCTGTAGTTGTCTTGTTCCACGCAAAGAGTCTCCCGAGTTATCCCCTATAATTATTACAATACACTACCACTCAAAAGTTTAGGGTCACAGGTTTTTTCAATGAAGCTAACATTAAATGATTCAGAAATGCGCTCTATACATTGTTAATGTGGTAAATTACTATATTAGCTGCAAACGTCTGGTTTGTAATGCAATGTCTTCATAGTTGTATAGAGGCCCATTTCCAACAACCATCACTCCAATGTTCTTATGGTACTTTGTGTTTACTAATTGTGTAAGAAGGCTAATGGATGGATAGAATACCCTTGTGCACGTATGTTAGCACAGCTGAAAACAGTTTGGCTGATTAGAGAAGCTATAAACCTGACCTTCTATTGAGCTGGTTGAGAATCTGGAGCATTACATTTGTTGGTTCCATTAAACCCTCAAAATGGGAAAAAATAATTTACATGTGAAACTCAACAGTCTATTCTTGTTCTTAGAAATAAAGGCTATTCCATGCGAGAAATTGCCAAGAAACTAAAGATTTCCTACAACGGTGTGTACTTCTCCCTTCAGAGGAGAGCACAAACAGGTTCTAATCAGAGAAGAAAGAGAAGTGGTAGGCCCCGCTGCACAACTGAGCAACCAGACAAGAACATTATAGTCTGTAGTTTGAGAAATCGACGCCTCACAGGTCCTCAACTGGCAGCTTCATTAAATAGTCCATGCAAAACGCCACTGTCAATGTCTACAGTGAAGAGGCGACTCCGGGATGCTGGCCTTCAGGGCAGAGTGGCAAAGAGAAAGCCATATATGAGACTATTAAAAGGAAAAGATTAATATGGGCAAAAGAACAAAGACATTGGACAGAGGAAGATTGAAAAAAAAGTGTTATGGACAGATGAACCAAGTTTGAGGTGTTTGGATCACACAGAAGAACATTTGTGAGACGCAGAACAACTGAAAAGATGCTGGAACAGTGTCTGACGCCATCTGTCAAGCATGGTGGAGGTAATGTGATGGTCCGGGGTTGCTTTGATGCTGGTAAAGTGGGAGATTTGTACAAGGTAATATGTTTAATATGAAGGTGAAATGCGTCTAAACAATGCAGGAGTAGGACAAATAAGACTGCGATTTTCTCGCTTCTCTCTGTCCTGGTAAATCTGTGACACTCTCTTTGAAAGCTGGTATCCCAATGGGTCAATATTTAAAGTGAACCTATCATCAGGATTTTGCTAAGTAAACTACAGGCACTGTCAGTTTGGCACTGTTACACTGATTAAAATGATATCTGGGTTTATGAAATCCGTCTTGTGGTTGTTTAATCTGTATTTGCAGTTTCAGTTAGTGAGATTCTCCTGCTTTGGGGCGGGCCTGCGGGAGGGACTTTTTTTGGTGCTCTGTTCTCATATTCATCCTTATGGGCTTGAATGACAGGTCACTGAACCTTCAGTGACCTGACTCATATTTTAAACACAGCGCTTGCTTGTGAGAGAGGAGGAGGGAGGGGGTGAGTGCACTCTCACTAGATCAGCTTTATGGATTTTATTGTTTTCTACAATGCCCCCCCCCCCCTTTAAAAATGAACTGTTTTTTAATCAATATCCTCCTGATGAAGAAATACTCTCAAACCTGTAGATTTGCGCTTGGGATAACTGCCAAGGACAACAGCCTGGGAGATCACACAGATCCTACCTCTGCCACCAATTTGTCAATGACAACACTCTGCCTCCAATCCGGACAATTACGCAATTTCCTGACGAGTGATGAACGAGGCCGCAGTCATTTTTACTACTAGGTCAGTTATTGGAGAACTCACAGTGAACGTATAATATATGCACATCCGATTCCAATGCAAGGAATGTGTGTGTATATATATATATATATATATATATATATATATATATATATATATATATCCCGATACGGTCACTACCAAACTCCACAATAACAGGTCTCTTGAACATCCATTACAGATAGCATATGTTAGGGCTGGCGGAACGCACCGAGTATATTTAGATATTATTGGTGCGTTCGCAGCCTGCGGTCCACCTTGCAGGAGACCAACCTGCTGCTAGCAAATGGTGGCACAATATGGTGGTAGAAGCGAACTCTTGTTACTTCACAGAGTCGAACAGAAGGGAAAACACTGTTCCCTGTTAGCTTCACAGGGGAACACAGCTGCCTAACAGAGCAAAAGCAATCAGTGGTCAGGGAGTAGCAAGCACACAAACATCTCCTCTCCGGTGGAGCCGGCATTCTAATGGCTTTACGTCAGCCCTGAATTCACCATACAAACTCCTCACCGGAGGTGCCGGTATTCTAGTGGCTTATTTCAACTGGACCTTGACCACAAGCAGACAAGACCACTGAGTAGCTAAAGCTCATAACATAAGCTGATACTAGCGCATAGCCGTGTGGCCTTGCGAACCTTTTATAGCTGCAGCAACTTCAGGACCTTCCTAGAGGACCAAGGGGAGCTGCTACAGTACATGAGCAACTTCAGGACCTTCCCAGAGGACCAATGTGAGCTGCCACGTGAGCAGTACCTGAGCATGTGACCCCCGACCTCCAATGAGAGGTCTTACCCCGGGCATGCTCAGAAGGGGAAAAGCAGGACTTAGTCCCTAAGACGTCTGCTTGCCGCTGACCAGTACTGACTACAATGGCTGAGCCTGGAAAGGCAGCAATAACAGTCCACACAATATCAGGCGGAGCCAGACACTGGGACCGATGTCTCCTCTGAGCAGGCTCCACTGCGGCTGGAGAAGAATGGGAGACCGCAGCGGAGATGGCTTGAGATTCCCCCTGTGCAGAGGCGGGAACTCGATCCCTAACAGCATATTTCTTCAGGTGGTGCAGTTTATAGAGCAAGAGGAACGGAGGTATTACATTTTATATATTTAATCCGAAAAGTAGTGTTTATAAAAATATACAAAGATGTTAGGACATGGGCAAAACAACAGTATATACAATTACATAAACTAAAAATGAACAAGAATTGTACTAAATCTGTGTCGTGAAAATGGCTCAGAACTTAACAGAGGGAAGCACTCATTAAGGCAATGGACAGAATCGCAATGCACTGTCTTCCAGTACTGAGAAGGATTGTTGTCATTTGCTTTTATTAACAGAAGTTACACCCATAAACCTCCCCTTTGGTGACCTATAACTGGACTGGTCATGGGATGTGGCTAAGTCTTTAGAAAATTATGAAATTCCCAAATTCCACGATATCTTCGCACCTGAAGGACATATTAATGCCATATTTCCTATTACAATTTTATCTTTCTATAGGTGGGAAACATGGCATGGACACAGTCATCCATCTGACCGATATCAACTTGGAGGCGCTGCCGCTACTGCTTGGCAATTTAAGAGAAAGCGTTACTTTTGTCACAACATCAAAAATATGTTTCTCATATCTGTTACAACTAGGGATGAGCAAACTTTTGCCAATCTCAAATTCAGCATGAACACTGCACATTTGGATTCGTGTTCAGATTCCCAAGCATTTTTCCTCAAAATCGTCAAAATTCAGCCAAAGCTCGGTAAATCATCGAGTTTCCACTAATGTTTTTGTTAGGACTTTGGCTAGGATAGTGGTGCTGTATGATCAGCGGGAGGGACTTGTTTGATGAGGGGACAGTGTGCAGAGATGTCAGAATAGCGACAGACTGTATTTTCATTTTTTGTTAACTTAATATGTTTTTTTGTGCCGTTTTGTCAGTGTAACAGTGCAGAAAGCCTGCTGCTGCAAGTAGTCACATAGTTAGCTAAGCGGTTTATTGTCAGCTAGTTCAGCCTTCCAGGATGTAAATCGTTTATAATCGTGTGGTGCAGCCAGGAGAGTCCACATTTTACAATCTAAATAATTTGTGCTAAAAGTGTAGTGCAGCTGTAACAAGGTGGCACAGGGCGGTAGTCTTGGGCAACTTCACTAGATGACTCAGTGAGAACCCTGGCCCCTCTCACAGGAATAGACAGTTCCAGTCAGAGCCCAAAGTCACAGTGAGTTACTTCAGATAGATGGCTGCTCTCCATGCGGGAACGGATGCACCACACGTAACACTCTTTAGGGCTCAACAGTGGCAACTTGTTTAATAAAGGTGAGGTAGACAAGAAAGGTAACAATTCCTGAACTGTCCCTATTCACAGCAACGGCTGCAGAAGCGAAGGCAATGGCTCCCAGTCGGCTTCCAGGAGCAAAAAGTCTGTTGTGGGGCACACACACAGTCCTTGTGACTGCTGCTCGACAGTCAACTGGCAGCTCTGTTCCTCCAGGGGGTATGGTATGCTCCCAGCAGGGGAGCACTTCCCACCATGGGCAAGCCTGCCCGGGCACTGAACTGCATTCAGGGACTTCTGACCCAGCCCCCTGGATTAACCCTTTACTATCCCTAAGCTACACATCACATGGTACAGTAGTAAAACATTGGAGCAAGACAAACACACCACAGCATAACCATAGCATATTACATTAATACATACAGGAAACATTACAGGATAATACACGTTAATGCATAACTGACAGACAGGGCACTGCATGGGGGACCACATACAGGGAAGGAGAGGGTGAGCAACCAAGGGTCTCCACCTCCTCCTTACACCCCTCCCTCCTAAAACATGGTCATCCCCGACCATGACAGCACCTGTAGAGCTAAAACAACAGGCATAAAAGAATAATAACTGTATGGCAGTCTCTCTTAACAAAGGTCCATTTGACCCTGGTCCCTTTGCTCCTGGGACCGGTAAAAAAAAACATACCCTTGCACGATGGCCATTTAATGCAGTTCTCACAGTCTTGACCTGGCTCAGTCCTTGGGTCCTCCTGACCAAGCTGTCCCCCTCCCTCCTTTGACAAGATCATGGACTTATCAGCAAATTGTTGCACTGTGCATAACGGGCTAGTCCAAGGTTAAAAGGGAATAAAGTTCCGGGATAAAAGAAGTCAGTCCTTGCAACAGCTACACGCACAGTTCCTGGTAGCCAACCCTCATTGTGTTTTAAGGTTCAGTAGAGGGTGTGCAAACATGTGCAAATAAACTGGTAGGAAGGGAAAAGCAAAGTCTTATAACCGTGACCGGATTGGCTACCACTAGTACCTCAGTCCTGATACTGTACTGGGCTCCTTGCCCTTTAAGAGATGCAGAACAATCTCTTTACATTTTTCTCAGGTTAAATTGGTACAACACACATTTTTTTCTTAAAGGGGCCCCGTCAGTCAATGCACGGCCGTTGGTTGGTGTAATGGGCCACATGTAGGCCCTGAACGACAATATAGGTGTGGGATGAGAAATCGCAGGAAGAGGAGTCTCCTCTGTTCCTTCTTCAACTCTGTGTCCCTTCCATTGGTGGTCCCATAGCTCCCAGAGCTTCCAGTTCTGATGCTGTATTTGCGGCAACCTCACTCAGTTCAGGCACCGCTATTGCCTGTTTGGCGGCAGGCGCTGCGACCATTGCAACGGGTCACAGATCAAAGCGGGCTGCATGCTCCCGTCGTTCCTCTGGGGTAATGTTCCCAGGGTTGGAAATCTATAACTGCGATGCATACTGTGTGCCTCACTGTTGTCTTGGGGAAAACCACTCTTAAGATTGTCTACAAGCTTGTTTCTATACTCCAACATGCGCACGTCCCTTTCCAAAGGGAGAAGCTTCTGGCAAAATTTACTCTTGCACCATGGATCTAGTAGACTGGCATTCCAGTAGTCAGCACTATTTCTAATCCTAACAATACGGGCATCATGTTGAGGATGCAGCAAGAAGGCGCTCATGTGTCGGGTGCTTCCATGACGTCCATGTACGACGACAGACCACAACTTGGAGATATTGTTATCCCTTCTGCATCCTCCTCTGCTACCTCCTCTTCCACTGGGACCACCACCTCCTCCCGCAGACTATTCAAAGTGTGCTCCAGCATGTGGATGACAGGAATAGTGATGCTTACGATGGCAGATGTGGTTGATGGCGCAGCTAGTGGTTGGCAAGGACCACTAGGCTGCATTTCAGCTCAGTCAGATTCTCATACTAACGCATGTTGATTGCACATGTGCTGGTTCATGTATTCAGTAGCCAAATTATTGGAATTTTTGCTTCTACTGAGTCTTTTTTTTACAAATTTGGCAGATAACACGAGTTGAGTCATCTTTTTTGTCTCAAAAAAGGCCCAGGCTAGGCAACCCTTGCTGCCCATGCGAACTGCAGACCCACGAACGCTGCGGGTCACAGCCAGAGTTGTGGCTGAGGATGCAGTCCTTGTCGTGGTTGCATCACTCCGTGTCTGTGCGGGAAGCTGCAACGTAACCTCCTCGTCTTACTCCTCCTCCACCTCCTGTGCTGAGTTACTCAGCTGCGTGCCTCTGGCATACCTCCCAAATTTTGAAGAAGGGAAAGAGGGACAAATTAAGCCATGCCTATGAACACACCCATTTCACAACTAGTCACACACATATCCACACCCCAACCAGACCCTTTTAGCACTGCTGATCACACTGTTTCATAAACAATAATTATAAACAGAAAAATATGGCCACACAGTGCTCCATACTGTATAATAGCCACACATGATGCTCAATACTGTATAATGGTCCTACATGATGCTCCATACAGTATAATGGCCCCACATGATGCTCCATACAGTATAGTGGCCACTAGGCTTGAGCAAAACGGGTCGGCCATTTTCAGAAGTCGCCGACTTTTGGCAAAGTCGGGTTTCATGAAACCCGACCCGACCCCTGTGTGGGGTCGGCCATGAGGTTGGCGATCTTCTGAATCTGGTATCGGAATTCCGATACCGAGTTCCGATATGTTTGCGATATCAGAACTCGGTATCGGAATCCACATTTAAGTGTAAAATAAAGAATTAAAATAAAAAATATTGATATACTCACCTCTCCGACGCAGCCTGGACATCACCGCTGGTAACCGGCATCTTCCGTTCCTAAGAATGGCGCTTGAAAGACCTTTCGAACGCTTCACGGCTCGTGATTGGTCGCGGCGGCCCACGTGACCGCTGAGCGACCAATCACAACAAGCCGTGACGTAATTCTCAGGTCCTAAATTCCTCATTCTAGGAATTTAGGCCATGAGAATTACGTCACGGCTTGTGATTGGTCGCTGAGCGGTCACGTGGGCTGCCGCGACCAATCACAAAGCCGTGACGTCATCTAAGGCCCTTCACGCGCTAATTCTTAAGAAGGAAGGCTGCCGGAAAGAAGCAGGGTGCGTCCGAGGGTGAGTATATACCTAATAGGAATATACTCACCCTCGGCTTCTTTCCGGCAGCCTTCCTTCTTAAGAATTAGCGCGTGAAGGGCCTTAGATGACGTCACGGCTTTGTGATTGGTCGCGGCGGCCCACGTGACCGCTCAGCGACCAATCACTAGCCGTGACGTAATTCTCATGGCCTAAATTCCTAGAATGAGGAATTTAGGACCTGAGAATTACGTCACGGCTTGTTGTGATTGGTCGCTGAGCGGTCACGTGGGCCGCCGCGACCAATCACAAGCCGTGAAGCATTCGAAAGGTCTTTCAAGCGCCATTCTTAGGAACGGAAGATGCCGGTTAGTACCAGGGCGCGTCAGAGGGTGAGTATATCAATATTTTTTATTTTAATTCTTTATTTTATTTTACACTTAAATATGGATCCCAGGGCCTGAAGGAGAGTTTTCTCTCCTTCAGACCCTGGGAACCATAGCATCCCATTGCACTGCATTGGGTTTCGCGTTTCGGCCGACCCCGACTTTTTTATAGGATCGGCCGATTTCACTCGACCCGACTTTTGAGAAAGTCGGGTTTCGTGAAACCCGACCCGATCCTATAAAAATAAAAGTCGCTCAACCCTAGTGGCCACACATAGTTACCCCACCCCATCATTGCCTTCTCCATCACCACACACACACCTCTCACCGCGCTCCCTCGCAGCAGCCGGCAGCTTCCTCTCTCACGGTGCTGAACGACATCATCCAGCCGCGCCGCTGACTCCTCACGTCATTGCAGCTCCAATGCGCCACTGATAAAGACCTCTCCGTGTCTCCTGTGCCAGTCAGTGCCAGAGCGAGGAGCAATATCTGCTCTGATCCGACACAGCTAGTGATTGTGCAAGCAGTTTAAAGCGGCGATACATTTGGTCTGAGGCCATGCGGGAAAAGGAGGATCCTGGCCGGGACAGCAGGACAGTGACTCAAAATTGGGACCCTCCCGCTGGATCCGGGATGGTTGGGAGTTATGTACACGCGACTCCACTCCGTACACACACAGCTCCGCTCCATACACCTCATAAACATGTGGCTCCGCTCTGTACACCTCGTACACATGTGGCTCCGCTCTGTACACCTCGTACACACACGGCTCCTCTTGGTACACCTCATACACACGTGTCTCCACTCCATACACCTCGTACACACGTGGTTCCTCTCCGTTCACCTTGTACACACACGGCTGCACTCCGCACACCTCATACATGTGTGGCTGTGCTCCGCACGCCTCGTACACGCACAACTCCGCTCCATACACATGTGGCTCCACTACGTACACCTCGTACACATGCGGCTCTACTCCGTACACCTCGTACACACGCGGCTCCGCACACTTCATACAGACGCAGCTCTGCTCCGTACACCTCATACACACACGGCTCCTCTCCGTACACCTCGTGCACACACGGCTCCACTCCGTACACCTCGTACACACACGGCTCCGTTCCATACACCCTGTACACATGCGGCTCCGCTCCGTACACCTTGTACACATGTGGCTCCACTCCGTACACCTCGTACACACATGGCTCCGCTCCATACACCTCGTACATACGTGGCTCTGCGCCGTACACCTCATACACACGCGGCTCCACTCCGTACATTTAATGCACTTTTTTTTATTATTGTTAACCAACACTATAAAACTAAAATTTTAATTTAAGTCTTTAGTTTAGGGGTTCTATTTTGCCTTCAGCAATTTGTATTAATTAATGTATTAACCCTATGCTGACTGAGGAACAGAAACTTGTACTTTGCTTATTGGACACAACTTAACCTATTGGAGATATTTAGACGTAGGTATCAGATGTACAGATGAATGCTCTGAGAACATGCACGGTCTCACCAAGTACTCGGAGACTTGGCATAAAGTCATGTGTACACTCAGCATTTGACACTATGGATAGTTTCCAGGGGGACAGGCCCCCCAAAGAAGAAAGGTCTGAAACGCGCGTCGGGGTGGACGCGCAGCTACCTGGACTGTGGATTGTGCCCCTGATTGCCGATAACTACTGCTACCTTATAATACTAAAATGCATATCTGCACTATGGAAGATACAGTGCCTTGTGAAAGTATTCGGCCCCCTGGAACTTTTCAACCTTTTCCACATATCATGCTTCAAACATAAAGATACCAAATGTAAATTTTTGGTGAAGAAACAACAACAAGTCGAACACAATTGTGAAGTTGAACGAAATGTATTTGTTATTTTAAATTTTTGTGGAAATTCAAAAACTGAAAAGTGGGGTGTGCAATATTATTCGGCCCCTTTACTTTCAGTAAACTCACTCCAGAAGTTCATTGTGGATCCCTGAATGATCCAATGTTGTCCTAAATGCCTAATGGTGATAAATATAATCCACCTGTGTGTAATCAAGTCTCCGTATAAATGCATCTGCTCTGTGATTGTCTCAGGGTTCTGTTTGAAGCACAGAGAGCATCATGAAGACCAAGGAACACAACAGGCAGGTCCGTGATACTGTTGTGGAGAAGTTTAAAGCCAGATTTGGATACAAAGTGATTTCCAAAACTTTAAACATCCCAAGGAGCACTGTGCAAGCGATCATATTAAAATGGAAGGAGCATCATACCATTGCAAATCTACCAAGACCCAGCCATCCCTCTAAACTTTCATCTCAAACAAGGAGAAGACTGATCAGAGATGCAGTCAAGAGGCCATGATCACTCTACTGCAGAGATCTACAGTCTGTCCATAGGAAAACAATCAATCAGTCATACACTGCACAAATCTGGCCTTTATGGAAGAGTGGCAAGAAGAAAGCCATTTCTCAAAGATATCCATAAAAAGTGTTGCTTAAAGTTTGCAACAAGCCACCTGGGAGGCACACCAAACATGTGGAAGAAGGTGCTCTGGTCAGATGAAACCAAAATCGAACATTTTGGCAACAATGCCATACGATATGTTTGCCATAAAGGCAACACAGCTCAACACCCTGAACACACCATCCCCACTGTCAAACATGGTGGTGGCAGCATCATGGTTTGGGCCTGCTTTTCTTCAGCAGGGACAAGGAAGATGGTTAAAATTCATGGGAAGATGGATGAAGCCAAATACAGGACCATTCTTGAAGAAAACCTGTTGGAGTCTGCAAAAGACCTGAGACTGGGATGGAGATTTGTCTTCCAACAACACAATGATCCCAAACATAAAGCAAAATCTAAAATGGAATGGTTCACAAATAAAAGTATGCAGGTGTTAGAATGGCCAAGTCAAAGTCCAGACCTCAATCCAATCGAGAACCTGTGGAAAGAGCTGAAAACTACTGTTCACAAACGAGCTCCATCAAACCTCACTGAGCTCGAGCTGTTTGCCAAGGAAGAATGGGCAAGAATTTCAGTCTCTCGATGTACAAAACTGATAGAGACATACCCCAAGTGACTTGCAGCTGTAATAGCAGCAAAAGGTGGCGCAACAAAGTATTAAGTTAAAGGGGCCGAATAATATTGTACACCCCACTTTTCAGTTTTTGAATTTCCACAAGAATTTAAAATAACCAATAAATTTTGTTCACAATTGTGTTCCACTTGTTGTTGATTCTTCACCAAAAATTTACATTTGATATCTTTACAGTATGTTTGAAGCATGATATGTGGGAAAAAGTTGAAAAGTTCCAGGGAGCCGAATACTTTCGCAAGGCACTGTATATAAGACTAAATAGCGTGGTCTGGCATCAGTTGTGGGCATAGTGGAGGTACGATGCAATGTACCCTATATGATACAGTGATTATACTATGGAGCACGGGGTGCTCAAGTTAGGGTCTGTAATATATTATCCCACTGCCACTTATCCAGTTTTTGCATGTCCCATTCTACTGCACTATGTTGTGAGTGACAGTTTCTGTATACTCCTTTCCTCCCTCACATGAGTTTATTGTATTTTAATAATAAAGTTTTGTATTTTTCTATTTATATGGACCTTAGTATCATCTTTTGTGCATGGTATATTTATATGGTATATGATGATAGGTTATATTAGTCCGAATATTTTTACACATGGTCCCTATAATGTCCTAGGGTGAATATTCTGTAACGTGTAATTGTTATATAAGTTATCATTATCCAGGGGGACAATGTAGAGCTTGTGCAGTGAGAAGTCCTGAAGTCTTCTTATAAAGGCAGGATAAGATAGACCATACATCAGAACTTACAGGCTAACATCCATCAGAGGTTCTAGGCTGCTGGGAATTAGCTAACTACCTGTACCACTCTCTTTTGATCAGTCCTCATAATAGTCAGAAGACATACCTCTTCCCCTTGCACACACCATGATAAAGCAGAGCAAAACATGCATTGGGATGCAGGAAAATTGCTAGATCAGGTTCAATTCCAATGCTTGTTTTGTATTGCGGCATTCATTCTACTATATTGCCACTTAGTGTTTAGCAGTGGACTGCTCAGCGCTGCCAGCAGAAATTTAAGGGTCCTGTACTGGCAACATTTTCAGACCCTCTTGAGACTCTGCCCAGGCTCCACCCCAGCTCTGCCTCCACACCTCAAACCTTACACAGGAGCTCTGTATATAGTGTCAGCATACATTTAATACAGTGATCACCAGTGACATTATACACATGAGCTCTGTATATAGTGTCAGTGTACAGGTAATATAGGGATTATAGGTTACTTTATACACAAGAGCCCTGTATATAGTGTCAGTGTACTGGCAATACATTGATCACCAGTGACATTATACACAGGAGCACCAACAGAGATTAAACTACCCATGACTAAATGTGTTAAAAATATGAATCTTGTGGAGAGTGACATGTTAAGCATGTCGAGATGACGAGACTTAAAGCCACAGTATTTCATGAAAAGACAGTATCAAGCTCATATATTTTGCAAAATCTATAGAGTATGTTAGTTAGCATATACACAAAATGTATTACATAAGACACCAGCACCACCCAATTAGCCAGAGAAAAATCTCTATCACTAAATGTATACTGTCCTCATACACATTAGCAGGGTGTGCAATGAGACATGTAGCTAAACCCCCTGACTTATTTAAGAAAAGAGGCTGTAAAATTGTAACCTTCTTTTATTGATTGCAGATGTGACAGGAAAGGGTGAAACTATAGAATACAATAACAGGAGCATCTCAGAATATATAACTGCACAGAGCATGAAACAAATAGTCTACAATGCACAGGTAACATGAGATGATATACAAACTGATGATTACCTACTTAGTACAGTAAATATATTGATAAACACAAGATTATAACACATAGATAGTGCTTACCAACTATGCTTAGAGCAGGCTGTTTAACCCCTTAGTGACAGAGCCAATTTGGTACTTAATGACCGAGCCAATTTTTAAAATTCTGACCAGTGTCACTTTATGAGGTTATAACTCTGGAACGCTTTATCGGATCCCGCTGATTCTGAGATTGTTTTTTCGTGACATGTTGTACTTCAAGTTAGTGGTAACATTTCTTCGATATTACTTGCGATTATTTATGAAAAAAATGGAAATATGGCGAAAATTTTTAAAATTTTGCAATTTTCAAACTTTGTATTTTTATGCCCTTAAATCAGAGAGATATGTCACAAAAAATAGTTAATAAATAACATTTCTCACATGTCTACTTTACATCAGCACAATTTTGGAAACAATTTTTTTTTTTGTTAGGGAGTTATAAGGGTTAAAAGTTGACCAGCAATTTCTCATTTTTACAACACCATGTTTTATTTAGGGACCACATCACCTTTGAAGTGATTTTGAGGGGTCTATATGATAGAAAATAACCAAGTGTGACACCATTCTAAAAACTGCACCCCTCAAGCTGCTCAAAACCACATTCAAGAAGTTTATTAACCCTTTACGTACTTCACAGGAACTAAAACAATGTGGAAGAAAAAAATGAACATTTTACTTTTTTTTGCAAACATTTTACTTCAGAACCATTTTTTTTAATTTTCACAAGTGTAAAAACAGAAATTTAACCACAAATTTTGTTGTGCAATTTTTCCTGAGTACACCGATACCCCATATGTGGAGGTAAACCACTGTTTGGGCGCACCGCAGAGCTTGGAAGTGAAGGAGCACCGTTTGACTGTTTCAATGCAGAATTGGCTGGAATTGAGATCGGACGCCATGTCGCGTTTGGAGAGCCCCTAATGTGCCTAAACAGTGGAAACCCCCCACAAGTGACACCATTTTGGAAACTAGACCCCCCAAGGAACTTATCTAGATGTGTGGTGAGCACTTTGAACCCCCAAGTGCTTCACAGAAGTTTATAACGTAGAGCCGTGAAAATAAAAAATCGCATTTGTTTTCACAAAAATGATTTTTTCGCCCACAAATTCTTATTTTCACAAGGGTAACAGGAGAAATTAGACCACAAAAGTTGTTGTGCAATTTCTCCTGAGTACGTCGATACCCCATATGTGGAGGTAAACCACTGTTTGGGCGCACCGCAGAGCTTGGAAGTGAAGGAGCACCGTTTGACTTTTTCAATGCAGAATTGGCTGGAATTGAGATCGGATGCCATGTCGCGTTTGGAGAGTCCCTGATGTGCCTAAACAGTGGAAACCCCCCACAAGTGATACCATTTTGGAAACTAGACCCCCCAAGGAACTTATCTAGATGTGTGGTGAGCACTTTGAACCCCCAAGTGCTTCACAGAAGTTTATAACGTAGAGCCGTGAAAATAAAAAATCTCATTTTTTCTACAAAAATGATCTTTTTGCCCCCAAATTTTTATTTTCACAAGGGTAACAGGAGAAATTAGACCACAAAAGTTGTTGTGCAATTTCTCCTGAGTACGTCGATACCCCATATATGGGGGTAAACCACTGTTTGGGCGCACCGCAGAGCTTGGAAGAGAAGGAGTGTCGTTTTACTTTTTCAATGTAGAATTGGCTGGAATTGAGATCGGACGCCATGTCACGTTTGGAGAGCCGCTGATGTGCCTAAACAGTAGAGACCCCCCACATATGACACCATTTTGGAAACTAGACCCCTTAAGGAACTTATCTAGATGTGTGGTGAGCACTTTAAACCCCAAGGTGCTTCACAGAAGTTTATAACGTAGAGCCGTGAAAATAAAAAAATCGCATTTTTTCTACAAAAATGATCTTTTTGCCTCAAAATTTTTATTTTACCAAGGGTAACAGGAGAAAATGGACCCCAGAAGCTGTTGTACAATTTGTCTTCAGTACGCCGACACCCCATATGTGGGGGTAAACCACTGTTTGGGCGCATGGCTGAGCTCGGAAGCAAAGGAGCGCCATTTGACTTTTCAATGCAAAATTGACTGGAATTGAGATCGGACGCCATGTCGCGTTTGGAGAGCCCCTGATGTGCCTAAACAGCAGAAACCCCCCAAAAGTGACCCCATTTTGGAAACTAGACCCCCCATGGAACTTATCTAGATGTGTAGTGAGAACTTTGAATGCCCAAGTGCATCACAGAAGTTTATAATGCAGAGTCGTGAAAATAAAAAATATATATTTTTTAACAATAAAGATTTTTTAGCCCCCAAGTTTTTATTTTCACAAGGGTAACAAGAGAAATTGGACCCCAAAAGTTGTTGTCCAATTTGTCCTGAGTATGCTGGTACCCCATATGTGGGGGTAAACCACTGTTTGGGCGCATGGCAGAGCTCGGAAGGGAAGGAGTGCCATTTTGGAATGCAGACTTTGATAGAATTGTCTGCGGGCGTTATGTTGCCTTTGCAGACCCCTAATGTACCTAAACAGTAGAAACCCCCAACAAGTGACCCCATTTTGGAAAATAGACCCCCCAAGGAACTTATCTAGATATGTGGTGAGAACTTTGAATGCCCAAGTGCTTCACAGAAGTTTATAATGCAGAGTAGTGAAAATAAAAAATATTTTTTTTCCCACAAAAAAATTTTTTTTAGCCCCCAAATTTTTATTTTCACAAGGGTAACAAGAGAAATTGGACCCCAAAAGTTGTTGTCCAATTTGTCCTGAGTATGCTGGTACCCCATATGTGGGGGTAAACCACTGTTTGGGCGCACGGCAGAGCTCGGAAGGGAAGGAGCGCCATTTTGCAATGCAGACTTTGATAGAATTGTCTGCGGGCGTTATGTTGCGTTTGCAGACCCCTAATGTACCTAAACAGTAGAAACCCCCACAAGTGACCAAATTTTGGAAACTAGACCCCCTAAGGAACTTATCTAGATATGTGGTGAGAACTTTGAAAGCTCAAGTGCTTCACAGAAATTTATAATGCAGAGTAGTGAAAATAAAAAAATATATTTTTTTCCAACAAAAAAGATTTTTAGCCCCCAAGTTTTTATTTTCACAAGGGTAACAGGAGAAATTGGACCCCAAAAGTTGTTGTCCAATTTATCCCGAGTACGCTGATGCCCCATATGTGGGGGTAAACCACTGTTTGGGCACACGGCAGAGCTCAGAAGGGAGGGAGTACCATTTGACTTTTTAGCGCAAAATTGGCTGTCGTGTTTGGAGACCCCCTGATGTACCTAAACAGTGGAAACCCCCCAATTCTAACTCCAACCCTAACCCCAACACAGCCCTAACCCTAATCTCAACCCGATCCATAATCCTAATCACAACCCTAACGATAATCACAACCCTAACCCCAAAACAGCCCTAATCTCAACCCTAACCATAACCCTAATCAAAACCCTAAATCCAACACACCCCTAACCCTAATCCCAACCCTAACCCTAATCCCAACCCTAATCCCAAACGTAACACTAATCCCAACCCTAATCCAAACCCTAACCCTAATCCCAACTCTAACCCTAACTTTAGCCCCAACCCTAACTTTAGCCCCAACCCTAACCATAACTTTAGCCCCCGTCGTCACAAAAAAAGTTCAATGTAACCTTTTTTTTGTACGTCGCGTCCGCCATTTCCGCGGATGCGTGGCCGTAACTCTGCCCCCTCCTCCCCAGGACATAGACTGGGCAGCGGATGCGTTGAAAAACTGCATCCGCTGCCCACGTTGTGCACAATTTTCACAACGTGCGTCGGTACATCGGGCCGACGCATTGCGACCGCCCCGTACTGACGCAAGTGTGAAAGAAGCCTTAGGCTACTTTCAGACATAGCGCATTTTTGAGCGCTATTTTGCGGGCGCTTTTCAAAAATGCGCAATGTCATTTTCGTCTGCCGGCAAAGTGAATGAGAAATTCACTTTGCCGTTCAGACACACCGCAAAAAAATGCGGCGCTTTTGTCTGCAAACACGCCGGCGTAAAAAGAATTGACATGTCAATTCTTTACGCAGCGGCGTGTCTGCGTATCCCCCTAGGGCCCCATATTACCTTCCACACACAGCGCCTTTGTCCTGGGTGTCGGCGTCTTTGTACGGAGGGGTTGACACCCAGGACCGGACGTGACGTCGGACAGGAAGAGGGAAGCCCCCGCCCCCCAGTGAAGCAGCATGGAGTCCTTCTGTGTGTGTGTGTGTGCGTGTGTGTGCGTGTGTGTGCGTGTGTGTGTCCCCATGCGACGCTAGTGCCACCATTGTGCTAAGTCGCCGTATGGGACTACTACTCCCATCCGGTATTAGGATTGGAGAGTTGTCCCTGTGTCCGGCGACTTAGCACAATTGTAAAGTTACACAAAACACCTACACACAATACACATACATGACACACAGTACATACAACATATAACACAGAGTATATACTCACCAACAGCACACTTGTAGGCGAAGCCCTCGATCCTCCAGGAAAAAATCCAAAAATAATAAACCAAATTCATACTCCCTGTCCGCAGAATCCATAAAACGAGTGTCCCACGCCGATCGGCTGCTCTCCGGCGATACACTGCCAGGAGCGAAGCTCCTAGCAGTGTATCGCGTACTGTTCCGGAGTTCAATGACTCCGGCGTCTCGGTTAACAGCAGTACAGCTGCGTTGAACTTTCCCACGCAGCACTGCCGTTAAGCGAGAGTGCCGGGGTCAATGACCGCCGGTAAACTCGCTCGCGCATGCGCAGTGACACACCGACAGGAACTATGGCTCCTGTCAGTGTGTTGCTGCAGCCGTGGAGAGCAGACATATCTCTGGATGTGTCTGTTCTCCATGGAAAATCTTGATACGTGGCACTTAAATATGTGGCAATTAAATACGTGACACGTGGCACTTATACGTGATACGTGTCACTTAAATACGTGGCACTGAAATACGTGATACGTGGCACTTTGATACGTGGCACGTGTCACTTAAATACGTGGCACGTGGCACTGAAATATGTGGCACGTGGCACTTTGATACGTGGCACGTGTCTCTTAAATACGTGGCACGTGGCACTGAAAGATGTGGCACGTGGCACTTTGATACGTGGCACTTTGATACGTGGCACGTGGCACTGAAATACGTGGCACGTGGCACTTTGATACGTGGCACGTGGCACTTTGATACGTGGCATGTGGCACTTTGATACGTGGCACGTGGCACTTTGATACGTGGCACTGAAATATGTGGCACGTGGCACTTTGATACGTGGCACGTGTCACTTAAATACGTGGCACGTGGCACTGAAATATGTGGGACACGTCGCACAAAAAAGTTACATGTAGTTTTTTTTGTGTCGACGGTTCGCCGAAGCACGACGCATCCGTCGCACGACGGATGCGACATGTGGCAATCCGTCGCAATGCGTCGCTAATGCAAGCCAATGGAGAAAAAACGCATCCTGCAAGCACTTTTGCAGGATGCGTTTTTTCTCCAACGACGCATTGCGACGGAAGCCAAAAAACGCTAGTGTGAAAGTAGCCTAACCCTAACCCTAGCCCTAACCCTAAATTTAGCCCCAACCCTAACCCTAACTCTAACCCTAACCCTAACTCTAACCCTAACCCTAACCCTAATTTTAGCCCCAACTTGTCTTCTCCTGCCGGCCGGCAGATGGCAGCAGATGGCGGGCGCACTGCGCATGCGCCCGCCATGATGAAAAAGCCGGCTGGCAGGAGAAGACAGAAGAGGACCCAGGGACCCCGGGTGAGTATGATAGGGTCCCCGAATCCCCCTATTTCTCTGTCCTCTGATGTGCGATCACATCAGAGGACAGAGAAATAACTGATCGCTTTTTTTTTTTTTTTTTTTTGCGGTCGCCGGTAAACTGTTAATTACCGGCGATCGCAAAGCAGGGGTCGGTGCAAATCGACCCCGATCATGTTCTTTGGGGTCTCGGCTACCCCCGGCAGCCGAGACCCCAAAGAACATCCGGGTGCCGGGTGCACTGCGCGTGCGCCCGCCATTTTTTCCCGGAAAAAAGATGGCGGCGCCCATGGGGAGACACGAGGAGCACCGGGGGAGGTAGGTAAGTATTGGGGGGCTATTGGGGGCCATCGGGGACCACATTTCTCTGTCCTCCGATGTGCGATCACATCGGAGGACAGAGAAATTAAACGGCAAATCGCGTTTTTTTTTTTTTTGTTGCGACCGCCGGTAAACGGTTAATTACCGGCGATCGCAACTCGGGGGTCGGTAAAAACCCCCCGAATCATGTTCTCTGGGGTCTCGGCTACCCTCGGCAACCGAGACCCCAGAGAAAATCCGACTCTGGGGGGCGCTATTCACTTTTTCCACAGCGCCGTTAATTAACGGCGCTGTGGTTTAAGTACCCTTAGCGGCCGCCGTTAAAAGGCGTATCGGCGGTCGTTAAGGGGTTAAGGAGCATGAAGAACATGAATGGTGTAGTTTCTTCTAAGACACATGGAGGAATAATGGCTGCTGTTCCCTTCACAGTGTCATAATAAGACCATAATGCAACAGGAACAATCCCACAATGCCCTAGGAACTTCCCACAAGACATTGCAAATTAAAACTAGAATCTATGCATTAAACGGACAGCAGGTGGTGCTGTTACCTTACAATGTGAAATATATGTGAAGGATTAATACACACAAAAATACAATGTCTGTAATAACAGAGACATAAAAAAAATGACTAGACTTTCTAGACAGCTATTCTATGGCTGGACAGAACACTCCCCGCTTGACGTCAGCCGACGTCACTATTGTGTTTATTGGACGAGAACAGCAGAACGAGTTCCCCTACTGGCCTGAGGAACAATTTGGTCTCGCCTTGTTTTCCTATTTTTACTTCCACCTTACGTTCGATTCCATCCTTACTTGGGAATGTCTGGGTAATGAGACCTAATGGCCATTCATTTCTCCGAGACTGACAGTCTTTCATTAGTACTATATCCCCAGGCTGGAGGTTAGGCTTGCAGGTTTGCCACTTTCTCCTCTGTTGCAGAGTAGGCAGGTAGTGTTTTCTCCACTTGTCCCAAAAGGCATTGGAGAGATTCTGTACTTGTCTCCATCGACTCCTGTAACGGTCTTTAACATTACATTCTCCAGGTGGAGAGCAATTAGGGTCGGTCTTCTGCTAAGCAGCAGGGCTGGGGTGAGAACAGTTGGATCATCAGAGTCTTGAAGTGTAGGTGCTAACTTTGCATGACCTTTCTTGCATGTCTTCTCCATGAAGGTTAAGAAATGGTCTTTCATCTCTGGTTTATTACGGAAACTGTATGGCTGCAGGTAATCATAATAATATATTGTGACAGTATTTAAAGGGGTCACCTATGCTGCTTACTCACCTCCTGACGAAGCCACTGGCGTGGTGAAACGCGTGTCGTGGTGTTCATTCCACGGGTCTATACACGAGGGCCATCATGTCCACAGGTATTATGCATGTGCCATTCTAATTAGGTCCTACTATAGGCTGATATGTTATATTAGGCCAATGGGTTTAAGTGCAATACATGGGGTAGTGATTTCATCTGTATCTTTATGAGGACTTAGATATTGTAATTTGCTATTCCCATGATAGGTTGCTTTATATGGTATATGCACCTGGGCACTTTTGCTGCGAAGCATCTTGTGTCACTTTGATTGGGTCTTTTTGGTCCTGGTGTTATAGTCCTGTAGATTTTCGTTTTCTGCTGATACTATCTTACAGATGGTTGTGCCATCTGATGTGTGCTCTTTTTTGAATAGTTTTGCATATATTTATTCTGTATTATGTTAATTTTACTAATAAACATTGTTATATTGGGAATTGCTCCTTCAGTTTTCCTCTTTATTGGTTCATATGATTATATGGAGGTCTAAAATCCCCCCCTTTTCTTTTTGGTTTTCTAATTTGGTATATGAGGTGCTCTCATTAAGTACATATTATGGAAACTGTGCCTGAGAGAGACAAATCGTTTGTAAACTTGTTCTCTGTTGTTAGGCAAGCATTGTCTTTGAGGCTTGAAGGGTAGAGGTGCAATCCAGCTCATCGTTTTGTCCTGCACCATTCCTTGCTCCATCATCTCTAGGAACAGTCTATCTTCAAATGACATTGCTATACGATTATCTTCTTTGGTCTTGTGGAAGACCGTACACCCAAGGTGATCTTGGTCGCAATTCTGAATGCAATCATCATTGGCACGACTCACTAAGATACTTGGTGCTGAGGTGCTGTGTAGCAACTCCTTTATGAAGTAGTGATTTTCACATGGTTGAAGGAGAGATGGACGTCCATTCTCGAGCCTAGTGGTAAGCATGTTGTTAACCACTGTCAGTTTGTGTGCACCTCCCAAACAGACCTCTCCTACAATGACCCACCCAAGGTCGAGTCTCTGAGCATATGGAGCATTGTGCGAGCCATTGATCTGTTGTCTAACCTTGTGAACTTGTAGAATATCTCTCCCTAGGAGCAAGATTATTTGAGCCTCTGGGTCGAGGCTGGGAATCAGGCGTTCTATATGCTTCAGATGAGGATGATACGATGCCACTTCAGGCGTTGGTATTTCTGACCTGTTGTCAGGAATCTGGTTACATTCCAATATGGTTGGTAAGGGCAGATACATTTGGCCATCTATAGACTCGATTACGTAGCCTGTTGCTCTTCTACCAGCTGTCTCCACTATACCGGCACAAGTTTTCAAAGAGTAGGGGGCACTGGGTCCTCTGATGTTAAAGCGATCAAAGAAGGAAGACTTGGCTAATGACCTGTTAGTCTGATCATCTAAAATCGCGTATACTTTGATGGCCTTGTCTTTTTCGTCTACTGGGTAAACTCTCACTAGGGAAATTTTAGAGTAGGACTTGCCTCCTATGAGATTTCCACAAACTTCTGTACACTTAGAAGTAATGGCTGGAGTGTCAGTATTTGAGTCCTTCAGCTCCCCGCTATGCTCTTGGGGCAAAGTATCCGATGGTGGTCCAGGGTGTAGAACTGAGTTATGTTCGGTTCATTCCTATCTCTTGCTCAGCAAAGGTGCTTCTTGTTTTTGCTGCTTCAGCTTTCGAGCGGGCAATAGCGGCGGCATTGCTGACGGATGATGTCTTGGAGGAACCAACTCATGATCTCGTCTTGAAGGAGGATGCTCGTCCTTGAGACATGATTCAACAGTTAGGCGACCGCTGTGATATCCCTGTGTCGGCTCTGCGTGGATAATGGCGGGCTCCGTATGGTCCGATTATTCGGTCCGACCATTAGGAGGTTGCTGCAATATCCGTATGCAATAACCATATGCTTGGATAATGGCGGGCTCTGTATCATCAGATCTTCTGAGCTTGTTCTCAGCAGTTGTTTCACTATACTGTCTTCATACACGTTAGCAGGGTGTGCAAGGAGACATGTAGCTAAACCCCCTGTCTTCTTTAAGGAAAGAGGCTGTAAAATTGTAACCTTCTTTTATTGATTGCAGATGTGACAGGAAAGGGTGAAACTACAGAATACAATAACAGGAGCATCTCAGAATATATAACTGCACAGAGCATGAAACAAATAGTCTACAATGCACAGGTAACATGAGGTAATATACAAACTGACGATTACCTACTTAGTACAACAAATATATTGATAAACACAAGATTGTAACACATAGATAGTGCTTACCAAGAATCTATGCATTAAACGGCCAGCAGGTGGTGCTGTTACCTTACAATATGAAATATATGTGAAGGATTAATACACACAAAAATACAATGTCTGTGATAACAGAGACATAAAAAAAAATGACTAGACTTTCTAGACAGCTATTCTATGGCTGGACAGAACAAAATGTATATTCACAAGGTGCACGATACTGTTGACACCATGGATCATCCAATGAAAATATGTAAAAAGAAATTCTGGAACCATATACAGTCATGGCCGAAAGTGTTGGCACTTTTGAAATTGTCCCAGAAAATGAAGTATTTCTCCCAGAAATGTGAAATTATGTCCAATTTGCCTTTTTTCCTGTTTTTTTGTGTTGTTCCAATACACACAATGGTAATACACCCACGGCCCTACTAGGTACAAGTCGTACACACGGCTCCGCTCCGTACACCTCGTACACATGCGGCTCCATTCCCTACACGTCATACACACACGACTCTGCTCTTAACACCTCGTACACACACGACGACGCTCCATACACCTCGTACGGACGTGATTCCGCTCTGAACACCTCGTACACAGGCGGCTCTGCTCCGTACACCTCGTACACACGCGGCTCTGCTCCGTACACCTCGTACACACGCGGCTCTGCTCCATACACCTCGTACACACGTGGCTCTGCTCCATACACCTCGTACACACGTGGCTCCGCACCGTACACCTTGTACACATGGCTCCGCTCCGTACACCTCATACACACGGCTCTGCTACGTACACCTCGTACACACGCGGCTCTGCTCCATACACCTCGTACACACGTGGCTCCGCACCGTACACCTTGTACACATGGCTCCGCTCCGTACACCTCATACACACGGCTCTGCTACGTACACCTCGTACACACGCGGCTCTGCTCCATACACCTCGTACACACGTGGCTCCGCACCGTACACCTTGTACACATGGCTCCGCTCCGCACACCTCATACACACGGCTCTGCTACGTACACCTCGTACACACGCGGCTCTGCTCCATACACCTCGTACACACGTGGCTCCGCACCGTACACCTTGTACACATGGCTCCGCTCCGTACACCTCATACACACGGCTCTGCTACGTACACCTCGTACACACGCGGCTCTGCTCCATACACCTCGTACACACGTGGCTCCGCACCGTACACCTTGTACACATGGCTCCGCTCCGTACACCTCATACACACGGCTCTGCTACGTACACCTCGTACACACGCGGCTCTGCTCCGTACACCTCGTACACACGCGGCTCTGCTCCATACACCTCGTACACACACGGCTCTGCTCCATACACCTCGTACACACACGGCTCCGCTCCGTACACCTCGTACACACACGGCTCTGCTCCGTACACCTCGTACACATGTGGCTCCGCACCGTACACCTTGCACACATGGCTCCGCTCCGTACACCTCATACACACGGCTCTGCTACGTACACCTCGTACACACGCGGCTCTGCTCCGTACACCTCGTACACACGCGGCTCCGCTCCGTACACCTCGTACACACGCGGCTCCGCTCCGTACACCTTTTACACACACAACTCCGCTCCGTACAACCCGTACACACACGGCTCCGCTCCGTACACCTTGTACACACGAGGTTCTGCTCCGTACACCTTGCACACACGGTTTTGCTCCGTACCACACACACGGCTCCATCCATAGACACACAGCTCCGCTACATACACCCCGTGCACACATGGCTCTGCTCCGTACACATCATACACACAAGGCTCCACTCCATTCCCCTGGTACACACATGGCTCCGCATCGTACACCTCGTACACACACGGCTCTGCTCCATACACAGGGCTCCACTCTGTATACCTCGTACATACGGCTCCGCTCCGTACACCTCTGCTACATCCACCCTGTAAACCCCTCCTGACCCCACACAGAAACTTCCCCTCATCCAGCACCATGACAACCAGCACAGCAGAGTCCTGCATACACTGCGGCCCCTGATCATGTGACCCCTGACTCCTCCCCTCCTGTGACCCCATCACAGGTCCTGTGCACACAGGTTTCCATCCTGAGAAGCCACTGACGAACCTGAGGTGACAGGTGAGTTATTAGAGGGGAATAATCTCAGTCGCTGCTTGGTTACTGGAGATTTCCTGCAGTTTCTGATGTATGCAGTGTGTAAGCCGATGTGCGGGATGCAGTGACAGACAGGAGGCAGAGCAAGGGTTAACAAGTTTACTTAACAGAGGAATACTCCATGAAGGGAGGCAAACAGTTAAAGGGAGAACAAAAACAGTTCAGATGCAAAAAGATGTGCAGAGTCAATGAAAACAAGGGAAAAGATAGTGGCAGTGTTCGTGTTAGATTAACAGCCTGTCAGTCATCTTCCAGGCCGTGGCAATTACGGAGCAGGCGATACAGGATAGATATATATCTTGGTACCGTGTTAGCCAGTAGATCGAAAAATATTTAGAATTGAGAGTCCTCAGTGGTTGATACCTTTTAATGGCTAACTGAAAAGATGGTAACAAATTGCAAGCTTTCAAGACTACACAGGTCTCTTCATCAGGCTGAGACTATAATAATAATAATTTTTATTTATATAGCGCCAACATATTCCGCAGCACTTTACAACTTATAGAGGGGACTTGTACAGACAATAGACATTACAGCAAAACAGAAATCACAGTTCAAAACAGATACCAGGAGGACTGAGGGCCCTGCTGCTCGCAAGCTTACAACCTATGAGGAAAAGGGGAGACACGAGAGGTGGATGGTAACAATTGCTTTAGTTATTCGGACCAGCCATAGTGTAAGGCTCGGGTGTTCATGTAAAGCTGCATGAACCAGTTAACTGCCTAAGTATGTAACAGTACAGACACAGAGGCTATTAACTGCATAAAGTGTATGAGAACATGATGTGAGGAACCTGATTATGGTTTTTTTTTTTTAATGGGCCACACAGGGATAGTTAGGTTATTGCGTTGAGGCGGTAGGCCAGTCTGAACAAATGAGTTTTTAGGGCACGCTTAAAACTGTGGGGATTGGGGATTAATCGTATTAACCTAGGTAGTGCATTCCAAAGAATCAGCGCAGCACGTGTAAAGTCTTGGAGACGGGAGTGGGAGGTTCTGATTATTGAGGATGCTAACCTGAGGTCATTAGTGGAGCGGAGGGCGCGGGTAGGGTGGTAGACTGAGACCAGAGAGGAGATGTAGGGTGGTGCTGAGCCATGGAGTGCTTTGTGGATGAGGGTAGTAGTTTTGTACTGGATTCTGGAGTGGATGGGTAGCCAGTATAATGACTGGCAATACAACATCTGAAGAATCACATATTTATGCACAACACGGCACAGAAATAATGCCATAGATAAGACAAGTGACGTGACGCAGAAATACCATTATGTGACAGTGATAAACAGTTGTGTCCATAAATATTGGAACAGTTCAAAGATAAGGAATGTTTTGTTGTCCTCTGATTGGGGTCTGGTTCTGTGTTGTGATGACCCCACATGGTCTGAGGTGCAAATTAATTAACTGATGTAAAAAGACATAAATCCATGCGACACATTCATTCCTGCACTGAGAGTGTCAAAGGTCATCATCAGCTTATATTCCCAGATTCTCCTGTCTCTCTGAGATTTGAAGTTACCTTTTAATACAAGTAATTTCATGTCTATGGTGCTGTGATCTGGGATACAAAAATGTTTTGCCACAGGTAAATCCATTCTTTTTTCTCTTATTGTGTGGCAATAAGAATTCATCCTTGTTCTAAGTTTTTGCCCTGTCTCCTCCACTTACAGACCCCCAACTGGACATTTAGTACAAATAATTGGGTAAACCACATTAGATGTGACGCAGCTAAAAGGCTGAAAGTACCTGGTATCTTGTAGTCCTGATGTGAACTGGGGATCTTTATCTTGTCCTTGGACATTATAAATGGACAGGTTTCACATTTTTTCTGGTTGGAAGGAAAGGAGGGTTGTAAGGAGCAGGCGATGATGCCAACAATGGCTGGCGAGGTGCTGTTCCAGTGGGGTCCTGCAAACAACGGTCCATCTTCTGGCGGCAGGGGTCGGTCTCTGGTACCTTCCACTGAGCCCCTAGTCCATGAACATATGCACCCGGTGCAAACCAGGCCGCAGCACGATCAGGGTCTCCCATGGGCAGGAAAGTATATGCTGGTAAGGTGGGTTACAAAAGTCTGTCCAGTACTCAGTTCTCTCTTTGCGGCACGAAGCACACAGCATCTCGATCTCTGTCAGCTACGGGGCGCACTGCACTCTTCTCTCTATGCTGCGCGCTGCCTGATCCCACCAAGAATGAAGCGCCGAAGACCACTGGCGTGCTGCTTCTCCAGCGTGGTCCTGCAGACCACGGTCTGACGAGGGCAGCAGCAAACAGTCCTGAACTCTGCCCTGGCTCTTAGACTGGCGCATGGCACTTAGCTGAACAGGGCTCCCGGCTCTTTCCTTATTACTGCGGTGGGCTCCGGCACTGTCTGAGCCCGACGTGGCAGATATACCCCGGTGAATTGGGGTGCAGATGGCAGCCCTGCACCTGATCTCTCTCTAGGTCACCGAGTCTGACGGCGGGGGCCTCTCTGCAGCTTTGCGCGCTTTCTACCTCAGCTTCCGGCTGGGTTTTTCTCTCTAAACACGCCCATTCTTCATGGGTCATGGTGCCTGTCTGGTCCCCTATTCCTTCCCCCAAGAAACAGGAGATGCAGCCTCAGCAGTTCCAGATCCGGCTCAATGCAGGTACTTGCAGCCTGGTCTTTCTCCTTATACAGTGCACTGCACATCACACAGGCACCTTTACGGTAGGTCTAATACCTATTTTTTATAACGCCAATATATTCTGCAGCACTTTACAATTCAACAGTTCATACACAAGTCATAAGTAACAACGTTAAAGATAATACAATATGTAAAGCAAAAGTAATTATGACCCTGCTCATGAGAGCTTACAATCTACAATGAAGTGGGGAAGACACAAAATACAGGTGCTTATTTACAATGATGGTCCAGGCATCTTGAGGGAATGGGGATAGATAAAGGCTGCATGAGCTGGTCACCAGCCAGAATTTGTGATGCTTTTGGGTGCGGTGGAGTTTGACTGAGAGTTATGTTCAGAAAAAGTGTTGTGGACTATATGTATAAAAGGACTTCGATTAAGGAATGTGATGGGACACACTAAACAGATGTGATTTTAAGGATCACCTAAAACTGTATAAGTGGTGGTTAGTCCTGATTTCTTGGGGTAGAGCATTCCAGAGGTACAAGACCAGGTGACCGAAGGGTCACAACCTGGCTTCTTTGAACATGTCCATGGAGCCAGTTAACCGGTGGCTTCAAATCCAGACATCCCCAAACGTATCCATGGGTTCAGTGATGGTCAATGGACCAGATCTGTTTTTCAGCCGGGGCCGTGGTCCCTAAGCTGGCATCCTGTACAATGTCAAATCCGTGTTCCTCATGATAGAGCCATGATGTTCTGGCAACTGTCTTGTAGAGTGTTCCTGGCTGTGGTTTTGTAAAGAGTCTGTGGTTCTCTGGATCTCTTATTACAGATATCACAACTCTTGTTATATAGATCACAACTGTTGTCCTTCAAGCCATCATCCAGAGGTCAAGAGGAAGATGTGATGAGAATAACTTGCATCGTTTGAGTATTTAATCAATTTGCATAGTTTTTTCTCCTTTGTTTTGCAAGTCATCAAGCCACAGGGTCCCACAAAATGGTCAATCAACATATTATCAAACATCAATTGTTCAATGACCCTGCGTGCCTGTCTTGAAAAGATAGCAGACAATAAGCTGTAGGAGCTGATATAAGAGGCAAACAACAGCTATTCAAACATATCAAAAGTAAATGTTTAAGACTCGTATGACAACAGCACATGGTTCTTAAGGCCCCGTCTCACATAGCGAGATCGCTAGCGAGATCGCTGCTGAGTCACAAGTTTTGTGACGCAACAGCGACCTCCATAGCGATCTCGCTATGTGTGACACGTACCAGCGATCAGGCCCCTGCTGCGAGATCGCTGGTCGTGTCGGAATGGCCTGGACCGTTTTTTGGTCGTTGAGGTCCCGCTGACATCGCTGAATCGGTGTGTGTGACACCGATCCAGCGATGTCTTCACTGGTAACCAGGGTAAACATCGGGTTACTAAGCGCAGGGCCGCGCTTAGTAACCCGATGTTTACCCTGGTTACCAGCGTAAATGTAAAAAAAAGCAAACAGTACATACTCGCCTTTCGGTGTCCAGGTCCCTTGCCGTCTGCTTCCTGCTCTCACTGACTGCCGGCCGTACAGTGAGAAGTGAGAGCACAGCAGTGACGTCACCGCTGCGCTCTGCTCTCACTGTACGGCGGCACTCAGTCAGAGCAGGAAGCAGACGGCAAGGGACCTGGACACCGAAAGGCGAGTATGTACTGTTTGTTTTTTTTGGTAACCAGGGTAAACATCGGGTTACTAAGCGCGGCCCTGCGCTTAGTAACCCGATGTTTACCCTGGTTACCCGGGTGCTGCAGAGGGACTTCGGCATCGTTGAAGACAGTTTCAACGATGCCGAAGTCGTTCCCCTGATCGTTGGTCGCTGGAGAGAGCGGTCTGTGTGACAGCTCCCCAGCGACCACACAGCGACTTACCAACGATCACGGCCAGGTCGTATCGCTGGTCGTGATCGTTGGTAAATCGCTTAGTGAGACGGGGCCTTTAACCAGCTGAAAATAGACATCTGGATAATTAAGATTAAATGCTTTGTCGTCACTGCACCATTCTACAAAATCTGACACCAACTTCTATGTTCCACCTCCCCCCGGCCCCCTCTAATATATCAGACTACCACAGAGTCATCCAAGAATTTTTGTAGCTGGCAAAAATCAGATTTATACTGAAAATCTTCTGTATACAACGTGAAAGGAAAGAGGGACAGCACTGTTCTGTAAGGGGCACCTACACTGCTCAATAATCTGTCAGACACAATCGCTTTCATCTGTACAAACTGTGGCCTGTCTGACAGGTAGTCAGTTATCCAATTTATCATCCTCTCCTCCACCTTCATATCAGTCATTTTTCTGTGTAGTAAAAGTAGCTGTAAGGTATTGAGTGCACAGGAGAAGGCAAAGAACATTGCGAGAACAGTGGTTCCATCATTATCCGTATGTGACAGCGACATAACAGTATCGTCCCCCTCAATCTATGCTCTATGTGGTAATTTCCTGATGAAGAAGAACTTATACTTAGAAACGCGTAGAATAAACCATCATCTTTTATTTCATTATATCTAGATTAATGCTTTATTCAGCAGCATGGATAATATCCTCATTCCACTATATTCTGGTACTGATACGGTCACTTGCTGACCCGTGGATCTGCTGCCTCTGATATCTCCCTTGTTATATTTCTTGCTTTATTCAAAGGACCAAATCAAGTTAGTATAATTTGATGACATACTGATAATATATATCAGATAAGATCCTATTTGCGCTGATTTCTCCTACAGCTTCTTTAGATTCCTAAACTTTCTCCTCACATCATTTTGGGAGACTCTGAAATCAGTCCATGAGGACAGAGCCCTCACCCCTCTGTACTAGTCTGTCAATGATATTTCACTGTATTGTAATTAAATATGTAAGGCGTCTACATATACACTGCACCAGAGAGTCAGTAGTGCTGTAATATAATACTGTTACATCATTTTCTCCCCATTAAGGTCCCTACAATATCGGTTCTGATCAGTAGAGATCTTCTATATAATAAAATGTTCCCGATAGATCCATAAAGGATGGATAGAGACAGAAGCAAGATGGCGGAGAGGATATTACACCTCACCCTAGAGATCCTCTTCCGGCTTACTGGAGAGGTGAGAGATTCTGATGGCGTCACATTACATCATTCTTATCTATGGGAATAACAGATGGACAGAACTGGAGAGGTGAGGACTCTGGAAATGTCTGTAGTGAGGTTTATTAATGTGTCTCTCCATAACCAGGATTACACAGTAGTGAAGAAGACCTCTAGTGAGCGCTGTCAGGAACCTGTGTCTGAGGGATGGGGAAGACCCCTGAGCCCAATCATGGGACATCCACCTCACTACCTGACACATGAGGACATCAATGCCCAGAAGATCCTAGAACTTACCTACAAGATGATTGAGCTGCTGACTGGAGAGGTGACACTGCTGGGAATGCTGGGACATTATACAATAATGCTATGGAGGGATCGGGGAGATGACGGTATCATTGTGTGTGTCAGGTTCCTATAAGGTGTCAGGATGTCACCGTCTATTTCTCCATGGAGGAGTGGGAGTATCTAGAAGGACACAAAGATCTGTACAAGGACATCATGATGGAGGTTCCCCAGCCCCTCACATCACCAGGTAATAGACAGGACTAAATACAAACGTCCTTTAATTATCTGAGTGTAAAGAATTAATTCAGTCCCTGTATGTGTTTCCGCCAGTTCTATCCAGTAAAAGGACTACAACAGAGAGATGTCCCTTCCCTCGTTCGCAGGACTGTAAAGAAGAAGATCCCAATGTTCCTCAGGATCATCAGGTAGATGGAGAGAAGATATTATAAAATCTCCCTAATGTGTAGAAAGCTGTGAAGATCTTGTCTTCAGGCTTGTTTTAACCATCAGTATTTTACACTGAACTATTAATTTATTAGAGACACCAGAACTTTTCTAATATCATTTTTTGTGAATGGAAATGTGACCAGTGACTCCAGAGGTCCGCAGGAAATCCAGTGATCAGTTTTCTGTGGACATTTGCAATGAGAATCTACAGTATAATGAATTAAAGAAGTCAGAGGGATTTGGTAAGAGATGTTCTAAGAACAGGCGGTGCAGAGTCATTTCCTGCAGCTGAATGCAATGCTGGATCTACAACTATAGTGACTGAAGAAACAGCTCTTCAGCACAGGAGCTTACCTAGGCTTTGTGGCCAATGGTCAACTAAGTTCATCCTTTTATAGCTGAAGGACACTTATGGCAGGACAATGCTCGATGCCACAATGGTCGTTTCGTCATGAATTGCTTCTAGGAACATGACTACTTTTTTTTTTTTTTTTCATTCTTACCCGGCCCTTATAGTGTTCGGATCTTAATCCTATGGAACATCTGCTTTAACAAGTAAGATTGACTTGATCAGAGCAAGTTAGCACCTCCATCTATATTATGGCAACTGTAAAAACCTTTCCCGTCGTCAAAGGACATTACTCATGCAGAAGGATTAATACTCTTTGGAATTGACAACATAACAATTTGCTAAGGTTCTGAAGAGCAAAGGAGGTTCAAGTGGGTGTCTCTAATAATGTTATCATTCAGTGTGTGCTCCATTTGGTGTAGATGACCGGAAAAAACTGATCATAGACTATAGATGTTGTCTTGATTTTTCTCACAATTTTTTTGATTATGGAGACTGCTGTTAGAATTAGGATCCAACAGGTTGAATTGATACAGGAGACCTGCAGCTATTTCATCTTTTCTGTTCTTCTAAATCATTCACACAACTTTTCCATTTGTCTGTGACTCTTACATTATTGGTTTCAGGGAAAAGATCTGCCCCATATTGATACTACAGAGACATATGTGAGGGGCGATGAGCGGTGTAAGGAGGAGATTCCTACAGATAACCACACAGGTGAGTAGTGATCACTATATGTAGATAAGTCACAGATTATTCTCAGTCCTTGGAATAAAAACCTAAAGAAATGAACTAGAATTTAAGTTGGTATGTGTGTAACATGTAGGCGCATGTTCATATTGGTCACACTGTTTTGTTTTTATCACAATTTTGTTAACCAAGTACAGTAAGTTATTTTCATGCACTATTGCTATTTATTTACTGCAGGGTATTTGCACACTTTATTTTTATCTTGGGTAAAACACTGGATTATAGAATAGTGTGATAATCTCGTTGGGGGTTGTAACACAGAATATTAATGTCTGATCGGACTGGCAGAAAAATTTGATAGCAAACTTTTACATTTACTAAATGAAATGGTGTTTTAGAAGAAGAGCTCAAGAGATTGCAGGTTTAGGTCCCCTGGGGTGCTTACAAATATTACTGCCAGTACTGAAAAAAATGAAGTAAATACCACTAAACTTGTACCAAATATCCACTCACCAAGCAAAAAAAACAATCCCTCATATAGCTTCAGTGATGGCAAAAAAGTTCTGATTCTCTATAAATGGCAACAGATACTTCTGATTCTCTATAAATGGCAACAGATACCATTTTTTTTACAACTTAAAACAGTTTTGCATCTCTGTAATTGTTCTGACCTGGAGAATCATGTTCAAGGTAATTTTGCAGCACAATGAACTCAACCCAAACAGAAATGGCAAAATTATTTTCACTGTTTTCCTGTATGTTGTATGCTAAAATAATTATTTTAAAGGGAACCTGTCACCCCGTTTTTTCGGTATGAGATAAAAATACTGTTAAATAGGGCCTGAGCTGAGCATTACAATAGTGTAGTTTGTGGACCCCGATTCCCCACCTATGCTGCCGAAATACGTTACCAAAGTAGCCGTTTTCGCCTGTCAATCAGGCTGGTCTGGTCAAAAGGGCGTGGTGTCTTCCCCCAGATTTTGCGTAGTTTTCCGTTGGTGGCGTAGTGGTGTGCGCATGCCCAAGGTCCAGAATCCTCTGCCAGGGGATTTAAAAGAGCGCGCTGTTCGTTATTCATTGGTGATCGGTGGGCGCGGCCATCTTCCTTTGGCCGCGCGTGCGCAGAAGCGGCGCTCTGCTGGCCGCGACGCTCTGCTGGCCGCGGCTTCAGGAAAATGGCCGCGGAATGCCGCGCGTGCGCAGATGGATATCGCGGCGGCCATTTTCCTGAAGCCGCGGCCAGCAGAGCGCCGCTTCTGCGCACGCGCGGCCAAAGGAAGATGGCCGCGCCCACCGATCACCAATGAATAACGAACAGCGCGTTCTTTTAAATCCCCTGGCAGAGGATTCTGGAACTTGGGCATGCGCACACCACTACGCCACCAACGGAAAACTACGCAAAATCTGGGGGAAGACAACACGCCCTTTTGACCAGACCAGCCTGATTGACAGGCGAAAACGACTACTTTGGTAACGTATTTCGGCAGCATAGGTGGGGAATCGGGGTCCACAAACTACACTATTGTAATGCTCAGCTCAGGCCCTATTTAAAGGGAACCTGTCACCACGTTTTTGGAAGATGGGATAAAAATAGCGTTAAATAGGGGCAGAGGTGGGCGTTACATTAGTGTGTGTGTTATGCGTTTATTACCCACCTAAGTTGCCGAAATAACTTTGCAAAGTCTCCGTTTTCGCCTGTCAATCAGGCTGGTCAGGTCACATGGGCGTGGTGTCTTCACCCAGATTTGGCGTAGTTTTCCGTTGGTGGCGTAGTGGTGTGCGCATGCCCAAAGTCCGGAATCCTCTTCCAGGGGATTTAAAATAGCGCGGTGTTCGTTATTGCATTGGTGATCGGTGGGCGCGGCCATCTTCCTTTGGCCGCGCGTGCGCAGAAGCGGCGCTCTGCTGGCCGCGGCTTCAGGAAAATGGCCGCGGGATGCCGCGCGTGCGCAGATGGATATCGCGGCGGCCATTTTCCTGAAGCCGCGGCCAGCAGAGCGCCGCTTCTGCGCACGCGCGGCCAAAGGAAGATGGCCGCGCCCACCGATCACCAATGCAATAACGAACACCGCGCTATTTTAAATCCCCTGGAAGAGGATTCCGGACTTTGGGCATGCGCACACCACTACGCCACCAACGGAAAACTACGCCAAATCTGGGGGAAGACAACGCCCATGCGACCTGACCAGCCTGATTGACAGGCGAAAACGGAGACTTTGCAAAGTTATTTCGGCAACTTAGGTGGGTAATAAACGCATAACACACACACTAATGTAACGCCCACCTCTGCCCCTATTTAACGCTATTTTTATCCCATCTTCCAAAAACGTGGTGACAGGTTCCCTTTAACAGTATTTTTATCTCATACCGAAAAAACGGGGTGACAGGTGCCCTTTAAGAAATCAAGATAAAATCAAAATGAAAAAATATCAAGCACTGACATGGGAAAACAAAATTACCACTGAAAGTATTTACCGATTTTCCCAACTTTTGGCTTTTTTATTTCTATTTTTCAGAAAATTATATAGTATTCTGAATGGTGTCATACAAAAATAACAACTCATACTGCAAGAAAAGAAAAAAAATTCCCTCAAAATGTCTTTGTTGTCAGGAATATGAAAAAGTGGGCTCTTGAAGAAAATGCAAATTCAAATATTGGTTGCATTTTAAGGTTTTATTGGGCTGTATTTTGAAAATATTGTGTTGATGGAAGCTTCTTATAAAAATTAAGAGACCACTGCAAAATTTTCAGTTTGTCTGATTTTTCTCTTTATAGGTATATTTTTGAGTAAAATGTAAATTGTTCTTTTATACTATAAACTACTGACAACATGTCTCCGAAGTTCCAGGCAATAAATTTTGCATTTATTTTCTGAAAATGAGAAATGGTAAAAATAGCAAAAAAAAATGCATTGCTTGCAACCCCAAATAATGCAAAAAAACAAGTTCATAATCATTTCAAAACGACAATACTAATGTTTTAACTCATGAAGAGTTCAGAAATCAATACTTTGTGGAATAACCATGATTTTTAATCACAGCTTTCATGTCTCTTGGCATGCTTTCCACCAGTCTTTCACACTGCTTTTGGGTGACCTTATACCACTCCTGGTACAAAAATTTAAGCAGTTCTTCTTTGTTTGATGGCGTGTGACTATCCATCTTCCTCTTAATTACATTCCAGAGGTTTTCAATGGGTTTCAGGTCTGGAGATTGGGCTATCCATGACAGGGATTTGATGTGGTGGTCCTTCATCCACACATTGATTGACCTAGCTGTGTGGTATGGTGCATTGTCCTGCTGGAAAAACCAGTCCTCGGAGTTGGGGAACATTGCCTGAGCAGAAGGAATCAACTATTTTTCCAGGATAACCTTGTATGCGGCTTGATTCATATGTCCTTCGCAAAGATTAACCTGCCCAATTCCAGCCTTGCTGAAGCATCCCCAGATCAACACCTGGTCATCTAATGGTTAGACGGAGACCTGGAGAGGCGTACAAGCCACAGTGTCTTGCACCCACTGTGAAATTTGGTGGAGGATCGGTGATAATCTGGGGATGCTTCAGCAAGGCTGGAATTGGGAAGGTTGTTCTTTACGAAGGACGTATGAATGGTTAAGTGGTTAACACATGTGTCGCTTGTGTGTTTCATTGACTGCACTTCAATATTGTTTGTTGGTTTTATATTTGTTATATGGAAAGTGAATGTGGTGGGATAGTTTTGAGAATTTTTGGCAAGGTTGACATCTATTAGGCTTCACTGAAAATTTCATTAAATATAAATAAATATTTTATATTTCACGAAAGTTTGGTGACCGGTACACTAAAACATGGACCTATAAAGTGTTGAAATGAAAGACGAAAAGAGCATAAACCTAATGGTCTAACATAACACTCTGATTTCCAGCTTTAATATGTATTGCTGCCACTAGTGCCTTCATCAGTTCCTGATCAAATTTTAGTACAATTTGTACAGAAATGTTATAGAAAGTATAAATATTATAATTATTAATCTAATTTCAAGGCGGTATATGTTATAATTTCCTTTTTGTTCTTCGCAGATGACTGTACCAGCAGATCGGGGACCCTTTCATATTCAACTGCACATGATCATACTACCACACCGGATACATGGGAAGAACATGACAATATTCTGGATTTATCCCCAGCCCTTTACAGTAAAGAATTACCATCTGATCCTTTTGAAAAGCTTCTATCTTCTGATTTATCACAGACTATTATGCAAAGCAAAAATAACAGACTTGATAGTGAACATCAAAGAGCTCACAGAAAAAAGAAGCCATATTCATGTTCAGAGTGTGGGAAATGTTTTAAACAAAAATCAAATCTATTTGCACATCAGAGAAGTCACACAGGGGAGAAGCCATTTCCGTGTTCAGAATGTGGGAAGTGTTTTGCAAAAAAATCAAATCTTCTTGCACATCAGAGAAGTCACACAGGAGAGAAACCTTTTTCATGCTCAGAATGTGGGAAATGTTTTGCACAAAAATCTAATCTTCTTACACATCAGAGAAGTCACACAGGGCTGAAGTCTTTTTCATGTTCAGAATGTGGAAAGTGTTTTACAGTGAAATCAAGTCTTGTTAAGCATCAGAAAAGACACACAGAGGAGAAGCCTTTTTCATGTTCAGAATGTGGGAAATGTTTTATACAGAAATACCATGTTAAAACACATCAGAAAATGCACACAGGGGAGAAACCATTTTCAAATTCTGAATGTGGGAAATGTCTTAAAAAGAAATCACATCTTCTTACACTTCAAAAAAATCACACAGGGAAGAAGCCATATTCATGTTCAAAATGTGGGAAATGTTTTACGCAAAATTCAAGTCTTGTTGCACATGAAAGAAGTCACACAGGGGAAAAGCCATTTTCATGTTCAGAATGTGGGAAATGTTTTACACAAAAATCAAATCTTCTTGCACATCAGAGAAGTCACACAGGGGAAAAGCCATTTTCGTGTTCAGAATGTGGGAAGTGTTTTACACAAAAATCAAATCTTCTTGCACATCAGAGAAGTCACACAGGGGAGAAGGCTTTTTCATGTTCGGAATGTGGAAAGTGTTTTACAGTGAAATCAAGTCTTGTTAAGCATCAGAAAAGACACACCGGTGAGAAGCCATATTCATGTTCAGAATGTGGGAAATGTTTTACCCACAAATCAAATCTTGCTGCCCATCAGAGAAATCACACAGGTGAGAAGCCTTTTTCATGTTCGGAATGTGGGAAATGTTTTAAAAAGAAATCAAATCTTGTTGCACATGAGAGAAATCACACAGGGGAGAAGCCATTTTCATGTTCGGAATGTGGGAAACGGTTTACACAAAAATCAAATCTTGTTGCACATTTGAGAAGTCACACAGGGGAGAAGCCTTTTTCTTGTTTAAAATGTGGAATATGCTTTACAGTGAAATCAAGTCTTGTTAAGCATCAGAAAAGACACAAGTGAGAAGCCATAATCATGTTCAGAATGTGGGAAATATTTTACACAGAAATGCCATACTGTCACATCAGATAATGCACACAGGGGAAAAACCATTTTCATATTCTGAATAAGAACAGTTTTAAAAATAAATCACATCTTACACATAAAAGAATTCAGACAAGGGAGAAGCCATATTCATGTTCAGAATGTGGGAAATGTTACACAGTGAAATAAAATCTTAAACCTCAGAGCTCTCACAAAGGGGACTATCCATATTTGTGTTCAGAATGTAAAAAATGCTTTGCCAGTTTCAGTATGTAGCCTATACCAGGGAGGCTTGCATACCCAGATGTAGGTAAATAAATATTATTGTTCCATTTACATATGCAGATTCCCTTCTTGGGCTTCTCATTCAATAAATGTACCCCTTCCTCAACAGACTTTCTGGGTCCAATTAAATTTACCGTATTTCGCGGCATATAAGACGCACCGGACCATAAGACGCACCCCAAATTTGGGGTGAAAATTGCAGAAAAAAAGATTTTTTATAAGATGGGGGTCCGTCTTATTGTCCGAATTTACAGTATCTTACCTGAGGGCTGGTGGTGGCAGAGCAGGGTCACAGGAGGCATGGTGTCGGCAGAGGTGGGGTGATGCGGTACGGCGTGCACCTGAGCAGGGTCCCTTCCTGCTTAGGTGGGCGACGCCACGGCCTGGTGTCCATGGGAGGGTGGCAGCAGTGGTTACCGACAGAGGTGCTGGGATGAGGAAGCACAGTGAGAGGTATAGCGTGAGAGGGGTCCCTTTCCCCGGTGAGGTGATGGAAGGATCTCGTGGGCACATGGACTGGAGATGATGGAGGTAGTGGTGTACATTGTGAAGCGAGTATTCCACAGGAGCTCAGATGTCTGAGCGCCGGAAGCGGCAAGGACTCAGACATCTGAGCGCCTGTGGAATACTCGCTTCACAATGTACACCACTACCTCCATCATCTCCAGTCCATGTGCCCACGAGATCCTTCCTGAACCTTGCTGCACCCATCCTGGGAAGCAAAAGGATACAGGATACAGAGTCCAAAGTCCCGGTGAGGTGATGCAGCAGCCGGTAATGCTTACCGTGGACCGTGGCGGCAGAGGTGCGGCGGCAGAGGTGTGGCGGTGGAGATGAGGAGGCGCAGTGAGCGGGGTCCCTTTCCCCGGTGAGTTGATGCTGCAGCCCCGGTAATGCAGCAGAGCCGGGTGAATCCTGTTGATATCGGTGGGCACGGCCATCTTCCTGAGGCCGCGCGTTCGCAGATGGAGCTCTGCTGCCCGGGGCTTCAGGAAAATGGCCGCCGCGATCCCCATCTGCGCACGCGCGGCATCCCGCGGCCATTTTCCTGAAGCCCCGGGCAGCAGAGCTCCATCTGCGAACGCGCGGCCTCAGGAAGATGGCCGCGCGCACCGATAACAACAGGATTCACCCGGCTCTGTGCATTACCGGGGCTGCAGCATCAACTCACCGGGGAAAGGGACCCCGCTCACTGCGCCTCCTCATCTCCACCGCCACACCTCTGCCGCCACACCTCTGCCACCGCACCTCTGCCGTCACGGTCCACGGTAAGCCTGCATTGCGCATATAAGACGCACCCCCCATTTTCCCCCCTTTTTTTGGGGGGAAAAAGTGCGTCTTATATGCCAAAAAATACGGTACATGAGATGTATTTGTAAAACATAATAGACTCTTTTCTTTGTCCTCAAGGAAATCCCCTATATCTTTCTTATTTCTCCTTCCCCCATGACAGCACTGGGGAGCGAGGGGATCCACCCTTCAAGGACAAGAAGCCTACAGATAAAAAGCGCAGTACCTCTCCCTCGCATCAGTTGATTTCCTGTCCTTGACTGGGAACATTTCAGTTATGGCATAGCGAAGAAAGATGATGGAAGAACGGAGTCCAGGACTGGCCAGACCAGTACAGGCAGCGGGGAGGCCCCTGCCACAGCTGGTCCGTTGTCCTGAAGCCAACACCACTGGGACCTGGGGCCTTTCATGGTGTGCTGGAGGGGGGAGCGCAGCCATCGCACCATGCTCCAGTGACGGCTTCCAGCTCTGTGCATGCACGGGAACACGCCGGAGTCTCCCGCTGATGATGCTGCCGGCGGGTTACATGACCGAAAAGAACTCCGGTGAGGAAACCGGAAGGAGACAGAGGATGTGCCGAGGCTGCCTGAGTTCAAAAGGGAGCATGGTAAGATGTTCCTGGCAGCATAGTTCTGTCCCCTCTAGGAATGGAGGCACAGGATTACATAGCAGCCAAGGCAGCTGTAACCAAATATGTGCGGCAGCACCCTCATTCCGACAGATTGGACATTCTGGCAGCCACTATACCCAGCAAAGCAAGAGCTCCGGTATGGTCGATAAATCTCCAGAGGCCCATCAGTAGATCCCATTCCTCCTTCAAAACGGGGAGGAAAATGCTTTGCGAAGCACGAGCTGCCGAATTTGTAACGAGGATTTACCCATCACCTGGGAAAAAAGACTCTGCCAATCATGCGTAGAGCAGGTGGTATGTGAGAAGACCCCAAATTTCGCCTCCGAGTTACAATCTGTAAGCAGATCGGTAGTCGAAAGCACCTTTAAATCCATCTCCCAGGGGTTAGTATCAAGAGGCAAAAGACCAGCAGGAGGTGCACTGAATCAGGGAAGAGCAGAGACACTCAGGTTCATTGGACTTTTCTTTATCCTCAGAGAAAGAGATGGGATGGCGCCATTGTTTCCCATTAGGAGAAGTAGATTGTCTGGTCAAAGCTGTAAGGGTCATGATGGGAGTGATGGAGCCTTGCCCAGAAAATCAGTGCAGGATGTTATGTTTCGGGACTATGAAAAAAGAAATGTAGGTCTTTTCTTCTTATTGAGAATATACAATCTCTAATTAAGAAGGAAAGGAATAGACTCGAAAGAAGAAACTCCTCTGTGCCATCCCTCAAAAGGAAATATCTTTTTAATGATCTAGCTTCAATGTCCTGGGGGAAAAAAAAACAGTTAGATGTAGCTGTTGCTAAAGCTTCCAGGAAATTTGCCCTTCCCTTTGATGACATGGGCGTATTGAAGGATCCACCAGACAAGAGTATATTCTTTTTTTAGGGGTGCCTGGGAAGCGTCAGGGCAGTTTAAGACCTGCTATAGCAGCGACTTGCACAGCTAGGTTTTTTGATGATTTGGTCAGACCAATTAGAGAAGCAGATATACAGGTCCTTCTCAAAAAATTAGCATATAGTGTTAAATTTCATTATTTACCATAATGTAATGATTACAATTAAACTTTCATATATTATAGATTCATTATCCACCAACTGAAATTTGTCAGGTCTTTTATTGTTTTAATACTGATGATTTTGGCATACAACTCCTGATAACCCAAAAAACCTGTCTCAATAAATTAGCATATCAAGAAAAGGTTCTCTAAACGACCTATTACCCTAATCTTATGAATCAACTAATTAACTCTAAACACATGCAAAAGATACCTGAGGCTTTTAAAAACTCCCTGCCTGGTTCATTACTCAAAACCCCCATCATGGGTAAGACTAGCGACCTGACAGATGTCAAGAAGGCCATCATTGACACCCTCAAGCAAGAGGGTAAGACCCAGAAAGAAATTTCTCAACAAATAGGCTGTTCCCAGAGTGCTGTATCAAGGCACCTCAATGGTAAGTCTGTTGGAAGGAAACAATGTGGCAGAAAACGCTGTACAACGAGAAGAGGTGACCGGACCCTGAGGAAGATTGTGGAGAAGGACCGATTCCAGACCTTGGGGAACCTGAGGAAGCAGTGGACTGAGTCTGGTGTGGAAACATCCAGAGCCACCATGCACAGGCGTGTGCGGAAAGCCACTTTTGAACCATAAACAGCGGCAGAAGCGCCTGACCTGGGCTACAGAGAAGCAGCACTGGACTGTTGCTAAGTGGTCCCAAGTACTTTTTTCTGATGAAAGCAAATTTTGCATGTCATTCGGAAATCAAGGTGCCAGAGTCTGGAGGAAGACTGGGGAGAAGGAAATGCCAAAATGCCTGAAGTCCAGTGTCAAGTACCCACAGTCAGTGATGGTGTGGGGTGCCATGTCAGCTGCTGGTGTTGGTCCACTGTGTTTCATCAAGGGCAGGGTCAATGCAGCTAGCTATCAGGAGATTTTGGAGCACTTCATGCTTCCATCGGCTGAAATGCTTTATGGAGATGAAGATTTCATTTTTCAGCCTGGCACCTGCTCACAGTGCCAAAACCACTGGTAAATGGTTTACTGACCATGGTATTACTGTGCTCAATTGGCCTGCCAACTCTTCTGACCTGAACCCCATAGAGAATCTGTGGGATATTGTGAAGAGAAAGTTGAGAGACGCAAGACCCAACACTCTGGATGAGCTTAAGGCCGCTATTGAAGCATCCTGGGCCTCCATAACATCTCAGCAGTGTCACAGGCTGATTGCCTCCATGCCACGCCGCATTGAAGCAGTCATTTCTGCCAAAGGATTCCCGACCAAGTATTGAGTGCATAACTGAACATTATTATTTGATGTTTTTTTTGTTTGTTATTAAAAAACACTTTTATTTGATTGGCCGGGTGAAATATGCTAATTTATTGAGACAGGTTTTTTGGGTTATCAGGAGTTGTATGCCAAAATCATCAGTATTAAAACAATAAAAGACCTGACAAATTTCAGTTGGTGGATAATGAATCTATAATATATGAAAGTTTAATTGTAATCATTACATTATGGTAAATAATGAAATTTAAAACTATATGCTAATTTTTTGAGAAGGACCTGTAGAAACATGGATCACATAAGCCACGTAGAAGTAACGATTAAAAGGTAAATTTTAATTAAAAATCAATTCATAAAAGACAATACAAATGTATCTCACAATAGTTATGTCAATAACAGAGATGTTCAAATCCGGTCAAAATGTTGCACCAAAAAGTATGATGTCACCCCACAAACATAAATACAGGGTAGAAAAGCATAAAAGAATATTCAATAACGTATATATGTAAAGTGACAGTGCAAGTAATTATACAAAAAATCATTTATATAATGACAGATTGATAATCACCACCAAGCAACAGTATACAGTGCTGTTAGGTGAGATCAGTGGCCATTTAAATTCACTTAGTCCTAACGGTGGTGAAGCAAATCAAGTCATTGTTGGCTCTTACGCATATTTGTGGATGTGGCATAAAACGTTCCTCTACGCGCATTTCGCATCTGCTTCCTCAGGGGGCCAAGATGGTGTAGGTGTCCCCTATGTCCTTCTTAAATAGCCCTCTGGATTGGATCCCAATTATCACAAAAGGTGGCGCATGTGCCCGAACAAGTGAGCACCAAGTGCTACATCACCTCCAGCGCCATCATGGCGGTGCAGGTCACGGGGAACTCCCAGATGATGTCAGTGACCCGCACACGTCACTAGCAGGCGCTGGAAGCGATGACACGGAGAGCGCTCACGTCGGAGACTTGCGCACAAGTGATCATATTGTCATACCTCCCTGAACACTTGCGGAGTGAGCGCTTCCTGTATGGAATCATATCTTGGGTATGGGCAGAGGAACTGGCAGAGGGGCCCACACATGGACAACCATCCCCAATGAGTCACCCACCAGCTTCAAAATATCCAACACTGCATGATCATTTAAGAGTCGCATGAAATAAAGAATTATAAATGCAACATATGTGAAGTTATTTAAAGTGCCAGTGCGTCATCAATTAAATAAAAAATATATAAGTAATAAAAATAATACAATATCTTAATGATAATAATACGAAATGGTGCTACATATATATACACCAAGTGTTATGTGACATAGCAGTTACACTACAATGCACCCTACAAAGGCATTTATATTTACATAATCCTAATTACATAAGTGCTAGCACTTTGTTTACATCATGTTTCAACTTCTTATGCAAATTACATTTTTCTCGGATTTTCCTAAATGGTCAGTGAAGATGACAGTCAGTCTAATAAAAGTCATCACCCGTTAGAATATACATCGAATTTTAATGAAGAAACATCCCAATGATAACAGTATAATCTCCAAAATGAATGAAAACTCAAAATGCACTGTTCCAAATTATTAGGCACAGTAGAATTTCTGAACATTTGATATGTTTTAAAGAACTGGAAATGCTCATTTGTGTAATTTGCAGCATTAGGAGGTCACATTCACTGAACAAAAAAGCCATTTAACTCCAAAACATCCTAACAGGCCAAGTTACATGTTAACATAGGAACCCTTCTTCGATATCACCTTGCATCCATTGAACTTGTGAGTTTTTGGAGAGTTTCTGCTTCTTTGCATGAAGTCAGAATAGATTCCTAGAGCTGCTGTTTTGATGTGAACTGCCTCCCACCATCATAGATCTTTTGCTTGATAATACTCCAAAGGTTCTCTATAAGGTTGAGGTCAGGGGAAGATGATGGCCACACCATGAGTTTATCTCCTTTTATGCCCATAGCAGCCAATGACTCAGAGGTATTCTTTGCAGCATGAAGATGATTTTGCTCCTGAAGGCACATTTCAGCTTTTTATACCATGGAAGAAAGTTGTCAGTCAGAAACTCTATATACTTTGCAGAGGTCATTTTCACACCTTCAGGAATCTTAAAGGGCCCTACCCGCTGTTTCCCCATGATTCCGGCCCAAAGCATGACTCCTCCACCTCCTTGCTGACGTCGCAGCCTTGTTGGGACATTGTGGCCATCCACCAACCATCCACTACTCCATCCATCTGGACCATCAGGGTTGCTCGACACTCATCAGTAAACAAGACTGTTTGAAAATTAGTCTTCATGTATGTCTGGGCCCACTGCAACCGTTTCTGCTTGTGAACACTGTTTAGGGGTGGCCGAATAGTAGGTTTATGAACCACAGCAAGCCTTTGGGCTCATACTCACTTGCGCAAAACTCAGATGAGCCTCGCACAGCAGTACCCGGCACTGCACCTGGCACAGAGGAGCAGAGCATGTGGCTGTAAGTATTCCTATGTGGCCACACGCTCCGATCTGAGTGCCGTCAGCAGTGCTGGGTATTGCCGTGCGAGACTCATCCGAGTTTCGCGCAAGTGAGTATGAGCCCTTTGAAGGATCCTACACTTTGAGGTTCAAGGGACTCCAGAGACACTAGCAGCAGCTTCAAATAACTGTTTGCTGCTTTGTAATGGTATTTTGGCAGCTGCTCTCTTAATCCAATGAATTTGTCTGGCAGAAACCTTCCTCGTTATGCCTTTAACTGCATGGACTCTGTCTGTGCTCTGTTTCAGTCACAAATATTTTCACAGTATGATGATCAGTGATCACTCTTAAGTTTTCATGAAATATCTAATGTTTTCATACCTTGTCCAAGGCATTGCACTAATTAATGCTTTTCAGCAGCAGAGAGATCCTTTTTATTTCCCATATTGCTTGAAACCTTTGGCCTGCTTAATAATGTGGAACATAATTTTTAAGTAGTTTTCCTTTAACCCCTTACTGACCTCGGACGGGATAGTACGTTGGAGGTCAGCTCCCCTGCTTTGATGCAGGGCTCCGCGGTGAGCCCGCATCAAAGCCGGGACATGTCAGCTGTTTTGTACAGCTATCATGTGCCCGCAATAGCGGCGGGTGAAATCGCGATTCACCCGCCGCTATTAACTAGTTAAATGCCGCTGTCAAACGCAGACAGCGGCATTTAACTACCACATCTGGCCGGGCGGCCGGATATGAGCGCATAGCCGACCCCGTCACATGATCGGAGGTCGGCGATGCTTCTCCATTGTAACCATAGAGGTCCTTGAGACCTCTATGGTTACTGATCGCCGGTAGCTGTGAGCGCCACCCTGTGGTCGGCGCTCACAGCACACCTGATTTTCTGCTACATAGCAGCGAACATCAGATCGCTGCTATGTAGCAGAGGTGATCGTGTTGTGCCAGCTTCTAGCCTCCCATGGAGGCTATTGAAGCATGGCAAAAGTAAAAAAAAAGTTTAAAAAAAATGTGAAAAAAAATAAAAAAATATAAAAGTTTAAATCACCCCCCTTTCGCCCCAATCAAAATAAATCAATAAAAAAAAATCAAACCTACACATATTTGGTATCGCCATGTTCAGAATCGCCCGATCTATCAATAAAAAAAAAGCATTAACCTGATCGCTAAATGGCGTAACGAGAAAAAAAATCAAAACGCCAGAATTATTTTTTTGGGGTCACCGCGACATTGCATTAAAATGCAATAACGGGCGATCAAAAGAACGTATCTGCACCGAATTGGAATCATTAAAAATGCCAGCTCGGATCGCAAAAAATAAGCCCTCAACCGACCCCAGATCATGAAAAATGGAGACGCTACGAGTATCGGAAAATGGCGCAATTTTTTTTTTTTAGCAAAGTTTGAAATTTTTTTTCACCACTTAGGTAAAAAATAACCTAGTCATCTTAGGTGTCTATGAACTCGTAGTGACCTGGAGAATCATATTGGCAGGTCAGTTTTAGCATTTAGTGAACCTAGCAAAATAACCAAGCAAAAAACCAGTGTGGGATTGCACTTTTTTACAATTTCACCGCACTTGGAATTTTTTTCCCTTTTTCTAGTACACGACATGGTAAAACCAATTATGTCGTTCAAAAGTACAACTCGTCCTGCAAAAAATAAGCCCTCACATGGCCAAATTGACGGAAAAGTAAAAAAGTTATGGCTCTGGGAAGGAAGGGAGTGAAAAACGAACACGGAAAAATGAAAAATCCCAAGGTCATGAAGGGGTTAATTAGAATATATTATTATTATTATAACGTAGTGGCTTTTGACCAACGGATCTTTCAAATTTCTGCCTCTACGTGCCGTCATCAATGGGGAGGTAGAAAGATGTTTAGAAAGAAGGGGGATCAGTCATTAAGATGGGCCAATATCATTTCAAAATGGTCCGCATTGTGTTCCATTGTTGGTTATAGGTGGAGATGAAGCGTGTGCCTATATTATTATTTTTCTGTGGAGTCAAAAGGTTTACTCTGCTTGTATTTTTAGCTCTCAAATAGCATTTTTTATACTTCTATTACTATAGCCTTGATCCCTAAACCTCTGCCCAAGATCTTTGGACTATCCCTCGAACAGCGCATCCAATGTGCAGATTCTTCGAGCTCGTAGAAACTGACCAGTAGGGATGGCATTGATTGTCAAGCTCAGGAGTGCAGACAATGCATGTAGAAGCGAATTAACAGCTGTTTTCTTTCGATACATATCTGTATGTATTGATCTATCCATCTGCACCCTAAGCTCCACATCAAGAAAGGAGACCACTTTTTGATCAAAACTGTAGGTGGGTCTGATGTTGGACTCGTTGCAAGTGCTGAACAAACGAGCCCTAAGTGCTACATCATCTCCCTCGCCATCATGGTGGTGCTGGTCAAGGGGATCTCCCCGATGACGTCAGTGACCTGCACACCTCACTAGCAGATGCCGGAAGCAATGACGTGGTGAGAGCTCGCATCGGAGACATGCGCACAAGTGATCATATTGTCATACTGCCCTCAACACTTGCAGAGTGAGCGCTTCCTGTACGGAATCGCCATCTTAGGTATGGGCAGAGGAACTGGCAGAGCAGCTCACAGGCGGACAAGAACCCCCAATGAGTCTCTCAACAGCCTCAAAATATCCAATTAGAGAAGCAGCTCTGGGATAGGATGCTAGCATCCATTCCCTTACTGCATGGGGCTACGGCTTTCCTGGTTGACTAGTCAGCTGATTCAGTTTGACTGGTGGCCAAATTTTCAGTGTGCTCCAAAGCAGCCTGTAGAGCTCTCTGGCTTAAATGCTAAATTAGGATTTATCCCCTGTGAAGGTGATTTTCTATTCGGGTCAACATTAGATAACATTCTTAACATTCTTGAGAAAGAAGGGGATAAGAAAAAAGGGTTTTCCAATCTGCCTATTCCCACATATTAGAAGTCATTTTGGGTTAAAAAAAAATTCATAGAAGACCCCCGAGAGAGCAAAACAGTTGGGAAGAACTGAAAAAGAAAAACCTCAGACAAAAACAGAAGGATTCTACTCCCCATTGTTTCTAGTGAAGAAACAAGACGGATCCTTCAGGGCAATAATAAAACTGAACAAGTCTCTAAAGGCTCAGACTTTCAAAATGGTGTCCATAAAAACAACTGTCAAAATCTTGTTTCCAGATTGCTTTATGACAGTCCTGAACTGGAGGGATGCATACTATCATATTCCCATACAGAAAGACTCTCAGAAGTTCCTCAAGGTAGCGGCCTCCATAGCAGGTGAAGTCATATCTTCTTCAGTACAGAGCCCTCCCTTTCGACTTCGCGGAAGCCGCTTGAGTATTTACCAGACTTGTGGCGGAAGCAATAGCACACCTGAGGGAGCAGGACATCTTGACTGTCTCTTACCTGGAAGACTTCCTAGTGATAGGCAACTCGATCCAACACTGCAGAGCTCAACTGGAGAGTTATGACCTCTTTAGTAAACTTATGATGGTGTTAAACTTAAAAAAATCAAAGATCGAGCCAAAAAGGGTACAGAAGTTCTTGGGGCCTATACTAGACTCCGAAAAGCAGGAGTGTCGCCTCCCTGAAGAAAATAGGGAAAATATTATGGGTCATGGGTTGAGGGCATCACAATACCCATCAATGAAGTTGAGGAAAGCTACAGGTGCTTCTCACAAAATTAGAATATCCTCAAAAAGTTCATTTCAGTCCTTCAATGCAAAAAAGTGAAACTCATATATAGAGTCATTACAGACTGATCTATTTCAAGTGTTTATTTCTGTTAATGTTGATGATTGTAGCTTATAGCTAATGAAAACCCAAAAGTCATTATCTCAGTAAATTAGAATACTTTGTAACACTAGCTTCAAAAATTATTTTAAAATCCGAAATGTTGGCCTACTGAAATGTATGTTCAGTAAATTCACTCAATACTTGGTCGGGCTCCTTTTGCATCAATTACTGCATCAATGCGGCGTGGCATGGAAAAGATCAGCTTGTAGCACTGCTGAGGTGTTATGATAGCCCAGGTTGCTTTGATAGCAGCCTTCAGCTCATCTGCATTGTTGGGTCTGGTGTCTCTCATCTTTTCTTGACAATACCCTATGGGGTTAAGGTCAGGAAAGTTTTCTGGCCAATCAAGCACAGTGATACTGTTATTTTTAAACCAGGTATTGGTACTTTTGGCAGTGTGGACAGGTGTCAAGTCCTGCTGGAAAATTACATTTCCATCTCCAAAAAGCTTGTCGGCAGAGGGAAGCATATAGTTTTCTAAAATTTCTTGGTAGACGGCTGCGCTGACTTTGGTCTTGATAAAACACAGTGGACCTGCACCAACAAATGACATCACTGATCGTGGAAGCTTCACACTAGACCACAAGCAGCTTAGATTATGTGCCTCTCCACTCTTCCTCCAGATTCTGGGACCTTGATTTCCAAATGAAATGCAAAATTTGCTTTCATCTGAAAACAACACCTTAGGCCACTGAGCAACAGTCCAGTTCTTTTTCTCCTTGGCCTAGGTAAGACGCTTCTGGCGTTGTCTATTGATCATGAGTGGCTTGACACAAGCAATGCAACACTTGTAGACTATGTGCTGGATACAGTCCACTCCTTGTGAATCTACCACAAATTTTTGAATGTCCTTCTCTTAACAATAGTTTCAAGGCTGTAGTTATCCCGGTTGCTTGTGCACTCTTTTCTACCACACTTTTTACTTCCGCTCAACTCTCCATTAATATGCTTGGATGCAGCCAGCTTCCTTAGCAACAATCTTTTGTTGCTTACCCTCCTTGTGGAGTGTGTCAATGACTGCCTTCTGGACATCTGTCAAGTCAGCAGTCTTCCCCATGATTGTGGAGCCTACTGAAACAGACTAAGGGACCTTTTTAATCTCTTAGGAAGCCTTTTGCAGCTGTTTTTGTTAATTATTCTAACTTACTGAGATAATGACTTTAGAGCTTTCATGGGCTGTAAGCCATAATCATCAACATTAACAGAAATAAACACTTGAAATAGATCACTCTTTTGACTCTATATAATACTTGAGATTCACTTTTTGTATTGAAGAACTGAAATTAATTTTTTATGAAATTATAATTTTGCACTTGTAATTAGTAACGAGTCACAACATCTTATTCCGGACACAACTTACCTATTGGAAATGTTTAGACATACAGCTTTGGCAAAAATTAAGAGACCATTGCAAAATGTTCAGTTTGTCTAATTTTTCTCTTTATAGGTATATTTTTGAGTAAAATGTAAATTGTTATTTTATTCTATAAACTTCTGACTACATGTCTCCGAATTTCCAAGCAATAAATATTGGATTTTTTCTGACAAAAGAAAAATGGTCAAAATTAAAAAAAGAAACCTAGGACTTTCAGTCCTCAAATAATGCAAAGAAAACAAGTTAATAATCATTTAGAAGCAACAATACTAATGTCTTGACTCAGGAAGAGTTCAGAAATCAATATTTTGGGGAATAATCATGATTTTTAATCAAAGCTTTCACGCGTCTTGGCATACATTCCACCAGTCTTTCACACGGCTTCTGGCACAAACATAAGCAGTTCTTCTTTGATGACTTGTGACTATCCATCATCCTCTTGATTACACTCCAGAGGTTTTCAATGGAGTTCAAGTCTGGAGATTGGGCTGCCGATGACAGGGTTTTGATGTGGTGGTCTCTTAATTTTTGCCAGAGCCGTATGTATAAGCTGCACAGATGAATGGTCTGAGAATATACACAGACCCACCAAGTACTTGGAGATTTGGCACTCTGGCATGAAGTCATGTGTACACTCAGCATTTGATACTGAGGATTCTTTCTAGGGGGACAATGTAGAGCATGTGCAGTGAGAAGTCCTGAAATCTCCTTATCAAGGCAGGATAAGATGGACCATACATCAGATCTTGCTGGCTATCAGGAACATTCATGAGAGGTTCTAGGCTGCTGGGAATTGGTTAACGACTAGTGTTGAGCATTCCGATACCGCAAGTATCGGGTGTCGGCCGATACTTGCCGGTATCGGAATTCCGATACCGAGATCCGATACTTTTGTTGTATCGGGAATCGGTATCGGGATTAATATCAATGTGTAAAAGAAAGAATTAAAATAAAAAATAGGGATATACTCACCTCTCTGGCGCAGCCTGGACTTTACCGCCATAACCGGGAGCCGTTGTACCTAAGAATGCGCGCTTGAAGGGCCTTAGATGAGGTCACTGCGCTCTGATTGGTCCGTAGCGGTCACATGGGCCGTCGCGACCAATCACAAAGCCGTGACGTCATCTTAAGGTCCTTCACGCGCTGATTCTTAGGAAGGAAGGCTGCCGGAAAGAAGCCGAGGGTGAGTATATACCTAATAGGAATATACTCACCCTCGGACGCGCCCTGCTTGTTTCCGGCAGCCTTCCTTCCTAAGAATCAGCGCGTGAAGGACCTTAAGATGACGTCACGGCTTTGTGATTGGTCGCGACGGCCCATGTGACCGCCACGCGACCAATCACAAAGCCGTGACGTCACCTAAGGTCTTTCAAGCGCTTGAAATACCTTAGGTGATGTCACGGCTTTGTGATTGGTCGCGTAGCGGTCACGCGACCGCTACGCGACCAATCAGAAGCTGCGGACGTCTTCTAAGGTATTTCAAGCGCTTGAAAGACCTTAGGTGACGTCACGGCTTTGTGATTGGTCGCGTAGCGGTCACGCGACCGCTACGGACCAATTAGAGCGCAGTGACCTCATCTAAGGCCCTTCAAGCGCGCATTCTTAGGTACAACGGCTCCCGGTTACGGCGGTAAAGTCCAGGGCGCGTCAGAGAGGTGAGTATATCCCTATTTTTTATTTTAATTCTTTCTTTTACACATTGATATGGATCCCAGGGCCTGAAGGAGAGTTTCCTCTCCTTCAGACCCTGGGAACCATCAGGGATACCGTCCGATACTTGAGTCCCATTGACTTGTATTGGTATCGGGTATCGGTATCGGATTAGATCCGATACTTTGCCGGTATCGGCCGATACTTTCCGATACCGATACTTTCAAGTATCGGACGGTATCGCTCAACACTACTAACGACCTGTCTCACTCCCTTTTGGCCAGTCCTCATAATAATCAGAAGGCATACCTCTTTCCCTTTGTTGGTTTAATGCATATTGATCTATATGTATTGCAACAACTATTGTTTGTTTAATATGATGTGATTTTTATGTCTGCATGCATATTGTTCATCTGTTAACAAAGTTTAAAAAAAAAAAAAGGAGTCCTCATGTACAGACAGGATGCTCCTCCTCCTCCTTCCCTGTGAGCACATTTCTTTCTTGTGTGGAATTGAAACTGAAAGTAACAGCATATCTCTCTCTCAGAAACCAGATTGATCCTGTTCTCATGTTGTATGCTGAATGTTCTTAGTTCTTAATAAATGAACATTCTCTGTTGCTCGTTGTGGACATCACACTGATTAACCCGCTGCTAACAGGTTATGGGCCCAGAAGTCAAGGCAATTCCAAACCTGCAGAGCACAGAGATAGAAAGACAACAACTGAGAAGAAGTAAAATGGCCACCAGCAGCAACTCAACAAAGTTTACAGTGCCAAGCCTGAATAACCAGAACTACCAATCCTGGAAATTCAAGGTGAAGATGCTGCTGATAAGAGAAGGTACGTGGAAATACACTCAGGACCCTAAGCCTGACCCAGTACCACAGGAATGGCTAGAAATGGATCAGAAAGCACAGAGCACCATATTACTCAGTATAGAGGATGATCAGATTGTGCATGTGTGCAAGTGTGAATCTGCAAAGGAAATGTGGGAGCAGCTGCAGAAAGTACATGAGAGAATAAATTTAAGTAATAAACTCTATCTAATGAGAAAGCTGTACCAGTCTAAGCTGCACAATGACCAGGACATGCAAGACTACATTAGAAATACTCTAGAGACTGTAGAGCACCTGCGGGGCATTGGGGAAGATATGAAGGACTTCCATGTAGCAGCACTATTACTTAGTGGTCTCCCAGAAAGCTATGATACGCTTGTAACAGCATTAGATGCACGCCCAGATGATGAGCTTACATTTGAGTATGTCAGAGGAAAGCTTGTAGATGAATATAAGTGAAAAGCTGAAAATGTGAGCAGCAAAACATGTAACAAGGAAACTGCTTTACAAACACAGGGTGTGCCCACCAGCAGAAACCACCCTAAAGAGACACGTGAATGTTTTGTATGCAAGAAGCCAGGTCATTTAAAGGCTGAATGCAGAGTCTGGAAAGCTAAAATGAATCAGCTGAAAAAGCAAAACAGTCAACAGAGAGTTAAGAGTGCTGTATCTGAAAGCAATGATTCAGTGAATACTGAAGCTGCATTCACATCAGTCAATGCATTTAAATCAAAGCATGCATGGTGTATAGATTCTGGTGCAACCAGTCACATGACCAATGACAGAGACTTCTTTACTAAGCTTAACCAAAATAAGTCAGAGAAAGTGATAATGGCGAACGGTCAGTGCATGAACTCAGAAGGCATAGGAGACGGTTATATTGATTGTAACATCTCTGCAACACAAAGTAGAAGGATTCATGTAAAAGATGTACTATATGTGCCTAGTCTTGAAAGTAATCTGTTATCTGTGAAAAAGCTCACAAAACAGGGTAATGAAGTTACATTTAAGGAAGATAGCTGCATCATCTCAAAAGAGGGTCACACATTAGCAAAAGGAAAAATCAGAGATGAACTGTATCAGTTGAAATGTAAAGAGTGTGTATGCACAGCTAAGCAAGAACTGCACAAGAACTGTATTCATGTATGGCACAGGCGGCTTGCGCATAGAGACCCAGAAGCAATAAGAAAGTTATTTCAAGAACAATTAGCTGACAATATTACAATTGATTCATGTAATCAGACAATGAAGTGTTCCAGCTGTATCAAAGGGAAAATGTCCAGAAAGGCCTTTCCTAAGAAAAGTACTACAAGAACAGAACAACCACTAGATTTAGTACACACGGATATCTGTGGTCCAATGCGTACTCAGACCCCTGGAAAGAAGAGATATTTTCTTACATTTATTGATGACAATTCAAGATATACAGTTGTCTATTTACTTCACAGCAAAAATGAAGTTCCAGAGAAACTTGGAATATATCTAGCTGAAGTACATAACAAGTTTGGAAGAATGCCAAAAACTTTACGTGCAGATAATGGAACCGAGTATACAAGTAATGAAACACAGAGCATTTTAAAGAAGAATGGAATCATATTTCAAACTACTGTTCCATACAACCCTGAGCAAAATGGTGTAGCAGAAAGAAGGAACTCTGTGAGAGCGCAAGGAGTATGCTATTTGATGCAAATTTGCCTACAGTATATTGGGGTGAAGCTATTATGACGGCTTGTTATCTTCAGAACAGACTACCAAGTAAAGCGACAGAGAAAACTCCATTTGAGCAATGGAATGGTACAAAACCAAAACTACAACACATAAGGATTTTCGGAAGTAAAGCATTTGCACATGTTCCCAAAGAAAAACGAACTAAGTGGGAATCTCATGCCAAGGAAGGCATCCTGGTAGGCTACAGTGAAACCCAGAAAGGTTATAGAATTCTACACCCAGAGATAAACAAGGTCACAATAAGTAAAGATGTAGTGTTTGATGAAAACTTCGTGTCCCCCAAGTTTTATGACATTATGCCAGTAGTCCAGATGAAGCAACAACAACAATCTCAATCACAATTACAAGATAACGAAGAAAAGAATGTAGAAGTCTGGCTGGACTCTTCAACCACTGAAGGAACAACAAAAGGCCTAAGTGAACCTGAAATCAGACGGTCGTCAAGATCAAACAAAGGAATACCAGCTAAACGTTTATCCTACGTTGTGAAGACACTGCCTGAGTCAGAACCACAGTCATGGGATGAAATGCAGAAACTACCCGCCCATGAAAGAACAAAGTGGATCATTGCCACGACCTAGGTTCCAAGAATTGAGAACCACTATGGGACTGACAGAATAAGTAATTGTTGAGTGGGGGTGTTGGCCTAATGCATATTGATCTGTATGTATTGCAACAACTAATGTTTGTTTAATATGATGTGATTTTTATGTCTGCATGCATATTGTTCATCTGTTAACAAAGTTTAAAAAAAAAAAAGGAGTCCTCATGTACAGACAGGATGCTCCTCCTCCTCCTTCCCTGTAAGCACATTTCTTTCTTGTGTGGAATTGAAACTGAAAGTAACAGCATATCTCTCTCTCAGAAACCAGATTGATCCTGTTCTCATGTTGTATGCTGAATGTTCTTAGTTCTTAATAAATGAACATTCTCTGTTGCTCGTTGTGGACATCACGCTGATTAACCCGCTGCTAACACCCTTGCACACCCCATGATAAAGCAGGGCAAAACATGCATTTGGATGCAGGAAAATTGCTGGACCAGGTTCAATTCCAATGCTTGTTGTGTATCGCAGTTTGCAATTTTCACTCGTCAACATTCATTGCTGCTTGTTTCTGGAAAATACCCATGGAGTCAAAATCGCCACTACACCTGTAGATAAATTCCCAAAGAGGTGTAATTTCCAAAATGGGGTTACTTGTGGGGAGATTCTGCTGTACTTGCAATTAGGGGCTCTGTATATGGAGTCCGCAAACTCTCATAGGAAAATCTGTGCTTCAGGAGGCAAATAGCGCTCCGTTCCTCTCGAGTCTCTACATATGGCTAAGTAGTACTGCACAGCCACATTCAGTATAGTGGGACAAATTTTGGTGCCATTTTTACTAGAGATTAGCAAATGTTTTAATATTTGGTTTGGATTAATAATTTGCAATATTCATCGATTAATTCATCGAATATTCGCTGAACATAACCAAACGCTATTCACCTCAATGGGAGGCAAAAACAAATGCATGCACAACACCTTAGAATGGCCCGAAATGCTGCTAAAAACATTAAATGAGGGACAGACACCAGGAAAGTGGCCTCAATTCACCCACAGTACAAATTGCAGCATGGAACTGCAGCAATCAGCCAGGCATGAGGTATTGGGGTCTGGGACAGCATTTACAGCTTTCAATTGAATGTCACAGTAAGATGAGGTGAGTAGGGGTCGTTGTAGGCCTCCTTTGATGGGAGCCCTGATACCACATGCAACACCTCTACCTGCTTTCATGCTGAGCCACACTCAGGTGGCACAAATATCAGTTTTGTGACTACCATTGTCAGAAAAGTGTAAGGATAGTAACACGGAAGTTGGGTCCAAGGAGGTGGAGGCCTGACGGTCTTGGAGGCATACTGCTACAGGCAACACGCATGAAGGAGACTCAACCAGGAGTGTTCACATTTACAAAAATTATTGGCAGACACAAAAGTAATATTATAATAGGCACCGACAGTTCTTCCACTACACCCAATGCAGCAGATGGACACCCAACAAGGAGTGTTCACATTTAAAGAAATGAGGGCCTTACACCACGTAACTGGCATCAATTTCACCACAGAAGAAATAGTATAATAGGGACCGACAGATCTTCCACTGCACCCAATCAAGCAGATGGACATCCAACCAGGAATGTTCACATTTTAAAAAATAAGGGCTTGACACCAGTGGAATAACTGTCACAAGTATAGAAATAGTATAATTGGGACTGACACGTCTTCCACTACAGCTAACCCAGCAGATGTAGACCAACCATGACTGTTCACATTTCCACAAATTTGTGCTAACATCAGCAGCAGCAACAGCCACAGAAGAGACACTAAAGATATCACAGAGTTCAGTAACGTGACATTAATGCATTACATTAAAAAATGCAATATCGACTTCCGGTTCCGGCTCCCACCATGTGCAGACGTGTGTGAAGGAGCTCCTGCTGCCGTCGCAACGATCTTGTAATTACACAGAGCCCTGACACATACCAGACATCGCGGGATGGGGGGGGGGGGGCGTCTGAGTCACAGACAGGTCAGATGTTGGAAGAGATAGAAGGGGGGGGGGGCGTTTTTGAAGTCCCGGTGATAGATGAGGGCTATAATCAACAAGGCATCACAGAGCTGGGAGACATATTAGAAGAGCAACTAAATACATGCCCACAGCTCATTGAACTTTAAGCAGTTAGCAAAAGAATTGGCAGTATATCTAGCTGAAGATTTTAAACAGGCTGTAGCTGAGATGATACAAGCTGCAGAACAAGGTGACTCACCAGGAGCAGCAACTACAAGAGGCAGAGCAAAGGATATCTGAGGCTGAAGACAAAATCAACCAGCTAGAGAAGCAAGTTAATGATTTAAAGGGAACCTGTCACCCCCAAAATCGATGATGAGGTAAGCCCACGCCATCAGGGGCTTATCTACAGCATTCTGTAATGCTGTAGATAAGCCCCAGATGTTACCTGAAAGAGGAGAAAAAGAGGTTATATTATACTCACCCAGGGTCCCGCTGCGGTCCAGTACGATGGGTGTCTCAGGTCCAAAAGAATTTTTCACAGAATTTTTAGATGCAAGCTTCCTACTTTAAATTATTCACCGGCAAAAGACACTATTTTCCGATAAAGTAAATGACACAATAAAACTTAACATTTACTTACTATAAATAAAAAAACTTATTTCAAACAACATACACGACCTAAAAACATGTATGGCTGCAGACAAAGATACAAGGTGCACTATCTCCCTAAAGTGCCCACTATCTGTGCCCTACCTTGCAGCAGAGGTTGGCACCCTATATTCCTTCGCAGTGGCGCCCCTGCTCAACGTAGGCTTGCCCTAACTATCCCTAATAGGCCCTATCGTGTGAAAGATAGTCAAGACAGCACTCAGCAGACCATACAATACAGACAGTAAAATTGTGTACTGGACAAAAAAATGTGCAAGAGAGTGTGCCTATAATATCACACACTCTCAATATGACATATTGCACATGTAGCCCCAAATTGGGATATAAATACACTAGTAAGGCCTGTGCAAAAAGTGTATTCAGAATTGACACTTAAAAGGAATTGCACATTAATACCGGCCTACACTGTGTCAAAATAGCCTCTACCCCTGCACTGAACCTAGATACGCTCTACCTGTCTGCGGGGGTTGGCACCCTATATTCCTGCGCAGTTGGCGCCCCCGCTCTAGTCGACTGTCCCTAATGCACCCTATATTTTGTAAAAAAGGTGCAAAAGCAAGCTAATAGCAAGAAAGAGGGCAAGGTAAGGTGCAAAAAACAGTGCAAAAACAAATACACATAAGTGCCCAGTAACAGCTCATATAGACTAATAACAGCTCATATAGGTAAATATATACATTACAGTACATGTAGGCAAGTATGTTCAACTCTCGACGCGTTTCCCCTATGTAGGTTCATCAGGAGACATACTCGTATTATAGTCAGATACAAAAGCATAGAAACTTATCTGACTGTAATCAGGGGATGATTCACTAGAGCGATCCGCCCTCTATTGCAGTGGGGAACGATGTCCATCCAACAACTACCGGACTGTATCAGCCTTATAGTAAGTGCCATTACCATACTTCTTATATCCTCATGTGGCTCCTGACCCACGCCAAAATAGAGCTTCCGGGTAGCGTTCACACTCAGTTGCACGCCGGTTCAGAGGTGGGACACAAAATGCGTTCCACATATCGCATGCGCTGTAACAAATAGACCGCACACGCGCATTTCCGCATTGCTACCATAATCCGGCTCAGAGGTGAAGCGCTGTGCGTTCCATTTAGCGCCTGTGCTAGGTGATACAATTTAAAGCGTTCCTTTGTGCAAGCGCAACACCAACAAACCCTTTACACCGATCATGAGTCAGAATCTGTGCAAACCTTTGCGATATATCAATAAGAATAAAGGTGATTTTCAATTATGCTACTTATATATTAGCCACTTACTAGCAAAAATGTTCACTCATCCACATTTAGGCCGTAATAATGACAATATTTCAAATCATATATTATAATATAGTTATAGATAATGGCCTTCTCCTATTCTGGACCAATGGGTCAACGGGTATGCAAACACCTATCCAGGACTTTTTAGGGAATTTAATGGCAAAATTATCACACAAAACAACCGAATTGCAGCTGATCATTTAGACCCTTTGGTTTACTGCTTTTCATTCGGAAAATCCATTTTGCTTCCTTCTGAAGTATGTGCCTATCCCAGTCTCCACCTCTTACTGATGGTATAACAACCTCTATCACAGAGAAACTACAGCAATTCAAATCACCCCCATGTACACTCCTCACATGGTTAGAGATGGAGGTATCCCTTCCATTCAAAATATCCCCGATGTGTTCCCCTATTCTTCTATGCAGCTCACGTTTAGTCTTGCTCACATAATCCATGGGGCAGCTACATTGAAAGCTAGATTGAAAGAGGTAGACAACACCCTCAGTTTTACAATTAGCAAAGTGTCTCATTTCATATGTTTTGTTTGTAGTGGAACTTACAAAAGTGCTGCCCCTGGAGATATACTTATGTAGCGCCCCCACTGCCGCAGGGCCGAGGGGTACCCGGTACCGGGCCTCTGAGTCTCTGCTCTGGGGTTGTCACGGTGGCTAGGCCCGGTCCGTGACCCTGCTGAAGGGCGTACAGTGATAGATGTGGGTAGATGATGGTGGTGAGGCTGTAGTGGTGCGGTGCAGTAAATAACGAGGACACCAAGTTGCAGTCTCTTTACCTCTTTACTGAAGATCTCTGGGTCCTCAGTCCGGAGTCCAGATATCCAGGCTGTGCAAGTCCGGTCGGTCCAATGGCACCTCCAGAGTTCTCTTAGCAGGTGGAAATCTGTGCCTTCCTTCTAGCGCTATGTGTTGCGGTCCTTCCCTGCTGTGCTTACGGAAAGTCCCCACAACTGTTGTGTCCGTTTCTTAAGTTCCCTCACAACTTGATTAGATGATGTTCTGCTAATTCTCCGTCCCTCCCTGATGTTACGGTTAGAACGGCACCCGTTTGACGGGTAGGCTCGGAGCTCTTCTGGGACCCTAGAGTCGCCCCTCTCCACTAGTTGCCCCCCAAGACTGTATAGGTGATTTAGGTGAGACAGCCCGCCTTAGGGTACCGTCACACATTGAAATTTTCATCGCTGCGACGGCACGATTCGTGACGTCGCAGCGATCGTATGATTATCGCTCCAGCGTCGTAGACTGCGGTCACACGGTGCAATCACGGCGCTGGAGCGATGCCGAAGTCCCCGGGTAACCAGGGTAAACATCGGGTTACTAAGCGCGGCCCTGCGCTTAGTTACCCGATGTTTACCCTGGTTACAAGCGAAGACATCACTGGATCGCTGTCACACACAACGATCCAGCGATGTCAGCGGGTGATCAAGCGACGAAAGAAAGTTCCAAACGATCTGCTACGACGTACGATTCTCAGCAGGGTGTCTGATCGCAGTAGCGTGTCAGACACAGCGATATCGTAACGATATCGCTAGAACGTCACGAATCGTAACGTCGTAGCGATGGAAATTTCAATGTGTGACGGTACCCTTAGACTGACTGTCCTGCCGCTGTTTAGAGTATTGCTTGAAGCTGAATATTGTAATACTCCCTCGGCGTTCCGGCCGCCGGTTGTGCGCCTCAGTAGGATGTTGCCTCAGTCTTACAGCACGACCCCTACTGGTATTCTCCTTCTTGCTTTGATCTCGTTTCTCACTCAGCACAATCTATCTCGCTTCCAATCCCTTCTTGGGCACCGCCGCTATACTGAGCAGGCACGGTCCCGTTACTTTCTCTCAAGTTGCCAAGTCTCTGTCAGGATCCCACCCCTGACAGAGACCCTACCGAATCTTCTCCCGCAACACCCTCTGCCACAAGGTGTTGCCTGGTTCCAACCCAGTCAGCTTTCTGTCTAACTTCCTGTGTCATGGTTCCCAATGGCAAGGGAACGTAAGAAACATATAAGTAACGAACGAGCTCTCGGGTGATGGAAACTCGAGTTGACCGTGAGCTAAATCTACCACACAACTAACAGTAGCCAGGGAGCATACCTACGGCTTCCTATATGCCACGTGCCAGCCGGAGGACTAACTACGCCTGGTAGAGGAAGAAACAGACCTGGCTTACCTCTAGGGAAATACCCCAAAAGATGATAGCAGCCCCCCACATGTAATAACGGTGAATTAAGAGGAAAAGACATACACAGTATGAAAGTAGATTTAGCAAAGAGAGGTCCACTTACTAGATAGCAGAAGGATACAAAAGAGGACTTCACGGTCAACTGAAAACCCTTTCAAAAACCATCCTGAAATTACTTTAAGACTCCTGTGTCAACTCATGACACAGGAGTGGCAATTTCAGCCCGCAAGAGCTTCCAGCTACAGAGAATTACAAAAACTGAAAACTGGACAAAAGGTACAAAACAAAAGGACAAAGTCCACTTAGCTGATCAGCAGACTAGTAGCAGGAACATGCAACCGAAGGCTCTGGTTACAATGATGACCGGCAAGGAAATGACTGGAGAGCAAGGCTAAATAGGAAACTCCCAAACACTGATGGAAGCAGGTGAACAGAAGAAGCAAAGTGCAAACAAGTCACCAGTACCACCAGCAACCACCAGGGGAGCCCAAAAAGCGGATACACAACATTCCTGCCTGACCCCCAGTTTTACCAGTGTGTGAGGAGTGGCCTAATGAATAGAACCCTTAGCTCCCCCTGGAGGCCCGGTGGTGAAATGTATTGGTGTCTGTGATACCTGATCAGATGAACTCCTTCAGTGCCATCAGACGTACCATAGCTCCCCTTAGTGGCGGAGCCACAGTACTGCAACGACCAGGACTCTGGGGCGCTGCACTTACAAAACTAACATTTACCACACTTAAAAGTACCGTTTTGCCGTCTCTCTAACCATGTGGGAGTTTTTTTGGGGGGACAGAAAGCACTATGTACCAATTGGTCTCGGATCGACCTCCCCCTTCTATATGTAATGGATGGGACATCAGGGATTACATCATTCAGATCCGGGTCCATCTTCAAAATGCCCCAATACTTTTTAATTGTCTCTCTCACCCTATGTGCCTGATCATCAAAGGTGCCTATAATTCTCAGATCATTTTTCTCCTCCTCCTTAGTCTTTTTTATAAGCAATGAAGACCTTTCCTTTGCACTTGAATACTTAAAGGCCTCATTAAGCACCCCCAAGGGATACCCTCTGTCCACAAATTTATCTCTCAGGTCCCTCACCTGATTAAAGAAACTGGAGTCAGTAGAGCAATTTCTCCTCGTCCGTAGGTACTGCCCCATTGGGATACCTCTTTTTAAACTTTTTGGGTGGTGGCTCTCCCAACGTAATAAGTTATTCGTTGCTGTTGGTTTATGGAAGGTTTCAGTCACTATACAACCAGTATTGTTCCTTGAGATCCTCAAATCAAGGAAATTAATGAATTCATATCTGAACTAATAAGTCAGCCTTAGACCAATCTCATTGTTATTTAATTCCTCCACAAACCTTGAGAATGATGCCATGCCCCCTGACCAGAGTATTAGTACGTCATCTATAAACCTGCCCCAGAATAATATCTGGGGCTTCCACCAATAGGCATCATCCTCACCAAAAACCAGCTGGTCCTCCCACCAGCCCAGGAACAGGTTTGCATACGTGGGGGCACAAGGGCTCCCCATCGCAGTGCCCCTGAGCTGGTGGAAGAAACCGCCTCCAAATGCAAAATAATTGTGTCTCAACACAAATTCAAGGAATCCCAAAACACACTGGTTATGTTGAAATAGGTGCGTACCCCTCGAACGCAGAAAATAACCGACTTCCTGTAATCCCTTACATACCATACAAGCTACCACTAATGAGCTGCAGAATAAGGTGACTCACCAGGAGCAGCAACTACAAGAGGCAGAGCAAAGGATATCTGAGGCTGAAGACAAAATCAACCAGCTAGAGAAGCAAGTTAATGATTTAAAGGGTACCTGTCACCCCCAAAATCGATGATGAGGTAAGCGCACCGCCATCAGGGGCTTAACTACAGCATTCTGTAATGCTGTAGATAAGCCCCAGATGTTACCTGAAAGAGGAGAAAAAGAGGTTATATTATACTCACGTCCCGCTGTGGTCCAGTCCGATGGGTGTCTCAGGTCCCCTCCGGCGCCTCCTATCTTCATTCCATGACGTCCTCTTCTGGTCTTCATGCCTCAGCTCCGGTGCAGGTGTACTTTGTCTGCCCTGTTGAGGGCAGAGCAAAGTACTATAGTGCGCAGGCGCCGGGCCTCTCTGACCTTTCCGGCGCCTGCGCACTGCAGTACTTTGCTCTGCCCTCAACAGTGCAGACAAAGTACGCCTGCGCCGGAGCCTCGGCGTGAAGACCAGAAGAGGACATCATGGAATGAAGATGGGAGGCGCTGTACCGGACCTGAGACGCCCATCGGAGCGGGACTGCCCCTGGGTGAGTATAATCTAATGCCTCTTTCAGGTAACATTGGCAGCTTATCTACAGCATTACAGAATGCTGTAGATAAGCCCCTGATGATGGTGAGCTTACCTCACCATCGATTTGGGGGGTGACAGGTTCCCTTTAAAGAAAAAAGAAACAGTCCTCATTAGTGTTGAGCATTCCGATACTGCAAATATCGGGTATCGGCCGCTATTTGCTGTATTGGAATTCCGATACCGAGTTCCGATATTTTTGCGATATCGGAAATCGGAAACGGAAGTGTGCGGTGCATATGGTTCCCAGGGTCTGGAGGAGAGGAGACTCTCCTTCAGGCCCTGGGATCCATATTCATGTAAAAAATATATAATAAAAATAAAAAATATTGATATACTCACCCCCTCCGGCGGACCCTGGACCTTAGCGGTGCCTCCGTTCCTAAGAATGCAGTGAGTGTAGGACCTGCGATGACATCGCGGCTTGTGATTGGTCGCGTGTGCGGTCACATGAGCGGTCACGTGACCAATCACAAGACCGCGACGTCATCGCAGGTCCTTCACGCCCTGCATTCTTAGGAACGGAGGCAGACGCTTGGACCAGTGACAGCCGGGGCCGTCGGAGGGGTGAGTATATCAATATTTTTTATTTTTATTCTTTATTTTATACATGAATATGGATCCCCGGGCCTGAAGGAGAGTTTCCTCTCCTTCAGACCCTGGGAACCATTCCAATATTTTGTGTCCCATTGATATGCATTGGTATCAGGTATCGGTATCGGCGATATCCGATATTTTTTGGATATCGGCCGATCCAATCCGATACCGATACCTTTGCATATCGGACGGTATCGCTCAACACTAGTCCTCATATACTATGGGTAAACTAGAGGACCTGGAAAACAGGTCCCGAAGAAATAACCTGGAATTAATAGGTCTCCCAGAATCAATAAATACACAACCCCTTAATGACATCTTTGAGGTGGAATTGCCAAAGGAATTGGGACTACCATATAAATGTAGAGTGGAGCGTACACACAGGATAGGCCCCCCAGAGAGTCTCCAAAACCTGGTAGAGGCAGAAATAAGCAAAACAACAAGGAAACACAGAGACAACGTCAGTCAGTGGCAAAGCACCTGAATTTCAAAGATAAGGAGGAAATACTCAGGGCTTATAAAGGGAGACGATGACCACTGATAATCCAGGGAAATCACTCCTCAAAGAACGGTACTCCTCAAAGAAGGGTAAAACTGGTGGGCTGGATAGAAAGTTAGGGAGAAGCTGGCTGGGCTTTGCCCAGGCAACACCTGTCAGTCAGACAGGGGGAAGGAGGAACATCGGAGCTGCAGACAGAGGGTCCCTGCAGGGCCGGCCCGAACGTATAGGTGAACTAGGTGGCCGCCTAAGGCGCCGACCCTAAGCGGGCGCCAGAGAAAAAATAGAAAAAATTATAAAAAATCTTTTCAAAAGGCAAAAGGTGTATGGAGCGGAGCTGAATGTGTATGAGGTGTATGGAGCGGAGCCGTGTGTGTATGAGGTGTACGGTGCGGAGCCATGTGTATGAGGTGTACGGAGCAGAGTCGTGTGTGTATGAGGTGTATGGAGTGGAGCTAAATGTGTACGAGGTGTACGGAGCAGAGCCGCGTGTGTACGAGGTGTATGGAGCGAAGCGCGTGTGTACGGAGCGCAGCCGCGTGTGTAGGAGTAGCTATGTGTGGCCATTATACGGTACGAAGTATCATGTGTGGCCAATATACAGTATGGAGCATCATGTGTGGTCATTATACAGTATGGAGCATCATGTGTGGCCATTATACAGTATGGAGCATCATGTGTGGCCATTATACAGTGTGGAGCACTTTTTTGTTTATAATTATTCTTTATGAAACAGTGTGATCAGCAGTGCTAAATGGGTGTGGTTGGGACGTGGATATGGGTGTGGCTAGTTATGAATGGGTGTGGTCAGAGGCGTGGCCTAAAATTTGCCGTGACGCGCTTTGCGCACCGCAAACTTTGTCCCTCTTTCCCATCTTCAAAAGTTGGGAGGTATGTTAAAAGTAGTAGGGGTGCAACAAAATAGTTTTGCCTAGGGCGCCATAATCTCTCGGGCCGGCCCTGGGTCCCTGACAGGGGTGGGATCCTGTCAGAGCCCTAGCTAGTCAGAAAGACACGGAGCTGCGCCTGCCCCACATGCGGCAGCATCCTAAGAAAGGACACGAAGAGAACTGTGTTGTAGAGGGTGAGAAACGAAGTCATAGCACAAGGAGAAAACACCAGAAGGAGTTCTGCCCTGCAATAGGCTGCCTCCTTCTGAGGCGCGTAGCCGGTGGTGGGAGTAATAGTCTCTACGCTTTACTTCAGAGACCAGCAGGACAGTCAATTCCAAGTTGGCTGCCCGACCTTAATACCTAAGAAGACACAGTGGCAACTTGTGGGGGTCTGGCGTCTCTAGGGTCCCTATAAACAAGCCTCAGGCCATCAGTCATACGGGTTTGTCCTATCCACACCATCTGGGGGACAGAGAGGAAGAAATAACATCTAGAACATCGACAACAGTTGTGAGGACCTTACCAAGAAGCTCAGCAGGGAGGTACTACAACACACAGGCGCTAGTGGAAGGCTACTGATTTCCACCTGGATAAGGGGACTCTGGATTTACCTTCAGACCGGCTGGACTCTGCCCACCCTGTGGTCTGTACCCTGGACTGTGGATGCTGAAGTCTTGAGTAAAAGGTAAAGAGACTGCAACCTTGTGTCCTCGTTCTTCATTGCGCCTCACATCATCCACCATCACCACCTACACTTCTGGGAAGCCCTGGGGATACACTTCACCTGTGGGAAGGCAGCGTCGGACTGGAGCACCTTGGGCCCACCAGAGAAAAACATTCTTGGGGCCCACCATGTAGCTACATAGAAATAAATACAAGACCACCAATTGTGTGGTAAAACTCGCTAATATCAGGGTATAATATAAGGTAGTACACGTCTTAATTATGTAGAAGGGGTTGGGGTAGCCCCCTCATAGAAAATAAAGTAGCCCCCTCATAGGGTACAATGTATCCCCGTCACAGAATATAATGTAGCCCCCCCATAGAATATAATGCAACCAGCCTCAGAGTATAACGCAGCCCCCTATAGGGTATAATGTAGCCCCCTTAGAGTATAGTGCAACCCCCCCTCATAAGGTATAATGCAACCCCTTCATGGAATATAATGTAGCCCCCTCATAGGGTATCACGCTGCCCCCTCTCATAGGGTATCATGCAGCTCACCCTCATAGGGCATCATACAGCTCCCCCCATAGGGCATCATACAGCTCCCCCCATAGGGCATCATGCAGCTCATTCCCCCCATAGGGTATCATGAGGCTCACTCCCCCCATAGGGCATCATGCAGCTCACTCCCCCATAGGGCATCATGCAGCTCACTCCCCCCATAGGGCATCATGCAGCTCACTCCCCCCATAGGGCATCATGCAGCTCACTCCCCCCATAGGGCATCATACAGCTCACCCTCCCCATAGGGCATCAGGCAGCTCACCCTCCCCATAGGGCATCATGCAGCTCACTCCACCCATAGGGCATCATGCAGCTCATTCCCCCCATAGGGTATCATGCAGCTCACTCCCCCATAGGGCATCATGCAGCTCACTCCCCCCATAGGGCATCATGCAGCTCATTCCCCCCATAGGGTATCATGCAGCTCACTCCCCCCATAGGGCATCATGCAGCTCACTCCCCCATAGGGCATCATGCAGCTCACTCCCCCCATAGGGTATCATGCAGCTCACTCCCCCAATAGGGCATCATGCAACTCACTCCCCCCCATAGGGTATCATGCAGCTCACTCCCCCCCATAGGGTATCATGCAGCTCACTCTCCCCATAGGGTATCAGGCAGCTCACTCCCCCCATAGGGCATCAGGCAGCTCACTCCCCCCAGTAAGGTATCAGGCAGCTCACTCCCCCCATACAGTATCAGGCAGCTCACTTCCCCCATAGGGCATCAGGCAGCTCACTCCCCCCGTAGGGTATCATGCAGCTCACCCCCCCCTTGCCCCATAGGGCATCATGCAGCTCACCCCCCCTTGCCCCATAGGGCATCATGCAGCTCACCCCCCCTTGCCCCATAGGGCATCATGCAGCTCACCCCCCTTGCCCCATAGAGCATCATGCAGCTCACCCCCCTTGCCCTATAGGGCATCATGCAGCTCACCCCCCCTCCCCATAGGGCATCATGCAGCTCACCCCCCTTGCCCCATAGGGCATCATGCAGCTCACCCCCCCTTGCCCCATAGGGCATCATGCAGCTCACCCCCCCTTGCCCCATAGGGCATTATGCAGCTCACCCCCCCTTGCCCCATAGGGCATCATGCAGCTCACACACCCCCTTGTCACATAGGGCATCATGCAGCTCACCGCCCCTTGCCCCATAGGGCATCATGCAGCTCACCCCCCTCCCCATAGGGCATCATGCAGCTCACCCCCCTTGCCCCATAGGGCATCATGCAGCTCACACCCTTGCCCCATAGGGCATCATGCAGCTCACCCCACCTGCCCCATAGGGCATCATGCAGCTCACCCCCCCGCCCCATAGGGCATCATGCAGCTCACCCCCCCTTGCCACATAGGGCATTATGCAGCTCACACACCCCCTTGCCCCATAGGGCATCATGCAGCTCACACACCCCCTTGCCCCATAGGGCATCATGCAGCTCACCCCCCTTGCCCCATGGGGCATCATGCAGCTCATCCCCCCTGCCCCATAGGGCATCATGCAGCTCACACCCCACCCCTTGCCCCATAGGGCATCATGCAGCTCACCCCCCCTTGCCCATAGGGCATCGTGCAGCTCACCCCCCCCGCCCCATAGGGCATCATGCAGCTCACCCCCCCTGCCCCATAGGGAATCATGCAGCTCACCCCCCCTTGCCCCATAGAGCATCATGCAGCTCACCCCCCTTGCCCCATAGAGCATCATGCAGCTCACCCCCCTTGCCCTATAGGGCATCATGCAGCTCACCCCCCCTTGCCCCATAGGGCATCATGCAGCTCACCCCCCTTGCCCTATAGGGCATCATGCAGCTCACCCCCCCTTGCCCCATAGGGCATCATGCAGCTCACCCCCCTTGCCCCATAGGGCATCATGCAGCTCACCCCCCCTTGCCCCATAGGGCATCATGCAGCTCACCCCCCTTGCCCCATAGGGCATCATGCAGCTCACACACACCCTTGTCACATAGGGCATCATGCAGCTCACCCCCCTTGCCCCATAGGGCATCATGCAGCTCACCCCCCCTCCCCATAGGGCATCATGCAGCTCACCCCCCTTGCCCCATAGAGCATCATGCAGCTCACCCCCCTTGCCCTATAGGGCATCATGCAGCTCACCCCCCCCCTTGCCCCATAGGGCATCATGCAGCTCACCCCCCCTTGCCCCATAGGGCATCATGCAACTCACCCCCCCTTGCCCCATAGGGCATCATGCAGCTCACCCCCCCTTGCCCCATAGGGCATCATGCAGCTCACCCCCCCTTGCCCCATAGGGCATCATGCAGCTCACACACACCCTTGTCACATAGGGCATCATGCAGCTCACCCCCCTTGCCCCATAGGGCATCATGCAGCTCACCCCCCCTGCCCCATAGGGCATCATGCAGCTCACCCCCCCTTGCCCCATAGAGCATCATGCAGCTCACCCCCCTTGCCCTATAGGGCATCATGCAGCTCACCCCCCCTTGCCCCATAGGGCATCATGCAGCTCACCCCCCCTTGCCCCATAGGGCATCATGCAGCTCACCCCCCTTGCCCCATAGGGCATCATGCAGCTCACCCCCCCTTGCCCCATAGGGCATCATGCAGCTCACCCCCCCTTGCCCCATAGGGCATCATGCAGCTCACACACACCCTTGTCACATAGGGCATCATGCAGCTCACCCCCCTTGCCCCATAGGGCATCATGCAGCTCACCCCCCCTCCCCATAGGGCATCATGCAGCTCACCCCCCTTGCCCCATAGGGCATCATGCAGCTCACCCCCTTGCCCCATAGGGCATCAAGCAGCTCACCCCCCTGCCCCATAGGGCATCATGCAGCTCAGCCCCCCTGCCCCATAGGGCATCATGCAGCTCACCCCCCTTGCCACATAGGGCATCATGCAGCTCACCCCCCCTCCCCATAGGGCATCATGCAGCTCACCCCCCTTGCCCCATAGGGCATCATGCAGCTCACGCCCTTGCCCCATAGGGCATCATGCAGCTCACCCCCCTGCCCCATAGGGCATCATGCAGCTCAGCCCCCCTGCCCCATAGGGCATCATGCAGCTCACCCCCCTTGCCACATAGGGCATCATGCAGCTCACCCCCCCTCCCCATAGGGCATCATGCAGCTCACCCCCCTTGCCCCATAGGGCATCATGCAGCTCACGCCCTTGCCCCATAGGGCATCATGCAGCTCACCCCCCTGCCCCATAGGGCATCATGCAGCTCACCCCCCCTGCCCCATAGGGCATCATGCAGCTCACCCCCCCTTGCCACATAGGGCATCATGCAGCTCACACACCCCCTTGCCCCATAGGGCATCATGCAGCTCACACACCCCCTTGCCCCATAGGGCATCATGCAGCTCACCCCCCCTTGCCCCATGGGGCATCATGCAGCTCATCCCCCCTGCCCCATAGGGCATCATGCAGCTCACACCCCCACCCCTTGCCCCATAGGTGTTATGACCTGGTGGGTACGGAGCGGTACTGAGATGACCTGGTGGGCAAAACCAATCATGGACTCGCTAAGGAGCAGCACTGAAATGACCTGGTGGGTAAAACAAGAATAGGACTAGCTCTGAGGAGGTGGTAACTTTACTGACCGCAATCCCTACTCCTAACACCAACACTAGAAATAGCCGTGGAGCGTTCCTATCTCTGCCTAGATGCCTCTGCGCAGCCTAAGAACTAGCTACCCCTGAAGATGGAAACGGAAAGCTATCTCGCCTCAGAGGAATCCCCAAAGGAAGATAGCCCCCCACAAATATTGACGGTGAGTGGAGAGGGAAAATGACAAACTCAGAAATGAAACTAGATTTTTTAGCAAAGGAGGCCAATACTATCTAAATAGACAGAGATAGAAAAGGCTACTGTGCGGTCAGTATAAAAACTAAAAGTCCACGCAGAGTTTACAAAAATAACCACCACACCGACTCACAGTGTGGAGGGGCAAATCTGCGACCCCAGAGCTTCCAACTAGCCGGAATAGTTCATAATGACAAGCTGGACAAAAGAGACATAAATTGAACCGAACAGAAGGTCATAAGCAGGGAAACACCCAAAAAGTAGCAGACTTATCTTAAGCTGAAAATGGACTGGCCAACAGAGAACTTCCAGGAAAGGACTGAATCCACAGGAAATACATTGACAGCTGGCATCCACTAAAGCCAAAAGCCCAGTTAAATAACAAGGCCAGGAAACCGATTAGTGAACGCAGCTGCTAAGTTCCACTTGAAACCACCAGAGGGAACCCAAGAGCAGAACTCCCAAAAATACCATTTGCAACCACAGGATGGAGCCCAAGAACGGAATTCACAACAGTACCCCCCCCCCCCCCTTGAGGAGGGTTCACCGAACCCTCACCAGAGCCCCCAGGCCGATCGGGACGAGCCAAATGAAAAGCACGTACCAAATCGGCAGCATGGACATCGGAGGCAAAAACCCAAGAGTTATCCTCCTGGCCATAACCCTTCCACTTGACAAGATACTGAAGTTTCCGCCTTGAACGACGAGAATCCAAAATCTTCTCCACCACATATTCCAGCTCCCCCTCAACCAACACCGGAGCAGGAGGGTCAACAGAGGGAACCATGGGCACCACATATCTCCGCAACAAAGATCTATGGAACACATTATGAATGGAAAACGAAGCTGGAAGGGCCAAACGAAAAGACACCGGATTGATAATTTCCGAAATCCTATAAGGACCAATAAAACGAGGTTTGAACTTAGGGGAAGAGACCTTCATAGGAACATGACGAGAAGACAACCAGACCAAATCCCCAACCCGAAGCCGGGGACCAACGCACCGATGGCGGTTAGCAAAACGTTGAGCCTTTTCCTGAGACAATGTTAAATTGTCCACCACATGAGTCCAAATCCGCTGCAACCTGTCCACCACAGAATCCACCCCAGGACAGTCCGAAGGCTCAACCTGCCCTGAAGAAAAACGAGGATGAAAACCGAAATTGCAAAAAAAAGGCGAAACCAAAGTAGCCGAACTAGCCCGATTATTAAGGGCAAACTCGGCCAACGGCAAGAAGGTAACCCAATCATCCTGATCAGCAGACACAAAGCATCTCAAGTAGGTTTCCAAGGTCTGATTGGTTCGCTCCGTCTGTCCATTTGTCTGAGGGTGAAACGCCGAAGAAAAAGACAAATTAATGCCCATTCTACCACAAAAGGACCGCCAAAATCTAAAAACAAACTGGGTACCTCTGTCAGACACAATATTCTCCGGAATACCATGCAAACGAACCACATGCTGGAAAAACAAAGGAACCAAATCAGAGGAGGAAGGCAACTTAGGCAAAGGTACCAAATGGACCATTTTAGAAAACCGGTCACAAACCACCCAGATGACAGACATCTTCTGAGACACAGGAAGATCGGAAATAAAATCCATGGAAATATGCGTCCAGGGTCTCTCAGGGATAGGCAAGGGCAAAAGCAACCCACTAGCACGAGAACAGCAGTGCTTAGCTCGAGCACAAATCCCACAGGACTGCACGAACGAACGCACATCCCGTGACAAAGAAGGCCACCAAAAGGACCTGGCAACCAAATCTCTGGTTCCAAAGATCCCAGGATGACCAGCCAACACCGAACAATGGATCTCAGAAATCACCTTATTAGTCCATCTATCAGGAACAAACAATTTCCCCACAGGACAGCGGTCGGGTCTATCAGCCTGAAACTCCTGAAGCACCCGCCGCAAATCAGGGGAGATAGCAGAAAGAATCACCCCCTCCTTGAGAATACCAGCCGGCTCACGGACTCCAGGAGAATCAGGCAAAAAACTCCTAGACAAGGCATCAGCTTTCACATTCTTAGATCCCGGAAGATACGAGACCACAAAATCAAAACGGGAGAAAAACAAAGACCACCGAGCCTGTCTAGGATTCAAGCGCTTGGCCGACTCAAGGTAAATAAGTGCAAATAATAGAATGGCGGCTGACAGCACTGCTGTAGAAAGTGGTTGCCCGTCCTAACTCCACAGGATCCAAATGGAGAAGTACATACCAAAAGTTCAAAGTGAAGGACAGCATCCAATCCAGGTGAAGATCATAAACGCTTTATTGTGCCATACATGCAACGTTTCAACCTCAGAGGGTCTTTATCAGATAAAGAGGTTGAAACGTTGCATGTATGGCACAATAAAGCGTTTATGATCTTCACCTGGATTGGATGCTGTCCTTCACTTTGAACTTTCAAGGTAAATCAGATTCTTATGGTCGGTCAAGACCACAACACGATGCTTGGCTCCCTCAAGCCAATGTCGCCACTCCTCGAATGCCCACTTCATAGCCAACAACTCCCAATTGCCGACATCATAATTACGCTCAGCAGGCAAAAACTTTCTGGAGAAGAAAGCACACGGCTTCAACACAGAGCCATCAGAGCTTCTCTGAGACAGAACAGCTCCTGCCCCAATCTCAGAAGCGTCAACCTCAACCTGAAAAGGGAGAGAAACATCTGGCTGACGCAACACAGGGGCAGAAGTAAAATGACGCTTAAGCTCCTGAAAGGCCTCCACAGCCGCAGAGGACCAATTCACCACATCTGCACCTTTCTTGGTCAAATCGGTCAGAGGTTTAAATAACCACAGTAGAAAAATTAGCAATGAAGCGGCGATAAAAATTAGCAAAGCCCAAAAATTTCTGAAGGCTCTTCACAGATGTGGGCTGAGTCCAATCATAAATAGCCTGGACCTTAACAGGGTCCATTTCAATAGCCGAGGGAGAAAAAATGAACCCCAGAAAAGAAACCTTCTGAACTCCAAAAAGGCACTTAGACCCCTTCACAAACAGTGTATTAGCACGAAGAATCTGAAATACCATCCTGACCTGCTTCACATGAGTCTCCCAATCATCGGAAAAAAACAAAATATCATCCAAATATACAATCATAAATTTATCCAAATACTCCCGGAAAATATCATGCATAAAGGACTGAAACACAGATGGAGCATTAGAGAGCCCGAAAGGCATCACAAGATATTCAAAATGGCCTTCGGGCGTATTAAATGCTGTTTTCCATTCATCACCCTGTTTGATGCGGACCAGATTATACGCCCCTCGAAGGTCAATCTTGGTAAACCAGCTAGCCCCTTTGATCCGAGCAAACAAATCAGAAAGCAAAGGCAAAGGGTACTGGAATTTGACCGTGATCTTATTGAGAAGGCGATAATCTATACAGGGCCTCAAGGAGCCATCCTTCTTGGCAACAAAAAAGAACCCCGCTCCCAACGGTGACGAAGACGGGTGAATATGCCCCTTCTCCAAGGACTCCTTTACATAAGTCCGCATAGCGGCATGCTCTGGCACAGACAGATTGAAAAGTCGACCCTTAGGGAACTTACAGCCAGGAATCAAATTAATAGCGCAACCACAGTCCCTATGAGGAGGCAGAGGACTGGATTTAGGCTCCTCAAATATATCCTGGAAATCTGACAAAAACTCAGGAACTTCAGAAGAAGGGGACGAGGAAATTGACATCAGAGGAATGTCACTATGTATCCCCTGACAATCCCAACTAGTCACAGACATAGATTTCCAATCCAGCACTGGATTATGTACCTGTAACCATGGAAACCCCAGCACAACCACATCATGCAAATTATGCAACACCAAAAAGCGAATATTTTCCTGATGTGCTGGAGCCATGTTCATGGCTAATTGTGTCCAGTACTGAGGTTTATTCTTGGCCAATGGCATAGCATCAATCCCCCTCAAGGGAATAGGACTCTGCAACGGCTCCAAGGAAAAACCACAGCGCTTGGCAAATTCCAGGTCCATTAAGTTCAGGGCAGCGCCAGAATCCACAAATGCCATTACAGAAAAGGACGACAATGAGCAAATCAGGGTAATAGACAAGAGAAATTTAGGCTGTAAAGTACTGATGGTAACCGACTTAGCAACCCTCTTAGTTCGCTTCGGGCAGTCAGAGATAGCATGAGTAGCGTCACCACAGTAAAAACACAGCCCATTCTGACGTCTGAACTCCTGCCTTTCTGCTCTCGTCAAAACTCTATCGCATTGCATAGGCTCAGAACTCTGCCCAGAGGACACCGCCATATGGTGCACCACCTTACGTTCACGTAAGCGCCGATCAATCTGAATGGCCAGAGACATTGATTCGTTCAAACCAGCAAGCGTGGGAAACCCCACCATAACATCTTTAAGAGCTTCAGAAAGCCCCTTTCTGAAAATAGCCGCCAGGGCATCCTCATTCCATTTTGTAAGCACAGACCACTTTCTAAATTTCTGACAATATATCTCTACTGCTTCCTGACCCTGACACAGAGCCAGCAACATTTTTTCTGCCTGATCCACAGAATTGGGTTCGTCATAAAGCAGTCCAAGTGCTTGAAAAAACAAATCTATATTGAGCAATGCAGAATTCCCTGGCTCAAGGGAGAATGCCCAGTCCTGCGGGTCGCCACGCAACAGAGAAATAACAATCTTCACCTGCTGAATGGGGTCACCAGAGGAACGGGGTCTCAGAGCAAAAAATAATCTGCAATTATTTTTAAAATTCAAAAACCTAGATCTATCCCCAGAAAACAAATCAGGAATAGGAATTCTAGGCTCAGAAACAGGAGTTTGAACAACATAGTCTTGGATACTCTGTACCCTTGCAGCGAGATGATCAACACGCGCAGACAGACCCTGAACCTCCATATCAGCACCAAGCTCCTGCACCATCCAAAAATCAAGGGGAAAAAAAAGGACAAAACAAGCAACACAAAGGAAAAAAAAAATGACTCAGAACTTTCTCTTCCCTCTTTTGAGATGCATTTAACACATTGTGGGCCAGCTGTACTGTTATGACCTGGTGGGTACGGAGCGGTACTGAGATGACCTGGTGGGCAAAACCAATCATGGACTCGCTAAGGAGCAGCACTGAAATGACCTGGTGGGTAAAACAAGAATAGGACTAGCTCTGAGGAGGTGGTAACTTTACTGACTGCAATCCCTACTCCTAACACCAACACTAGAAATAGCCGTGGAGCGTTCCTATCTCTGCCTAGACGCCTCTGCACAGCCTAAGAACTAGCTACCCCTGAAGATGGAAACGGAAAGCTATCTCGCCTCAGAGAAACCCCCAAAGGAAGATAGCCCCCCACAAATATTGACGGTGAGTGGAGAGGGAAAATGACAAACTCAGAAATGAAACTAGATTTTTTAGCAAAGGAGGCCAATACTATCTAAATAGAGATAGAAAAGGCTACTGTGCGGTCAGTATAAAAACTAAAAGTCCACGCAGAGTTTACAAAAATAACCACCACACCGACTCACGGTGTGGAGGGGCAAATCTGCGACCCCAGAGCTTCCAACTAGCCGGAATAGTTCATAATGACAAGCTGGACAAAAGAGACATAAATTGAACCGAACAGAAGGTCATAAGCAGGGAAACACCCAAAAAGTAGCAGACTTATCTTAAGCTGAAAATGGACTGGCCAACAGAGAACTTCCAGGAAAGGACTGAATCCACAGGAAATACATTGACAGCTGGCATCCACTAAAGCCAAAAGCCCAGTTAAATAACAAGGCCAGGAAACCGATTAGTGAACGCAGCTGCTAAGTTCCACTTGAAACCACCAGAGGGAGCCCAAGAGCAGAACTCCCAAAAATACCATTTGCAACCACAGGATGGAGCCCAAGAAGGGAATTCACAACAATAGGGCATCATGCAGCTCACCCCCCCTTGCCCATAGGGCATTGTGCAGCTCACCCCCCCGCCCCATAGGGCATCATGAAGCTCACCCCCCCCTGCCCCATAGGGCATCATGCAGCTCTCCCCACCCCCCTATACAACCAGGACTTAATAATAAAAAAAAAAAAAAAAAGCACAATACTCACCTCTCCTCCTCGCTTCCACACTGACTCCAGCAGCGGCTCTGCTCCGATGTCAGGAGCTGCGCTGCTGTCGGCCTCACACACAGCAGGTGCGCGATGAAGTGACGTCATCGTGCACCTGCTGTGTGTCAGCGGCGAGAGGAATCATGGGAGAGGGAGCGTCATCTGACGCTCTCTTCCCTATTAACGAGCGCTGGGGGGCGGCTTTGGTGCCGGGACCCCTGGCTTACCGCCCCATAGCGGCCGTGTGAGCTTGGGGCCCCTGAGGGAGCAGGGGGGGTGGGTCTTCCTGGTCTGCGGTCTCTGATAGCGGGCAGTGTTTAGCCACAATTTGCGGCAAACGCTGCCCGCTATTATAGTAAAATGAATTCACTCCTCCCCACGTCCCCATGGCGTGAAGCGTGAATATTCATTTCACTTTAGCTCCACTGGTACTGGGGGCCCCATAGCAGCTGCGTGGTGTGCGCTATTAGCGACACCCTACTTGCTGGGGGCCCCTGGAGCAGCAGGGGCCCTAGGCACTGCTGGCACTGTATGCCAGCAGTTGTCAGGGACTGGACCCACCGGAGAATCCTCCGGTTCTCCGGTGGGTCAGTCCGACGCTGTGAGAAGGTATACTATCTTGCTGCCATAACATCACCCCAGCGGACCCCTAAGCAGCGTCGGTCACCCTGACCGAATACCACAGGTGGTGTCACGAACACTATCCCTTTAAAGACCTTTCCCCATCTATCAAACGGACGTTCCCCTAGGGCCACGGATGGGGTCAGCCACCGTGACATCCCCTGAACTGAAGGACCCGGTGCCCAGTACCCCATTGCCCTATCCTGGGGGGCGCTCCAAAACCACAGAAATTGGAAGCAGCACACCATAGAAGAGTTAATTCGCGTGCAGTTTAATTGCCCATCTGGCGACGATTCAATTGAAAAAAGGTCCCCTTTTTTGGGGGACCGAAACGTTGCCAGATGGGCAATTAAACTGCACGAGAATTGACTTTACTATGGTGTGCTGCTTCCAATTTCTGTGGATATAGATAGATAGATCTATAGATTGATAGATATATCTATAGATAGATAGATAGATAATACCAAGCTCAATGTTTAGTAATTAACATAGTAAAATGGTACATAAAGAGTTAAATAAAGACACACACATGTAGCGCCCCCACTGCCGCAGGGCCGAGGGGTACCCGGTACCGGGCCTCTGAGTCTCTGCTCTGGGGTTGTCACGGTGGCTAGACCCGGTCCGTGACCCTGCTGAGGGGCGTACAGTAATAGATGTGGATGATGGGGGTAGTGTAGTGCCGGTCGCAGTCAATAACGAGGACACCAGGTTGCAGTCTCTTTAACTCTTTACTGAAGGTCTCAAAGTCCTCAATCCGGAATACGGTTAACCAGGCTGCGCAAGTCCGGCCAGTCCGATGGCACCTCCAGAGTTCCCTTTGCAGGTGGAAATCTGTGCCTTCCTTCTAGCGCTATGTGTTGTGGTCCTCCCCTGCTGAGCTTACAGGATAGTCCCCACAACTGTTGTGTCTGTTTCTCGTGTTCCCTCACAACTCGATTAGATAATCTTCTGCTAATCTTCCGTCCCTTCCAGGTGTTATGGTTGGGACGCACCCGTATGACGGGTAGGCTCGGAGCTCTTCCGGGACCCTAGAGTCGCCCCTCTCCACAGGTTGCCCCCTATGTCTGCGTAGGTGATTTAAGTGAGACAGCCCGCCTGTGACTGACTGTCCTGCCGTTGGTTTGAAGTATGGCTTAGAGCTCTGTACCTCCTCGGCGTTCCGGCCGCCGGTTGTTTACGCCTCAGTAGGATGTTGCCTCGATCTTACAGCACGACTCCTACTGGTATTCTCCTTCTTGCTTTGATCTCGTTTCTCACTCAGCACAATAAATCTCGCTTCTTGTCCTTTCTTAGGGCACCGCCGCTATGAAGTGCAGGCGCGGTCCCGTAGCTTTCTCTCTGTTTGCCAGGCCTCTGTCAGGATCCCACCCCTGACAGGGACCCTACCGAATCTTCCCCTGCAACACCCTCTGCCACAAGGTGTTGCCTGGTTCCAACCCAGTCAGCGTTCTCTCCTAACTTCCTGCCTGACCCCCAGTTTTACCAGTATGTGAGGAGTGGCCTAATGAATAGTACCCTTAGCTCCCCCTGGAGGCCCGACTGTGAAATGTATTGGTGTATGTGATACCTGGTCAGATGAACTCCTTCAGTGCCATCAAACGTACCATAGCCCCCCTTAGCGGCGGAGCCACAGTACTGCAACGACCAGGACTCTGGGGCGCTGCACTCCCCCCCGGTTAAATCCAGTACTCCGGGACTGGGAAGAAAACAACAATACATGTCAGCAAAAAGACATACAATTTTTGTGAGTGCAATAACAATAAGCATATTTGAACAGAGCTTCCCTTTATGGGAGGTGAGGACACTTGAATGTTACAAACATGGTAAAACACTTTTAAATAACTTACTATAAATAACTTTTCTTACCCAACCGGGTATTCTACTAAGTGCAAAATTTTTAAACATTAATTTAACATTGCCTTTAAGGATGTACACTCTGAATCCACTAAAGACCTTCTTATAACACATTATAAGGCTTAGGCAACTGTGCTACATTCTCCTACTTTACGTCTGCAGGACCGCCTGTCCTAACTGCTCCAGACCTACTGCCTCTCCTTTCTGTTACAGGACCGCTCCTTTCTGACCGAGCCTACTGTCCTTCCACTACTATACACAGTATAGAACATATCATTTTTCTTTCAGTTTAGGATCACTGATCCATCTCTGTATGGCTCCTAAGAGGACTCACCACTAACCCCTACGGGTTCACTTTCTGTCCTCATTCTTCTATTAACATTATTGAACATTTCTTACAATCAACTAATTGGTTACATTTAACTTTCACATATCAACATCATCAATACTTTCTTTTCAGGACATTATTGCCATCTAACCATCTTAAGGCAACACTGTACATAAGTGCAAGATGTGAACATCCCCTTTAAGAGGGGACCAAGTCTCTACGAGGTAGTGCAACTTCTCAAGCCGCAAGTCCGTATGCAGCAAGGACTCCAGTGCAAGTTCCAAAAACCGTATCTTCGCAAAGAGTCCGTCTTTTATATAAAACCAGTAGAGAGCACCTTTAAGAAGGTGCAAACTATATACAAGGAGTTTGTATCATGCATTGTTCATGATTCAGCAGTTCTTGATAACTTGTGCAAATGTAGAAAACAAACAAAAACAATAGGGATCCCGGGTCAACAAAGGGATCCCTTTAGGAGTAACCCTAGACGGGTTTTAGCAGCAAAACAGCAAGGAAAGACAATGAACTATTTACAGTCATTAAAGCATTTTTGCTTACTCAATCTTGTAGTGTAGGGGGTGGTCTTTGGTCCCCGGCCGATGCAGCACCTGTGCTGGTAGTTGGTCTCTCAGGTGCCATCAGATCAGCCGGTGTTTGGATTTGAAGGCTAACCCTGCTTGCAAGCTCGGCGGCTGCTACAAGGCGGACGGTGGTGATAGTAACGAGATCTGTCAAATCCGGATCAATCGGGGTCACGGCAACAGGTGACGCTCCCTCAGGCTCACACCGGTGGACGTTCCGAGCGCACCATCCTTGTGCGTTCCGGCGGCGAGTGTAGGTCACCTGATCCCCCCTTTGCAATGGGTCACCATCTCGACTGCAGCAGGGAGTTTTTACATTGTAGCTAGTAACGAAGACGTCAGTTGGTAGTCCCGGTTCCTGTATGGAGCCCCAACCCCTCTTCGGGTGGAAGGCTAGCACAGTCCCCCGCTTTACCACGTCGTTCCTGTTGTGCGCAGGCTTCCTGCGTTGCGTCTTCGGCATATCAGATTGTTCTGTTTCATCTCGGTTTTTCCAGTGTTGGATCAGACATTGTTTATAATGTTCCAAAGTGAGCACAGCAAGGGTGAGGCTCTCCCCCAGAGCTCCATACGGCTCGTTCCAGGGGGTGTCCCACCGGAGGATCACCCCGTCTGGGCCCACATCTATGGGTTCCCCCATCTTGGTCAGTAGGGGAGGTACCAGCTTCCCCATCACTTCGGGGGTGAGGACCACCCGTTCTACCGTAAAGGCGCGGTTATTGTTGCTGGGGTGAGGAACGGTCACAGGAGCGGGATCGGTCAGGGGAGCCGGATCGGTCGGGAGAGCAGAATCGGCCGGGGGAGTAGGGGTGCCGTCCATACCTGCGCCTGATGTGATTCCACCGATGTCGATCTGTTCCGTTGACGAGGACACTGGAATCGGCTGCAGCCCAGACCGCGGCTCTTCCGGAGTGGCCTCTTGATGCGGCTCCGCCCTCCATGGCTCCGTGGCTGGGATAGGTAGGCTCGGCTCCTCCACTGGCGGCTCCCAGGAGTTCAGGTCCTTCACGGGCGGTGGACGCGAGTCCGTCCCTGATGGGTGAGGGCAAGCCGGGATCACCTCGCTGTTGCGCGGGCACTTGTTGCTCATCGTCGCTGTCTGGCATTCGGCGGCAATGCATGCACCTGGCTCCGCCATTTCTCCGAGGTCGGGCTCCTTCTTCACCTCGTTCCCGCCGTTGCAAATCAGGGGGCGGTTCTCCTCTGCTGCTGGGTAGGTCATCCTGTCGCAGCAGGAGTCGGAGGGGGCGGTCGCTACTTCTGGCGCCGCTTTGGTAGTCTCCTCCCATGGCACGCCCTTCTTCTCCCTCTGCGCTCCCTGTGGCGCTGCAATGGCGGCGAATTTTGGCGGGAACTTTTGGCGGTAAATGGCACAGCACAGTCTTTGCAATAAAGTACAGTCCAAGCACAGTAAATCACAGTTCCAAGGCACACATGACCTGATTCTTCAGGCTTAAGTAGATCCTGTTCGTGACGCCAAGTTGTAGCGCCCCCACTGCCGCAGGGCCGAGGGGTACCCGGTACCGGGCCTCTGAGTCTCTGCTCTGGGGTTGTCATGGTGGCTAGACCCGGTCCGTGACCCTGCTGAGGGGCGTACAGTAATAGATGTGGATGATGGGGGTAGTGTAGTGCCGGTCGCAGTCAATAACGAGGACACCAGGTTGCAGTCTCTTTACCTCTTTACTGAAGGTCTCAAAGTCCTCAATCCGGAATATGGTTAACCAGGCTGCGCAAGTCCGGCCGGTCCGATGGCACCTCCAGAGTTCCCTTTGCAGGTGGAAATCTGTGCCTTCCTTCTAGCGCTATGTGTTGTGGTCCTCCCCTGCTGAGCTTACTGGATAGTCCCCACAACTGTTGTGTCTGTTTCTCGTGTTCCCTCACAACTCGATTAGATGATCTTCTGCTAATCTTCCGTCCCTCCCAGGTGTTATGGTTGGGACGCACCCGTATGACGGGTAGGCTCGGAGCTCTTCCGGGACCCTAGAGTCGCCCCTCTCCACAGGTTGCCCCCTATGTCTGCGTAGGTGATTTAAGTGAGACAGCCCGCCTGTGACTGACTGTCCTGCCGTTGGTTTGAAGTATGGCTTAGAGCTCTGTACCTCCTCGGCGTTCCGGCCGCCGGTTGTTTACGCCTCAGTAGGATGTTGCCTCGATCTTACAGCACGACTCCTACTGGTATTCTCCTTCTTGCTTTGATCTCGTTTCTCACTCAGCACAATAAATCTCGCTTCTTGTCCTTTCTTAGGGCACCGCCGCTATGAAGTGCAGGCGCAGTCCCGTAGCTTTCTCTCTGTTTGCCAGGCCTCTGTCAGGATCCCACCCCTGACAGGGACCCTACCGAATCTTCCCCTGCAACACCCTCTGCCACAAGGTGTTGCCTGGTTCCAACCCAGTCAGCGTTCTCTCCTAACTTCCTGCCTGACCCCCAGTTTTACCAGTATGTGAGGAGTGGCCTAATGAATAGTACCCTTAGCTCCCCCTGGAGGCCCGACTGTGAAATGTATTGGTGTATGTGATACCTGGTCAGATGAACTCCTTCAGTGCCATCAAACGTACCATAGCCCCCCTTAGCGGCGGAGCCACAGTACTGCAACGACCAGGACTCTGGGGCGCTGCACACACACACAAAATCTGCGTTAGGCCAGGGTCACACTTGCCAGAATGTCGCACGAGTCTCATACCATAATACCCGGCACTGCCGCTGGCACTCGGGACCTGAGCGCAGCCCCACGCTCCGGTCCCGAGTGCCGGTTGCAATGCCAGGTATTGATGCAAAAGACTCGTGCAAGTTTCTCACAAGTGTGACCCCGGCCTTAAACGCAATATCTGTTTAGTTTCTAAAAAAAATTGAAAAAAAATGGTGTGGACTCCTGCACAATTTTCTGCGCCAGCGACTAGGTGCCGATGTTTATAGCCTGGGAAGGGGTTAATACCCATGGATCTTCCCAGGCTATGAACATTAGCCTACAGATGTATATTTAGCCTTTACTGGCTATTAAAATAGGGGGACCCCTCCAAAAAAAACAACGTGGGGTCCCCCCTATAATTAATAGCCAGAAAAGGATATGCAGACAGCTGTGGGCTGATATTCATAGTCTGGGAAGGATATTTCCCCCCCCCCCGGCTACAAACAACAGCTCACAGCCACCCCAGAAATGGCATAGTGGTGGCATATGGGGTAATAGTTGGGGGTTGATGCCACCTTTGAATTGTAAGGTGACATCAAGCCGGCTTATTAATGGAGCTGCGTCAATAAGACACCTATCCATTACTAATCCTATAGTTGTTAATGGGTTAAATAAACACACATCCAGAAAAAAGTACTTTAATTGAATAAAACACTACACAGTTTTGCCATCTTTATTGTTCTGCTAATCCATGCGACGCCCTCGATCTCCTGAAAAAAAAAATGAAAAAAAAAAATAAACGAACACAAATACGCCCTGGTCCGACGCAGTCCATTTAATAACGACTGTCCCACGACGATCTCCCCTATAGAGCTGTCACATCAGGAGAAGCTCTATAGGGCTCCAGTGACACACTGACAGGAGACAATGGCTCCTGCAGTGCATCACTGAAGAGCTTACCTGAGTTCAGTCTCTCACTTTCCGGCAACGCTGCATGAGAATTTTCACAAGTGACAGTATGAACTATACTGTACTCACGGCGGAGAGATACAGTGTGGAAGTATACCTTCTGTCATTGTATCACTAGAGCCCTTGGAGAGGGGTCGCATCTGCCGATGTGACAGCTCTCCATGGGAGATCATCGTGGGACATTCGTTATTACATGGATTACATCGGATCAGGGAGTATAATGTTGGTTTATTATTTACATTTTTTTTTACAGATGATCCAGGGCTTCGGGGACTAGCTGTATGGTGAGTATATACTGTATGTTTTATGTACTGTAAGTATTGTATGTCTATATGTATGTACTGTATGTGTGCATGTTTTTTTTTTTTTACAATTGAACACAGTAGCTGGATGATGGGACTACTACTGTTCCATCATCGGGCTACCTGTCACTGTAGCAGGCATAATCGGATGGGACTAGCAGTCCCATCGGACGATGCCTGCCTACACAGAGACCTGAACGCACACTGTCCCGCACACCCACGCACACAGACACACACAGCCCCGCACACAGACACACACAAACACAGTCTCCACCCATAATCCGCCCACACAATCTTTCCCCTCCTGATCTGCAGCATTTCTCGCAGGCACATCTGTGGCAAATCTGCAGATCTTTTTAAAATCTGAGATATTGCTACGGATTGGCCTGACAGAATGGAAGTCGATGGGTGTAGAAACGCTGCAGACCCGCAAAAAGAATTGACATGCTGCGGGAAAAAAAAGCTGCAATTCTGCACATTTTTTTCCGCAGCATGTGTACACCAAATGCCAATTTCACATTGACTAACATTGCTTGTGCACTACACTGCGGATTTGATGCAATTTCGCGAGTCCAAAAATGCTGTAAATCCGGATAAAAATCTGCAACGTGCCCACATAGCCTAAATGTTGTTGGAAAAATGAGAAATCGCTGGTCAACTTTTAAACCTTATAACTTCCTAAAGAAAAAAAATTTGGTTCAAAAATTGTGCTGATGTAAAGTAGACATGTGGGAAATGTTACTTATTAAGCATTTCGTGTGACATACCTCTGTGATTTAAGGGCATGAAAATGCAAAACCCCCCAAAAAATAATTAGTGACCAATATAGCCACCTTTCTTTATGATGACACTCAGCAGCCTCCATCCATAGATTCTGTCAGCTGCTTGATATGTTTACGATCAACATTGCGTGCAGCAGCCACCACAGCCTCCCAGACACTGTTCCAAGAGGTGTACTGTTTTCCCTCCCTGTAGATCTCCTTTTTATCAGGGACCACAGGTTCTCTATGGGGTTCAGATCAGGTGAACAAGGGGGCCATGTCATTATTTTTTCTTCTTTGAGACCTTTACTGGCCAGCCACGCTGTGGAGTAGTTGGAGGCATGTGATGGAGCATTGTCCTGCATGAAAATCATGTTTTTCTTGAACAATACCGACTTCCTCTTGTACCACTGCTTGAAGAAGTTGTCTTCCAGAAACTGGCAGTAGGTCTGGGAGTTGAGCTTCACTCCATCCTCAACCGAAAAGGTCCCACAAGTTCATCTTTGATGATGCCAGCCCATACCAGTACCCCACCTCCACCTTGCTGGCGTCTGAGTGGAGCTCTCTGCCCTTTACTGATCCAGCCTCTGGCCCATCCATCTGGCCCATCAAGAGTCACTCTCATTTCATCAGTCCATAAAACCTTTGAAAAGTCAGTCTTAAGATATTTCTTGGCCCAGTCTTGACGTTTTATCTTATGTTTCTTGTTCAAAGGTGGTCGTTTTTCAGCCTTCCTTACCTTGGCCATGTACCTGAGTATCGCACACCTTGTGCTTTTTGATACTCCAGTGAAGTTGCGGCTCTGAAATATGGCAAAACTGGTGGCAAATGGCAGCTTGGCAGCTTCACGCTTGATTTTCCTCAATTCATTTTGCGCCTTTTTTGCCCAACACGCTTCTTGTTTGTGACTCTATTGGCTATTTGCCCTGAAACGCTTAATTGTTCGGTGATCACGCTTCAAAAGTTTGGCAATTTCAACACTGCTGCATCCCTCTGCAAGACATCTCACAATTTTGGACTTTTCAGAGCCCGTCAAATCTCTCTTCTAACCCATTTTGACAAAGGAAAGGAAGTTGCCTAATAATTAAGCACACCTTATATAGGGTTTTGATGTCATTAGACCACACCCCTCCTCATTACAGAGATGCACATCACCTGATTTACCTAATTGGTAGTTGGCTCTCAAGCCTGAACAGCTTGGAGTAGGGCAATATGTATAAAAAGTGTCATGTGATCAAAATACAACTTGCCTAATAATTCTGCACACAGTATAGAATATGATAATTACACAAAATGTATTATATAAGACACCAGCGCCACCTAATGGGCAAAACATGCAAGACACCAAAAAGCATTGTTTCATCGGTTAGTTTGTGCCTACAGCAGTGACTTATTAGGCCGGCGTCACACTAGGCGTAAGACAATACGGTCTGTTTTTTACGGCCGTAATACGCAGAAATGTTCCCAAAATAGTGATCCGTATGTCATCCGTAGGCAGGGTGTGGCAGCGTATTTTGCGCATGGCATCCTCCGTATGTAATCCGTATGGCATCCGTACTGCGATATTTTCTTGCAGGCTTGCAAAACCGACATCTAATGGATTTATGTGCTCAAATGTACGTTAAAACATATATACAATATATATATATATATATATATATATATATATATATATGTCATTGAGACACACACATACATATATATATATATATATATATATATATATATATATATATATATATATATATATATATATATATATACTGTATTTATAAATTCAGCGCGAGATATGTGAAAAGCCGGTAATTCAATTGCCGGCTTTTTCTTTCTCCTTCCCAAACCCGACAGGATATGAGACATGGTTTACATACAGTAAACCATCTCATATCCCTTTTTTTTTTTGGGCATATTCCACACTACTAATGTTAGTAGTGTGTATGTGCAGAATGTGGGCGCTGTAGCTTGTAAAATAAAAGGTTAAATGGCGGAAAAAATTGGCGTGGGCTCCCACGCAATTTTTTCCACCAGAGTGGTAAAGCCAGTGACTGAGGCCAGATATTAATAGCCTAGAGAGGGTCCATGGTTATTGGCCCCCCCTGGCTACAAACATCTGCCCCCAGCCACCCCAGAAAAGGCACATCTGGAAGATGCCTATTCTGGCACTTTGCCACTCTCTTCCCACTCCCGTGTAGCGGTGGGATATGGGGTAATGAAGGCTTAATGTCACCTTGCTATTGTAAGGTGACATTAAGCCAGATTAATAATGGAGAGGTGTCAATTATGACACCAATCCATTATTAATCCAATAGTACGAAATGGTTAATAAAACTCACACACATTATTTAAAAGTATTTTAATGAAATAAAGACACAGGTTGTTGTAATATTTTATTATACTGGTAATCCACCTGAAGACCCTCGTCCTGTAACAAAGGAAAAATAAAAACTCAACAATATCTCATACCTTCCGTCGCTCAGGTCAAGTCCCACAAAGTAAATCCATCTGAAGGGGTTAAATCATTTTACAGCCAGGAGCTGTGCTAAAGCAGTGCTCGTGGCTGTAAAACCCCCGGGAATGAATGGATTGCAGGGGAATGACCTGTAGTTACCTTGAGTTGCGGTGAGGCGCCCTCTGCTGGATGTCCTCATGAACTGGAGCCTGGTAAAAGTTCCCACGCTTGGGTTCGTATGAGGACATCCAGCAGAGGGCGCATCACCGCGACTCAAGGTAACTACAGGTCACCTTGTTTTCCATTCATTCCCCGGGGTTTTACAGGCACGAGCACTGCTTTAGCACAGCTCCTGGCTGTAAAATGATTTAACCCCTTCAGATGGATTTACTTTGTGGGACTTGACCTGAGCGACGGAATGTATGAGATATTGTTGAGTTTTTATTTTTCCTTTGTTACAGGACGAGGGTCTTCAGGTGGATTACCAGTATAATAAAATATTACAACAACCTGTGTCTTTATTTCATTAAAATACTTTTAAATAATGTGTGTGAGTTTTATTAACCATTTCGGACTATTGGATTAATAATGGATAGGTGTCATAATTGACGCCTCTCCATTATTAATCTGGCTTAATGTCACCTTACAATAGCAAGGTGACATTAAGCCTTCATTACCCCATATCCCACCGCTACACGGGAGTGGGAAGAGAGTGGCCAAGTGCCAGAATAGGCGCATCTTACAGATGTGCCTTTTCTGGGGTGGCTGGGGGCAGATGTTTGTAGCCAGGGGGGGCCAATAACCATGGACCCTCTCTAGGCTATTAATATCTGCCTCAGTCACTGGCTTTACCACTCTGGCGGAGAAAATTGCGCGGGAGCCCACGCCATTTTTTTCCGCCATTTAACCCTTTATTTTACAAGCTACAGTGCCCAAATTTTGCACATACGCACTACTAACATTAGTAGTGTGGAATATGCAAAAAAAAAGGGATATGAGATGGTTTACTGTATGTAACCATGTCTCATATCCTGTCGGGTTTGGGAAGGAGAAATGAAAAGCCGGCAATTGAATTACCGGCTTTTCTCTAACACCGGTGCGTATTTCTCGCAAGTCACACGCATGGTCCGTGTGTAATCCGTATTTTTCTTGCCCCCATAGACTTTCATTGGCGATTTTTTTGCGCAATACGGTGACAAACGCAGCATGCTGCGATTTTGTACGGCCGTACAAGACCGTATATTACGGATGCGTAATATACGGCAGATAGGAGCTGGGCCATAGAGAATCATTGGGCCGTGTGTAATGCGTATTTTACGGACGTAGTTTATGCGCTCATACGTCTGTAAAACTCGCTAGTGTGACGCCGGCCTTAGTGAGAGGAAAATCTCTATCACTAAATGTATAATCAGAAGGTGCACGGTACTGCTGACACCATGGCTCATCCAAGGAAAAATATATAATAAGAGATGAGAGAACCATAACCATATACAGTCATGGCCAAAAGTGGTGGCAGCATTGAAATTGTCCCAGAAAATGAAGTATTTCCTGCAGAAATGTGAAATTACATCCAATTTGCCTTTTTCATGTTTTTTGCATTGCTGCAATACACACAATGGAAATACACATACAGCTCCACTCCGCACACCTCGTACACACACATCTCCGCTCCGTACACCTCGTACACTCATGGCTCTGCTCCATACACCCCGTACACACACGGCTCCGCTCTGTACACCTTGTACACACACATCTCCGCTCTGTACACCCCGTACACTCACGGCTCCACTCTGCACACTTGGTACACTCACGGCTCCGCTCCGTACACCTTGTACACACACGGCTCCGCTCCATACACCTCGTACACACACGGCTCCACTCCGTACACCTCGTACACACATGGCTCTGCTCCGTACACCTCGTACACACATGGCTCTGCTCCGTACACCTCGTACACACACGGCTCCGCTCCGTACACCTTGTACACACACGGCTCTGCTACATCCATTCTGTAACCCCCTCCTGACCCCACACAGAAACTTCCCCTCATCCAGCACCATGACAACCAGCACAGCAGAGTCCTGCATACACTGAGGCCCCTGATCATGTGACCCCTGACTCCTCCCCTCCTGTGACCTCATCACAGGTCCTGTGCACACAGGTTTCCCTCCTGAGAAGCCAGTGATGGACCTGAGAGGACAGGTGAGTTCTTAGAGGGGAATTATCTCAGTCCAGCCAGGACTCATTTCTGCAGAAAATAACACAATGTTATCTAGAGCACCGATTCCAGAGCACATTCCCCATTTTTTCCAACTTCTACACTACCTCAGATAAAAAGTGACATAGTGCCGCCCTGCACAGTAACAGAACCCCTTCAATTCATCATTTGCTCTCCCATACTTTCAATACAGAATTATTTGATGTCCCCCGGTCTCAATTCATAATCATTGGCTTGCTCCCACCCCCAACACATCATAATTTTCTCTCCCTCAGCTTCAGTACATCACTTACTCTCCTCCTCCCCAATTCATTATTTGCTTTTCCCCACCCTCAGTTCATCATTCTTTGTTCTCACCTCCCCCCACCCTCATTATATCATTTGCTGTCCCCCACTCCCAATTCATCATTATTTGAATGTCTGTATGAGCTGAAAGAACTCTTTTTTTATGGATCTGAAATAAATCATATAGTTTTTTATAAATGGACGTACATATGATGGATGCTCAGGTCAGTGCTCTTAGAGAGAAGGATACTTATATGATAAAGTCTTCAAGAATATTAGGACTAATTAAGGGATATAAAAGAATTGTCCAAAGGAAAAAAGTGTAAGGCCGGGGTCACACGAGTGATGATTTTCTCATGCGAGAGAATTGGCTCAATTATGGTGCCGTGTTAAAGCCCAGATATTGTCCAATTAGCCTCTGATGTTGGAGTCCGGCCTCAAATACTTATTTCTTGTAATACTGTGGCAGTTTTGCATACTTCTACATATACTGTGCTTGTGATATGTATAAAAATATATATATATATATATATATATATATATATATATATATATATATATATATATTAGTGTGTTTATGCTATATGATCTCTCTGGAAGGTGAATCTGTTCCTCAGCTATAAATCCTGATGAGCAGTGTCCTGCTGACCCCCTGGCCCCCTGCAGAGAAGGATAAGGCTGATGCCCCTTGACAGGATACCACAGCTCAATTCTGAAGACTGGCATTTTTCAGAGCAAATGACACCTGTGGGAATCTTGAGAGGGGGCCTGCCTCCTGCCTCCTGCAGGTCAGCAGCCTTATCCTTCTCTGCAGGAGGTGCTCTTATCAGGATCTATAACTGACACATAGACAGGGGTCAGGACACAACAGTGTCCTCAGTGAGTGGCTGCTATGCTGATAGTATGGCTGACACTGTCACTGAGCACACCGGCCGGCTCACTGAGGAAGTGTCTGCTGCATGTGTGGACTGGAGCCTGTCAGGACACCCTCCATACACTTCACCAGCACAGGATCAGACAGTCACCCGGTGGGGCTGCGCTGCTCACTGACTCACTGACTGTGGTAGGGCACACGAGATGCGTGTGTTCTTGCCTTAATTGTGTGCCGCCAAATTGTATATTGGAGTTTTACGGCCGGAGTAATCACAGGACATGGACAATGAGTCGTGTCTCAAATGAATTGTGGTTTATTGGTTGAAATGTCTGCAAGAGTTTTTTTTTGTATATCTTTACAATCAAATATATATCAAATACATATCCTTAACTACTGTGACTGGGGGAGAATACTGCACGATTGCAGGCTCAGCGGGGATTAGATGGTGGAGACTGCCCAACTGGGGTCCCACCCTCCTGTGGCTGAGCTCTGGCTGCCTCTCCAAACTGTCTGTCACAATGACGCTTCTCCTCCTGCTCCCTCCACACAGCTCCGGATTATGAAAACTCTGACACAGGGCCCTCTCAGCTCACGGGTCCCATACACTAGTAAGGGCTCCTACTTACTTGTGCGAGACTCAGATGGCGGCCCTGCCACATTGCGATAGTCATTCAGGGAATCTAGGAAAGTAGCCTTGGGAACCGGAACCGGGCAGGACATAACACTGGTAACCTCAGTGATTATAGACTCCAGGTAAACAGGTACTGTAAGACAGTACACAGCTGGTTTGCATACACGTTAAGGACACGTGTACTGAGACCGTCTGGCCTTGCTGCTTTGCCTATGTCTAGTTTCCAAAACTGTCTCATCACATCACTTTGGGAAACTCTGAAATCAGTCCATGAGGACAAAGTCCTCTCCCCTCTGTACTAGACTGTCAATGATATTTCACTGTATTGTGTGTGGGTGTTTGTGAATGTGTGTGTGTGTGTGTGTGTGTGTGTGTGTATATATATATATATATATTAGTAAATTGTCTACATATATACAGCACCAGAGAGTCAGTAGTGCTCTAATATAATACTGTTACATCATCTTCTTCCCATTCAGGTCCCTACAACATCGGATCCTCTCGGTGGAGATCTTCTATTCTCCTGAGTGACCCTACAAGGATGGATAGGGACAGGGACAAGATGGCGGAGAGGATATTACACCTCACCCTAGAGATCCTCTTCCGGCTTACTGGAGAGGTGAGAGATTCTGATGACGTCACATTACATCATTCTTATCTATGGGAATAACAGATGGACAGAACTGGAGAGGTGAGGACTCTGGAAATGTCTGTAGTGAGGTTTATTAATGTGTCTCTCCATAACCAGGATTACACAGTAGTGAAGAAGACCTCTAGTGAGCACTGTCAGGACCCTGTGTCTGAGGGATGGGGAAGACCCCTGAGCCCAATCATGGGGCCTCCACCTCACCCCCTGATACATGAGGACATCAATGACCAGAAGATCCTAGAACTCACCTACAAGATGATTGAGCTGCTGACTGGAGAGGTGACACTGCTGGGAATGCTGGGACATTATACAGTAACACTATGGAGGGATCGGGGGGATGACGGTATCATTGTATGTGTCAGGTTCCTATAAGGTGTCAGGATGTCGCCGTCTATTTCTCCATGGAGGAGTGGGAGTATTTAGAAGGACACAAAGATCTCTACAAGGACATCATGATGGAGGTTCCCCAGCCCCTCACATCACCAGGTAATAGGCAGGACTAAATACACACGGCCTATAATTATCTGTATGTAAAGAATGAATTCGGTCCCTGTATGTGTTTCCTCTAGTTCTATCCAGTAAGAGGACAACACCAGAGAGATGTCCCCATCCTCTCCTTCCACAGGATTGTAAGCAAGAAAATCCCAATGTTCTTCAGGATCATCAGGTAGATGGAGAGAAGATATTATAAAATCTCCCTAATGTGTAGAAAGCTGTGAAGATCTTGTCTTCAGGCTTGATTTTACCATCAGTAATTTACACTGAACTGTCGCTTTATTAGAGACATCAGAATTTTTCTAATATAATTTTTCGTGAATGGAAATGTGACCAGTGACTCCAGAGTGCAGCAGGAAATCCAGTGATCAGTTTTCTGTGGACATTTGCAATGAGAATCTACAGTATAATGAATTAAAGAAATCAGAGGGATTTGGTAAGAGATGTTCTAAGAACAGGCGGTGCAGAGTCATGTCCTGCAGCTGAATACAACGCTGGATCTACAACTATAGTGACTGAAGAAACAGCTCTTCAGCACAGGAGCTTACCTAGGCTTTGTGGCCAATGGTCAACTAAGGCTGCTTTCACACATCAGGTTTTTTGTTTCAGGCACAATCCGGCAGTTTTAGAAAAAAATGGATCTGTTTTTTTTTTTTACGCCGGATACGTTTTTTCCACATAGAGTTGTATTAGCGCCGGATTGTGCCTGAAGGACATGCGTTTCATCCGATTTGTGCCGGATCCGTCCATTCAGGCTTTTTTGCCAGACACAATAAACGTCTACTGCAACGTTTTTTCTGCGCGGCGAAAAAGCCTGAAGGTCTCTCTCCGTCTCCCTCTCCCCCGGATCCAGCTAAAAATCGGATCCGGTGCATCAGTGTTTTTCAAAATTTACGCCGGATTTGTTTTGCAAATTTGCCGGATTGTGCCTGAAACAAAAAACCTGATGTGTGAAAGCAGCCTAAGTTCATCCTTTTCTAGCAGAAGGACACTTACGGCAGGGCAATGCTCGATGCCACAATGGTCGTATTGTCATGATTGCTTCTAGGAACATGACGGTACATTTTTTTTTTATTCTTACCCGGCCCTTATAGTGTTCAGATCTTAATCCTAAGGAACATCTGCTTTACAAGTAAGAATGACTTGATCAGTTTTCTGTAGACACTTGCAATGACAAACTACATTAAATCACAACACATGATACCGCACTTGAGGGTGTATGTTTAAAACTGAATACTGAACCATAATAATACAAAATAATGGAAATAGCCTCTCAGTTGGATGGTATGTTGAGCCCCTTTAATTGTGGCTTAGTTGCTGATTGAGGCCACTAAGGTTGGCCAGTTTGGACAGGTACCGAGAAAAAAAACAATGCCCAAGATGTGGTTACAGAGGAAGCAAACTTGGGCACGTATGGCCAATCACTTACCCTAGTAATAGTAAGTCTCCGCTTGCAGAGTTTAATCTGGGCGTGTAGATTGCAGTGAGCGGACTGTGCTCCTGCGATAGGCAAGCAGCAGGAGTACATAGGGGCTGCGCAGAGCCAGGGAATACCCGGCCGGTGGCATCCCTGGATACCAGCTGAAGGGAAAAAATGGCCGACAGTACCTGCTCGCGTGTGATGTCACAGAGGCTACGGAGCACCGCTGGGATCAAAAGGATGATCTACGCGTTTCGAAGGACTGCGCCCTTCATCAGGGTTACCGCCTTCAGACTTATCCCATCTATATATACTACCTGCGCTTAAGTCCCCACCCCTATGTCTTGCCTTGCCCTGCCAAAATATGTATATGCATGTACTTGTACATAGACTGAATTACAGCTACTTAGTGTGTGCGACTGTATGTGGATTATGAGTCTCAAGATTTGAAGAGTGGATAAATGTATTTTGCATATGCCATCTTAAATCTTTAAAATTATAAACTATGCACCACTATCTAAATTTAGAAATGTTCCAGGACAAAATGTATGAAGGAAAAAATGAACTACTTTAAAAACAAAGTTTATTAATAATTCAAGCAATTAATTTTTTTTTTAAATATATGTATAGATAATAGATAATCTAAAAATATGTGTTAATCAGTATAGAACCTAGGATTATTGACTCAATATAGTATTATAGGCCTTTGAACCCAGTTTAGAAAACCTTCCTTAAACATAATTATAGAAATAAAGGTGTTTAAAATATTTAGAGGTTTCCTCAAGATAATTTGTTCCAATGATATATATATACGGTATATATTTTCCTTTTTCACCCTAAAGCATCCTCAGGGTATATGTATCAACGGATTGAGAGCAAAAGGGTCCCATTATCAAAAATAAAATACAATAAAAATGACCCCCATACTGATACCATTACTAGGGTAAGTGATTGGCCTTTATGTGCCCACATTTTGGGCATTGTTAGAAGTCAGAGGTGTTTGTCAAGAGTTGTTCTAAGAACAGGCGGTGCACAGTCATGCCCTGCAGATGAATACAACACTGGATCTACAACTATAGTGTCTGAAGAAACAGCTCTTCAGCACAGGAGCTTACCTAGGCTTTGTGGCCAGTGGTCAACTAAGTTCATCCTTTTCTGTCAGAAGGACACTTACGGCAGGACAATGCTTGATGCCACAATGGTCGATTTGTCATGGATTGCTTCTAGGAACAGGACAGTACATTTTTGATTTTTTTTTCTTAGCCGGACCTTATAGTGTTTAGTTCTTAATCCTATGGAACATCTGCTTTACAAGTGAGAATGACTTATTCAGAGCAAGTTAGCACCTCCATCTATATTACGGCAACTGTAAAAACCTTTCCTGTCATCAATGGACATTACTCATGCAGAAGGATTAATACTCTTTGGAATTCACAACATAACAATTTGCTGAGGTTCTGAAGACCGAATGAGGTCTAATAATGTGACCCTTCAGTGTGTGTTCCCTTTGGTGTAGATGACAGGAAAAAACTGATCATAGACTATAGATGTTGTCTTGATTTTTCTCACAATTTTTTTTATTATGGAGACTGCTGGTTACATTTAGTAGTCAACATGTTGGATTTATACAGGAGACCTACAGCTATTTCATCTTTTCTGTTCTTCTGAATCCTTTCACACAACTTTTCCATCTGTCTGTGACTTTTACAATATTTTGTTTCAGGGTGAAGATCTGCCCCATATTAATACTACAGAGACATATGTGAGGGGTGATGAGAGGTGTAAAGGGGAGATTCTCACAGATAACCGCACAGGTGAGTAGTGACCACTATATGTAGGGAAGTCACAGATTAGAGAGAAAGAGAAGGAAAAAATGAAAGTGCTAAATCAAATATAGATTGCGTTCTTAAGGGGTTACCTTCTGAACAGGTTATATTGGGCAGTATTTTGAAAATATTGTGCTACTGGATGGAGATATACATAATTATATTATACATAGTTAACTTGTGTCGCTTGTGTGTTTCATTGACTGTACTTCAATATTGTTTGTTGGTTTTATATTTGTTATTTGGAAAGTGAATGTGGTGGGATAGTTTTGAGGATTTTTTGGGAGGTTGACTCTTATTAGACTTGAATATTATAGGAGAATTGGAACTATTAATTCTTAATTGATTATTGATATTAGAGGAAATGTTCAAGGGTAAGGCCTCTGTTTAATAGGCATTTAAGTTATATCCCGACAGTTGTTCATACTCCTTCAAAGTAACCATGAAGTTGGGGATTGCTATATGAAGTTTAGTGAGGGTCAGTAAAATGTCCTCAGCAAATAGTGAAATCTTAAATACCTTATTCTTGACTTCCACCCCTGAGATATTATGATTTTGATGTATCATTGCCGCTAAAGGCTCCAGACACATTACATATAGCAGGGGGGAAAGAGGGCATCCCTACCTCATGCCATTAGAGATGAGAAAAGAGAGAGACACAAAGGGCAATTTAATCGAGGCTGATGGGGATCTATACGATGCATTTAATTCTGTAAAAAAAGCTCCTGAGATACCAAATGTTTTCACTGTTTCAAACAAGGAAGATCAGTTAAGTCGGTCAAATGGCTTCTCTGCTTCTAAACTTAAAATAAGTGTTTGTTTTTTATTTTTGTTGGACACGTCAATCCAATCTATCGCCCTTCTAAAGTTGTTCCCTCCCGGGCGAAAAGGGACAAAGCCTACCTGATCCTTACTAATAAGCCGGGGTAGCCACTGATTAAGTCTATTAGCCAACATACAGGTAAATATTTTCAAGTCCGAGTTTAATAAGGCAATCGGATGACAATTAGAGCAATCCTAGTGGTCTTTTCCCGCTTTAGAAATAAGTATAAAGTATGAATGCGACGGTATCTGGTATGAGAGAGTCCTAAGAGAGTTTACCGCTTCAGGTGCCAGGACTAGTAAATTGAAATTGTATAAGTAATTTTTCAATAGGGAATCCCTTCTATTTTCATCCAAATGAAGCGTATCCTGGAAATTATATAATTTACTATAGAAATCTATATATATATATATAAAGCTGAGTGTATGTATGTGTGTATCAAGCCACGCCCACTCCACATAGCCACACTCCACATGCAAAGCCCCTTCCACACGGCCCTCGTTGTTAGCGCACTCGGGCGGAGACAAATGCGGGCCCCCCGAGGAAGCTGTGGGCGAAACACGCGTAGGGGCGCGTGTTTACACCAATGGACAGAAATATGGGTAAGGATATTTGATGGGACTATTGGTCCTATTTACATCTGTGAGATTTAGGGGTCACGGGACCATGGAGCTAGTTTCCTCTTAACCTATGCAATAGTAGCGAAATGTCATTATCCCTATACTGGTTATGCACTGGCATTTAATATGATATAGTAGTTGACCATAGTGACTTTGCTATTTATACCCTGTTTCTACCTCTATGGTGTAACACTGTATTTGGTGCACCTATACCTAATATTCAAATAGCTCTGGATGTTATATCTTGTCTGTAATATTATTGGATTACTATTTGTAAACTATAGTGTTAATAAAATTATAGTTACTCCTTTTTTAAAAACTTGTGAGTTGGTATGCTTCAGTTTCTCTGGTTATAATGTATTAGGAAGCGTCAGAGGGTATTATCCCAAGTCCTGGGTTTTTTTCCAGGACTATCTAGTGATTATGGTATCTGTATCTGAGTCTGTGTATTTGCCACGGGGAATGGTCCCTAGACCGACAGGTGTTCAGACAGATAGTACGGTTATTGGGCCTCCCGGACATACAGGCATCCCTACAGGTGTCAGACCAGCCATAGGTGGTAGACTCCCTTCAAGTCCGGTGGGGCTATACTCTAGCCTACGCATTCCCTCCGATGTGTCTGATCCCGCTAGTACTCAGGAAAATGAGAGACGAGAAAGCAAGAGTAGTCTTGATCTCCCCCTTCTGGCCCAGAAAGCCTTGGTTTTCTTGGCTGAGGGCGATGTCCGTGACCGACCCTTGGGTACTGCCAGCGAGCCCGAGGCTTCTCTCTCAGGGCCCAGTCTGTTATCCCCAGATGGAAGGTCTCCACTTGACGGCGTGGAATTTGAGAGGGAGCTGCTGAGACGTAGAGGGTTTACAGAAGCACTAATCACCACCTTACTAAAGAGTAGGAAGGAGGTTACCACCAAAATTTACTATAAGACCTGTCGGACCAGGTTCCAATTCTGCAAAAATTCCAGAATTGCCGGAAGGGTCAGGAGTTGGGGTTATCTGTTAACACCTTTAGAGTACAGGTATCTGCTCTGGGCGCACTATATAACTATAATGTAGCAGGGGACAGGTGGGAACTATAATGTAGCAGGGGACAGGTGGGTCACTAGATTTATAAAAGCCTGTGAATGTGGTGACTCAGTGCCTATTCCTAGATTACCTCCTTGAGATTTGAACCCATTAGACGCATTAACAGGTCCCACCTTCGATCCATTAGATGCTGCCTCTGTTAAGGTTCTGACCCTCAAGACAGCTTTATTAGTAGCCTTAACTTCTGCAAGACTGGCCAGTGACATTCAAGCACTGTCAGTAGATACTCCGGTTTTGATGATTTATCAAGACAAGATAGTTCTGAAACCGGACCCAGCTTATTTACCAAAAGTCGCATCTGGGTTTCATAGGAGTCAGGAAATTTATCTACCATCCTTTTTCGATAGCCCTGCTACAGCAGAGGAACAAAGATGGCATACTTTAGATGTCAGAAGGGCTGTACTAGAGTATTTAGAGAGGACTCGGTCTTGGAGGCAGAGTAGGGCTTTGTCTCCTTTCAGGGCAGAAAGAAGGGGTCGGTTGTCACAAGGAACACTATCGCCCAGTGGATAAGAGACGTGATCTGCCTAGCTTATTCAGCCAAGGGGGAAACCCTTCCGCAAAGAAGTGAGAGCATCTTCCTGGGCTGAAAATGAAGATGTCTCCATTGATTCGATTTGTAAGGCGGCAAAGTGGTCTTCACCTTCCACCTTTTATAGACACTACTGTCTTGACCTATCATCCACTTCTAGTCTGGACTTTGGGCGATCAGTTCTTAATGCTGTGGTCCCTCCCAGGTGACAGTCTCTGAAAGTCTCTCAGTAGGGTGCTGTCGTGGTGATAGGAAAACCCCAAATTATTATTATTTATATAGCACCATTTATTCCATGGTGCTGTACATGAGAAGGGGTTACTTACCGGTAATAGGATTTTACGGAGTTCACGACAGCACCCGCACATTAACTATTCACTTGGCTTCCTGCACTCTGAAGGGAAGTGTGTTGTAATTTTCTCATTCTTTAGAGGTGATGGTATTTTGTGATGTACAGTAAATATGATTACTGTGTACTGATCTGGCTGGCGGTTCCTCTCATGCTCTGAAACACAACTGAGGAGTCGAGGGGGATAGCCCCCTTTTAACCTGTAGGTTCCCTGTACTGGTGGGCGGATCCCCTCAGTAGGGTGCTGTTGTGGACTCCGTAAAATCCTTTTACCAGTAAGTAATATCCAGTTTTGCTCCCCTTCTTCACATAGCAATAACTTTTTTATTTTTCCGTGTGAGGGCCAAGTTATACTTTTGAACGACACCATTTGTTTTACCATGTTGTGTACTAGAAAATGGGGAAAAAAAATTCCACATGCGGTGACATTGCAAAAAAAGTGCAATCCCACTTTTTTTTGTTTAGCTTTTTTACTAGGTTCACTAAATGCTAAAACTGACCTGCCATTATGATTCTCCAGGTCATTACGAGTTCATAGATATGAAACATGTCTAGGTTCTTTTTATCTAAATGGTGAAAAAAAAATTCCAAACTTTGTTAAAAAAAAAGAAATGGTGCCATTTTACGATTCCCTTAGCATCTCAATTTTTCGTGATCTCGGGTTGGGAGAGGGCTTATTTTTTGCGTGTCGAACTGACATTTTTAATTTTATTATTTTGGTGCAGATACGATCTTTTGATCCCCCGTTATTGCATTTTTATGCAATGTCGTGGCGACCAAAAAAAGTAATTCTGGCAGTTTGACTTTTTTTCTCGCTACGTCGTTTAGCGATCAGGTTAATCCTTTTTTTATTGATAGATCGGTAGATTCTGAATGTGGCGATACCAAATATGTGTATGTTTTGATTATTTATTTTTTATTGTTTTATTTTGAATGGGGCGAAAGGGGAGTGATTTGAACTTTTTATATTTTATTTTAAAACATTTTTTTTATTTTTGGCATGCTTCAATAGTCTCCATGGGAGACTAGAAGCTGCCACAACCCGATTGGCTCTGCTACATAGAGGCGACGATCAGATCGCCTCTATGTAGTAGAATTACTCACTTGCTGTGAGTACCGACCACTGAGTGGCGCTCACAACAATCTGGCAGTGACAACCATAGAGGTCTCCAGGAGGCCTATGGTTGTCATGCCAATGAACCGGTGACCCGCGATCACGTGACAGGGGTCATCGGTGGGCGGGTTTTCGTCCCGATGGCCGGAAGCACGAGTTAAATATCACTGTCAGCGTTTGACAGTGGCATTTAATGGGTTAATAGCCACGGGTGGATCGCGATTCTACCCTCGGCTATTCCGAGCGCATGTCAGCTGTTCAAAACAGCTGACATGTACAGGGAGAGATGTGGGCTCACCATCGGAGCCCTCATCAAAGGAAGGGAGTCCGACATCGGCGTACTATTATGCCCTATGTTGGAAAGAAGTTGAAGATAGTTTGCAGAATTAGTTTAGGATTCTCCTGTTCATTGGACTCTGGAACACCCTGTACTCTAATATTACATCTTCTGCCCCTGGTTTTTAGATCCTCTAAATTGAACCTGAAGATCTCTTACAGTCTTTTGTTGAAGGGGAGTTAGTTGATGCAATTCTGACACATGGTATCTAGTAACATCATGATCCCCCTCCAGATTGTCTAAGCGACCTGTCAGTTGCTGCAAATCTTGCCTTATACATGCTATCACAACCGCAAGTATTTTTAACCTTTTTAATTAAAGCATTAAAATCATCTTTAGAGAGAACATGTAACAAGTCTCTCCCAAGCCGCTGAAGAGGGAGGATCATATGCCAGTCCCTCCTCCTCATCCCCAGAGGAATCATCCTGTGGGTCAGTCCAGTCCCCTTCTTTATTAGTAGAATAAAGTGCCTCTGAATGATCCTTTGGCTCTTATATCCCAGTCTCCCCTGGCCCCTTTGTATGGAGATTTTCTTCCTTCCTGTCTGTGATGTGGGCTTAGGGGTTTGATCCAGCCTGGGTGGCGGAGAGGCTGTAGAACAGAGTCTTCTGAAGCCAAGGGGCCATTTTGTGAGGTGGACACTGTAAATAACTCCTCCTCCTTCAGACCCTCCTGTAATCCCTGCTGCTGGGAAACCTCCTCCATGTGTCCATCCACCTCACCCCCTGCTGACTCACCGTCTCCTGTCCCTATCAGCAGTTCCCTTGTGTCTGAGCCTCCAGCCTCACCTTCCTCCTTCTGTGAAGCAGCCACATCTGAAGGGGGATGCATCCAGGGCTCTTGCATGAGCAGCCAACACTGTCACCGCATGTGCCGAGTCCTAGCTCTCCTGGGGACAATCGCTGAAGGTAATCTTGCTGAAAATGAGGCTGTGGAGCCTTGTAATCTACAGTGTCTGGAGAGAGCTCTCCTGTTGCATGTCCTCTCAGCACAGCAGCCCAGACAGGCCCCCGTCACTACCCGTCAGTGATGTAAAACCCAGAGTATTTTCCTCCAGCACACTACGTGCTGTGAGGTTTTAACTAACTTGCATAATGGGCTGGTTTGTTCTGTAGACATCCGTAGAGAGGGTGGGAGGATGTTTACCTTATCTCCACCTGCAGAGCCGGCACTGCCGCGTGCTGACAGGAACTGTGTGGTGTCATAGTCATGTACTGTATATACAGTACTGACCCAAAATTTGGACACACCTTCTCATTTAAAGATTTTTCTGTATTTTCATGACTATGAAAATTGTAAATTCACACTGAAGGCATTAACCCCTTCATGACCGTGGGATTTTTTTCGTTTTTCCGTGTTCGTTTTTCACTCCCCTCCTTCCCAGAGCCATAACTTTTTTATTTTTCCGTCAATTTGGCCATGTGAGGGCTTATTTTTTGCGGGACGAGTTGTACTTTTGAACGACATCATTGGTTTTACCATGTCGTGTACTAGAAAACGGGAAAAAAATTCCAAGTGCGGTGAAATTGCAAAAAAAGTGCAATCCCACACTTGTTTTTTGCTTGGCTTTTTTGCTAGGTTCACTAAATGCTGAAACTGACCTGCCATTATGATTCTCCAGGTCATTACGAGTTCATAGACACCTAACATGACTAGGTTATTTTTTTACCTAAGTGGTGAAAAATTTTTTCCAAACTTTGCTAAAAAAAAAAAAAAAATTGCGCCATTTTCCGATACTCGTAGCGTCTCCATTTTTTATGATCTGGGGTCAGTTGAGGGCTTATTTTTTGCGTGCCGAGCTGGTGTTTTTAATGATTCCAATTCAGTGCAGATACGTTCTTTTGATCGCCCGTTATTGCATTTTAATGCAATGTCGCGGCGACCAAAAAAACGTAATTCTGGTGTTTCGATTTTTTTATCGTTACGCCGTTTAGCAATCAGGTTAATGTTTTTTTTTTATTGATAGATCGGGCGATTCTGAACGTGGCGATACCAAATATGTGTAGATTTGATTTTTTTATTGATTTATTTTGATTGGGGCGAAAGGGGGGTGATTTAAACTTTTTATATTTTTTTTATTTTTTTCACATTTTTTTTAACTTTTTTTTTAACTTTTGCCATGCTTCAATAGCCTCCATGGGAGGCTAGAAGCAGGCACAGCACGATCGCCTCTGCTACATAGCAGCGATCTGCTGTTCGCTGCTATGCAGCAGAAAATCAGGTGTGCTGTGAGCGCCGACCACAGGGTGGCGATCACAGCTACCGGCGATCAGTAACCATAGAGGTCTCAAGGAACTCTATGGTTACAATGTAAAAGCATCGCCGACCTCCGATCATGTGACGGGGGTCGGCGATGCCATCATTTCCGGCCGCCCGGCCGGATGCGGTAGTTAAATACCGCTGTCTGCGTTTGACAGCGGCATTTAACTAGTTAATAGCGGCGGGTGAATCGCGATTTCACCCGCCACTATTGCGGGCACATGTCAGCTGTTAAAAACAGCTGACATGTCCCGGCTTTGATGCGGGCTCACCGCGGAGCCCTGCATCAAAGCAGGGGAGCTGACATCGGACGTACTATCCCGTCCGATGTCAGTAAGGGGTTAAAACTATGAATTAACACATGTGGAATTATATACTTAACAAAATAGTTTGAAACAACTGAAATTATGTCTTATATTTTAGGTTCTTCAAAGTAGCCACCTTTTGCTTTGATGACCTATTTGCACACTCTTGGCATTCTCTTGATGAGCTTCAAGAGGTAGTTACCGGGAATGGTTTTCACTTCACAGGTGTGCCCTGTCAGGTTTAATAAGTGGGATTTCTTGCCTTATAAATGGTGTTGGGACCATCAGTTGTGTTTGCAGAAGTCTGGTGGATACACAGCTGATAGTCCTACTGAATAGACTGTTAGCTGATTTTTCCTGCCATAATACAAATTCTAAGTAAATAAAAATGAGTGGCCATCATTACTTTGAGAAATGAAGGTCAGTCAGTCCCAAAAATTGGGAAAACTTTGAAAGTGTCCCCAAGTGCAGTTTCAAAAACCATGAAGCACTACAAAGAAACTGGCTCACATGAGGACCGCCCCAGGAAAGAAAGACCAAGAGTCACCTCTGCTTCTGAGGATAAGTTTATCCGAGTCACCAGCCTCAGAAATTGCAGGTTAACAGCAGCTCAGATTAGAGACCAGGTCAATGCAACACAGAGTTCTAGCAGCAGACACATCTCTACAACAACTGTTAAGAGGAGACTTTGTGCAGCAGGCCTTCATGGTAAAATAGCTGCTAGGAAACCACTGCTAAGGACAGGCAACAAGCAGAAGAGACTTGTTTGGGCTAAATAACACAAAGAATGGACATTAGACCAGTGGAAATCTGTGCTTTGGTCTGATGAGTCCAAATTTGAGATCATTGGTTCCAACCACTGTGTCTTTGTGTGACGCAGAAAAGGTAAACGGATGGACTCTACATGCCTGGTTCCCACCGTGAAGCATGGAGGAGGAGGTGTGATGGTGTGGGGGTGCTTTGCTGGTGACACTGTTGGGGATTTATTCAAAATTGAAGGCATGCTGAACCATCATGGCTACCACAGCATCTTGCAGCGGCATGCTATTCCTTTCGGTTTGCGTTTAGTTGGACCATCATTTATTTTTCAACAGGACAATGACCTCCAAACACACCTGCAGGCTGTGTAAGGGCTATTTGACCAAGAAGGAGAGTGATGGGGTGCTACGAAGGATGACCTGGCCTCCACAGTCAACGGACCTGAACCCAATCGAGATGGTTTGGGGTGAGCTGGACCGCAGAGTGAAGGCAAAAGGGCTAAGAAGTGCTAAGCATCTCTGGGAACTCCTTCAAGATTGTTGGAAGACCATTCCTGGTGACTACCTCTTGAAGCTCAACTAGAGAATGCCAAGAGTGTGCAAAGCAGTCATCAAAGCAAAAGGTGGTAAATTCCACATGTGTTAATTCATAGTTTTGATGCCTTCAGAAGCACTGTTGAGCGCGAAACGGCCGTTGTCAGCACTGGCTCACACACTCCACTCACTTCACACACTCCACTCCATCTGTTCTCCTGGCCATGATGTTTTAAACGTTGAAATAAAGCAAGATTTTTAAGGATCGGTGAGTGCTATCCATTTTTTCTATTTTCTGCATACTCTTTATGATGTTTTTTTCTTGGATAAGCACCCGGTATCCTATGGTATAGTTGACGCATGTGTGCCACATATGTGATTATCAGACTTTGCTGCAAAGTGGTGCCGTCACCTTTTTTTTCTCTCCTTTTTTATTGTAGATATACAGTTATATGAAAAAGTTTGGGCACCCCTATTAATCTTAAGTGTTTTATAAAAATTGGTTTTTTTTGCAACAGCTATTTCAGTTTCATATATCTAATAACTGTTGGACACAGTAATGTTTCTGCCTTGAAATGAGGTTTATTGTACTAACAGAAAATGTGCAATCTGCATTCAAACAAAATTTGACAGGTGCATAAGTATGGGCACCCTTATCATTTTCTTGTTTTAAATAACCCTACCTACTTTTTACTGACTTACTAAAGAACTTTTTTTTGGTTTTGTAACCTCATTGAGCTTTGAACTTCATAGTCAGGTGTATGCAGTCATGAGAAAAGCTACTTAAAGTGGCCACTTGCAAGTTGTTCTCCTGTTTGAATCTCCTCTGAAGAATGGCATCATGGGCTCCTCAAAACAACTGTCAAATGATCTGAAAACAAAGATTATTCAACATAGTTGTTCAGGGGAAGGATACAAAAAGCTGTCAGTTTCCACTGTGAGAAACATAGTAAGGAAATAGAAGAACACAGGGACAGTTCTTGTTAAGGCCAGAAGTGGCAGGCCAAAAAAAATATCAGAAAGGCAGAGAAGAAGAATGGTGAGATCAGTCAAGGACAATCGTCAGACCACCTCCAGAGAGCTGCAGCATCAACTTGCTGCAGATGGTATCACTGTGCATCGGTCAACTATACAACGCACTTTGCACAAGGAGAAGCTGTATGGGAGAGTGATGCGAAAGAAGCCGTTTCTGCAAGCACGCCACAAACAGAGTCGGCTGAGGTATGCAAAAGCACATTTGGAGAAGCCAATTTCTTTTTGGAAGAAGGTCCTGTGGACTGATGAAACCAAGATTGAGTTGTTTGGTCATACAAAAAGGCGTTATGCATGGTGACAAAAAAACACAGCAGCATTCCAAGAAAAACACTTGCTACCCACAGTAAAATTTGGTGGAGGTTCCATCATGCTTTGGGGCTGTGTGGCCAATGCCGGCACCGGGAATCTTGTTAAAGTTGAGGGACGCATGGATTCCTCTCAGTTTCAGCAGATTCTTGACAATAATGTTCATGAATCAGTGACAAAGTTGAAGTTACCAGGGGATGGATCTTTCAGCAAGACAATGATCCAAAACACCGCTCCAAATCTACTCAGGCATTCATGCAGAGGAACAATTACACTGTTCTGGAATGGCAATCCCAGTCCCCAGACCTGAATATCATTGAACATCTGTGGGATTATTTGAAGAGGGCTGTCCATGCTCGGCGACCATCAAACTTAACTGAACTGGAATTGTTTTGTAAAGAGGAATGGTCAAAAATACCTTCATCCAGGATCCAGGAACTCATTAAAAGCTACAGGAAGCGACTAGAGGCTGTTATTTTTGCAAAAGGAGGATCTACTAAATATTAATGTCACTTTTCTGGTGAGGTGCCCATACTTATGCACCTGTCAAATTTTGTTTGAATGCAGATTGCACATTTTCTGTTAGTACAATAAACCTCATTTCAAGGCAGAAACATTACTGTGTCCAACAGTTATTAGATATATGAAACTGAAATAGCTGTAGCAAAAAAAACAATTTTTTATAAAACATTAAGCTTAAGATTAATAGGGGTGCCCAAACTTTTTCATATAACTGTGTGTATGTGTATATATACACATACATATACATATGTATATATATATATGTGTATATATATATATACATATACATACATATATGTATGTATGTATAATATCCCCATTGTGTCTCTGGGCTCAGACTAGCTTTCTGTATTTTTCAGTGGTTCAGTCGTTAACACGCTTCGCTTCTGTAATTCATTCGACTGCACTTCATTGTTGTTTGTTGGTTTTGTATTTGTTATATGGAAAGTGAATGAGGTGGGATAGTTTTGAGGATTTTTTGGAAGGTTGACTTCACTGAATATTGCATTAAATATAAATAATTATTTATTTCACAAAAGTTTGGTGACAGGTACACTGAAACCTGGACCTACTGTATAAAGTGTTGAAGTGAAAGACGAAAAGAGCAGAAACCTAATGGTCTAATATTGAATCTGAGTTCCTGCTTTACTATCTATTGCTGCCACTAGTGCCTTCATCAGTTCCTAATCAATTTTTAGTACAATTTGTATAGAAATGTTATAAAAAGTATAAATATTATAATTATTAATCTAATTTCAAGGCGGTATATGTTATAATTTCTGTTTTATTCTTGGCAGATGATTGTACCAGCAGATCCGGGACACATCTTGCACTTTCAGATTTGACTGCACGTGATCATACTATCACACCGGATACATGTGAAGAAAATGACAATATTCCGGATTTCTCCTCAGCCCTTCACAGTAAAGATCCACCATCTGATCCTTTTGAAAAGCTTGAATCTTCTGATTCATCACTGACTATTATGCAAAACAAAAATTACAGAACTGATAGTGAACATCAAGGAGCTCACAGAAAAAAGAAGCCATATTCATGTTCACAGTGTGGGAAATGTTTTGCAAAAAGATCAAATCTTGTTGCACATGAGAGAAATCACACCGGCGAGAAGCCATTTTCATGTTTAGAATGTGGGAAATGTTTTGCAAAAAAATCAAATCTTGTTGCACACGAGAGAAATCACACAGGTGAGAAGCCATTTTCATGTTCAGAATGTGGGAAATGTTGTACACAAAAATCAAATCTTCTTGTACATCAGAGAAGTCATGCACGGGAGAAGCCTTTTTCATGTTCAGAATGTGGAAAGTGTTTTACAGAGAAATCAAGTCTTGCTAGACATCAGAAAACACACACAGGTGGGAAGCCGTATTCATGTTCAGAATGTGGGAAATGTTTTACACAGAAATACCATGCTGTCACACATCAGAGAATGCACACAGGGGAGAAACCTTTTTCATGTTCCGTATGTGAGAAATGTTTTAAAAAGAAATCACATCTTCTTGCACATCAAACATTTCACACTGGGGAGAAGCCATATTCATGTTCAAAATGTGGGAAATGTTTTACACAGAAAGCAAATCTTGTTGCACATGAGAGAAATCACACAGGTGAGAAGCCATTTTCATGTTCAGAATGTGGGAAATGTTTTGCAAAAAAATCAAATCTTCTTGTACATTTGAGAAGTCACACAGGGGAAAAGCCTTTTTCTTGTTTAGAATGTGGAAAATGTTTTACAGCTAAATCAACTCTTGTCCAGCATCAGAAAAGACACATGTGAGAAGCCATATTAATGTTCAGAATGTGGGAAATGTTTTACACAGAAATACCATGCTGTCACACATCAGAGAATGCACACGGGGGAGAAGCCATATTCATGTTCAAAATGTGGAAAATGTTTTAATCACATCTTATTACACATCATAAAACTCACACAGGTGAAAAGCCATTTTCATGTTGAGAGTGTAGAACATGTTGTTATACAGTTATATCAAATCGTAAACATCACAGATCTCACACCGGGGGCTAGCCATGTTTGTGTTCAGAATGTAAAAAATGCTTTGCAAGTTTCAGTATATAGCCAATACCAGGGAGGCTTGCAGTCCCAGATGTAGGTAAATAAATATTATTGTTCTAGTTACGTATGCAGAATCCCTTCTTGGGCTTCACATTCAATAAATGGACCCTCAACAGACTTTCTGGGTCTAATTAAATTTACATGAGATGTATTTGTCAAACACAATAGACTCTTTTCTTTGTCATTAAGGAAATCCCCTATATTTTTCTTATCTTATTTCATTAACATTTCTCATACAGCATGACTTCAGCTATGGTTCTCACTTGGTCATCGATGAGCCTGTTCTGATTTGTGGACAAAACCAATGCCAATATGAAAACCATGTGTTTTCCTTTCAAATCTATAAAACCCATATTTAATATCCCTGAGTGAGGGCGTTAAAATAAATTTCAGATAGAGCAATTTGCTTTTTCCCCTTTTTAACTCTGCTCTCTCTAGTCTCTGTCAAATCACTCTCCCAACCACTTTTGAAAAGATATGTAGCAATTCCTTTTCTACTAAAGGGCTAATTTCAGAAATGTACTCAATGGTAAATGACCCCATACCCTCCCTGGCATCCCTACGCACATGAATGATTAAATGGGATACCCATTTGTGAAGATAAGAGAATTCCCTCTTCGTACCTGGCAAATTATTTGGGTATGAGTTACTGAGACTTTAAATTGTACAAGAAATAAAAGAGAACAAATATAAAATAATGATGTTCTGTTACCAATCTCCGGAATCACCTCTCCTAGCACTGTCAGTTGTGCTGTACGGTCCCTGAGAGGAGAGCTGATTGAATTGTTTCTAATTGTCACGAATGTGCCTCATCCTACTGAGACCTCTGGGATATCTGGGATCAGAATGTTGCAGCGGTTGGCAGATCGCAAGTCCTCTTTGGAGTCCGCTCGGCATTTAACTTGAATGGTGCAGATTGATTTTCACGTGGTGAGGAAGCTGTTAAGGGTTCTTTTTTGATCCTGCTCCGATTCCATATGGCTCTAATCTCAGTTGCCACTCCCATTATTTACTCACTCCTAGCTCTCTCCTGTGTAGGTTACAGGTTTGCTATGCTGACCTCCTTGAGAAGTTGTTCCTATCCCTGGTGAGGTTGTTCATGTTTAAGCTGTGGAGTTCTATTTGTTGTTTGACGTCTCCTTGTTTGTTTCCTTTCCGGTGTTTCCTTACCTTAGTAGTGAGACCAGTGTTTTACTGCCCTTACTAGTTAGGGCTAGCTCTGGGCCAGCCATTGCTTAGGCATGTGACAGCACACGGGGGAAGGACCCATCAAGGGACAATAGGGAGTGCCGGGTGCAGTCTCGGGTGAGTGTTTAGGGGTGTACCTTCTTCCCTTTCCCTGTTGTCAAGGCACCCTTTACCTTCTTTCCCTTGTTTGTGCCACACACCAGGCATTTCCTTGCTACGACGTGACATGATTATCGAACATAAAAATCTGTTGTACCTGTAATCCACTAATCGTCTCACTCCAAGAAAAGGTAGGCTGTCTTTATTTTTCACGAAGGTCAATTTGTTTGTCACTTACTGACTCGGGGTTAAGAACATCAAGGCTGATGCCTTTTCTAGGAGTTTCCCTGGGGAAGGTAGTGTGAATGACTGACTCTGTTCATATTCTACAAGATGGAGTGGTCATTTCCACCATTTGCTCATTTCTTGAGCAGGAGGTGTTGAAGGCTCAGGAGGAACCCCTGCTTCCTGTCCCTCAGGAAAATTATTTGTGCCTTTTTAAATTTACATCTTAAAAGGAATCTGTCACCTGCATTTTCATATATAAACTGTGGTAACCACCTTTAGGGGCTTAACTACAGCAATCTGTAATGCTGTAGATAAGCCCCCGATGTAACCTAAAAGATATGAAAAACAAGTTAAATTATACTCGCCTGGGCAGAAGCAAGCTGCAAGCAGCAGCTGCGACAGAAGCAAGGAAGAGGACATCATCACATGAAGATAGGAGGTGCCGGACTGCCCCCCCCAGGTGAGTATAATATAACTTCTTTTTCTTATCTTTCAGGTTACATCAGGGCTTATCTACAGCATTACAGAATGCTGTAGATAAGCCCCTGATAGCGGTGGCCGAAGGTTATATACGAAAAAGTAGGTGACAGATTCCCTTTAAAATTTTAGGAGAACATCATCACTCAGTTCTTGCAGGTCACACGGGCAGCAAAGAAACTTTGGACCTTCTTGTTTTTTTGGTGGCTAGTATTACATCAGGATGTTTTTTGATTTCGTGTCTACCTGCAATATTTGTGCATCTCATCTGTCAGGGTCTCTCCTAGTTAGTTATTTCTGACAGACCATGGACACATCTGTTTATGGATGTTATTACCGACCTTCCTCCATCCACTGGAAGGACGGTGATCTTGTTGTTGGTTTGGTTTAGACAGATGGCACACTTCGTTGCCTTATCGGCTCTTATGAATGCCAAAACCTTAGCTCAACAGTTTTAGGGAGATTGTGAAGCTTCACGGGGTTCCCTCCAATGTGGTTTCTGATCTGGAGAGCCAGTTTGTAAATTTTAATTTAAATTTTGTAGGGCTTGTTCTTCCCTTCTGGGGTTGCATCTATCTTTTTCTTCTGGCCTTTCATCAATAATTGAAGGTCAGACTGAACGCATAACTCAAAGCTTGAGCTACCTACTGGTCATCTTACTTACCTTGGGCAGAATTTTCATTAAACAATCGTCGTCATGAGTCCACTGGTAAGTCACCATTTTTTCATGCATACTGTTTTCACCCTCAGTTTTGTACTTTCAGAGGGGAGGGGTCTTTAAAGATTACTGGGGAGTGACGTTTATCTTAGTTGCTCTTTTCTGTATGGCAAGGGCTACAAAACAACCTGAAGGTTATGAGGGGCAGATATAAATTTATGGCTGAATTAAAAAAAAATAGCAACAACAAAAAAATATGTGTGCTATGTCCTGACATGTGTTTAAGTTACTGTGTGGTTATCTACCAGAAATATTAAATTGAAACTTCCTTCCTGGAAACTGGGTCCCAGGTTCATTGGTCCATATATGGTGGTGGCCGTCATTAATCCTGTAGCTTGTCACTTTGAGTTACTGCAAGAACTTTAAATCCATAATGTGTTTAATAGATCATTGCTCAAAAAATATTTTGCGTCATCGGAATCGTCACCCTTACCGCTTCCTGCAGTCATGGGGGGAGAGTAATTTGGAATTTCAGGTAGCAAGAATTGTTGATTTCACCATTCCCTTCAGTACCTGTTGCATTGTAAGTTTTAAGGTCCAGAGGAGAGAATGTGGGTAAAATCATCGGAAGTAAATACTAGTATGTTTGTTCATTCTTTCCATGCAGCTCATCCAGATAAACTTTGTCCTGAGGCCCACTTGTAAAAGGGAGAGGGTACTGTCACGAATGTGCCGCATCCTGCTGCGGCCTTTGGGGTATCTGGAATAAGAAGGTCACAGCGATTGACAAATTGTAAGACCTCTTTGGAGTCCACTTTGGAATTCCATGTGGCTCTAATCTCAGCTGCTGCAGCTTGTTGCCACTCCCTTCCATTATTTAAACTTCTAGCTCTTTCCTATGCCGGTTACAGGTTTCTTATACTTATACCCCAAAACACAGTGTCTGCAAATTGAGATTCTAGTTTTGGCTTTTATCCTAAGTCATGTAACAAGGCTTGTTAAAGGGTCGACATTGACTGTTAGGATTGCTACTTTCTATAGGTGGCACTGGAGTTCCTCTTCCTCTCTGAAGAGACTGTTTGCATATTTCCCAGAGGAGCATTGCGGCTTTAAGTCTGCTCATCTTGGCATGCTTAACATGTCACTCTCCGCAAGGAGACACATTTGCATATAAATTCATTTTATTTTGTATTCCTCTTAAACTTTTTTAAAGTCATTGATGGTTCCCGCTGTGACAAGAAATTTTGATAGGCTTTGCAGGAGAGTTCTCTCATCACCCCTGGAGAGTCAACCTTTTTTGTCTAGACGAAGACAGGACTCTTTGTCTATTGAGGGTTTTTTTAAATCCAACAACTTTTCACCATATTTTTTCTGTGGGCCATTTGCAGTATACAATTATAATAGTTTGTTCCACCTTATACGTCTATTTTGAGTCTAAATAAATTTCCTTCTTTTAATCTTCACTCAAAACTAAAGGCCCATTGACTGACCAATTTCAGATTATTAATCGACTGATTGATTTCTACATAATATGCTAGTGTTTACTGACCTAAGTACATCATTCTGTACTAATAGAATATTGTGCATTTGGTATCACATCAGCTGTTTACTTAGATGATGTGCCAATAATAACAGTGATTTTTATTCGAAAATGAACACTCACCCAACAAATGAGCCTTTTTCTTGTTCATAGTGTGATTGTCTCCATGTTTACTTAGGTTGAAAAGCGTAATGAACGTTTTAAGAAATGCTCAATTGCCCTTTGTCAGCTCATCTAAGTAAGCCTTTAGATTCTTTATGCGTCTTATCAGTTTTGTGTCTTTTATTTGAAAAGAAATAACCAAAGTGGAACTACTGCACCTGGATGTGACTATATTTATTATGATAAATTCTTTATTGTAAGTTAAAACCTTAAATGCTGGATTTTATACAACTACAGGTGCTTCTCACAAAATTAGAATATAAAAAAGTTAATTTATTTCAGTTCTTCAATATAAAAAGTGAAACTCATATATTATAGTCATTACAAACCGTGATCTATTTCAAGTGTTTATTTCTGTTTATGTTGATGATTATGACTTACAGCCAATGAAAACCCAAAAGTCATGATCTCAGTAAATTACAATACTTTATAACACCAGCTTGAAAAATTATTTTAAAATCCGAAATGTTGGCCTACTGAAATGTATGTTCAGTAAATGCACTCAATACTTTGTCAGGGCTTCTTTTGCATCAATTACCGTATTAACGCAGCGTGTCATGGAGTTGATTATCCTGTGGCACTGATGACATATTATGATAGCCCAGGTTGGTTTGATAGCAGCCTTCAGCTCATCTGCATTGTTGGGTCTGGTGTCTCTCATCTTCCTCTTGACAATACCCCATAGATTCTCTATAGGGTTAAGGTCAGGCGAGTTTGCTGGCCAATCAAGCACAGTGATACTGCTGTTTTTAAACCAGGTATTGATACTTTTTGCAGTGTGGACAGGTGCCAACTCCTGCTGGAGAATGAAATTTCCATCTCCAAAAAGTTTGTTGGCAGAGGGAAGCATGAAGTGCTCTAAAATTTCCTGGTAGACAGCTGCGCTGACTTTGGTCTTGATAAAACACAGTGGACCTGCACCAGCAGATGACATGGCTCCCCAATCCTTCACTGATTGTGGATACTTCACTGTAGACCTCAAGCAGCTTGGATTGTCTATCTCTCCACGCTTCCTTCAGACTCTGGGACCCCGATTTCCAAATGAAGTGCACAATTTACTTTCACCTGAGAACAACAAGGTAAGATGCTTCTGGCGTTGTCTATTGTGTTGTGAATTCCGCTCTTGGGCTCCCTCCGGTGGTTATAAGTAGCATTTTTGTGAGTTCTGCTCTTGGGCCCCCTCCTGTGGTTTTGAGTGGTATGGCTGCTTCTTGGATTTAGCATCAGCAGCTGTTTTCATTGATCGTCTTTCTGGCTCTGCTATATTAGTCTGGCCTTTTCCCTAATTCAATGCCAGTTGTCAATTTGTTGAGCTTGGAGTCATGGCTCTCTGAGGATTTCCCTGTCACTCTGACCATTTCAGCAAAGCTAAGTCCTTGCTTGTCTTTTTGCAGTTCACTTGTTGTGGACTTTGTTGTTTAGCACTTTCTATGTTTTGCTCATTTGTCCAGCTTATCAGTATGTATCTAGTCAGCTAAGCTGGAAGCTCTGGGCAGCAGAGTTTAGTCAGGTGTGGAGATTTTTGCATTTCTCTGCGGTGGACTTTTTCTTGTTTTTGTTACTGACCGCACAGTGTTCTGTCCTGTACTAATTCTTTCTAGCTAGTAGTGGCCTCCTTTGCTAAATCTTGTTTCATACTACGTATGTCATTTCCTTCTCCTCTCACAGTCATTATTTGTGGGGGGCTGTCCTATCCTTTGGGGATTTTCTCTGAGGCAAGATAGCTTTCCTGCTTCTAACTTTAGGGGTAGTTAGATCTCCGGCTGTGACGAGGTGTCCAGGGAGTGACAGGAACATCCCACGGCTACTGCTAGTGTCTGTGTTAAGATCAGGAACTGCGGTCCGTATAGTTACCACCTGCCCAGAGCTAGTCGCATGTCACTCCTTAATCACCAGACCATAACACTATTGGTCATGAGTGGCTTAACACAAGGAAAGCGACACTTGTAGCCCATGTCCTGGATACATCTGTGTGTGGTGGCTCTTGAAGCAATGACTCCAGCAGAAGTCCACTCCTTGTTAATGTCGCCAAAATTTTTGACTGGTCTTTTCTTAGGCTGCTGTTATCCCGGTTGCTTGTGCACCTTTTTCAACCACACTTTTTCCTTCCACTTAACTTTCCATTCATATGCATTGATACAGCACTCTGTGGACAGCCAGATTCTTTAGCAATGACCTTTTGTGGCTTACCATCCTTGTGGAGTGTGTCAATGACTGCCTTCTGGACATCTGTCAAGTCAGCAGTCTTCCCCAGGATTGTGGATCCTACTGAAACAGACAAAAGGGACCTTTTAAAATGCTTAGGAAGTCTTTGCAGGTGTTTTTTGTAAATTATTCAAATTTACTGAGATAATGACCTTTGGGTTTTCGTTGGCTGTAAGCCATACTCATTGACATTAACAAAAATAAACACTTGAAATAGCTCACTCTGTAATGACTCCACAGCTCTGGCAAAAAAAATTAAGAGATCACTGCAAAATGTTCAGTTTGTCTGATTTTTCTCTTAATAGGTACACTACCATTCAAAAGTTCAGGGTCACTTAGAAATTACCTTATTTTTGAAAGAAAAGCACATTTTTTTTTTCCAATGAAGCTAACATGAAATGATTCAGGAATACACTCTATACATTGTTAATGTGGTAAATGACTATTCTAGCTGCAGACGTCTGGTTTCTAATGCAATATCTTCATAGGTGTATAGAGGCCCATTTCCAACAACCATCACTCCAGTGTTCTTATGGTACTTTGTGTTTGCTAACTGTGTAAGAAGGCTAATGGATGGTTAGAATACCCTTAAAAACCCTTGTGCAAGTATGTTAGCACAGCTGAAAACAGTGTGGCTGATTAAAGAACCTATAAACCTGACCTTCCTTTAAGCTAGTTGAGAATCTGGAGCATTACATTTGCTGGTTCCATTAAAATGGCCAGAAAAAAAGAAATTTCATGTGAAACTTGACAGTCTATTCTTGTTCTTAGAAATCTTGAAGACACAAAAGAGCATTGGGTCATTTGCATTTAAGCTGTTCCATCCTGCATGTCCACATGGATAGTCCTTCTCTGAACCCTGCTTATACAGGTACTATACAGATGATCAGGTTTTAAATACATCAGATAGGGATTCTATACATTAGTTAGGACTGCTCTATAAGGGTATACCTTGACGATTTGGTGGAGCAGCTTAGTATACATTTTTTTGCAAAAAAACGTATCAACTAAATACCCTGTTTTCTTTACATCTTTTGACTAGCACTTGCTGATTACTGTGATTTTTTTTTTTTTACAACAGAGTATTTTTGACCTCACTGTGCTCTTTTGTGTCTTCAAGTTTTCTGGTGGTGTGAACAGGTTCCTACAGACTTGTTCAATGTGCAAGTGGCCCATGTGTTTCTGTTCTATAATTGTTCTCTTGTTTCTACAAGACTGGGGAGTCCACCACTCCTCTGTGGGTCATTTGCATTTAAGCTGTTCCATCCTGCATGTCCACATGGATAGTCCTTCTCTGAACCCTGCTTGTACAGGTACTATACAGATGATCAGGTTTTAAATACATCAGATAGGGATTCTATACATTAGTTAGGACTGCTCTATAAGGGTATACCTTGACGATTTGGTGGAGCAGCTTAGTATACATTTTTTTGCAAAAAAACGTATCAACTAAATACCCTGTTTTCTTTACATCTTTTGACTAGCACTTGCTGATTACTGTGATTTTTTTTTTTTTTTTACAACAGAGTATTTTTGACCTCACTGTGCTCTTTTGTGTCTTCAAGTTTTCTGGTGGTGTGAACAGGTTCCTACAGACTTGTTCAATGTGCAAGTGGCCCATGTGTTTCTGTTCTATAATTGTTCTCTTGTTTCTACAAGACTGGGGAGTCCACCACTCCTCTGTGGGTCATTTGCATTTAAGCTGTTCCATCCTGCATGTCCACATGGATAGTCCTTCTCTGAACCCTGCTTATACAGGTACTATACAGATGATCAGGTTTTAAATACATCAGATAGGGATTCTATACATTAGTTAGGACTGCTCTATAAGGGTATACCTTGACGATTTGGTGGAGCAGCTTAGTATACATTTTTTTGCAAAAAAACGTATCAACTAAATACCCTGTTTTCTTTACATCTTTTGACTAGCACTTGCTGATTACTGTGATTTTTTTTTTTTTTTACAACAGAGTATTTTTGACCTCACTGTGCTCTTTTGTGTCTTCAAGTTTTCTGGTGGTGTGAACAGGTTCCTACAGACTTGTTCAATGTGCAAGTGGCCCATGTGTTTCTGTTCTATAATTGTTCTCTTGTTTCTACAAGACTGGGGAGTCCACCACTCCTCTGTGGGTCATTTGCATTTAAGCTGTTCCATCCTGCATGTCCACATGGATAGTCCTTCTCTGAACCCTGCTTATACAGGTACTATACAGATGATCAGGTTTTAAATACATCAGATAGGGATTCTATACATTAGTTAGGACTGCTCTATAAGGGTATACCTTGACGATTTGGTGGAGCAGCTTAGTATACATTTTTTTGCAAAAAAACGTATCAACTAAATACCCTGTTTTCTTTACATCTTTTGACTAGCACTTGCTGATTACTGTGATTTTTTTTTTTACAACAGAGTATTTTTGACCTCACTGTGCTCTTTTGTGTCTTCAAGTTTTCTGGTGGTGTGAACAGGTTCCTACAGACTTGTTCAATGTGCAAGTGGCCCATGTGTTTCTGTTCTATAATTGTTCTTAGAAATGAAGGCTATTCTATGTGAGAAATTGCCAAGAAACTGAAGATTTCCTACAACGGTTTGTACTACTCCCTTCAGAGTAGAGAACAAACAGGCTCTCAAACCAGAGTAGAAAGAGAAGTGGGAGGCAACGCTTCACAACTGAGCAACAAGACAAGTACATTAGAGTCTGTAGCTTGAGAAATCGATGCCTCACAGGTCCTCAACTGGCAGCATAATTAAATAGTCCACGCAAAACGCCAGTGTCAATGTCTACAAGGAAGAGGTGACTCCGGGATGCTGGCCTTCAGGGCAGAGAGGCAAAGAAAAGCCATATTTGAAACTGGCTAATAAAAGAACACAGACATTGGACAGAGGAAGATTCAGAAGGTTCAGATATGGCTTTAAAGCCCTATCGCAAATTTATTTCACAGTATAAAATTATAGGAATAGTATGATTGCATATACTTTTGTATATTTTAACATACAAATGTTAAGTACATATATAAAGATTAAGTACATATACTCACATTATCACCAAGGAGCTATTTAAACATCATCCATCTGGAAAACCAGAGAAGCAACCACCAAGACAGAGAACTCATCATCACCAAGAGCTTTTAAACATCATCCATCTGGAATACCAGAAACGCAACCACCAAGACAGAGACCTCTTGGAAATTTCACAACACTTCATGGGTGTCCCTACTTATGCAGGTATAACAACATAAGTAAAAGGTACCAACTTCTGCTTCTTAGTCATGTTTTTCTGGTCTTATATAGTGATTTGCAGTATGTGTAACTCTGCTTCATCCTTGCCCTCCAGTGGCCAGCATTTGGAATAAGATGAATCAGAGATACAAGGCAAACATCAGACAATGGGCAATAAGCCCAGACAATTCAAAAGCTCCCAACGATAACCTAAATCAACAGCATACAGAGGTTAAATAAATCTCCATGTTTTACAATAATAATTATTATTTATTTATATAGAGCCATTAATTTCATGGTGCTGCACATGAGAAAAGGGGTTATGTACAGGGTTATAGATAATGTTTACAGTAAACAAATTTACAATGACAGACTGGTGCAGAGGAGAGAGGACCCTGTCCTTGCGGACTTACATTCTACAATAACAAACATTTGGACTATTTGTGAGGTAAAAACCTTCAAACAATGGGAGTAAACAGTTCTCAAGATTTTGTTACTATGAACGTTGTCTGTAAATGTATGACCAATAATGCTACTCTGTCATGGTTTGAATGCATTCTGTATATTTCAATATGAACTCAAAATATGCATTTTTATGTTCACACTACATCTGTCTGCGCTGCAGCTCTGGCGGTGAGCTCACCTCAAAGCCGGGACATGTCAGCTGTTTTCATTGCTGACATGTGCATGCAATGGGCACGAGAGGAATTGCGATCGCCTCCTCCATCGATGGGCTGAACACAGGACAATAGACTCATGTTTTGGCTGAGTCAGTTGGTGGTGACCTGCAAAGGGCTGGGATGAGATCCCGGTGACTGTGCGTATTGTTAGAAGCTGTCACGTGGGACTGTGTTGTATCCCTCATCTGCAGGATCCATTGAACTCATCCAAGGACTATTTCTATGCTTCTCTGTCGTCAGATTACCAGGTGGCGTCCCCGAGTCGGCTTCCTTTGTGTAGACTCCTTGTAGACGCAACTAATTACAGACGCTGTAGCATTACCCTCATTTGTGCTGCACAGATCTCTGTTCCAATAAATTTTGTTGGATTGTTTATCGGCCTGGTGTCTCTTCCTGCTCTGTCGCCTACCACGTCACAATGTTAACATATGCAACAACACCAATATCCTCGATCATGAGTATGTAAAAAAAGCGTACATGAAACAGATGCAGATAAACCAAAAGCTTTTTTGGAAATATTACAAATAAATATTATTATAACAATAATTCTAAAAACAATGAAAGGGGTATAAAAATATTAAAATGGGACCTTATATAAAGCCATTAGCAGTAAGGAACTACAACACCACAGCGCTAGAGGAAGGCATTGATTTCCACCTGGAAAGGGGACTCCTAACTTGCCTCCAAGCTGGCCGAACCCTGCCTGCCCTGTGATCTGGTGCCCTGGACTGTGGCTGCCTGAAGTCTTCAGTAAACCAGGTAAAGAGACTTCAAACCTTGTGTCCTCGTTCTTTACTGCGCCATTCACCATCTTCCATCTACACACCGGGAGCCCTTGGGATATACTTCACCTGTGGGAAGGTATACCACCTAGCTGCCATAACATCACCCCAGCGGACCCCTTAAAGCAGGGTCGGTCCCCACTCACCGAATACCACAGGTGGCGTTACGAACATAAACTTTATTCACCAAATCCCTTTAAAGACTTTCCCCTTTTACATGGGCGCCCAGGGCCACGGACCGGGTCGCCACCGTGACATCCTCCTGTGAACATCAGACCCGGTACCGGGTACCCCATGGCCCTGGCAGGCGACTCAAGTGCATATATACAAAATAAGGCCATGTTTACACGTTCAGTATTTTACATCAGTGTTTGTAAACCACAACCACCGCCTGTGCAGTAGCAGCTATCGGTGTATATAAAGGTTATCCCATAGCTGCTACTACGCATGCACTGACAGTGCCATCTTGGAGGATTTTTTTTTACAACGATGACGCCGCATTCGCAGTAGCAGCTGTCGGATCACCGATAGCTTCTACTGCACAGGCGCAGCTGGCGCCATTTTCAAAACAGATTTTTTTTTTATGAATTTCAGGATAACCTTTAACAAATTAATTATATACACAGTACATATGCGATTATGCTGCATCGCAGGTGCCACTGCTGGTGTCTGCCTTCAGAAGGGGATTTATGTTTCCCACAATATATACATAAAATATTCATTATGCAAACTAGGGGGCAGGTCAGTCAGGGATCAGTGACCTGTCAGCAGGCTGCACTATGAATACCTAATCAGACACCACATGAAGACCTCCCCACAGGCCGCCCCGGAGCACGAGCATACCATTAACACAGAACTGAAAATAAAGATCAAACAACAACCACAAGACGGATTTCATCAACCAAGGTATCGTTTTATTCAGTATAACGGCGTCAACCTGACACTATAGGTTACTCTGCACAATCCTGCCAACAGGTTCTCTTTAATTATGCTATTTATGTCACATGGGATACGCCAGGCCCGACCACTATTTGTCACGCTGGAAACGCCGAGGCCGATGACTATCCCCCACGTAGGGGCCAATCACTATTCGCCACGTGGGATACGCTGGGGCCAACCAGTATCCGCCACATGGGATACGCCGGGGCCGACCACTATCCGCCATAAGGAGTACTCTGGGACTGATTTATTTACAGTACAGACCAAAAGTTTGGACACACCTTCTCATTTAAAGATTTTTCTGTATTTTCATGACTATGAAAATTGTAAATTCACACTGAAGGCATCAAAACTATGAATTAACACATGTGGAATTATATACTTAACAAAAAAATGTGAAACAATTGAAAATATGTCTTATATTCTAGGTTCTTCAAAGTAGCCACCTTTTGCTTTGATGACTGCTTTGCACACTCTTGGCATTCTCTTGATGAGCTTACCTTGAGTCCCAAATAAAGATGTCAAGGGCCACCAGTAACAATGACTTTGGGGGGGGGGGGCCCAATTTTCACCTGCATACAAATATCACACTACCCTCATTCACAAATTTACCTATACCTCTATATAATAATAAACTGGGTAGTTTGGTTAATGAATGATGAGATGCTGCTTTATTTCTGTAGAGTGAATTATGGCAAGTACTGCCCATACAGTGGGGTTGGGGGCACAAATCTGCACAGGTGCCCATTTGGGGATTCCCCTGTTACCCTATGGGCCAGTCTGTTTCTGTACTGGCCTCATTCATGGCATATACATATCTGTAGGTATACATACCTCCCAACCATCCCGGATCCAGCAGGACTGTCCCGATTTTGACAGTCAGCCCCGCGATCCCGGGCGGGACATTAGTTGTCCCACACTGGTTGGGAGGTGTGTACATCACCCGGCAGGGCCGTATCATGTGCCTAGGGTGGGGACATTGCAGGGGGCAGCACCTGAGCAAGGTTTGTTGTTGTTTTGTTTTTTAATAAAAGCTGGGTCACCTCCTGGCCGCCCGCCCGCTCGCCTTGCTGCCTCCCACCCACCCTCCTTGAAGACAATACTCACCCTGCTCCAGTGATGCCTGGTCTCGGCTTCTGCAGCGCTCCTGAATGAGCGGTCATATTGTACCGCTCATTAAGGTCATGAATATGCGCATATTCATGACCTTAATGAGCGGTATCACATGACCGCTCACGCAGGAAGAAGGTGCTGCGCCGGGAGTTGGGACAGAGCGAGAGGGATGTCGGCGAGGCTGCGCGGTGAGGAACAGGTAAGTATGAGGGACGGTTGGACAGGGGAAGGGGGATGAAGGAGGATGGTAAGCCGCGCCATTCAAGATGGGAGCGGGGGTGGGGTGGAGTGGAGAGATGAACCATGCATACAGGGGGGGAAAAATGAGTCATGCACACAGGGGGGGGGGGAATATGAGCCATGCATACAGGAGGGGGAAATATGAGCCATGCATACAGGGGGAGGGGGAATATGAGCCATGCATACGGGGGGGGGAATATGAGCCATGCATACAGGAGGGGGGGGAAATATGAGCCATGCATACAGGGGGAGTGGGAATATGAGCCATGCATACAGGGGGGGAAATATGAGCCATGCATACAGGAGGAGGGGAATATGAGCCATGCATACAGGAGGGGGAAATATGAGCCATGCATACAGGAGGGGGAATATGAGCCATGCATACAGGGGGGGAAATATGAGCCATGCATACGGGGGGGGGGGAATATGAGCCATGCATACAGTAGGGGGAAATATGAGCCATGCATACAGAAGGGGGTCATTATACAGTATTAAGCATCATGTGGGATCATTATACAGTATGGAGAACTGTGTGGCCATTATACAGTATGGAGCATCATGTGTGGCCATTTTACAGTATGGAGCATCATGTGTGGCCAATGGCCATTATACAGTATGGAGCATCATGTGTGGCCGTTATACAGTATGGAACATCATGTGTGGCCATTATACAGTATTGAGCATCATGTGGGATCATTATACAGTATGGAGAACTGTGTGTGGCCGTTATACAGTATGGAGCACTATGTGTGGCCATTATACAGTATGGAGCACTATGTGTGGCCATTATACAGTATGGAGCAATATGTGGACATTATACATTATGGAGCATCATGTGTGGCTATTATACACTATGGAGCATCATGTGTGGCCATTATACAGTATTGAGCATCATGTGTGGCCATTATACAGTATGGAGAACTGTGTGTGGCCATTATACAGTAAGGAGCATCATGTGGAGCCATTATACAGTAAGGAGCATCATGTGTGGCCGTTAAACAGTATGGAGCATCATGTGTGGCCATTATACAGTATTGAGCAACATGTTTGATCACTATACAGTATTGAGAACTGTGTGTGGCCGTTATACAGTATGGAGCACTATATGTGGCCATTATACAGTATGGAGCACTATGTGTGGCCATTATACAGTATGGAGCACTGTGTGGCCATTATACATTATGGAGCATCATGTGTGGCCATTATACACTATGGAGCATCATGTGTGGCCATTACACAGTATTGAGCATCATGTGTGGCCATTATATAGTATGGAGAACTGTGTGTGGCCATTATACAGTATGGAGCATCATGTGGAGCCATTATACAGTAAGGAGCATCATGTGTGGCCATTATACAGTATGGAGCATCATGTGTGGCCATTATACAGTATGGAGCATCATGTGTGGCCATTATACAGTACGAAGCATCATGTGGGGCTATTATACAGTATGGAGCATAATGTGGCCAATGGCCATTATACAGTATGGAGCATCTTGTGTGACCATTATACAGTATGGAGCATCATGTGGCCATTATACAGTATGGAGCATCATGTGGCCATTATACAGTATGGTGCATCATGTGTGGCCATTATACAGTATGGAGCATCATGTGTGGCCATTATATAGTATGGAGCATCATTTCATTGCAAAATCATGAAGCACCACAGTAGATAGTAATGGGGAGCAAACCACATTAGTACTCCCTACGCGCACAACGTGCGCAAGCAAAACAGGATTGCTCCAAACAGAACTTGATACGAAAAACCGGAGCAAAAACATCCATGACAACATAGTTATATATAAAAAGATATAACGTTTATTTTGTAATTCCATATAAATAACACCAATATTAATATCAACACTGCAATGAGTGCTGTAGGCACTCTGCACATACAAAAAGGAAATAAGAAGGAGAAATGATGGTAGCCAAACACAAGGAGGGAAGAACACAATCTATTATACCTTTTTCACATCTTTGTAGCTAGGATGTACAGCCCACAAATCACCAAATATGAGGTCCTACCGGTATCCCCTTAATCTAAGTGACAAAACTATGATGTATACAATACACCATACAAACAATCAGGCTTACCCATTGTGATTACTTGAAAAAGGTTCCCCCTCCTGGTATGGCTCCCCTGGACGCGCGTTTCGCGTATTCGCTTTCTCAGCAGGGTTAACATGTGGCCAGTCTCATGCAGTTTAAATAATGATAAAAGCGGAAGTGGTGCCGGGATAGCGGCGCATGCGCGGTGGCGTCCGAAGTGCATCATCGCCTAAGCCGTCATAGCAGGGCGGGCGTAAGGGGGAAATCCACCCATAGACGTCATATGACGCACGCCCTGCTGATACAGATGGCCGCAGCAGAAGACGCACACTCTAGACCAGTGATTTTCAACCAGTGTTCCATATGGTCCACATGGTCGAGTGTGCCGCGGGGAAAGTTCCCCAAACTATGGTGCCCCCTTTGTTTTGTTCCCCGGCAATGCGCAGCGATGCGCAGCGATGCGCAGTCACGGAATAACACATGCGCGAGCTTTGAACGCTCGCGCGACTTAATGACGTCACCGAGGCCGGCGCGTCATCCTGAGAGCGGAGAGACTCTCGCATTTGCCCGCCGCCAAGGTAATGCCCGCCAATAATGCTGGGTATAATCATTAAGTCAGCAACAGCTCATTAACCCCTTCCCGACCTGTGACACAGCGTATGCGTCATGAAAGTCGGTGCCAATCCGACCTGTGACGCATATGCTGTGTCACAGAATGATCGCGTCCCTGCAGGCCGGGTGAAAGGCTTAACTCCAATTTCACTCGACATGCAGGGACAGGGGGAGTGGTACTTCAGCCCAGGGGGGGTGGCTTCACCCCCACGTGGCTACGATCGCTCTGATTGGCTGTTGAAAGTGAAACAGCCAATCAGAGCAATCTGTAATATTTCACCTATGAAAATTGGTGAAATATTACAATCCAGCCATGGCCGATGCTGCAATAGCATCTGCCATGGCTGGAGACCCCGATCTGCCCCCCCCACGACTGACGACGGCGATCTGCAGCCGCCGTCAGTGTTCCGTACCCCTCCGTCCTGTCCTAAGCACCTTCCTCTCCCATCCGACCCTCCCCCGTCCTCCCCTCTGCCCCCCCGCTGTCCGATCGTACCCCCCCATACTTACCTAGTCCCGGTGTCCTCGGTCTTCTCGCATGGGCGCCGCCATCTTGGAAAATGGCGGGCGCATGCGCAGTGCGCCGGCCGAATCTGCCGGTCGACAGATTCGTTCCTTGCACATTTTGATCGCTGCGATAGGTTCTATCACAGCGATCAAAATAAAAAAATAGTAAATAACCCCCCCCCCTTTATCACCCCCATAGGTAGAAACAATAATAAAATACTGAAAATATATTTATTTTTGTTTTTCTGTTAGGATTAGGGGTAGGGTTAGGGTTAGGGGTAGGGTTAGGAGTAGGGTTAGGGGTAGGGTTAGGGGTAAGGTTAGGGGTAGGGTTGCACTTAGGGTTGCACATAGGGCTGCACTTAGGGTTGCACTTAGGGATAGAGTTGCACTTAGGGATAGAGTTGCACTTAGGGATAGAGTTGCACTTAGGGATAGAGTTGCACTTAGGGATAGGGTTGCACTTAGGGTTGCACTTAGGGATAGGGTTGCACTTAGGGTTGCACTTAGGGATAGGGTTGCACTTAGGGATAGGGTTGCACTTAGGGATAGGGCTGCACTTAGGGATAGGGCTGCACTTAGGGTTGCACTTAGGGCTGCACTTAGGGTTAGTGTTGCACTTAGGGTTGCACTTAGGGATAGTGTTGCACTTAGGGATAGGGTTAGAATTAGGGTTAGGGTTACAATTAGGGTTAGAGTTAGGGTTAGGGGTAGGGTTAGGGTTAGGGGTAGGGTTAGGGGTAGGGTTGCACTTAGGGTTGCACTTAGGGATAGAGTTGCACTTAGGGATAGAGTTGCACTTAGGGATAGAGTTGCACTTAGGGATAGAGTTGCACTTAGGAATAGAGTTGCACTTAGGGATAGGGTTGCACTTAGGGTTGCACTTAGGGATAGGGTTGCACTTAGGGTTGCACTTAGGGATAGGGTTGCACTTAGGGATAGGGCTGCACTTAGGGTTGCACTTAGGGCTGCACTTAGGGTTGCACTTAGGGATAGAGTTGCACTTAGGGATAGAGTTGCACTTAGGGATAGAGTTGCACTTAGGGATAGGGTTGCACTTAGGGTTGCACTTAGGGATAGGGTTGCACTTAGGGTTGCACTTAGAGATAGGGTTGCACTTAGGGATAGGGTTGCACTTAGGGATAAGGCTGCACTTAGGGATAGGGCTGCACTTAGGGTTGCACTTAGGGCTGCACTTAGGGTTAGTGTGGCACTTAGGGTTGCACTTAGGGATAGGGTTAGAATTAGGGTTAGAATTAGGGTTAGGGTTACAATTAGGGTTAGAGTTAGGGTTAGGGGTAGGGTTAGGGTTAGGGGTAGGGTTGCACTTAGGGTTGCACTTAGGGTTGCACTTAGGGATAGAGTTGCACTTAGGGATAGAGTTGCACTTAGGGATAGAGTTGCACTTAGGGATAGAGTTGCACTTAGGGAGAGGCTTGCACTTAGGGTTGCACTTAGGGATAGGGTTGCACTTAGGGTTGCACTTAGGGATAGGGTTGCACTTAGGGATAGGGTTGCACTTAGGGATAGGGCTGCACTTAGGGTTGCACTTAGGGCTGCACTTAGGGTTAGTGTTACACTTAGGGATATGGTTGCACTTAGGGATAGGGTTAGAATTAGGGTTAGAATTAGGGTTAGGGTTACAATTAGGGTTAGAGTTAGGGTTAGAATTAGGGCTAGGGTTGGAATTAGGGTTAGAATTAGGCTATGTGCACATGGTGCAGATTTGGCTGCGGATCCGTACCACGTAAACCTATGGAAAACCAAATCCGCTGTGCCCATGGTGCGGAAAATACAGCGCGGAAACGCTGCGTTGTATTTTCCACAGCATGTCAATTCTTTGTGCGGATTCTGCAGCGTTTTACACCTGCTCCATAATAGGAATCCGCAGGTGAAATCCTCAAAATTTTCGCCAAATTTCGGTTTTTTTCACAAATAAACGCAGAAATTATCGACCTAAATTTACCACTAACATGAAGCCCAATATGTCACGAAAAAACAATCTCAGAACCGCTAGGATCCGTTGAAGCGTTCCGGAGTTATTACCTAATAAAGGGACACTGGTCAGAATTGCAAAAAAACGGCCAGGTCATTAAGGTCAAAATAGGCTGGGTCATGAAGGGGTTAACAGTTAATCAGCTGTTGCTGACTATATGAGCTTTTGCCTGAGTATATGAACTGTTGGCAGAATACTCAGCATATGAGCTGGTACTTTTAGTACCTGGCAGAGGTCCTTTAAGTGTGGCAGATAATGTAATACTCTTCTATTTTAGTGTGTGGCTGCGCACACTATCTCAGCAGTGATGGAGAAGTATTTGAGAATGGAAAAGGCAAATGCCGAACAGGACCCTGGACACAATTCTAACCCAGATGAAGGCCCTAGTATGAAAGGTCGACAAAAGAAAAAAGACAAGACGGTGAGCTCAAGGCAATACAGTGAAAGCTATCTTTCATTTGGATTTACTTTCACTGGGGATGCGACAGCACCAACACCACTGTGCTTGGTGTGTGGTGAGAAGCTATCCAATAGCGCCATGGTGCCAAGCAAGCTTAAACGCCATCTCCAAACGAAACACCCTTCCGTTCAAAATAAGCCGATGGAGTATTTTGTACGCTTACGTACAAACAATGAGAAAGGGGCAACTTTTTTGAGAAAAAGCACAAAGGTAAATGAGAGAGCCCTCAAAGCTAGCTACATTGTTGCTGAACTCATAGCTAAATCAAAAAAGTCACACACTGTGGCAGAAACATTAATACTGCCAGCTTGTAAAGCTATTGTAAATGAGATGCTTGGCCCTGAGGGTATGTGCACACGTTGCGGATTTCTTGCAGAAATTTCCTGAAGAAAACCGGAAATTTTCTGCAAGAAATCCGCATTCTTTTTTTTGCGTTTTTTTTCTCCGTTTTTTTCGCGTTTTTTTAGCATTCTACAAGCGTAATTAGCTTGCAGAATGCTAAAGTTTTCCAAGCGATCTGTAGCATCGCTTGGAAAACTGACTGACAGGTTGGTCACACTTGTCAAACATACTGTTTGACAAGTGTGACCAACTTTTTACTATAGATGCAGCTTATGCAGCATCTACAGGTCCTTCTCAAAAAATTAGCATATAGTATTACACTTTTATTTGATTGGACGGGTGAAATATGCTAATTTATTGAGACAGGTTTTTTGGGTTATCAGGAGTTGTAGGCCAAAATCATCAGTATTAAAACAATAAAAGACCTGACAAATTTCAGTTGGTGGATAATGAATCTATAATATATGAAAGTTTAATTGTAATCATTACATTATGGTAAATAATGAAATTTAACACTATATGCTAATTTTTTGAGAAGGACCTGTATAGTAAAAGATAGAATGTTTAAAAATAATAAAAAAAATAAAAAAAAAGGTTATACTCACCCAGACATCTCCTCACCGGCGTCCGTTCCTCTTCCTATAGCTGGTCTGTGCGCGCAGGACCTTCCGTGACGTCACGGTCACGTGAGCGGTCACATGACCGCTCACGACCAATCACAGGACAGTGACGTCATCGGCAAGGTCCTTCACCGCACATCAGCTACAGGAACCGAAGCGACAGCATGCAGTGGAGGCGGGAAGACATCGAGGGTGAGTATAGGACTATTTTTTATTTTAATTCTTATTTTTTGACCGATTATATGGTGCCCAGTGCGTGGAGGAGAGTCTCCTCTCCTCCACCCTGGGTACCAACCGCACATAATCTGCTTACTTCCCGCATCGTGGGCACAGCCCCGTGCGGGAAGTAAGCAGATCAATGGACCCCTAGGTGTGCGGAATCCCCTGCAATTCCGCATTTTAATGAACATGTTGCTTTTTTTTCCGCGATGCGATTTTTTCGCGGAAAAAAAGGCTACATTTGCACAAAAAATGCGGAATACACTTAAAATAATGGGAGGCATATGTAAGCGTTTTTTTCGCGTTTTTATCACGTTTTTATAGCGAAGAAACGCGAAAAATACTTAACGTGTGCACATGGCCTGATGCAGCCAAAGAGATAGCTAAAATGCCTCTCTCTGATAACACAATTGCCAGACGGATTGATGACATGTCTGCAGACATTGAAACAGTTGTTTTGGAAAAGGTGCGGATCAGTAAGAAATTTGCCTTGCAACTTGATGAGTCGACGGATATCAGTGGACATTGTCAGCTGTTGGCCAATGTGCGTTTTGTGGATGGAGAAGCCATTAGAGAAAACTTCCTATTTTGCAAGGCACTGCCAGAAAAATCAACAGGAGAGGTAATATTCCAGGTCACATCGGAATATCTTGATAAAAGTGGGCTTACATGGGAAAACTGCACAGGTGTCTGCACTGATGGAGCCGCAGCCATGGTCGGGCGCATCAAAGGCTTTGTAAGTAGGGTTAAAGAAAGAAACCCAGATGTTCTTGTTATCCACTGTTTCTTGCACCGTGAGGCCCTCGTTGCAAAGACCTTACCAGCAGATCTAGCTCCCGTGTTGGATGATGTTGTGCGCATAGTGAACTTTGTGAAGACGCGACCTTTGAGATGTCGCTTATTTGCGTCTTTGTGTACAGAAATGGGAGCGGAACATAAAATCTTATTGCTCCACACGGAGGTCAGGTGGCTGTCACGCGGCAAAGTGCTGGCCCGTGTGTATGAGTTGCGAGAGGAACTTAAAATATTTCTGACAAACGAGAGGTCCGATTATTCAAAGCTGCTTGCAAGTGATGAGTGGTGTGCAAAGCTGGCATACCTGGCTGATATATTTCAATATCTGAATGAACTAAACACACGGATGCAAGGCCGAAATGAAAACCTGCTTACAAGCACTGATAAAATGAACGGATTCCGTTTAAAGTTGCAGCTCTGGCAGCAACATGTGCAGGGTGGCAACCTTCAGATGTTCCCGCTCACCGAGAAACTGCATGATGACAACACTGCTGCAATGTGCGAGGTGATTGGCAGACATTTGAAAATTCTTGAGGAGAAGTTATCGTTTTATTTCTCTTCAACCTTCACAGAATGCCTTGACTGGGTTAGGGACCCATACAGCTCATTATCCGTTGCTGGAAAGGACATGACTTTAAAGGAGCAAGAGGAACTCATTGAACTGAAGCAAGATCGCGGTTTAAAGCTAAAGTTTGCTGATCTTCCTTTGGACAGTTTTTGGTTATCTGTTGCCAAGGAGTTCCCCATTCTGGCCAACAAAGCTATTTTGACATTGCTCCCATTTTTTACCACATATCTATGTGAGCTGGGCTTCTCAAGCTTGACTGCGATAAAAACTAAAAACAGGGAGAGACTGAGAACTGATGAGGAAGAGCTTCGTGTGTGTCTTTCCACCATTCCTGCAAGGATATCCCTTTTGTGTTTATCGAAACAGGCCCAGGTTTCACACTGAGTGAGTATAAATACATTTAGAATCTATATTATTAACTGTGTAGAATATGTACTGTTTTAGTGTCATTTTGTGCCATTTTGGTTGGTGGTGTGCCCCGGGATTTTTTAAGTATAAAAAGTGTGCCGCGGCTCAAAAAAGGTTGAAAATCACTGCTCTAGACGACAGCGGGCATGCGCACACCCGGCAGCCATTTTTAAGAAGACCATGGCGGCGGCCATATTTGGAAAGATCATGGAGCTGCGTATTCCTACCCACCATGTAAGTGAAAGCAATAGTGGATAAACGATACATATAGTGTGACCAATATGGTGCACAGGGGAAATAGCACACTAATCCCTACAGCTGACATAATAGTGAAATTAAGATACAAGAATGTATAAATATAAATCGTGTACCAGTGCGGACTTAAAGTGACAGGTGCATATAATGTTATAATACAATACATAAACATAAACAATCAAAACGGACAAAAAACGGATATAAAATGGTAGTAAAGAGACTCCATTCTTCTTTTTTGCTTTTTTGCCTTTTTGCCTTATATTCCCCTCTTTAATTCCTCTTTATTTCTTCTTCAAATTTCAATGTGATTTTAGTGCATGGGGGAAAGGAATACTAAACAGTCCAAATGCCATCTGAAACCATGGTCATATTTAGAGAGTTGTCAGGGAGAGACTAGGTGAGCGAGAGCTAATAACCCGGGCCCCTGCAATTTCCCTAAGACTAGGGAAATCCTGACTGACCCTCTACCTGAAGTTTACACTGATGGTGTGCATGTTCAGGCCTCGAACCTCACCCTAACTCCTGAGCTCAGCCCTAGGCTGAAACCTCCACCCACCACCCAGTGAAGAGGTAATACTTAAATACCCACAGTTAGCACAGACAAGGATAAAGGAAAATATACACCACGCCGCAGACACTCAGGAATACACTATAAATGTGCAGGGCAAAATAAACACAAATATAGGAAGGAGTAAATAAGACGAAGGAATATACACCACCAGCAACGAATCTCCAACCACCAGCTCTCCACTCCAGACCGAGATAACAACGCAAGACAGAAGCTATAATCGGCGACGCCCAATGATCAGGAGAACTATTTAAAGGCCATGGAAATGGCCCAGCTTCCAATCCGAGGATCAGGTAAATTAACCCCAGAACAGCTAGACAAAATCTAGCAGACGCCAATGAGTAAATAGTGGTCAAAAGCGGAATTACCGCTGTCTGTCGGACGACCTGGTCTGAACAGCGTCCGACATGACAGGAGTAAACTATAATAAAAACAAACACAAGACAAATTAATGCAAAAATATTTAAAACAGAATGGTGAACTGGCTCAAGAGTACAGAGAAAGAATTGGACAAATAGTCCAATATGTTGGAGTGTCCATTGCTACACAGGCGTAACAAGATCAAACAAATATATACTATTACATATGGTATGGGTCCAGGACCGAAACATTCAAAGGAAAGGGGCAAAACTTAATTTCTCATTCAATCCCCTTGGAACTAGGGTATCGAGGGTGACAATCCACCTGCATTCACGTTGTGCAAGTGTTTTAACCATGTTGCCACCCCTGATCCCTCGATGTATCCTCTCGATACCCCTTATTTTCAAGCCTCTGGGGTCAGATCCATGATACTTCCGGAAGTGTCTTGGTAGGGTCTTTAAACCTGACACATCCACTGCCTCTTTTGCGGCTAGAATGTCGCGTACATGCTCGCGCGCCCGAATTTTGAGTTCCCTAGATGTGAGACCAACATAAATTAGGGAGCAGGGACAGGTGGCGTAGTAAACGACAAAGGTCGTACTACACGAAATGAAGTCTCTAATTTTAAATTCTCTGCTCCCATCTGAAGTCTTGAAGGTCCCACATCTAAGGATATTCGGACACGCGACACATGAGCCACATGGATAGCAACCCTGTCTTGGGCTTCCCGCATCCAGGAAATTTCTATTCTTGTTTTTAACTACATAGTGGCTCCTCACCAAACTATCTTTTAAATTTTTACCCCTACGTTGAGTCATAAGGGGAAATTCCGTTAGATGTGAGGCCAGTATGGCATCAGTCTGTAATACAGACCAGTGCCTATTCAGTATTTCCCGGATGCGATTCCACTGACAGTTGGAAGTTGATATGAATCTGACCCCAGACCCATCATCTGATTTGGACTTTTTCCCTTGCAATAACAAGTCCTCCCTCCATGTGGACTTTGCTCTTCCATACCCTGCCCTGATGCTCCGGCGGCTGTACCCTCTTGCCCGAAAACGTTCCGATAGGATGGCGGACTGCCTCTCAAAGCGGGCCTCTGTGGAGCATACCCATCTGTTCCTCAAAAATTGCCCAACTGGGATGGCTTTAATGACAGAATAATTGTGTGCCGAGGATGCGTGTAATAACGAATTAACGGATGTTTCCTTTCGGTAGAGATCCGTCTCGATAGAACCATCCCCGGCAACACATAAAGTAATATCCAAAAAGTCTATAGTGGTTTTATGCCAAGAGTAAGTGAATTTTAAATTAAAAGTATTATGATTTAACTCCTGCATAAAATTGGATAGGCTGGTTTCGCCACTGTTCCAAATCATTAGAACATCATCAATGTAGCGAAACCAGCCCACCACCGGGTCCGCGACGTGTGCCCCGTCTCCCTGGAAAATATGTCTTTCCCAGAAGCCCAGAAAAAGATTTGCATACGACGGAGCACACGCCGCGCCCATCGCAGTACCTTGTAACTGTAAATAAAACCTATCTTTGAAAACAAAATGGTTGTGAGTTAAAATAAACTCAAGTAACTCCAAAACAAATTCAACTAAATGGCCATCCCAGTTGGTACCTTCGAGGAAGAAACGGGCAGCCCTCAGTCCATCCTCATGTCTAATAGATGTATATAAAGATTCAATCTCAATAGTGACAAGAATCATACCCCCTTCAAGAGACAGTCCATCCACCCTCCTCAATACATCCGTAGTGTCCCTGACATAGGAGGGAAGTGTCTCGACTAAAGGTTTAAAGTAGAAGTCTACAAATGTACAAATATTGTCACACAACCCCCCTATGCCAGAGACAATCGGTCGTCCGGGCGGGTTCACAGCATCCTTATGCACCTTGGGCAGGGCATAGAAGGTAGCAACCCTAGGGAACTTGGGCATAAGTCCATCAAGCACCTTCCCAGGGACAATGTTCGACCCACCCGCCAGATCTAGGATACGCGCCAGTTTGTTAGTAAAGGTCTGAGTGGGATTTTGAAGCAACACGCGATACGTGTCCTTATTCCTTAGTTGCCGCATAATTTCCCTTTCGTATTTCTCAATTGGCCAGATCACCACATTCCCCCCCCCCTTGTCAGCCGGTTTGATTACTACGGAATCCAATTCCTGCAATTCTCTTAATGCTTTCCTTTGACCCGCTGTCAGGTTATCATTAGATAACCCTCTTGATAGCTTGGTTAGGTCTTCAGTGACCAATCTACAAAAAATGTCCACTTGTGGACATAATGACAGGGGGGGGGAAAGTGGTTGACCTGGGTATGAGTGAAGAAGGAAATTTACCTAAAAAGTCTGGTTGTTGCTCCTTGAGTAGATACTCCAACACTGACAAGGCGTTAGCCTCCACCTCATTTAGCGAGTTGCCACCGAGGTTTTTTTGGCCATGTAGCTTTTTGAGGAGTAGTTTGCGACAAAATAAATGAGTGTCTTTTACGACTGTGAAAAAGTCAAACTGGTTAGATGGAACAAAATTGAGACCCAATTTTAAAACCTCAATTTGTGTTTTGGATAGGGAATGGGTGGACAAATTAATCACCTCTAAACTTGTATCCTTTGCCTTCCGTTCATAGGATGGTGGGGGAGTCAGTTTTCTTCTCTTTCCATTATAGGAAAGTGGGTGGGAATACGCAGCTCCATGATCTTTCCAAATATGGCCGCCGCCGTGGTCTTCTTAAAAATGGCTGCCGGGTGTGCGCATGCCCGCTGTCGTCTAGAGTGTACGTCTTTTGCTGTGGCCGTCTGTATCAGCAGGGCGTGCGTCATATGACGTCTATGGGTGGATTTCCCCCTTACGCCCGCCCTGCTATGACGGCTTAGGCGATGACGCACTTCGGATGCCACCGCGCATGCGCCACTATCCCGGCACCACGTCCGCTTTTATCATTATTTAAACCATCATGTCTCCTTCTTATTTCCTTTTTGTATGTGCAGAGTGCCTACAGCACTCATTGCAGTGTTGATATTAATATTGGTGTTATTTATATGGAATTACAAAATAAACGTTATATCTTTTTATATATAACTATGTTGTCATGGATGTTTTTGCTCCGGTTTTTCGTATCAAGTATGGAGCATCATGTGTGGCCATAATACAGTATGGAGCACTGTGTGGCCATTATACAGTATGGAGCACTGTGTGGCCAATATACAGTATGGAGCATCATGTGGAGCCATTATACAGTATGGAGCATCATGTTTGGCCATTATACAGTATGGAGCATCATGTGTGGCCATTATACAGTATGGAGCATAATGTGGCCATTATACAGTATGGAGCATAATGTGGCCATTATACAGTATGGAGCATCATGTGGCCATTATACAGTATGGAGCACTGTGTGGCCATTATACAGTATGGAGCACTGTGTGGCCAATATACAGTATGGAGCATCATGTGGAGCCATTATACAGTATGGAGCATCATGTGTGGCCATTATACAGTATGCAGCATCATGTGGGCCCATTATACTGTATGGAGTATCACGTGGGGCCAGTACACTGTACGCAGCATCATTTGGAGCCATTATACAGTATGGAGCGTCATGTGTGGCCATTATACAGTATGGAGCGCCATGTGTGGCCATTATACAGTATGGAGCGTCATGTGTGGCCATTATACAGTATGGAGCGTCATGTGTGGCCATATTTTTTTTTGTTTATATTTATTGTTTACGAAACATTGTGATCAGAAGTGCTAAATGGGTGTGGTTGGGGCGTGACTAGTTGTGAAATGGGTGTGGTCAGAGGTGTGGCCTAAAATTTGCCGCAGCGCGCTGCCTTTGTCCCTCTTTCTCTTCCTCGAAAGTTGGGAGGTATGTGTATAGGAGGAGAGACTCAGCAAATTGGTAACATAATATTAGTCAGGACTGAGGAGGATTCAGGACAGGAACACTACAGGGAGGAGGATAGCCAACGTCAGTTGTTGCTGCTGAGGGTAGGCTAATAAGTAAGATAAAGTGATTTTAGGCAAAACCTTGCATATTTTGCAATCTGTGTGATAATGGATGCACACGGATCCGTTTTCGACTCCATTGACTTTCAGTGGTGACAGATGGGACCTGCGTGTGCATCTAGTTGTCACTGTTTTCCCACGGACCCGTGTGTCTGCATATTTTATCAGACTCACAAAAACGCAACTTGTTGAAGTTTTGTGTCGTCTGAAAAACACACAGGCACAGGGGCACACACGGATTCGGGGCTACACGTCTGGAATTACCATGGAGCACAGATTCTGGACAACACGGATCCGTGTGCTTCCATGTGCAGGGATCCGTTATGTGGGCTGAGCATGCTCAGAAGAAAGGGATGTGCTGTATGGGAAAGTGATGAAACTGTATGGGAGCAGTATGCAGACATAATGTAGACTGCATGCTGTGCTGTCATACAGTGAAGGGCTTGTGCCCGATGTTATAGCGTGCTAATGGTAATAAAATGTATTGGGAGCCTGTATATAACATGGGGCACCTGGTTAGGGGCTGCAAGGGTGGGGCTGCTCTCACACTAGCGCTTTGGTACGGTGCGTTGTGATGTGTAGCAATCCTGATGCATCCCGATCCAGATTACATCCCTACACTTCACATAGGGACGCATGGACCTGCATTTGCATCAGGATTTTTCATGTGCTCTCAAAACACAGCTTGTTGCGAATTTTGGGTGTTAAAAAAATCTGCAAACATCCTGGTACTTGGCAGCGCATCCAAAAAACATCTGATTGTCAGTGTAGACGCCCTGAATCAGGATGCCTGCGTCCAATCTGCATGTGGATGTCATACTTTGCTTGCTCGGAGCCCCTTTTTTTTTCACTTTCACCAGTCTCTCTCCCCTCTTCCACAGAAGTCAAAATTTCACATTTCCAACCAAATCCTGATCAGGATGCAGTTCCATGCTTTTGCATCCGATTGCAGAAAAAAAAAAGATGCAGATATATTGTGTCCAAGATGGAATGACTACATCAATGTACAAAAAACGTACAAAAAACGAGTAGCTAACAATCTGAGCAAACAGCAGTGCTAAAAAAACAGTCTTTACTGCTTCACTAGATACTTATACAGGTGTATAATGAGGCTCTCACTTTACAGGCAAAGACCCGGAACGATGACTGTGTAAGCAGTGGCATAACTACAAAGTGAGGGGCCCCGATGCGAACTTTCAAATGGGGCCCCCCCGGGCCAAAATATTTCCCACCAAAATTTACATTTTCCCTATTCATTTCGCACACTATAGTTTTGTTGCTTTGTTGATTAGTCTGACCTAATACTGCCCTGTAATCGCTGAAAAAAAATGATTTTATAACTAACATGTCCCTATACTAATTAGGGCGATGTCTTCGGAAGTGCAGACTCTGGGCGTTCATGTCCTCCCTCGCTCTAATTCCAAGCGCACTCCCGGCGTTTGAAATCTGTGTGCCGTTTCTTCCTGGTATGACGCTGCAGTGCGTCATTTCCGGACCTGTGCAGTGTGGGGGTGTATTGGGTGTACTGGTTGGCTCCGGAGCATACGCACTGCACATTCTGACGCTGGCGAGTACACCTGCAGCGCCCCAGAGTCCTGGTCGTTGCAGTACTGTGGCTCCGCCGCTAAGGGGGGCTATGGTACGTCTGATGGCACTGAAGGAGTTCATCTGACCAGGTATCACATACACCAATACATTTCACAGTCGGGCCTCCAGGGGGAGCTAAGGGTGCTATTTATTAGGCCACTCCTCACCGTGTGGGTAAACTGGGGGTCAGGCAGGAAGTTAGACAGAAAACTGACTGGGTTGGAACCAGGCAACACCTTGTGGCAGAGGGTGTTGCGGGGGGAAGATTCGGTAGGGTCCCTGTCAGGTTTGGGACCCTGACAGAGGCCTGGCAACAAGGAAGAACGTCACGGGACCGTGCCTGCTCAGCATAGCGGCGGTGCCCTAAGAAAGGATCAGAAGCGAGATATATTGTGCTGAGTGAGAAACGAGATCAAAGCAAGAAGGAGAATACCAGTAGGGGTCGTGCTGTAAGACCGAGGCAACATCCTACTGAGGCGCACAACCGGCGGCCGGAACGCCGAGGAAGTATTACTATATTCAGCTTCAGGCAATACTTCAAACCAACGGCAGGACAGTCAGTCATAGGCGGGCTGTCTCACCTAAATCACCTATGCAGACATAGGGGGCAACCTGTGGAGAGGGGCGACTCTAGGGTCCCGGAAGAGCTCCGAGCCTACCTGTCATACGGGTGCGTCCCAACCATAACACCGGGAGGGACGGAGGATTAGCAGAACATCATCTAATCGAGTTGTTGTGAGGGAACACGAGAAACAGACACAACAGTTGTGGGGACTATCCCGTAAGCACAGCAGGGGAGGACCACAACACATAGCGCTAGCAGGAAGGCACAGATTTCCACCTGCAAAGGGAACTCTGGAGGTGCCATCGGACCGGCCGGACTTGCGCAGCCTGGTGAACCGTATTCCGGACTGAGGACCCAGAGACCTTCAGTAAAGAGGTAAAGAGACTGCAACCTGGTATCCTCGTTATTTACTGCACCGCACCACCACCACCATCCACATCTATTATTCACTGTGCGCCCCTCAGCAGGGTCACGGACCGGGCCTAGCCACCGTGACAACCCCAGAGCAGAGACTCAGAGGCCCGGTACCGGGTACCCCTCGGCCCTGCGGCAGTGGGGGCGCTACACACCCAATGCTCCCCCACAGTGCACATGCTGGGTTCTGCCCACATTCTTCCCGACTCAGAACTTTACAGCCCGTATACACGCGGCTTCGCTCCGTGAGCCCCGTACACACACGGCTCAGCTCCGTACACCTTGTACACACGCGGCTCTGCTCCTTACACCCGCGGATCTGCTCCGAACACCTCATACACACGCGGATCCACTCCGTACACCTCACACACACAGCTCCGCTCCGTACACCCCATACACACGCGGCTCCGCTCCGTACACTCCATACACACGCAGCTCCACTTCGTACACTCCATAGACGGCTCCGCACACCTCGTACACAAGTGGCTCCGCTCCATACACCTCGTAAACACGCAGCACCACTCCATACACCCCATTCACACACACGACTCCGCTCACCTCTTTCATACTCGGCTCAGCTTTGTACACCTCGTACACACCTGACTCCGCTCCGTACACGTCGTACACATTGCTCCACTACACACATACAAATCTCTGCTCTGTACACCTTGTACACACACGGCTCTGCTACATCCACACCATAAACCCCTTCTGACCCCACACATAAACTTCCCCTCATTCAGCACCATGACAATCAGCACAGCAGAGTCCTGCATACACTGAGGCCACTGATCATGTGACCCCTGACTCCTCCCCTCCTGTGACCTCATCACAGGTCGTGTGTGTGTGTGTGCTTCCCCTCCATCTCGGTCAAGCTTCAGTGACACGCCCAGCCCTTCTGCTAGGTCACATGTCCTTCACGGACACACCCACTCGCCTCACACCGCTGGAAGTCTAGGGAAGCTGGCCGTTGTGGGCATGGACAGCAGAGTGCGTGACTTGTCTGCTGAGTTTCCCGGCTACTGCTACTTGTTTGCTGGACTGGGCGGGCCCCTAAGCACTCCGGGCCCGGTCGCAGCTGCGACCCCTGCGACCGCAGTTGTTACGCCCCTGTGTGTAAGGCTGGTTTCCCATTTGCGGTTGTGTCCACAGCGTTTGTGCAGCAATTTTCTGCATGCGTTGTGTATTCCTATCTTTAACATTAGTTATGCATGCGTCTGCGATTGGTTGCATTTTGCCTCGTTTGACGACACATGCGTCGTTTTGTCGTCTGCGGTTTGGCGCGGTAAACACTACATGTAGTAATTTCAGAAGCGTCAATTTGCCACCTCAAAACTTATGCGGTTGTTAGCGGAAGGAATGCGGCAAAAAAAAACGCATTATGGTCTATGTGAACGCATGCATTCGCCAGCACATGCGTTTACTTGCGTTTGTGAATGCATGCGTTTTACCACAGGAAAACATGTCTAGACACTGATTAGCCACCCCCACATACAAACTGATAAAAGGAGGGAGTGGGCATTGGCAGGTCATTACTCAGCAGACAGGGAACAAGGGCAGACACAGGAAAGCACCTTGGAGGAAACCACACTCTAAACAATGTGAGTATCAAAGCCAATGTCTTTATTTTCTATTTTCTGTCTCTATATGTCCTAATTTCTGTCTTTTTTTTTCTTGCTGCATGCATCAGAATGTCATTTTATTCTGAGGAGCAACATCCTGGGCCTGCACAAGGCACAAGGTGAAAATGTCAGTGAAGTGAGTATTCACCTCCTCAGATTTGTAAGTATTCTCTGTCATATCTACACGTGACAATTTTTTTTTCCTTTTTTTAAAGCAGTTCTTCCACTGTGGCAGTGGCTGAGCAAGAGCAGCGTGGACATGGTCGGGTGGCAAGGCGGCAGCGTGTAAGTATACCTGGCTGACCGTTTATTGTATCCTGACTTTACTATTCTTGAATGTGCATTTCTTTACTTTCCTCTTTCTTTACCTTTTTCTTCTTGACTCCTTTTTTTTTCTTGACTTTGAATATTCATGCCAGTTTTCTGTCTGTTGTTTTCTTTCTTTTCCTTATGTTAATGTCTCCAACATTAATGTCTTTATTTATTTTTTAGGTTCCAGAACGTGTAGAGGTCCTCATTGACAATGACATCCTAATCTCCCTGGTCCATGAGCGAGTCCCGATGTGGGACACCCGGGTTCCGCAGCACTCGGACAACTATGCTATGGAATGAGGGGGCCAAAGTGATGTGGGATGGCTGGGACAACGTCCTGACTCGGATCCGAAATGCATTTTGTAATTAATGCAATGCGGTGTGCTGCAGCAGTGACCTTGTCCGGGATCACACAACTGTGTGTGATGAGAGAAACTCCTGAGAGTTTCTCTGATCCCACACAGTAGTGTGATCACGGTCAAAAGTGCATTGTCTAATCATTATTTATATTTTTCAACAGTGCTCAAAGTCAAAACACGTTGGCGTTCGATGAAGGATCGCTTCAACAAGGACCTTCGTCAAGAGAGCCGGGTTCCTAGTGGTTCAGGAGCAAGGATCCGCAAATATAAATATCACCGCATCCTTGCATTTTTGAGACCGGTCCTTGCCCAGAGAATGTAAGTATTTTTTGTGCTGTAATGGGTTGTTTTGTATTGCCTAATCTGTTATTTTCTATTCCACAGGAGTTGGCGCTTTACTATTGTAAATGTTTGGTACTAATGTTTTGTTTTTTGTTTTTTTCCACAGCACATGGAGCAGCACTCTTGACCCTGGTTCTGGAGCGGTCCTTCATCAGACAGCCACGGAGCTGTCCCAGCCATCCAGCAGCGCTGCAGCAAGTGGGCCTGCAACACAGACTGGAGACCAGGAAGCTGGTCCATCAGGTGTTCCCCTGTCCCTGTCCTCTTTTTTTTGGGGCTCTTCCCGGTAGCGGCAGAGGGCCTTGGACAGGTCACTCATGCCCGAGTTTTTGCACTTGAGCTCAGTTTTTCATGATGGACTCAAGGAGATGGGTGACCAACTGGATAGTGCCATAAATCATATGAATACACTTATCCAGGATGTCACCAAAAGCCTTGACCAAGTGAAAGCTGACCTCCAGAGGCCAGTACATCATTTTTTCAATCAAATAGAGAAGGGCATGTCGGAACACCTTACTACTGATCTCCAGCTTAGTGTCATGCAGGCCTGCAGTGCTGCTTACGTGCAGGCTATGCAGCAGAATCGGTATTTTCAGCAGCTAGTGGTGGCATTTCCACCTGTGTCAACACTGTCATGCTTGACCTCAATGCCGAGCTCTGCTGCATACCACTGCACGGCCACCACCATTCCAAGCATTGCCGGACACCACTACAGCACCACCACCATGCCAAGTGCTGTTGGACAGCCCACCACCACCATGACAACTGCTGCTCCTGCTTGGACCTCCTCCATTGCCACCACGATGCAGCAGCAGCAGGACCCATGCATGGCCTTCCGCTCTACCACCACGATGCAGCAGCATCAGGAGCCAGGCATGGCCTTCCCCACCACCACAATGCAGCAGCAGGACCCTGGCATGGCCTTCCGCTCTACCACCACGATGCAGCAGCAGGACCCTGGCATGGCCTTGCCCACCACCATGCAGCAGCAGGACCCTGGCATGGCCTTCCCCACCACCACAACCATGCAGCAGCAGCGGCAAACGGACCCTGACAGGTCGGCCACCCAGACCAGGCCACAAGAAATGAGTCCACTGAGGCTCCCCAGACCACAGCGCCGATCCCAAAAAGGGAAGGGGAAAAAGAAACAGCGGACTATCGCTACTCCTCCCCCCTCACCTCTCAATGTGTCTGTAATGTCAGGTTTGTCTTACCCTTCCAGTGTGTCTGCCCTCTCATGCGTCAAGCACCATCCCCGAACTCCCAGACCCCAGTACTTTAATTGCCCCTTCTCCTGCCACCCCTGCGTCGTCCACAGTTAGCCAGGCCTCACAGCTACACACCCCCCTGTTCCGTCACTCTACCCCAAGCATGCACAATTAATTTTTTTTTTATATTTAAAAATAAATGTTAATGTTTTTTGCCCCCAATACTGTTTGGTTATTTGTGTATTTCGCCACCGGCAACACACACTGTGTGCCAAATAAACACACTGTGCCGTACACTTTGATTTTTTGCCACCTCATAGCTCTAGTAGTTATTAAGTACAACACTGCAGCTTTGTGTGTTTGGTATGGAGCTATGAGTTGTCAAAAAAAACAACTTGTATTTTCTCCATAATCTCTTTAGTCTGCTTAATCTGTGTCGCCGACTGAAGAGACAATGGCGGTAATACAGAGCAGAACTATACTCAACAGGTCATATGTCAAAAAAACTCATTAGTTATGACACCTGACCTGGTGAGTAGAGAACTGCCTTGTATAACCTCCATTTTCTCTTCCGTCTACGTAATCTATTTCACACAAACTGAAGAGATGATGGAGGTCATACAAGGCATATCTATACTCACCTGGACAGGTGTCAGAAATAGTGAATTCATGAGGCTGGGTTTTGCGCATCATGAATTCATTATTTCTGACACCTGACCTGGTGAGTATAGATCTCCCTTGTATTATACCTCCATCGTCTCTTCAGTCTGCATCAAATAGATACTGCAGAACAGAATCTGGATGTAATGATGTCAACTACCTTAGCAGTAGCAACCTAAGTGGTTTTTAGAGGAAATACATAGGAGACTCGGTAAAGAGATCAAAACACGCTATTTATTAAGCAAAAATATTATTAAAGGGAACCTGTCACCCCAGGCGTTTGAAACTAAAAGAGCCACCTTGTGCAGCAGTAATGCTGCATTCTGACAGGTGGCTCTTTTAGTTATTGGTGCTGTAACTGCAGAAATAATCCGTTTTGTAATTTGTCCCAAATACCTTTCTTCAGTCAAGGAGGCAGGCCTTTCCCCCCCTGCTGCAGACGCCACACAGTCGTCACTCAAATCCTCTTGGCGCCGGGCACCGCCTCCTCATCGCTGTTTTGAAATGAGCCAGCGCCTGCGCTCTTTTCTCCTGCCTTGGGCAGGCGCAGTGAGCGCTGCCCGTCCTCTGTGCTCATATGCAGTCTAGCTGACTGCGCCTGTGCGGCCACCCTGCCTGTGAATCCCAGCCCCGCAGTGTCTTATGATTTATTCTCACGGGGCTGGGATTCACAGGCAGGGCGGCCGCACAGGCGCAGTCAGCTAGACTGCATATGCGCACAGAGGACGGGCAGCGCTCACTGCGCCTGCCCAAGGCAGGAGAAAAGAGCGCAGGCGCCGGCTCATTTCAAAACAGCGATGAGGAGGCGCCAAGAGGATTTGAGTGACGGCTGTGTGGCATCTGCAGCAGGGGGGGAAAGGCCTGCCTCCTTGACTGAAGAAAGGTATTTGGGACAAATTACAAAACGGATTACTTCTGCAGTTACAGCACCAATAACTAAAAGCCACCTTGTCAGAATGCAGCATTACTGCTGCACAAGGTGGCTCTTTTAGTTTCAAACGCCTGGGGGGGTGACAGGTTCCCTTTAATATTTAAAACATAACTGGTACAGACCCAAACCCAACAGCACATTTTACACAATATTATCTTGCCATGCCACACGTCCAATATCAGAATCAAAATAGGCAGCAAATTGGTTCCGCATGTGGCCAACTTCAACAGTTGACCGCAGAGGGTGATGCTGGTAATCTGGCAATGGGTGTGCAACTGGTTCATCCAGTTCAATGTTGGGTCGCTCCTTAGCCATTATGTAATTGTGGAGAACCACACAGGCTTTGACCACCTCATCAACTGTCTCCATTTTTAGATTAATGGCTGTCGCAAGAATGCGCCATTTTGAGATAAGAATCCCAAAAGTACACTCCACTGTTCTTCGGGCCCTGGTCAGTCGGTAGTTATAAATCCTTTTAGTGTGGTTCAAGTCCCGACTGGAATATGGATTCAGTAGGTTTTCACACATCTGAAAAGCCTCATCCCCAACCATAACAAATTAAAATTTTTGCCATACACACGTCGGCCCATATCAGAGTTCTTGAAAGTCTGAGTCATTGCCAAGGCCAAAAGCTCCAATGTCCACGGTGATAAAGCGACAGTCCGCATCTGCTATTGCCATGAGCACTACAGAAAAATATTTTTTGTAGTTGAAGTACTCCGATCCAGTTCTGGCGGGTTTGATAATGTGTATGTGCTTTCCATCCACCGCTCCCAAACAGTTGGGGAAATCACACACACTCCAGAATTTTTCTGCAATTTCCATCCATATGTCTGCAGTGGGTAGGGGGATAAATTCATCCCGGAGAACGTTCCACAAAGCCCGGCAGGTGTCCGCAACTATTCCAGACAATGTGGAAATTCCAAGCCGGTACTAAGTGGAGTGATGATAAGCTCTCTCCGGTAGCCAGAAATCTGAAATAAAATAAAAAATAAAATAAAATAAATTCTATTTATGGTGGTGTTTAGTTAAAGACATAAAGGAAAATACAAATAATATATGGCAGACCAACAATAATTATGACAGACATTTGTTTAGAATTATTACGTACCTTAATGTAACCAGCAGACGTTCCTCTGCTAGAATCGCTCTACGGAGCTGGGTGTCCTGTCTCCGGATGGCTCCTTGGTCACGACCAAGCAAATCCCGGAAAGAGTCTTGAGACATCCTGGTATATTCCAGGAATTTGTCTGGGTTGGCATTAAGCTCGCCATATAGTGTGTGATAGGCTCCACGGCTCTCCCCGAGTTCAATAATGGGATGTCTCCAAAAACTCCTACGCCGTGTCCTTCTCTGTCATTCTCTATTTCTTTGTTGGTCCCAAGCAAACGCACAGGCAAGAAACAGCTTGATGCCTAAATCCAGGTTGAAATAAAAGCTCTCCATGCGAAGATCCATCGTGACACAAGATACAGTAGCAAACTGTGAAGATTTCAGCAGTCCTACTAGGGTCTATATATAGATATCCCATAATACACGCCCTCTGTAGTCCCATTGGCGGTGTCTGTTTATCTAGATTTTTCTCCTGTTAAATTTTCCACCATGCGCACAGAAAACGCAAACGCATGCAAAACGCATGGAAAAGCGTGAAAACACAGCGTTGTTTTAACCGCATGTGTTACTTTACGCATCTAAAAAATGCTGCAGATTCTGCCGCAAATGTGAAACTGGCCTAAAACGTATTTCTATTTACAAAAAGAGCCGGACTGCCCATCAGCACACACTGAGGCCCCTGATCATGTGACCCCTGACTCCTCCCCTCCTGTGACCTCATCCCAGGTCCTGTGCGCACAGAACAGCCATATATGTGGTGTGCGGCTCTGCAGGTGGAGGTAGGTGCTGGAGATTCCCCATTACTGGGCGCAGGGGACATTAACCCCCTCAGTGCTGAGCCTGTGATAAATCTCTGTATGTGACTATAATGGGACTGTGTGTTATATGGGACGTCCTAAAAAGAATGAGCATAATAACTTATTGGACCAAAAATATAGAGAGGTATTATAGATTTCTTCTATAATGGGACTGTGTGTTATACCGGGGGCAGGACGGGGCCATGACTGGATGTAGTGATCATGTGACGCCGGTAACAGCTCCGGAGATTTCTTACATGGGATCTTTATGATCAGCGTCGGACTAGGGTGTCTGGGGCCCACCAGAGGAATGGACTCTAGGGGCCCACCCTACAGCTATATGCAAATATCTGTCATTATAGTGGAGCATCGGCTGTAAAACACCGGCGGCTGCTGCACATCTACCGTGTGCCCCAATAACTGGGATGTATAATTACGGTAGTTTACATTAACGGGGTTCTTGGTTAAAACAAGTTATCACTGATCCATGGGCTCCACAGAATAAGTGATCGCTTAGATTCGACCATTAGAAACTGCACCGATCGGAAGAATAGGGAAGTTTTATCCCTGGCAGGACACTTTTATCACTATTTTAAAATGCAGCGGCAGGTGGGATTTCTGACCGCAGCTCCATTCATTCTCTTTGGGGCTTCCAGAAAAAAACAAGTGCAGCCACTGAGGGAATGAATGGATCAGTGATCGAGTCGGAGATGTCACTCCAGTCTAATGGGGATAAAAAGTTCCACATTTTGCTGAATGGGTGCAAGCATTCAGACCTCCACCAATCAATATGTTATCACTTATCCTGTGGAGAGGTGATTACTTTTTTCCACAGGAAACCCCCTGTAAGTGCATCTCCGCCGCTGTGTTCAAAGCATTAAAACTCTAATGGAAATAAAGAATCTTCTCCTAATTAATATCAGAGAGAACAAATGACCGCCATACACAACACAATCCACTATACCAAGACCAATAATACCACATACAGGAAGAAATACCACCACAACATGACCAGACCACATAGTGACCGAATAATACTACATACAACGGACAAATACCACCGCACCATGTCAAGACCACATATTACCACCACTTGGTGACCAAATAGCACATACAAGGGACAAATACCACAACACCATTTCCAGACCACATATTACCACCACATAGTGACTGAATACTAAAATACTGATCAGAAATTAAAAAAAAACAAAAAAACACAATACTATCACCATAAGGCTGCCGTCACACTAGCAGTATTTGGTCAGTATTTTACATCAGTATTTGTAAGCCAAAACCAGGAGTGGAACAATCAGAGGCAAAGTATAACAGAAACATATGCACCACTTCTGTATTTATCACCCACCCCTGGTTTTGGCTTACAAATACTGATGTAAATTACAGACCAAATACTGAATGTGTGACGGCAGCCTAAGTGACATTATACACAGGAGATCTGTACTTAGTATGCAGTGTCTGTGTAAAGGTAATACAGAGATCACTGGTGGTATTATACACAGGAGCTCTGTATATAATGTAGAGGTAATACAGTGATCACTGGTGACATTGTACACAGGAGCTCTGTATATAGTATACAGTGTATAGTGTCAGTGTATAGGTAACACTGACTCACCAGTGACGTCTCTAGGTAAAGTCCTTCATCTTTCATCCAGCACAGACTGCCATCATTTCTTCCAGCCAGGACTCATTTCTGCAGGAAATAACACAGTTATCTCAAGCTTCGCTTGCAGAACACATTACTTAATTTTTCACAACTTCTACATTACACCACATGAAGAAAAAGAGGCGATATAGTGTCACTCTGCACAGTAACAGGACCGCCCCCCCATTTAAAACAGTGTTCTCAAAAAATAAAATGAATACATCACTGCAGTAATAATATCCCTTAATTAGCCCCTATGGTAATAATATTCCCCATCCTGGCCCCGTTTATCTCATTCCTGGCTCCAGCCATATGTTCTCGCATCCTGCCCTCATGAGTATCCATTCTACCCCATATGATCTCCCCATCCTGCCCCATTCTGTCTCCATTGTATCCATCCTGCCCCATGATCCAATCCTGCCCCATGTCTTTCATTCTGCCCCGTGTCTCCAATCATGCCCCGTATCTACATTCTGCCCATGCCTCCAGTCCTGCCCCCAGTGTGTCCAGCAATCTGCCCCAGTGTATCCAGCATATTACCCCCAGTGTGTCCAGCAATCTGCCCCAGTATGTCCAGCATTGCCCCCAGACAGTGTGTCCAGCAATCTTCCCCAGTATTTCAAGCATATTACCCCCAGGTTGTCCAGCAATCTGCCCCAGTATGTCCAGCACTGCCCCCAGAGTGTCCAGCAATCTGCCCCAGTGTGTCCAGCACTGCCCCCAGTGTGTCCAGCAATCTGCCCCAGTGTCCAGCACTGCCCCCAGTGTGTCCAGCAATCTGCCCCAGTATGTCCAGCACTGCCCCCAGCAATCTGCCCCAGACTATTACTCCCCCCCGTATGCATGGCTCATATCCCCCCCACCGCACGCATGGCTTATCTCTCCACCCCACCCCCTCGCACCCGCTCTCATCTTGCACAGCGCGCCGGCTTATGTCCTCCATCCCCCAGTCCCCCCGTCCCTCATAGTCATACTCACCTGTCCCACACACTGCACGGCCGTGCCGACATCCCTCGCGCTCGCGCTCTGTCCCGACTCCCGGCGGCGGCGCAGCATCTTCTTCCTGCTTGTGCGGTCATGTGATACTGTCATTAAGGTCATGAATATGCGCATATTCATGACCTTAATGAGCGGTACCACGTGACTGCACAAGCAGGACGAGCTGCAGTGCAGACGGCGAGACCATCGCTGGAGCAGGGTGAGTATCGTCTTCAAGGAGGGCGGGTGGGGGAGGGCCCTGGAGCAGTGGGGGCCCTGCCAGCAGGTGTCAGTGCCTGGGCCCACCGGAGGATCCTCCGGTTCTCCGGTGGGCCAGTCCGAGCCTGTTTATGATGTTACATCGTCATCTTCTCCCCATTCAGGTCCCTACAATATCGGATCCTCTCGGTGAAGATCTTCTATATAAGAGAATTCTCCTGAGTGACCCTACAAGGATGGATAGGGACAGGGACAAGATGGCAGAGAGGTTATTACACCTCACCCTAGAGATCCTCTTCCGGCTTACTGGAGAGGTGAGAGATTATGATGACATCACATTACATCATTCTTATCTATGGGAATAACAGATGGACAGAACTGGGGAGGTGAGGACTCTGGAAATGTCTGTAGTGAGGTTTATTAATGTGTCTCTCCATAACCAGGATTACACAGTAGTGAAGAAGACCTCTAGTGAGCGCTGTCAGGCCCCTGTGTCTGAGGGATGGGGAAGACCCCTGAGCCCAATCACAGGACCTCCACCTCACCCCCTGATACATGAGGACATCAATGACCAGAAGATCCTAGAACTCACCTACAAGATGATTGAGCTGCTGACTGGAGAGGTGACACTGCTGGGAATGCTGGGACATTATACAGTAACGCTATGGAGGGATCGGGGGGATGACGGTATCATTGTATGTGTCAGGTTCTTATAAGGTGTCAGGATGTCGCCATCTATTTCTTCATGGAGGAGTGGGAGTATTTAGAAGGACACAAAAACCTGTACAAGGACGTCATGATGGAGGTTCCCCAGCCCCTCACATCACCAGGTAATAGACAGGACTAAATGCACACGGCCTATAGTTATGTAAAGAATGAATTCAGTCCCTGTATGTGTTTCCTCCAGTTCTGTCCAGTGAGAGGACAACACCAGAGAGATGTCCCCGTCCTCTTCTACCACAGGACTGTAAACCAGAAGATCCCAATGTTCCTCATGATCATCAGGTAAATGTGCTATATAGTCTTCCACAGCGGTGGTGTAACTAGATTCTGATGGGCCCTGGTACAAGATTTGGAGCAGGCCCCCCAACTCATCCTGGTATATACAGTATGTCCCTCATCCAGGCCCCATCCTGGTATTATATACAGGGTGATTATAAAAGATTCATCGGGTTTCAAAATGTATTACATGCACAATGGTGAATATCACATGATAACGAACATAAACTCTCCAAGTTTAGCACATGATGTTTATAAATGTTGTATGTGTCCTCCTTTTGCCACATAACACACATCAATGCATTAATCCAGTTCTACCCAAACACACTGCACCATGTCCCCGTCGATGGCCATTAGAGCGGCAGTAATGCGATCTCGCTGCTCATCCAGTGTTGTTGATAATGGCAGCACATAAACAATGTCTTTGACATACCCCCAAAGGAAGAAGACACACACTGTCAGATCAGGAGACTTGGGGGCCTATTCTGTTGCATAGTCGAAATTTTGGGATCTGATGCTGTCCTGCCATCTGGTGAGTCACAATAGAGTCTCAAACTCTGAGATGTGACCTTTCGATAACTTATTTTTGCAAACGGGTGAAACTTATATCTTTATAGTAATATGAGTGCAAAACCAGATGAATCTTTCATAATCACCCTGTATATATCCCTCATTTTGGCCCCATCCTGGTATACATATCCCCATCCTTCCCTACCTCCCCTGCCGCACGGTGATCTCTTCAAAAGCTGGCAGCTGATTTCAGCGTTTCAGCTACGGGACTGCATGACGAGACTGCCATACCCCCCAGTCACGTGCACCCCGATGTCAGCTGCTGGCCTCTGATTGGCCGGCAGTATATATTGCCGCGTACTGACCTGATGGGTCTCTTAGCCGCAATACACTTCAGCTGAATGTGTGTCCACGGACACACATTATTATTATTATTTATATAGCACCATTAATTCCATGGTGCTGTACATGAGAAGGGGTTACATCAAAATTAGTGATGAGCGAGTATACTCGTTACTCGAGATTTCCCGAGCACGCTCAGGAGTCCTCCGAGTATTTTTTAGTGCTCAGAGATTTAGTTTTTCTTGCCGCAGCTGAATGATTTACATCTGATAGCCAGCATAAGTACATGTGGGGGTTCCCTAGCAACCAGGCAACTCCCACATGTACTTATGCTGTAAATCAGATGTAAATCATTCAGCTGCGGCAATAAAAACGAAATCTCCGTGCACTAAAAAATACTCGGAGGACACCCGAGCATGCTCGAGAAATCTCGAGTAACGAGTATATTCGCTCATCACTAAATTCAAAATACAAATATCACTTACAGTAAACTAACAATGACAGACTGGTACAGAGGGAAGAGGACCCTGCCCTTGCGGGCTTACATTCTACAGGATTATGGGGAAGGAGACAGTAGGTTGGGGGTTGCAGTAGCTCCAATGGTGTTGAGGTGGCCGTGTGATCATTACAGGCTGTAAGCTTCTTTGAAGAAATGGGTTTTGTGGATAAACGGACGTGCTGGGGCACAGAATTCCAAATGATGGGGGATATTCGGGAGAAGTCTTGGAGGCAATTGGGTAAGGAGGGAATAAGCGCGGAGGAGAGAAGGAGGTCTTGGGAGGACCGGAGATTACATGAGGGAAGATATAGAGAGATTAGTTTGGAAATATATGGAGGAGAAAGTTTTTGGATGGCTTTGTAGGTCAGTGTAAGTATTTTAAACTGGATACGCTGGGAAATTGGGAGCCAGTGAAGGGATTTGCAAAGAGGGGAAGCAGGAGTGTAGCGAGAAGAGAGATTAATTAGTCGGGCAGCAGAGTTAAGGACGGACTGGAGGGGTGCGAGAGTGTTAGAAGGTAGGCCACAGAGGAGGATGTTGCAGTAGTCGAGGCAGGAGATGATTAGGGCATGCACAAGCGTCTTGGTAGAGTGAGGGTTGAGGAATGGACGGATTCTGGAAATATTTTTGAGCTGAAGGCGACAGGAGGTGGCGAGAGCTCGAATGTGCGGTTTAAGGGACAGGGCAGAGTCAAGGGTTACTCCGAGGCAGCGCATTACCGGGACAAGGAAGAGTGTGAATTAATTTATTGTGATAGACAGATCAGTTAGGGAAGATGTGCGAGGTGGAGGAAAGATAATTAGTTCAGATTTGTCCACATTGAGTTTGATGAAGTGAGAGGAGAAGAAGGAGGATATGGCTGATAGATACTCTGGGATTCTGGACAGCAGAGAGGTGACATCTGGGCCAGAGAGGTAGATCTGAGTGTCATCAGCATACAGATGGTACTGGAAGCCATAGCACATGCAGTTGAAGATTGTGTTGGCATCAGCTGGGCACCCACCCGCACGGGCCCGGTTGTGACCATGCTTCCCAGTCCTCAGTCTTGTTTTATCCACCAGTATTATACACTGTACAGTCGATTTATTAGAGACAATGAAACTTTTTTAATAGAAACTTTTGTGAATAGAAATGTGACCAGTGACTCCAGAGTGCAGCAGGAAATCCAGTGACCACTCTTCTGTGGACATTTGTAATGTGAATCTACAGTATTATGGGAGCATAAAGTGATCTGGTCGACTTTGAACATTTATTACATACAATGGTGGTGAGATTATACTGAGAATGTTGGGATTGAGGAAAATAATCCAGGAAAAACAGATCCTATGGATACAAGGAACTCATCAATTAAAGAAGTCAGAGGCGTTTGTTAAGAGTCATTCTAGGAACAGACGGTGCACAGTCATGTCCTGCAGCTGAATACAACACTGCATCTATAACTATAGTGTCCGAATAAACAGCTCTTCAGCACAGGAGCTTACCTAGTCTTTGTGGCCAGTGGTCAACTAAGTTCATCCTTTTCTGTCAGAAGGACACTTATGGAATGCCCACCAGGGCCTAGGGGTACTTGGTACTGGGTCCGGTACTTAAAGTTGATGTCACGGTGGCTGTGACCCGATCCGTGGCCCTGGGCACCCAATAAAAGGGGAACAGTCTTTAAAGGTATTGTTAAAGTGGTAAAAATTTGTGACGCCACCTGTGGTTCTCGGTCAGAGGTGACCGCTGCTTAAAGGGGTCCTCTGGGGGCGATGGTGCTGCAGCAAAGACGGTGTTGCTTCCCACAGGTGAAGCGGAGTCCCCAGGACTCCCAGTGTGGTTGGCAGGGATGGTGTGGTGCCAAAATAAACAGAGGACACAAGGTTGCAGTCTATTTACCTGGTTTACTGGTTGTAGTCAGCCACAGTCCAGGGTACCAGCAACAGGTGACAGTGGAGTCCAGGTAGCCAGTAAGCGAGGAGAATCCCCTTTGCCAGGTCAGATTGGGAGCCTTCCACTATGCGCTGAATAATAGTTCCTTGCTGCCTGCAGCTTTCTGGCAAGGTCCGCTTTTACTCTCTGTCCTGGGACAGTTCCTGCATGGTAGGCAACTTGAGCCGTTCCTGGGGGTCTCTATACACTGTGACTCTGGGCTCTAGATGTTGCTGTATCTCAGGTGTAATGTGGACAAGTCACTTCAAATTTCCTGTCCTCCGGTTCTGCCATGGGACTTGTAGTTCCACACAGCCTCGGGCTCCTGGTGCCCGGTTTCTGCGCTCTAGCTTAGAGGGAGCCCACTCGCAGCTCTCCTCTAGCTCCTGATTTCTCCTGTGCTCCTTCACTGTTCCTTGTCTGCACCAGACTAACTAACTACTCCTCCAGACCAGAATGTATATCAAGGGAAGCTCCCCTAAAACCGTGTTCAGAGCTCCCCCTTCTGGCCTGGAGTCAGAATGTGTTGAATGTACAGCTTACCTGCCAAAGGGACTCTCCTCATTTCCAGGCATGGCATCACCCTCCCTGAGAGGAAGGCAATACCACTGTGGTACCTGAACTCCTGGGGTGCCACATTCCCCCCCCCCCTTGTTTAATCCAGTACTCCCGGACTGGGAAAAGAAAACCTAAACCGTACAGGTTAGATTGTGCAAAACATTTGAAAAAGGCATTTAAGCGGGGTAAACAGGTATAAACTTTTTCTTCCCTTAAGGGAGGCACTCTTTTTAAAACATTGCAAAACCTATTTATAAGAGTACGACTGGTCTTATACCAGGGTGTCCTTGTACATTAACAACAGTTCCGATGCGGGGAACCCATCATAAACCCCCAACGTAGGCCAACGTAGGCTACAAGGCATAGTATCCAGACCTGGTCTTCAGCCACGCCAGATGGTTTTTCTTCTGTCTTAGGACGCAAACAAGGCCCTATCCACGCTGGCATTGCGGGTACAACCAAAGGTGCACCTTGAAGGTGCCAACTATCTACAGTAAAGTTTTTGGGCAATTCACCGTCCATTACCTTATTGTCCATTTGAAATCTTCATAATCAAAAGCAAACATTTTTAAACCAGGTAACAACAACGATTGACATTTTACATTTTTAGTCCCTGTAACGGGCTGGTATCTGACCTCTGGTACTACGGGTGGACCTACGCAGTACAGGGATAGATAGTGACCTGACGGGATTCACTATTGTTGCTACCACTGGTGTAGTGCACTCTCTTATGGCTACACTTCTAGTGATTGTACGTAGCACAGGTATACTTGATCTCCTGGGGCTACTTCTACTCACTGAGGGCATGACAGATTCACCAATAGTAGGGGGTGGATTCTCTGGTTCCACTGCTGGTGTGACATCTGCTGCTTGAGCCCGCTGGTGTAGAGTCTCTTCTGTTTCAGGACGGTTTTGAGTCACATCTCCTTCTAGTATTTCCAACTGGGAAAAGGTCAAAACAGGCACCACTATGGCTTGATGTACTTGAGTCCAAGGCTGGGGAAAATCTCCAAGAACAGTATGGATTTTGTTTTCCTCTTCTTCAGTGGGTTTGAGAAGTACCTGGGTCTTTCTCCTTGTCTCTCAGTGTGTCAGGGCACACTTTAACATGATCCCTTGATACCGCAGTCGAGGTTTCTCCTCCATCTTTGCTTATGAGACTAGTGTTATCGAAGTTCGAGGGTAGAATGGTATACGATTCTCCTTCTCACTGGTCATCAAGTTTGTGCATTCTCCTTTTCCGCTTTAGAACTTGTTCACCTGGTGGCAAGGGAATTGTAGGGGCACGTTGATTATAGTTTCTTTCTTGTCTTTGCCTTGCCTGGGACAAGCTTCTTTCCACACATTCTTGTACTTGGTGGTATTTCTGCTGTCGCTCAGTATTCCAATCTGCATCTGGTGAGGTTGTTTCTGGTGTTAGGACTCCCATATCAAGGTCAACATGTAATTTGCTAGGTCTTCCTCTCGTTAGGTAAGCTGGAGTGCAATTGGTGGAATTTACCGGAATATGATTGTACAGATCTACCAAGTCCAGCAACTCTCTGGCCACAGGTTTCTTTCTTCCAAAGGCAAGGTCTTCAACAGGTTGATTACCACCTGGTTCATCTTCTCACACATGCCATTTGTCTGTGGGTGGTACGGCGTTGTTCTGATTTTCTTGCATCCGCACAGGATACAGAACTCATGGAACACTTCTGCTTCAAAGGCTGAGTTGGTGAGTACCTTTTTCAGGGTAACCATGTGGTCGACAAAAGTGTTGTTGGAATGCCTTGACTGCCATCTTCGCTGTCTGGTCCTTGACAGGCACAACTACCAGGACTCTGGATTAATGGTCCACTGTGGTCAAAGCATAGACATAGCCTGACTGGCTTGGGGTTACTTTCATATGATCCAGAGCAACCAATTCAAGTGGCTGTTTGGTGACTATGGGCTGTAGGGGAGCCCTTTGGCTGTCACGGTCCTTTCTGCGCAGATTGCATGGCCCACACTGTCGGCACTTTTCAATGGCTCTTCTCATGCCAATCCAATAGAACTTCCTACGAAGTAGGATCTCTAACTTCTTCCATCTGAAGTTTCCTGCTCCATGGTGGTACTCTTCCAAAACCATTGGCGCATCTTGTCTCGGGACTACCACCTGCCAGACTAGCTCGTGAGTGCGTGGATCAATATTCCTCCAACACAGCTTACCGTTGTAGATAAACAATTTGCTCTTCTCCTTCCACAACTGCTGAGTCTCTTGTGGAGCATCTGGACCAGGGTGTGAATCAGCCTGTGTCAGCAGCTCTTTTGCCAGACGGACTGCTGGGTCGCTTTCCTGCGTCTCTGCCCATCCATGGTGAGGCAATGGGTTTAGCGTGGCTTCTCGCCTGTCTTTGCGCTTGTTCTTCACATTATGAGAGTACTGAGTCACCCCGGGGCAATGGAAAGCTGGTAACTCAATCTCTTCAAGTGCCTCCGGATCTTCTCCCACTTCTGGTAAATGTGGCATCCTGGACTGCGCATCGGCATTTGCATTCTTGTGCCCTGTACGATACTTGATGGTGAATTTGTAGTTTTTCAACCGGGCCATCCATCGCTGCTCCAATGCACCTAGTTTTGCCGTTTCCAGGTGGGTCAGCGGATTGTTGTTCGTGAAAACGGTGAATCTTGCTGAGGCCAAGTAGTGTTTGAACCGCTCTTTTACCACCCAGACTATGGCTAGAAACTCCAGCTTGAAGGAGCTGTAGTTTTCGGGGTTCCTTTCAGTGGGACGAAGCTTCCTGCTGGCGTACGCAATTACTCATTCTTTGCCTTTCTGCTCCTGGGACAACACTGCTCCCAATCCCACCTTGCTGGCGTCTGTGTAGAGCACAAACGGTTGGTCATAGTCAGGGTAAGCCAGTACCTCATCTCCCGTGAGAGCCAACTTCAAGAGTGAAGGATCCTTCCAGCCTGTTGTTCCACTCAAATGGAGGTTCCTTGCTCTTGGTCTTCTTAGATTGGCCCATTTACAGGTCTTGCAGGGGTGCGGCTATCTTAGTGAAGTCCTTATTGAACCTTCGGTAGTAGCCTACCAACCCGAGGAACTGCCGGACTTCATGGATGTTGCTGGGTTTTGGCCAGTCCCTGATCACAGTGACCTTGTCAGGGTCTGGTGCCACTCCTTCAGCACTTACCACATGGCCCAGGTACTGTACTTTGGGCTTTAACAGGTGGCACTTGGACGGCTTTACCTTCAAGCCAAAGCTAGACAGAGCTTCAAACACCTCGGGCAGGTGCTTCAGGTGCTCTTCATATGTCTTGTAGAAGATGTTTACATCATCCAGGTACAATAGGACGGTTTTAAAATTCTTGTGCCCAAGACAGCACTCCATCATCCTCTGGAATGTCCCTGGTGCGTTACAAAGCCCGAATGGCATGTAGTTGAATTCGGAGAGGCCCATCGGTATCGTGAAGGCAGTCTTTTCCTTATTTGCCTCTGCCACGGGAACCTGCCAGTACCCACTAGTGAGATCTAAGGTGGAGAAATAGTTAGCAGATTTTAAAGCAGCTAATGACTCTTCGATTCTGGGCAACGGGTATGCATCTTTGTGTGTAATGCGGTTTATCTACCTGTAATCAACACACATCCTCATTGTACCATCCTACAACTGTCTCTGATTACCTCAGCCTCCATCATCTCTCGTAACATACTCTTGGCACATTGGTAGTGAGCTGGATGTACAGGCCGGTACCTCTCTTTAATGGGCGGATGACCTCCAGTGGGGATATGATGTTAATCCCCTTTTACCTGCCCAAAATCTAGTGGGTGTTTGCTAAATACCCGCTCATACTCATGGACCACCCGGTAAGCCCCGTTTTTGGTGTGAAGGGGGAGAGTCAGTGCCCACATGTAACTTCTGGCACCAATCCTCCAACTGTCCTGCAGAGCTATTGTCCTCCGCCTGGTCGGACGGGACCAAGGGTTCTGTTGCTTTTAAGTAAACAGTTTAGCAAGTGTGGCATATCTGGGTAAGTAGACCTCTTTCTCTCCACAGTTAAGGACACATACTGGTACCCTCCCCATGCGGACATCCACCACCCCTCTGGCTGTCGGGATGGTGGGACTACTATCTGAATACACAGGTTCTACCAGGGCCTGGTAGTCTTTACCGCTGAGGCCTATTGCTGCCCGATACCATATTAACATTTCACTCCTGGGGGGTATTGCAGTGGGGATCGGATCACTCACTGTGACACGGCCAACTTCTCTACCAGACAATTCTATCTGCTGTCTCTGCATCAGGACTCTGATTTCTTTTTGCTGGACACGTTGTTCACTGGAACCAGCAGTTTCGGTCACCTGTTGTAACAAGACAATAACCTTGGCCAGACAGTTTTTTATGACATTAGTACCTAAGGTCATCATGGGGTTACATTCAGGTTGGTCAATAACAATGATCACCATACCTTGGGCCTTCAATTCTACCCGCCCCACTTTATTGTTTACCTCCTTGTACCCCACCTGTGTTAAAGGCTGACGATTACTGCCTACTATTGTCAAATCACTATCTGGGCTATGGGTGATATCAGAGTCAGCCCAATACCGTTTGTAGAGAATGTAAGGCATAGTTGTCACCTGAGAGCCGGTCGATCACAATGGTGAGGACCGGTCGTCCTCCGTCGTACTTGGCTTGCCAGTTTTGTGGGCCTGGTCATCCTACTCCTTGGGGTTGGCCCTCTGCCCCAGGGGTCGCTTTAAATGACAGACCCTTGCGATGTGTCCTACCTGGTTACAGCGGCGGCAAATGGGTCGTCCATCCTGATGATAGTGGTCGTTGTCTCTTCCTCTGATCGGTGGGATCCTGTTCTGTTGTCGCCAGGGGACGTCATCTGGAGTGGAAGCCAGCTGGATCTTTTCCTTTGGGGATTCCTGCAGGGACTGCATTGTTCTGACTAGTGCAGCTATGCTTTTAGTCAGTTCCTGGACCTTTAGGCGCAGTTCTGTTGAGGGATCATCATCCAGGATCTGTGCGTCGGCCTCGACGGGGACCTGACGACAGGGTGCCACCTCCTAGTGGTAAGTGATTGCTGGATGATTAGGGGGCACTGTGTGGCTGGCCGGTGGGTCATGCAGCACCCGGATGGCCCTGTTTTGAAATTGTGCAAAGTCCAGGTCAGGGTTTTGCAAGGCCAGGATGCGCAGCTGTGTTCTGTGGGTGCTGGAGTCCCTCAAAAAACTGCTCCTTTAATAGCTTGTCCCCATCCTGCATGTTGTTAAGGTTAACCTTTTTAATGGCCCATAGTGCCTCCTGGAGATTAAGGGCATAGTCCCATATGCTATCCTGTGTTCTTTGTTTGCACCCGAAAAACCTCATTTTGATTTCTGCAGCGGTGCGGGTGTCAAAAGTATTTTTAAGATTGGCAAACATGTGCTTAACAGTTCTTTTTTCAATATCTGGCCAGGATTTCACTTCTCTTTGTGCTGCGCCAATTAATTGACCAGTTAGAATGTTGACCTTTTGATGTTCTGTCATGGGATATACTTCAAATAGGCTGCATAGCCTTTCTTTAAAGTCACTCACACACACATGCATGCTCAAAGACAAGAAAAATACGCACACATATACACTCGCACACATGCACGGTCACACACTTGAGAAAACACACATAGGAAAACACACATACCCAGGAAAATACACACACACACACACACACACACACACACACACACACACACACACACACACACACACACAGGAAAATGCACACAGGAAAACAAACCTAGGAAAACACACACACACAGGAAAACACACACAGGAAAACAAACCAAGGAAAACACACACAGGAAAATACACACACACACACATACACACACATGAAAACACGCACACAGGAAAGCAAACCAAGGAAAAAACACACACACCGGAAAGCACACATAAACACACCCAGGAACACACACACTCAGACACATAGGAAAATGCACATACCCAATGCTTTAACTAATATATATATGTTTTGTAAACCCCTCCTGACCCCACACATAAACTTCCCCTCATCCAGCACCATGACAACCAGCACAGCAGAGTCCTGCATACACTGAGGCCCCTGATCATGTGACCCCTGACTCCTCCCCTCCTGTGACCTCATCACAGGTCCTGTCTACACAGAACAGCCATATATGTGGTGTGCGGCTCTGCAGGTGGAGGTAGGTGCTGGAGATTCCCCATTACTGGGCACAGGGGACATTAACCCCCTCAGTGCTGAGCCTGTGATACATCTCTGTATGTGACTATAATGGAATATTATTTGGAAGACACTGCACACTCTAGTGATCATTTATGCAAGATAATGTGAGTTTATTTAAACACAACTTAATATAAGTAACACATGGGAGCACATCTACAAAATTAGGATAAGCGACCTAATGTAATAACACAACATGACGTTTCGACTCTCCCGAGTCTTAATCATACCATCGCTAGAAGACAAAAGGAATAATACAATAAACATAGGTAAATACAACATATAATATATACATATATACAAGTCTGCAAAGTACATGCATATTAGACTATCCGTTTATTGAAAGGGATACCGAAGAAGCACGACAAGCAACCGTAGTACCTTCAAGGCACCACTGAGAACACCACGGTGAGTAAGCTATTATTACCATCACGGGAGTGGAGCATAAAGGGGATCAGAAGTTATGGTGGTTTAAACCAAAAGGATATAGACAGGGGAGGTGGCAGAAAAACACTAGTTACCTTAGTTTGGTGGTAATGATGCGTAAATGTAGCAAATCCTTATTTATGGATACACAGATAGTGCTGTAGAGGGTTAAGGGAGGATACAGATCAGTATAATGGCAATGACAGTATGGCTGAATAATGGTAATGAAAAGAGAGAGGAAGTCATTGCTTAAATACCTAAATGCTGCTAGGGTAGACAAAGGCCAAAAACTGAATGCTGACCAGTGTGGAGGACCTAGAATAGAATGGACCGGAAGTGCGTCATCCGGACCGAAAGTCCCGCTTGCGCATGCGCAAAGTGTGAAGGGGCCTGTGTACATGCTGCTATGGTAACCAGCTGTCTATGTGGGGTGGCGGCTGCCATGCTAAATGAGCACTGTATGCACCTGGGACTAAACTAAATAGAAGTGTAAGAATACAAGGGCGGTAACCTGGGAAACGTTTAAGGGGAGAGGAATAGATACTGGACGATAGGAACAAAATAGCAGGTTTATAAACTAGGGGTAAAAAAATGGGGATAAATGAGTTTATTTAAGTCAAGAACTGAGAGGACAAAGGGATATGGCAAAATGCAATGTAACTGGCAAAATAAAGAATAAAAAATAAAAATTAATAATAAAGAAATGAATGAAATAATAAATATAGAAAAATGGAATGTATTGAGAAAATATGAGAAACGGCAAATGGATCAAATGAAACAAATGAAAAAATTGAAAACAATGAGAAAAAAGGAATACAAAAATAAAAATGAAATAAAAAATAAAGAGTGATCTTGAGGAACGAGGTGATCCCGCGCTCAGAGGTTGAATGGACGTAATGCAGTGAAAATTAAAAACTATTAAAATTAGCCCCGAACCTGTGTACAAGTGTATATATACATATATATGTATATATATGAGTAATTCGTGGCGGGACAATGATACCCTGGCACGTAGATACGCTAGTAGTCCCAGTGAGAGACCTTCCGAATTACCTGGTCCGGTGACCGCTGAAGGCTTGTTGCAGTGTATGCGGGGAATGAGGGAGCAGGAATATGTAGCAGCTATCGCGGTGCCTGGGAGCCCCGGCCGAAGGCGTCCCTGGCAACCACGAGGAGGAGGATAGCTGCTAGCGCCGGCTCGCGAGTGCCTATGCTGTGACGTCACAAAAGGTACGGAGCCGCACAGCATAGGCACTCGCGAGCCGGCGCTAGCAGCTATCCTCCTCCTCGTGGTTGCCAGGGACACCTTCGGCCGGGGCTCCCAGGCACCGCGATAGCTGCTACATATTCCTGCTCCCTCATTCCCCGCATACACTGCAACAAGCCTTCAGCGGTCACCGGACCAGGTAATTCGGAAGGTCTCTCACTGGGACTACTAGCGTATCTACGTGCCGGGGTATCATTGTCCCGCCACAAATTACTCATATATATACATATATATGTATATATACACTTGTACACAGGTTCGGGGCTAATTTTAATAGTTTTTAATTTTCACTGCATTACGTCCATTCAACCTCTGAGCGCGGGATCACCTCGTTCCTCAAGATCACTCCTTATTGTGTTTCCAGGGTAGGCACAGATCCTGGTTTTTGATCCCAGCAGCTAGGGGTGTGTAACCCTTGTTTTCCTTCCCTTCCCCTTTCTCGCTCCCTGTCACCGACCTCTATGTGGTGAGCGCCAGTGTGAGTTTTTTTGATTCATATTCAAATAAAAAATAAATAAATAAAAAAATAGAAAAATAAATGAAAAAATGAAAAAAATGAATGAAAAAAATGGTAAAAAAAAGAAAAAAAAGAGTGGGAGCTATTACGGTAACTCACCTGTTTGATGGGGGTTCAACGAGTCTAAAAGGTAAAACAAATGATTAGTACTGGAGTTTTAACATACATGCCAGTCTATCTCTCTATTCAAACCCCGGGGCGCCAGGGTGTCTAACGTGTGTATCCAGAACGTTTCTCTACTTTTAAGTAGTTTTTATGTGGTTGCCACCTCTTCTGGGAAACGGGACCTGTCCGAGGATCTGGAACTTTAGTTGGGCCACCGTATGTTTGTGAGTAATGAAATGTTCAGGAATGGGGAGCCATGTTTTGCCACACCGAATGGTTGATTTATGACTCGCTATGCAGTCTTTGACATGCTGTGTGGTCTCACCAACATATAGCAGGCCACAAGGGCACTTGATGACATAGATGGCAAAGTTGGTGTCGCAGGTAAAAAAGCCCTGTATGGGATACGATTTCCCTGTTCTCGGGTGGGTAACATTATCTGATTTTATGACATTCGAACATGATAAGAGTTTGAGAGGGTATTGTCTTTCTTGAAATTTAAGGGCCATGGTCTCCAGTCTATTCTGGCGTAAAGTGGGATCAGTAACAATGCGAGCAACCCTCTTGAGTTGTGATCGTGGGAGACTATTTTTTGTAGTTTTTGGATGGCAACTCGAATAATGCAGAAGATTGTTACAATCTGTAGGTTTTGTAAATAGATCAGTTGTGAGATTACCAGAGTCATCTTTGATTACTAGAGTATCGAGAAATGAAATTTGATGGGCATCATAATGAATAGTAAACTGTAACTCTGAGGAGATGGAGTTAAGGTACACAAAGAATTGGTCCAAAGTGTCAACTGTCCCTGTCCATATGAAGAAGATGTCATCTATGTAGCGTACATAATTGCTGACATGTGTGGTAAAGAAATCATTCTCGTAGATGTACTCAATTTCAAACTGATTCATGAACGCGTTTGCGTATGCCGGGGCTACGTTTGAGCCCATAGCGGACCCACGCGTTTGGACATAAAACGTGTCCCTGTATAGGAAAAAATTCTCGTAGAGGACAAGCCTGAGGAGCTCCAGACAGAATTGAATGGTCTTAATGGGTGTGTTGGACTTTTCGAGTAGAAATTTTGTGGCTCGGATCCCTTTTTCATGTTCAATAGAGGTGTACAGGCTATTGACATCAAGTGCTAAAAGTAGACTCTCAGTTCTTGACTTAAATAAACTAATTTATCCCCATTTTTTTACCCCTAGTTTATAAACCTGCTATTTTGTTCCTATCGTCCAGTATCTATTCCTCTCCCCTTAAACGTTTCCCAGGTTACCGCCCTTGTATTCTTACACTTCTATTTAGTTTAGTCCCAGGTGCATACAGTGCTCATTTAGCATGGCAGCCGCCACCCCACATAGACAGCTGGTTACCATAGCAGCATGTACACAGGCACCTTCACACTTTGCGCATGCGCAAGCGGGACTTTCGGTCCGGATGACGCACTTCCGGTCCAGCGGTCACCGCTCTCCTATAAACAGCCCCATCCTGCCTCCTCTCACCACGCCGGCATCTGCAAGGCGCGGGAGCGCCGCTTTTCAAGACACACAATACAGGTATGGCAGCGTTTTACTAGTGGGACCGCTTATTAGTGTCCACCATGCCCCTACCACGTCCCTCCTGACAGTCAGCCAGTGGTGACATTTCTGCAGGCAACATCATATGATCCCTAACCAAGGGCTATCTTCATTTATTATTACCCATTCAATTCTAGGTCCTCCACACTGGTCAGCATTCAGTTTTTGGCCTTTGTCTACCCTAGCAGCATTTAGGTATTTAAGCAATGACTTCCTCTCTCTTTTCATTACCATTATTCAGCCGTTCTGTCATTGCCATTATACTGATCTGTATCCTCCATTAACCCTCTACAGCACTATCTGTGTATCCATAAATAAGGATTTGCTACATTTACGCATCATTACCACCAAACTAAGGTAACTAGTGTTTTTCTGCCACCTCCCCTGTCTATATCCTTTTGGTTTAAACCACCATAACTTCTGATCCCCTTTATGCTCCACTCCCGTGATGGTAATAATAGCTTACTCACCGTGGTGTTCTCAGTGGTGCCTTGAAGGTACTACGGTTGCTTGTCGTGCTTCTTCGGTATCCCTTTCAATAAACGGATAGTCTAATATGCATGTACTTTGCAGACTTGTATATATGTATATATTATATGTTGTATTTACCTATGTTTATTGTATTATTCCTTTTGTCTTCTAGCGATGGTATGATTAAGACTCGGGAGAGTCGAAACGTCATGTTGTGTTATTACATTAGGTCGCTTATCCTAATTTTGTAGATGTGCTCCCATGTGTTACTTATATTAAGTTGTGTTTAAATAAACTCACATTATCTTGCATAAATTATCACTAGAGTGTGCAGTGTCTTCCAAATAATATTTGATTACTAGGACTTTCCAGTCCGTGACACTAGCACCTCGTCCTAAATTGACTGAGTGCACACCATTGTACCCCATTATGTTGTGACTATAATGGGACTGTGTGTTATACCGGGGGCAGGACGGGGCCATGACTGGATGTAGTGATCATGTGACGCCGGTAAAAGCTCCGGAGATTTCTTACATGGGATCTTTATGATGTTACATCGTCATCTTCTCCCCATTCAGGTCCCTACAATATCGGATCCTCTCAGTGGAGATCTTCTATATAAGAGAATTCTCCTGAGTGACCCTACAAGGATGGAGAGGGACAGGGACAAGATGGCAGAGAGGATATTACATCTCACCCTAGAGATCCTCTTCCGGCTTACTGGAGAGGTGAGAGATTCTGATGACGTCACATTACATCATTCTTATCTATGGGAATAACAGATGGACAGAACTGGAGAGGTGAGGACTCTGGGAATGTCTGTAGTGAGGTTTATTAATGTGTCTCTCCATAACCAGGATTACACAGTAGTGAAGAAGACCTCTAGTGAGCGCTGTCAGGCCCCTGTGTCTGAGGGATGGGGAAGACCCCTGAGCCCAATCACGGGGCCTCCAGCTCACCCCCTGATACATGATGACATCAATGACCAGAAGATCCTAGAACTCACCTACAAGATGATTGAGCTGCTGACTGCAGAGGTGACACTGCTGGGAATGCTGGGACATTATACAGTAACGCTATGGAGGGATCGGGGGGATGACGGTATCATTGTATGTGTCAGGTTCCTATAAGGTGTCAGGATGTCACCGTCTATTTCACCATGGAGGAGTGGGAGTATTTAGAAGGACACAAATATCTGTACAAGGACATCATGATGGAGGTTCCTGAGCCCCTCACATCACCAGGTAATAGACAGGACTAAATACACACGGCCTATAATTATCTGTATATAAACAATGAATTCAGTCCCTGTATGTGTTTCCTCCAGTTCTATCCAGTGAGAGGACAACACCAGAGAGAAGTCCCCGTCCTCTTCTTCCACAGGACTGTAAACAAGAAGATTCCAATGTTCCTCAGGATCATCAGGTAGATGGAGAGAATGTGCCATATAGTCTTCCATAGCGGTGGTGTAACTAGAGTCTGATTGGCCCTGGTACAAGATTTGGAGAAGGCCCAACCCATCCTGGTATATATGACGCTCATCCTGGCCCCATCCTGGTATTATATACAGGGTGATTATAAAAGATTAATCGGGTTTCAAAATGTATTACATGCACAGTGGTGAATGGCACATGATAACGAACATAAGCTCTCCAAGTTTAGCACATGATGTTTATAAATGTTGTATGTGTCCTCCTTTTGCCACATAACACACATCAATGCATTAATCCAGTTCTACCCAAACACGCTGCACCATGTCCCCGTCGATGGTCATTAGAGCGACAGTAATGTGATCTCGCAGCTCATCCAGTGTTGCTGATAAAGGCAGCACATAAACAATGTCTTTGACATACCCCCAAAGGAAAAAGTCACACACTGTCAGATCAGGAGACTTGGAGGCCTATTCTGTTGCATAGTCAAAATTTTGGGATCTGATGCTGCCCTGCCATCTGGTGAGTCACAATAGAGTCTCAAACTCTGAGATGTGACCTTTCGATAACTTATTTTTACAGACGGGTGAAACTTATATCTTTGCAGTAATATGAATGCAAAACCAGATGAATCTTTCATAATCACCCTGTATATATCTCTAATTCTGGCCCCCATCCTGGTATACATATCCTCATCATTCCCTACCTCCCCTGCCGCACGGTGATCTCTTCAGAAGCTGGCAGCTGATTTCAGCGTTTCAGCTACGGGACTGCATGACGAGACTGCCATACCCCCCAGTCACGTGCAAGCCGATGTCAGCTGCTGGCCTCTGATTGGCCGGCAGTATATATTGCCGCGTACTGACCTGATGGGTCTCTTAGCCGCAATACACTTCAGCTGAATGTGTGTCCACGGACTCACATTATTATTATTATTATTATTATTATTTATATAGCACCATTAATTCAATGGTGCTGTACATGAGAAGGGGTTACATCAAAATACAGATATCACAGTAAATTAACAATGACAGACTGATACAGAGGGAAGAGGACCCTGCCCTTGCGGGCTTACATTCTACAGGATTATGGGGAAGGAGACAGTAGGTCAGGGATTGCAGCAGCTCCGATAGTGTTGAGGTGGGCTTGTGGTCATTGCAGGTTGTAAGCTTTTTTGAAGAGATGGATTTTCAGGTTCCGTTTGAAGGATCCAAATGTGGTGGATAACCGGACGTGTTGGGACACAGAATTCCAGAGGATGGAGGATATTCGGGAGAAGTCTTTGAGGCGGTTGGGTGAGGAGGGAATAAGCGTGGAGGAGAGAAGGAGGTCTTGGGAGGACCAGAGATAACGTGAGGGAAGATATAGAGAGATTAGTTTGGAAATATACCGAGGAGAAAGTTTATGGATGGCTTTGTAGGTCAGTATTAGTAGTTTAAACTATATATGCTGGGAAATTGGGAGCCAGTGAAGGGATTTGCAAAGAGGGGAAGCAGGAGTGTAGCGAGTAGAGAGATTAATTAGTCGGGCAGTAAAGTTAAGGACGGACTGGAGGGGTGCGAGAGTGTTAGAAGGTAGGCCACAGAGGAGGATGTTGCAGTAGTCGAGGCAGGAGATGATTAGGGCATGCACAAGCATTTTGGTAGAGTGAGGGTTGAGGAAAGGACGGATTCTGGAAATATTTTTCGGCTGAAGACGACAGGAGGTGGCGAGAGTTTGAATGTGCGGTTAGGACAGGGCAGAGTCAAGGGTTACTGTGAGCTAGCAGATTACCGGGACAAGGAAGAGTGTGAATTAATTTATTGTGATAGACAGATCAGTTAGGGAAGATGTGCGAGGTGGAGGAAAGATAATTAGTTCAGATTTGTCCACATTGAGTTTGATGAAGTGAGAGGAGAAGAAGGAGGATATGGCTGATATATACTCTGGGATTCTGGACAGCAGAGAGGTGACATCTGGGCCAGAGAGGTAGATCTGAGTGTCATCAGCATACAGATGGTACTGGAAGCCATAGCACATGCAGTTGAAGATTGTGTTGGCATCAGCTGGGCACCCACCCGCACGGGCCCGGTTGTGACCATGCTTCCCAGTCCTCAGTCTTGTTTTATCCACCAGTATTATACACTGTACAGTCGATTTATTAGAGACAATGAAACTTTTTTAATAGAAACTTTTGTGAATAGAAATGTGACCAGTGACTCCAGAGTGCAGCAGGAAATCCAGTGACCACTCTTCTGTGGATATTTGCAATGTGAATCTACAGTATAATGGGAGCATAAAGTGATCTGGTCGACTTTGAACATTTATTACATACAATGGTGGTGAGATTATACTGAAAATGTTGTGATTGAGGAAAATAATCCAGGAATAACAGATCCTGTGGATACAAGGAACTCATCAATTAAAGAAGTCAGAGGCGTTTGTTGAGAGTCGTTCTAAGAACAGGCGGTGCACAGTCATGTCCTGCAGCTGAATACAACACTGCATCTATAACTATAGTGTCCGAATAAACAGCTCTTCAGCACAGGAGCTTACCTAGTCTTTGTGGCCAGTGGTCAACTAAGTTCATCCTTTTCTGTCAGAAGGACACTTATGAAATGCCCGCCAGGGCCTAGGGGTACTTGGTACTGGGTCCGGTACTTAAAGTTGATGTCACGGTGGCTGTGACCTGATCCGTGGCCCTGGGCACCCAATAAAAGGGGAACAGTCTTTAAAGGGATTGGTAAAGTGGTAAAAGTTTGTGACGCCACCTGTGGTTCTCTGTCAGAGGTGACCGACGCTGCTTAAAGGGGTTCTCTGGGGGCGATGGTGCTGCAGCTAACATGATGTCACTTTCCACAGGTGAAGCGGGGACCCCAGGGTTGTCAGTGTGGTTGGCAGGGATGGTGTGGTGCCAGAATATACAGAGGACACAGGGTTGCAGTCTATTTACCTGGTTTACTGGTTGTAGTCAGCCACAGTCCAGGGTACCAGCGACAGGTGACAGTGGAGTCCATGCAGCCTGAAAGCGAGTAGAATACCTTTTGCAGGTCAGATTGGGAGCCTTCCACTATGCGCTGAATAATAGTTCCTTGCTGCCTGTGGCTTTCTGGCAAGGTCCTCGTTTACTCTCTGTCCTGGAACAGTTCCTGCATGGTAGGCAACTTGAGCCGTTCCTGGGGGACTCTATACACTGACTCCTGGCTCAAGATGTTGCTGTACCTCAGGTGTAATGTGGACAAGTCACTTCAGATTTCCTGTTCTTCGGTTCTGCCGTGGGACTTGTAGTTCCACACAGCCTCGGGCTCCCGGTGCCCGATTTCTGCGCTCTAGCTTAGAGGGTGCCCACTCGCAGCTCTCCTCTAGCTCCTGATTTCTCCTGTGCTCCTTCACTGTTCCTTGTCTGCACCAGACTAAATAACTCCTCCTCCAGACCAGAATGTATATCAAGGGAAGCTCCCCTAAAACCGTGTTCAGAGCTCCCCCTTCTGGCCTGGAGTCAGAATGTGTTGAATGTACAGCTTACCTGCCAAAGGGACTCTCCTCATTTCCAGGCATGGCATCACCCTCCCCGAGAGGAAGGCAATACCACTGTGGTACCTGAACTCCTGGGGTGCCACACTTACAGCAGGACAATGCTCGATGCAACAATGGTCTTATTATTATTATTTATTATTATAGCGCCATTTATTCCATGGCGCTTTACATGTGAGGAGGGGTATACATAATATAAACAAGTACAATAATCTTGAACAATACAAGTCACAACTGGTACAGGAGGAGAGAGGACCCTGCCCGCGAGGGCTCACAATCTACAAGGGATGGGTGAGGATACAGTAGGTGAGGATAGAGCTGGTCGTGCAGTGGTTTGGTCGATTGGTGGTTACTGCAGGTTGTAGGCTTGTCGGAAGAGGTGGGTCTTCAGGTTCTTTTTGAAAGTTTCGATGGTAGGTGAGAGTCTATGTTGTGGTAAAGAGTTCCAGAGAAGGGGTGATGTGCGAGAGAAATCTTATAGCCATGGATTGCTTCTAGGAACATGACAGTGTATTTTTTCTTGCTTACCTGGCCCTTAAAGTGTTCAACTCTTAATCCTTTTCTGCTTTACAAGCAAGCACGGGTTATTCAGAGGACGTCAGTTTCTCCATTTTTTGGCAACTATAAAAACCTATCCTGCTCTCAGGAACAATATTCATGCAGAAGGATTAACACTTATTGGAATTGACAACAATTTGCTGAGGTTCTGAAGACCAAAGGAGGTTCAACGCGCTAGTAGATTTGTGTCTAATAATGTGACCATTCAGTGTACGTTTTATACTTGGTAGAGATGACAGGATAAAGCTGATGGTAGACGTTAGATGTGGTCTGGATCTTCTCAAACTGTTCTAAATATGGAGACTGCTGGATACAATTAGAAGCCGACAGGTTGGATTTATATAGGAGATCCACAGCTATCTTTTCTAATTAATTAATTTAATTCATTTCTTGTGACTTCTCTATCTGTCTGTGACTTTTGCAATTTTTGTTTTAGGGTAAACATCTTTTCCATAGTAATACTACAGAGACATATGTGAGGGGTGATGAGAGGTGTAAGGAGGAGATTCCTACAGATAACTGCACAGGTGAGTAGTGACCACTATATGTAGATAAGTCACAGATTCTTCTCAGTCACTGGATTCAAACAAAACCAAAGAAAAAACAATGTATGCATATACCCTAATGAAAATAAATATGTAAAAAAAGCAAGTGCATTAAATAATTAACATAAGGTATTTAGTAAACACTGGTTTTGATTAAAAAAAAAAGCAAAAAGCTGTCAAACCGCGGCAAAGGTGTACCCAATTGGGACAGTAGCTACACTGTCTAATGTTAAAACCTACCTAGTGTGAATAGTGTCAGAGAGTCACAGGGTCCCAACCAGACACCCAGCTTTGGAGGAACTATATATGAACTGCCAGCTCAGTGAAAAAGGGGCCAAGTGCAGTGCGAGAAAACATAGCATAGCACTCTGCCTAGTGTTAATCTATGGGGCAGCTCACATCAGCATTTATTTTCTCAGCCGTATTTGGTGTGCGTGTAAAATCACAGCATGCTGCGATTGTCACCGAGATTCAGCATAGTCTCACCAATGCCTATGGGTACGAGGAAAAATCGCACAGCACATGGACCATGTGCGTGCTGTCCAATTTTACACATAGAATACATAGATATATACAGTGGGTATGGAAAATATTTAGACCCCCTTTCAATTGTTCACTCTGTGTCATTGCAGCCATGTAGTAAATTCAAAAAAAGTTCATTTTTTTAACATTACACTCCGCACCCCATCTTGACTGAAAAGCAAATCAGAAAAGTAGACATTTTTGCAAATTTATTAAAAAAGAAAAACTGAAATATCACATGGTCATAAGTATTCAGAATCTTTGCTCACACACTCACACAGTATTTGAGTCACATGCTGTCCATTTCCTTGTTATCCTTCTTGAGATGGTTCTACTCCTTCATTGGAGTCCAGCTGTGTTTAATTAAACTGATAGGACTTGATTTGGAAAGGCACACACCTGTCTATATAAGACCTCACAGCGCATGTCAGACTAAATGAGATTCATATGTCAAAGAAACTGGCCAAGGAGCTCAGAGACAGAATTGTGGCAATACACAGATCTGGCCAATGTTACAAAAGAATTTCTGCAGTTCTCAAGGTTCCTAAGAGCACAGTGGCCTCCATAATCCTTAAATGGAAGAAGTTTGGGACTACCAGAAGTCTTCCTAGACCTAGCCGTTCAGCCAAACTGAGCAAGCGTGGGAGAAGAGCCTTGGTGAGAGAGGTAAAGAAGAACCCCAAGATCACTGTGACTGAGCTCCAGAGATGCAGTAGGGAGATGAGAAAGTTCCACAAAGTCAACTATCACTGCAGCCCTCCATCAGTCGGGCGTTTATGGCAGAGTGGCCAGACGAAAGCCTCTCCTCAGTGCAAGACATATGAAAGTCCATATTGAGTTTGCTAAAAAAAACACATGAAGGACTCCCAGACTATGAGAAATAAGATTCTCTGGTCTGATGAGACGAAGTTAGACCTTTTTGGTGATAATTCTAAGCGGTATGTGTGGAGAAAACCAGGCACTCCTCATCACCTGCCCAATACAATCCCAACATTGAAACATGGTGGTGGCAGCATCATGCTATGGGGGTGTTTTTCAGCTGCAGTGACAGGACGACTGGTTGTTATTGAAGGAAACATGAATGTGGCCAAGTACAGAGGTATTCTGGATGAAAACCTCTTCCAGAGTGCTCTTGAAATCGGACTTGGCTGAAGGTTCACCTTCCAACAAGACAATGACCCTAAGCAAACCGCTAAAATAATAAATGAGTGGCTTCAGAACAACTCTGTGACCATTCTTGACTGGCCCATCCAGAGCCCTGACGTGAACCCAATTGAGCATCTCTGGAGAGACCTGAAAATGGCTGCCCACCAACGTTCAACATCCAACCTGATGGAACTGGAGAGGATCTGCCAGGAACAATGTCAGAGGATCCCCAAATCCAGGTGTGAAAAACTTGTTGCATCATTCCCAAGAAGACATATGGCTGTACTGGCTCAAAAGGGTGCTTCTACTCAATACTGAGCAAAGGGTCTGAATACTTATGACCATGTGATATTTCAGTTTTTCTTTCTTACTAAATTTGCAAACATTTCTACATTTCTGGGGGGTTTTCAGTCAAGATGGGGTGCAGAGTGTAAATTTACACTTGCTACCACTACAGGGCAAGTGGGAAGAGTGAGGCTAAGTGCCAGAATTGGCACATCTTAGAGATGCGCCTTTTCTGGGGCAGCTGAGAGCTGATGTTTTTAGCCTGGGGCGAGTATCCATGGCCCCTTCCTAGGCTATTAATATCAGCCTGCAGCTGTCTGCATAGCCTTTGCTGGTTATTAATTATAGGGGGACCCTTCATCATTTTTTTTAGAGTCCCCCATTTTAATAGTCAGTAAAGGCTAAGTATATAGTTTTCCAGCAGGACAATGCGCCATGCCATACAGCTAGGTCACTCAAGGTGTGGATGAAGGACAATGCAATGCTTGCAGACCTCAAATAATGCAAAACAAAGTTCATAATCATTTAGAAGCAACAATACTAATGTTTTAACTCAGGAAGAGTTCAGAAATCAATATTTTGTGGAATAACCTTGATTTTTAATCACAGCTTTCAAGCGTCTTGGCATGCTTTCCACCAGTCTTTCACACTTCTTTTGGGTGACCTTATGCCACTCCTGATACAAAAATTTAAGCAGTTCTTCTTTGTTTGATGGCTTGTGTCTATCCATCTTCCTCTTGATTACATTCCAGAGGTTTTCAATGGGGTTCAGATCTGGAGATTGGGCTGGCCATGACAGGGATTTGATGTGGTGGTGCTTCATCTACACCTTGATTGACCTAGGTGTGTGGCATGGCGCATTGTCCTGCTGGAAAAAACAGTCCTCAGAGTTGGGGAACATTGCCTGAGCAGAAGGAATCAACTGTTTTTCCAGGATAACCTTGTATGCGGCTTCATTCATACGTAATTCACAAAGAACAACCTGCTAAATTCAAGCCAGACTGGTGGAAAGCATGCCTAGACGCATGGAAGTGGTTATTCCACAAAATATTGATTTCTGAACTCTTCCTGAGTTAAAACATTAGTATTGTTGTTTCTAAATGATTATGAACTTGTTTTTTGCATTATTTGAGGTCTGCAAGCAATACATGTTTTTGTTATTTTGACCATTTCTTATTTTCAGAAAGTAAATACAAAATGTATTGCTTGGAACTTCGGAGACATGTTGTCAGTAGTTTACAGAATAAAAGAACAGTTTGCATTTTACTCAAAAATATACGTATAAAGAGAAAAATCTAACAAACTGAAAATTTTGTAGTGGTCTCTTAATTTTTGCCAGAGCTGTATATGTGTGTCACTGACATCTATATATCTATGTATTCTATGTGTATATATCTACCGTATATACTCGAGTATAAGCCGAGATTTTCAGCCCAAATTTTTGGGCTGAAAGTGCCCCTCTCGGCTTATACTCGAGTCACGGTCGGCGGCAGGGTCGGCGGGTGAGGGGGAGAGGGCGCTGAGGCATACTCACCTGCTTCCGGGGCTCCTGGCGCTGTCCCTGCAGTCCCACGGTCTCCGGGTGCCGCAGCTCTTCCCCTGTTCAGCGGTCACATGGGACCGTTCATTAGAGAAATAAATATGGACTCCACTCCCATAGGGGTGGAGCCGCATATTCATTTCTCTAATGAGCGGTAACGGTGACCGCTGTTAGAGGAAGAGGCTGCGTCACCGAAGACCAGCTGTCCGGGGGAAGGAGCGGGACGCCGGGAGCAGGTAAGTATTACATATTCACCTGTCCGCGTTCCACACGCCGGGCGCCGCTCCATCTTCCCAGCGTCTCTCCGCACTGACTGTGCAGGTCAGAGGGCGAGATGACGCATATAGTGTGCGCGCCGCCGTTTGCCTGATTAGTCAGTGCAGAGAGATGCCGGGACGGGACGCTGAGGAGCTGCAAGTAAGAGAGGTGAGTATGTTATTTTTTTTTTATTGCAGCAGCAGCAATGGCACAGCTTTCTATGGTACATCTATGGGGCAATAATGAACGGTGCAGAGCACTATATGGCACAGCTATGGGGCAATAATGAACGGTGCAGAGCACTATATGGCACAGCTATGGGGCAATAATGAACGGTGCAGAGCACTATATGGTACATCTATGGGGCAATAATGAACGGTGCAGAGCATTATATGGCACAGCTATGGGGCAATAGTGAACGGTGCAGAGCACTATATGGCACAGCTATGGGGCAATAATGAACGGTGCAGAGCACTATATGGCACAGCTATGGGGCAATAATGAACAGTGCAGAGCACTATATGGCACAGCTATGGGGCAATAATGAACGGTGCAGAGCACTATATGGCACAGCTATGGGGCAATAATGAACGGTGCAGAGCACTATATGGCACAGCTATGGGGCAATAATGAACGGTGCAGAGCACTATATGGCACAGCTATGGGGCAATAATGAACGGTGCAGAGCACTATATGGCACAGCTATGGGGCAATAATGAACGGTGCAGAGCACTATATGGCACAGCTATGGGGCAATAATGAACGGTGCAGAGCACTATATGGCACAGCTATGGGGCAATAATGAACGGTGCAGAGCACTATATGGCACAGCTATGGGGCAATAATGAACGGTGCAGAGCACTATATGGCACAGCTTTCTATGGTACATCTATGGGGCAATAATGAACGGTGCAGAGCACTATATGGCACAGCTATGGGGCAATAATGAACGGTGCAGAGCACTATATGGCACAGCTATGGGGCAATAATGAACGCTGCAGAGCACTATATAGCACAGCTTTCTATGGTACAGCTATGGGGCAATAATGAACGGTGCAGAGCACTGTATGGCACAGCTTTCTTTGGTACAGCTATGGGGCACTAATGAACGGTGCAGAGCACTATATGGCACAGCTATGGGGCCATAATGAATGGTATGGAGCATCTATTTTTATTTTTGAAATTCACCGGTAGCTGCTGCATTTTCCACCCTAGGCTTATACTCGAGTCAATAAGTTTTCCCAGTTTTTTGTGGCAAAATTAGGGGGGTCGGCTTATACTCGGGTCGGCTTATACTCGAGTATATACGGTACACTATCTATTCTATTCTAACCTGTCACTCTGATTTTTACTGTACACAGCAGATGAATTGCCTGCTTTTATGCTATCTTTATTTTGCAGTGGTCTCTTAATTTTTGCCAGAGCTGTATATATAAGATGGCCACCGGACGAGTCCTGGAGGGAAGATATGTGTCATTGCGGCTATTAGCTGCTGTGATGTGAGCTCTGAAGTATGCTCCAGCACGTATTGTGCTAAGAGAGTTATTTGGCCATTCCAGTGCCGGGTTTTACAAGCGGTTATAAGAGATTGGTTGGATGCCAATTGCCTCATTCAGTGTCTGTGGCTGGAGGTGTGGAGACCTCCATTGTGTGTGCTAAAGACACTGACCTGAGGGGGCGGACCCGCAGTAATATATGTGGAGCGCCCCCAAGGGCTAGGGGTTACTCGGTCCCTGGTCCTTCTGTTCTCAAGGGGGATGTCACGGTGGCTGACCCGGTCCGTGGCCCTAGGGACGTCCGTTGTAAATTGGGGGAAAGGTCTTTAAAGGGAAAATGTTCGTGACGCCACCTGTGGTATTCGGTCAGGATGACCGACGCTGCTTTGAGGGGTCCGCTGGGGTGATGTTATGGCAGCTAGATGGTGTACCTTCCCACAGGTGAAGTGTACCCCAGGGCTTCCCAGTGTGTAGATGGTGGATGGTGAGAGGTGCAGTGAAGAACGAAGACACAAGGTTGCAGTCTCTACCTTTTACTGAAGACTTCAGCATCCACAGTCCAGAGCACCAGATCACAGGGCAGGCAGAGTCCAGCTGGTCTGAAGGCAAATATAGAGTCCCCTTATACAGGTGGAAATCAGTAGCCTTCCTCTAGCGCCTGGGTGTTGTAGTACCTTATTGCTGAGCCTCTCATAAGGTCCTTACAACTGTTGTAGATGTTCTAGATGTTTTGTCTCTTTCTCTCTGTCCCCCTGATGGTAAGGATAGGACAAACCCGTATGACTGGTGGCCTGAGGCTCTTTACAGGAACTCTAGCACGCCCCGGGCTCCACTAGTTGCCACCGTGCCTCCTGGGTGTAGGGCGGATCAGTAACTTGAAATTAGCTGTCCTGTCGGTCTCTGGAGCAAGGCATAAAGGACTGTTGCTCCCTCGGTGTTCCGGCTACCGGGACCCTGTGCCTCAGAAGGAGGCAGCCTGTGCAGGGCAGAACTCCTTCTGGTTTCCTCTCCTTTTGCTATGACTTCTCCTCACGCTTTACAATACAGTTCTCTGTTCGTGTCTCTTTCTTGGGAACTGTTTAGGCCTCTGACAGGATCCCACCCCTGTCAGGGACCCACTAAAGGGGGGGAACTCAGCTAGCTGCTGCCTGAGTCAAGCTCAGTCAGCTTCTCCTTCTGCCTAACTTTCTATCCAGACCACCAGTTTTACCTAATTGTGAAGAGTGCCCTAATAAATAGGAGCATAGCTCCCCCTGGTGGACTGGAGTATGAAGTGTGTTGTGTGTTGGTGTTACCTGGTAGTGAGATCTCCTTTATTGCCCTCAGACGTAACATCACTCCCCCTAGAGGAGAATGACATTACTGCAACAACCAGGACCCTGGGGCGCTGCATATGGACTGGTTATTTTACTGTTTGTTACTTTGTGCCGGAAAAGGCTGTTCATTTGTTTTCCCATCCAGAGCAGTTTATGCCGTTTTAATAAACTTGCTTGGACATTTCTGCAATACTGCTTCCTGTGCCTACCTCAACCGCAGCCTAGTGAGTACGGATCCCTACAATTGGTGCTAGAAGCACGGGCATGAATCCCAAGAGGCAGTGTAACTGCCGATACCGCATGTCCTGGGTGAAAGCAGCTGCAGGAGGGAAATCTCACAACATGGAGGAACTGCTGAAACACCTGGTCCAGGCGCAGCAGCAGCAACAAGAGACCAACAAGCTGTTGTTACAGCAGAGCCAGCAGGAGCAGCGGCAGCAGATCCTGCAGAGCCATCAGTAACAACGTCAGCAGATGCAGCTTCTGGCAACCGCCATCCAGGGCAGGACAAGTGCCCCAACCCAAAGTCCGGCTGATGACTCTTACGTGAGCAAGACGGTAAGAAGAGCTTTGCAGAAGATGACCCGGGGGGAATAAGGCCAAGGCGTTCCTGGCGGTGTTTGAAAGGGTGGCGGATCGTGAAAAATTGCCTCCGGATCAGTGGGCCAAGGTTTTGGCGCCATATTTGACAGGTGAACCGCAGAAGGCGTATTATAACTTGGAGTTGCGGGACGCAAAAGAATATGCCAAGTTAAAGGGTGAGACCTTGGCACGCTTAGGAGTGACTCTGACTGTCAGGTCGCAACGGGTGCATGAGGGGGCATATCACAGTGACAAACCTCCCCGGTCCCAAATGTTCGATCTCCTACATCTAGAAATGGTTGCAACCTGAATCCTCCTCCCCAGCACAGTTGGTGGAGAGTGTCGTCATGATTAGTACACTCCCTACCCAGGCCAGTGCAATCCTGGGTTGTCCAAAGAGATCCCCGTAATGCCGATAACCTAGTGAGCTTGGTGGAGAGGTACCAGGCAGTCGAGAGGTCCTTGGGGAAGCAAGGGGTCTTAGCATCCCCCAACTGGGTTTCCCAAATGGGGCTGACACCCAAAAGAGGGGGGGTGGGAACCACACCTGGGGGGCCTCCTAGATCCCCAGAGTTAGTGGCCAAGGTCCCTTCCCATAGTGTAATTTGTTGGAATTGTCATAGCCCTGGCCACATAGCCGCTCGTTGTCCCATGACCACTGAGCCAATGGACTGCAGCACAGGTTGGCGCTGCTTGTACTTTGCATACCTGGCCTGCAGTGCTGTTCCCCAAATGGGAGAGGGGCCGCAGGCATGCCCAGTGACAGTAAACGGGGTGCAAGTGACTGGTCTGCTGGACTCAAGAAGTTTGGTAACCCTAGTGAGGCCACAATTCCACATCGGCTGATTCCTGGAAAGAGGCTGGGCATCCGCTGTATCCATGGCGATGCGAAGAACTACCCTGTGGCCCAGGTGGTCATAAAAACAAACTGGCACAGAGTCCCATGAGGTCGGCATGGTCAAGGACCTATTGCACCCTATTATAATAGGGTGGGACTTTGTGTTATTTTGAGACTTGTGGGGAAAAGGTGGAATGTCTGGTTGTCTGGATAACAGCCAGGTTGCTCCCAAACCTGCAGATGACAGGTTTCCGTTTTGCGTGCTTGTTGGCAATGAGGATGAGACAGCATCCACGAGGTCAACATCCCTGAGCTGGAGGTGTCCGAGGGAAACTTTGGGACCACTCAACTCAGGGATTTAACTCTAAAAGGGGCATTGGATAATGTATCAGTACTTATGGTGTAGCCCAAGAGCCGGGGACTGACACTCGATACCCACATTTTGCCATGAATGGGGAGATGATATATTGCGTCACCAAGCTGAGAGGGTAGGTAATTGAACAGTTACTGGTGCCAGGATCATACAGACGCAGAGTGTTAGACATGGCCCATACACATGTTAGGTGGTCACATGGGCGTAGAGAAAACCGAGGAACGGATCCTTCAGAGGTTCTACTGGCCCAGTTGTCACCGTGATATTGTGATTTTCTGTAGGTCCTGTCCCACCTGCCATCTGACTTCCCCAGTGGCCCATTTCCATAGCCCTTTGGTGCCGTTACCCATTATTGAGGTACCATTTGGTTGCATAGCCATTGTTGTGCAGTGACCCATGTTACAGACAGGGGGCGCTGTGTGTGTGCTTCAGGATGCACTTGGAGGCATAATTATAATGGTGAATTAGGGACTGGCATTATTGTAAATTGCCGGTATGTGTCGCAGATGTGCTCTGCGCTGTAAGCCCAAAATGATATGGTTATGCTGGGTCTTATAGTTCCACAAGTGTTTGTTGTGTTTGCTTATAAGGGGGGCTTATAGGGCTAGTTTGAAGAGCTGGGTGGGTTGAACTAGCCACACACACACCTCCCACCTATGGGAGTGGTTACATCTATGTAATGTGACCAGGGTGTGGGTCACATGTTTGAGAGTGTGAGTTCCTGTGTAGCCTGTGTGTTGGAATGTCCTGGGATGGACTGGATTCCTGGAAGCACCTGGTGAGACCATGGACTGAAGGCCTGTGTGTTGGAAGTGCCTGGGACTGGACTTCCTGAAAAGCGCACGGAGAGGCCATAGCTGCAGAGCCTAGGACGGCTACTGTGTTGGGGAAGCTACAGTTCCTACTGCGGGTCTGGACTATCTGAGGTGCCATGGTCACAAGGATGGTGACCCCAGTGAGGCAGCTTTCCCCTGGGAACAAGCACTGACAGGAGTCAGTGTGTGGAGCAGGAGCTCCTATAAGGTAACTCCAGATAAAGGGGGTTACAGGCAGAGACGTATCTGCCATTAGAACAGACTGTCGGTGGTTAATGTGTTCCGTTGATGTATATAATGAACTGTTTGTGACACGGTTTATGAAGTTTAATAAACCGGATAGGCTGTTTATGTGTTGAAATCGTGCCTGAGTGCTTTAATTCCTATTGCCAAGCGAGTTTCCCTAACCCACTCAGGTAGCGTTCTCACACCATGGATCTAGTGGGACCTCTGGTCAAGTATGCCAGAGGACATCAGTATATCCTGGTGACACTGGACTATGCTACACGATACCCGGAGGCCATTCCACTACATAACTCCTCCGCCAAGTGTATCTCCCGAGAGTTGGTCAATGTCTTCTCTAGAATGGGGTTGCCTAAAAAGATCCTGACCGACCAAGGGACCCCATTTTTAACAAAAGTGATGGAGTTGTGCAACACCCTGCAAATCACACAACTCCAGACCTCAGTTTACCATCCACAGATGGATGGATTGGTAGAAAGGTTTAATAAAACCTTGAAGGCCATGTTGAAGAAGGTCGTAGAGAAGGATGGCCGGGACTGGGACTGTCTACAACTGTACCTACTATTCTCCATCAGAGAAGTCCCGCAGGCCTCTACTGGCTTCTCTCCTTTTGAACTGTTGTATGGCCGACACCCACGTGGACTCCTCGACGTAGCAAGAGAGATATGGGAGGCGGAGGTTACACCCTACTGGAGTGTGATCGAGCATGTGGCCCAGATGAAAGAGGATTGCCAAGGTGATGCCCCTCATGAGAGAATACCTCAAAGCACAAGAGGCGCATTCGAGGGTATACAATAGGTCGGCAAGGGTGAGACACTTCGACCCTGGAGATCGAGTACTGGTGCTGGTACCTACGGTGGAGAGCTAATTCCTGGCCAAGTGGTAGGGCCCCTACCAAACAGTTGAAAAGGTTGGCGAAGCCATACCAGGTATACCATGTCAACCTGATTAAGCCTTGGCAAGATAGGGAGCTTGTGGAAGCTCCGTGTTTGATGGCCCAGCCTGAAGCGGACGTGGAGTTGCTACAGGAGGGACTTCCTCTCAGAGCTGCCAGGCTGTATGAAGGTTATAGAGCATGACGTCCTGATGGAGCCTAATGTCCGGGTCAACTTGAAGCCTTACCGGATTCCTGAAGCATGCCGAGAAGTGATCTCCAAGGAGGTGAAGCGGATGCTGAGCCTGGGAGTCATCGAGGAAACAATGAGTGGGTGGTCAAGTCCAACAGTCCTAGTGCTGAAACCAGATGGGGAATGGCGATTTTGCAATGACTATTGAAAGCCGAATGAGGTTTCTAAGACCAATGCCTACTGGATGCCCCGGGTCGATGAATTCATTGAGAGGCTAGGGCCGACTTGGTACATTACTACCCTTCACCTCACAAAAGGGTATTGGCAAATTCCCATGTCCCAAAGAGAAGACTGCCTTTTCAACGCCAGATGGATGCTTCCGATATGCAAGGATACCATTTGGGTTACAAGGAGCTCCAGCAACATTCCAGAGGGCCATGGACCACATCCTAGCTCCCCACAAAAAGTACGCAGCGGCTTACCTGGACGTAATTGTGATCTTCAGCCAGGATTGGGGAAGCCATCTGAGCAAGGTCCAGGCGATCATTGATGCTCTTCGGAAGACGGGGTTTTCCATATACCCAAAGAAGTGTGCCATGGGAATGGAGGAAGCTAGATACTTGGGCTATGTTGTAGGCAAAATAAAGTTGAGGCGATCCAGGGCTGGCCACAACCCCTCTCAAAGAAGCGGTTTATCCCAAACTTCGCCATTGTAGCCACCTCTCTGGCAGACCTCCTTAAAGGGACAAAGTCTGCTATGGCTAAGTGGTCTTCAGAGGCTGAGAAGACCGTCCAGGAACTGAAGCTGGCCCTGTGTAAACAGCCGGTGCTGGGAGCACCCGATTTCTCCAAGGAGTTCGTGGTCCAGACGGACGAGTCGGATGTTGGGCTGGGAGCTGCCCTATCTCAATAGGTGAACTGGGAAGAGCACCCCATAATGTATCTCAGCCGAAAGTTGTCGTCCTGTGAGAAATATTACTCCATAGTGGAGAAGTAATGTTTAGCCGTCAAGTGGGCATTAGACACAATAAGATACTACCTCTGGGGCCAGAAGTTTAGACTGGTGTCAAACCATGCACCACTGAAGTGGATGAGGGAGAAAAGAGGGAACAACGCCCGAGTGACCAGGTGGTTCCTAGCATCGCGTTGCTCCGAGGGTCTCAGGGAAGCGCAAAGGGAGCCCCCTCCCTGCGCGATGCTTCCCTATACCGCCGGAACACTGCGATCATGTTTGATCGCTGTGTTCCGGGGGTTAATGTGCTAGGGGCGGTCTGTGACCGCTCCTGGCACATAGTGCCAGATGTCAGCTGCGATAGTCAGCTGACACCCGGCCGCAATCGCATGTAACGTACTATCCCGTCGGTGGTCATACGGGCCCACCCCACCTCGACGGTATAGTACATCATATGTCAGAAAGGGGTTAAATTAATATTCAAAACGAGAATTCGTCAGCAAAAAAAAAAGAATCAAGCCATCACATGGAAAAATAAGAAAGTTATGGTTCTTGGAAGAAGGACAAGAAAGAAAATGCAACTGAAACTGCAAGAAAGAAAATTGCCACAAAGGAATTAAATAAACATTTAAATATTAAGCTACTTTTTTTTCTGCCAACATCACAATATAAAAACGTCAACACATAGTGGATGAGAACAATAAAGAATGGTGGGCATATATCGGGTCTGTCATGGTTTGAGGAAACAAATTTACCATTAAGTGTAGTTACCAATTTTCGCCACTTTTGGCTTCTTTATTTCCTGTTTTTCATGAAATTATACGATAAGGTGAATGGTGTCATACAAAATGACAACTCTTACTGCAAAAAAGCGAAACAACTGCCCTCATGACATCTATATTGTCAAGAAATTGAAAAAGTGGGCTCTCTGAGAATGAGAAGGAAAAAATGTAAATGCAAAATCAAATATAGGCTGCGTTCTTAACCTCTTAGTGACCGGGCCAAATTTTCCAAATCTGACCACTGTGACTTTATGTGGTAACTAGCTGTACTACCCGGCTTCGCCCAGGTTAATAACTGCTGTTAGCAAAATAGAATGTGTTAACAAAAATTTATTCTGCACACAAAAAGCACAAAACAAATAGATAGAAATGTAATTATTAAGAGGCAAAAACTAAGCTAATAGAAGCATTTTACAACATATATTTAATTACCAGAGATATTCCACACAGATTTAACTATATTGGCCAAGTAATGTGAAGGAATCTTCTACTACTTATTCGAGAGCCTTTTGATAAACGACATTCTTAGTTTTTCCTTCAGGTGCAAAGACAAACAGATTATTGGCTGTTCTAACTCTTGAACAGGCCACATAAAGTTGACCATGAGAAAAGCCTGGGGATTGTAAAATCGATTCCAACTACTTTCAAGGACTGTTCCTGAGCCTTGTTGATGGACATAGCAAATGCCAGTCGAACAGGAAACTGGAGGCGTTTAAAATCAAAAGGCAAATCAGATGGAATGAGAGGAATTTTTGGAATGAAAACATCTTCTCCTGTGGCACATCCTGTCAAAATGGTTGCCTCAATTACATGTGGAAACAGGTTCTTAATCAAGAGTCTTGTTCCATTACACAGCTTTGGTGGATCCAAATTTCTCAATAGCAGAATAGGTGCTCCAGGTTTTAGAAAGAGGTTGTGAGGAAGAAGTTCTTGTTGCTCCAAGGAGTTGAGGAACTCAGTTGGCTAAAATAATGCTTGAACAGGGTTTATTACTGTATCTACTGACTTGTAGGTTGTGCACACACCTGGAAGGAGATTTAGAATTTGAAGATTGATCTTGTTGACGCTGTCATTTTTGGGAGCTAGAATAGCCCTTTCACACAGCCAACCAGAATTTTTGAAGTGGAGTTGAATGTTTGGAAAAACCTTTGCTTTCAACTCCTCAATGGAAGTCACAATGCAACAAAAGTTTCTTGGGAAGGTGATCTGTCCAGTGGTTGAGTTTACTGGTGCCTTGCCATCTCCAATAGTCAACAGCTGGCTCAATAACAGTCCAGCAGAAACATCGCCTGTCATGTAGACCCTCATATTTGTGTTCAGTGACATTTTCTTTACTTTTCTCCAAAGGTACGATGCTTTGAGACAGGCATTGAGTTCATCTGCAGGGGTTGATCTTGGAATAACAGGTAGTGTTTGGCGGAAGTCACATGCCAAAACAACAACTACTCCTCCCATGATATATTTGTTGCTACGCAGGTCTTGCAGCAGTCTGTCCACTGCTTCCAGAGCCCTTTTGTGTGACATGGTGCATTCATCCCAAATGATCGCACTGCATTTTTGAAGCAACTTGGCCAGTCCTGATCCCTTGGCAATATTACACACGGGGCTGTCACTATGAGACAGGTTAAGTGGTAGTTTGAATGTCGAATGTGCTGTCCTGCCACCTTTTAAAAGCGTAGCTGCAATTCCAGAAGATGCCACTGCAAGTGCAATCTTTTTTTGTTGTCGAAATTTTGCCAGGAGCAAGTTTATTACAAATGTCTTTCCTGTTCCTCCTGGAGCATCAAGGAAGACAATCCCACCTTTGTTGGTTTCACTGAAACTTAAAATGTAGTTATAGGCCTCCCTTTGATCTGGTACCAATATTGGCTCGTTCTGAGACACAAATGCTGTCAGTTCATCAATATTGTAGTTTGTTTCTATGAAAATCTCCCTACACATTTGGATGCCTTTAGGATTTTTTTTTGGAGCAGGCAAACCAAGCAACTGTAAGGCTTTTCCTGACATTGCTATGCACTGATCTTCAAGGAGCATTAAAGTTTCATTGAACATTTCCTCAGTGAAGTTGATGAGTTGCTGAGGATTTTCCCTTCTAATCTGCATGAGGATGTCCTCACTGAGATCAGTTTTGTACTTTGTCCAAATCTCAAGAGGATTTGAAATGCTACAGGTTGTTAGAATAATAGCAAAGAGGTGTCTTAGTCGCTTTGGGGTTTGTGTGGCTGCTGGTTCACTGAGGGTCATGTCCTAGTGTCCATCATTTTCCAGAAGTCCTTTTCTTTGGCAAGCTTCCCTGAATGTTTCACACACATGGCCTCCGACAGTCTTCAGGTCAGAAAATGATGTAGGGCCTTTGACAACATGAAGTAACATGCGCAGGTAGAAGCACTCTGCATTTGACGGATGAACAGTGTAGATGCAACCAAGCGTATCAGTTGCTTTCACCCCTGGATAGCCTTCAATATCAAGCCCCCGTTTCCTCCGTTTCATTGTTTTTCTGGAGGCATTCCAAGTGTAGTACTTCGGTAAATCACAGTAGAGAATTTTTTTTGCAAAAGGGTCTTGTTGGCACAGCTCAAAAAATGCCAAGAGGATGGTCTTAGGTGGTGTTAGGAGCTGCTGCTGCAAATTTGCTGGGTTAAAATAAATTCTCTGTCCATTTTCCAAGTGCACACTCAGATGCACAACTGGTGGGTAGTGCTCATGAATGGAGATGTTATGCTGTAAGAAGCAGGCTGCACTCAGATGTCATCCGAGTGCAGTCCTATTGTGAGTGTGACGATTCAAAGAGGGAAAATGGAAAGTGGACCCTCTAGACCGTGACGACGAACCCCTCATGGACGAGCTGACCAGATAGACCGCCCCCTATACAGGGAGAGTTAGGGGCAGGCCCTTGAGAGACTATCGCCACAGAAACTGGAGGACCAGGGCGGGAGAAGACCAAGAAGAGACGGAGATAGTAGGACCACAGGATAGGTGAGTACTGCAGAGACACAGGACTGGTGGGTACACTGCAGCAGTGCAGGGACTGGCGGAGGAACTGAGGGAACGCAGAGGCTAGCAGGATACAGGAAAGACAGGATAAACCCAAAGTCAGAGGGAAAACGAACTTCACAGAGACTAAGAGCGGCCAGGAACACCTGAAGGAACAAATGATAACCAGGCACAGAGGAACGGCAGGAAGCAGTTTAAATACCTAAAGGCAAGGTAGCACTTCTGGGTAACAGACCTCCAGAACCATAGAGAGGACAATAAGGAGGACCGACTTCCGGGTACTAGTCCTCCAGGACCATAGAGGAGACGAAGAGGAGCGCCGACAGAAGATCAGAAGTGCACACGCGTAGCACCGAACCTGGTATGCGCGCGCACGAGAAGCAGAGGCCGGGAGCGAGCGAGGAGGCGGCAGCAGCGGTATGATAGTACCCCCATCTTTACATCCCTCCCTCCTCTTTAGGCCAGAAAGAAACTTAGCTAAAATTCGAGGAGCCTGAATATTCTCCCGAGGCTCCCAGGATCTCTCCTCAGGACCGAAACCCTTCCAGTCGACCAAAAACAAAGTTCTACCTCTAATTTTTTTTCATGGCCAAAATGTCCTTAACCTTAAAAACATTGTCTGCGGAAACAGGCGAAGGTGAAGAAAGAGTCGAGGTATGAAACCAATTAAAAACTACAGGCTTAAGAAGAGATACATGAAAGGAATTAGGGATAGGAAGAGAGGCAGGTAACTTAAGTTTGTAAGAAACGTTGTTAATACGTGCCAAAACCTCGAAAGGACCAATATAACGGGGACCCAGTTTATGTGAAGGGATTTTAAGGCAAATAAATCTAGAAGAAAGCCAGATCTTATCCCCAGGATGGAACACAGGAGAATCGAGATGTTAGGGGTCGAGTTCCCGCCTCTGCACAGGGGGAATCTCGGGCCATCTCCGCTGCGGTCTCCCATTCTTCTCCTGCCGCAGTGGAGCCTGCTCAGCAGAGACGTCAGTCCCAGCGTCTCACTCACTCTGACTCTGTACAGAGAGTTACTGCTGTTTTTCCTGCTTCTGCCATTGGAGTCAGTGCTGGGCAGCGGCGAGCAGACGCTTCTGGGACTAAGTCCTGCTTTTCTCGTTCTGAGCATGCCCAGAGTAAGATCTCTCAGTGGAGATCGAGGGTCACATGATCAGACACTGCAGCTAAGGCCATTGGTCCTTCAGGAAGGTCCTGTAGGTGCTCACGCTCTTTGGCAGCCTCTCATTGGTCCTTCTAGGAAGGTCCTGTACTTGCTGCAACTATTTAAGGCTCGCATGGCCCCACGGCCATGCGCTAGTATTGTTCTATGTTGTACTTTGCGCCAGTGTGGTCACGTTTGATTGTGTTTAGGGATCCGGCTGAAATAAGCCCCTAGAATGCTGGCACCTCCGGCGAGGAGTTTTGTGTGCATGCATGACCACTGACTGCTCTCGTTTGGGTAGTTAGCCTGTGCCACTGTGAAGGTTAACAGGGCGCAGTGCTTTGAGTTCACGGCTACTCTGTGAAGTAACAGAGGTAGCTCATACAGCAATTTAGTTCTGCCATTTGCCAGCAGCAGGTTCTGCTGCACGGTGGACCCCGGGCTGTGAACGCATATATTATAATAAAGTCTCTATATCCATTTGGTGCGTTCCGCTAGCCCTAACTTAATACTAGCGCCAGGGTCTGGCTAGTAAATGGCGAACATTCAGCAATCTTTGCGGTATATCCAGCAGCTGGAGGGTAGGTTGGCGGCTCTCGAGAGCTCAACCTCAGCTGTGGATGTTACCGCAGTTGCTGTACAGGCTGCTAGCGTGGCTGCAGCAACCTTGTCCACTGCCACCCCTGTTCCGACATTATCTCGCCTTCCGCTGCCAGAGAAATTTTCTGGAGACAGCAAGTCCTGTAGGGTATTCGTGAGTCAGTGCTCTATTCACCTCAAGCTCCTGGCTGCACGTTTTCCCACAGAGCGAGCTAAGGTGGGATTTATTGTGTCCCCCTTGTCGGACAGGGCGTTGGAGTGGGCTACACCGCTGTGGGAGCGTGGTGATCATGTGGTGCAGAGTGCTCCGCTGTTCCTGAGCACTCTGAAACAGGTCTTTTTAGAACCTCGAGTCACCCATGACACGGCGCTCCAACTGCCGGCATTAACTCAGGGTGAGTCCTTGGTCAGCCAATTTGCCGTCCACTTCCGTACTTTAGCTTCTGAGCTGGAGTGGTCGGATAAAGCCCTTATCCCCATATTTTGGAGGGGGCTGGCTGGTCACGTTAAGGACGCTCTGGCCACTAGGGAGATTCCTGCCACACTGGAGGAGTTAATATCTGTCTCTACTCGTATTGACCTCCGTTTTAACGAGCGGAGGTTAGAGCGAGCTCAGTGTAGGCAGAGGTTTCGGCTGGCTCCCACTTTGCCAAACCTCTGGAATCTCCGGTCCTGGTTCCTGAGTCACATGAGGCCATGGAAGTGTCACATGAGGGATCTACGTCCCGGACCGCTTGTACAGACAAGGTCTGTCATGTTTGCCAGCAGTCAGGACATCTTGCCACCAGATGTCCCCAGCAGTCGAGGAAACGTCAGCGTCTAGTGGTAGTAGGTGGAGGTACACTAGACACGGCGACGTTTGCCTCCAAATTGTCCTTTAAGGGGACAATAATTATTGGCTCATCCTCCCACTCGGTAGAGCTCTGCGTGGATTCTGGGGCGGAGGGCAATTTTATGTCTTCAGCCTTCGCCCAACGTCACGCAATACCCCTGGTTATGCTAGCTCAACCAGTAACGGTACGAGTGGTAAATGGGTCGTCACTGCCCTCACAGATAACACACCAGACTGTTATGATCTGGTGTTTTAGGAACGACATGCGTTGAGCTCCGAGCAGGTGGTAACTGTACTGACCGCAGTTCCTGAGCTTAACACAACACTAGAAGTAGCCGTGGGATGTTCCTGTCACTCCCTAGACACCTCGTCACAGCCGGAGAACTAACTACCCCTAAAGGTAGAAACAGGAAAGCTATCTTGCCTCAGAGAAAATCCCCAAAGGACAAAAAGCCCCCCACAAATATTGACTGTGAGTGGAGAGGGAAATGACATACGTAGAATGAAACCAAGATGTAGCAAAGGAGGCCACTTCTAGCTAGATAGATAGAACAGGACAGAATACTGTGCGGTCAGTATAAAAACTAGAAAAATCCACCACAGAGTTTACAAAAAACTCCACACCTGACTAAAGGTGTGGAGGGCAAATCTGCTGCCCAGAGCTTCCAGCTTAACTGAATAAATCCATACTGACAAGCTGGACTAGAAACAAAAACATAGAATGTGCTGAACGATTAAGTCCACCACAAGTGGACTGCAAAAGAACAAAGCAAGGACTTATCTTTGCTGAACTGGTCAGAATATCAGGGAAATCCAAGAAGAGATGTGACTCCAAACAGGAACCATTGACAACTGGCACTGGCTGAAGGATAAGGCCAGGCTAAAATAGGCGAGCCAGAAAGACAATCAGTGGAAGCAGCTGCACTGCTAAATCCAAGGAGCAGCAGTTCCACTTAAAACCACCGGAGGGAGCCCAAGAGCAGAACTCACAAAAGTGCCACTTACAACCACCGGAGGGAGCCCAAGAGCGGAATTCACAACACCAGACCATCCCTCTTACTCTGTGTATGTCGCCATCCCATCAGGAGATTATATCTCTGCTCGTCATTCCTGAAGGAATTCATGAGGTCCTGTTGAGGATACCATGGCTACAGTTCCACTCTCCTCATATCGAGTGGTCCTCAGGCAGAATTTTGGGTTGGGGTGAATCTTGTGGAGGTAGGTGTCAGAGGGAGTGTGTTCAGGTTGCTACAACAGAGGTACCCGCAGATCTATCCTCTCTCCCCAAGAAATATTGGTCTTATGCAGACGTGTTCTCCAAAAAGGCGGCAGAGACCCTTCCGCCCCATCGCCCCTATGACTGTCCTATTGATCTCTTGCCTTGTGCTGAGCCTCCCCGGGGTCGAGTTTATCCATTATCTCTCCCGGAGACGGAGGCAATGTCTCAGTACATTCAAGAGAATCTGGCAAGAGTGTTCATCAGGAAGTCAGTGTCACCTGCTGGGGCTGGGTTCTTCTTCGTGCAGAAGAAGAGTGGGGAACTGCATCCATGCATAGACTACAGGGGTCTTAATGCCATCACCGTTAAAAATAAGTATCCTTTGCCCTTCATATCTGAGCTCTTCGATAGGCTTCGGGGAGCAAGGGTGTTTACTAAACTAGATCTGCGGGGTGCTTACAACCTGATTCGCATCCGTAAGGGGGACGAATAGAAGACGGCTTTTAACACCAGGGATGGGCACTATGAATATCTGGTGATGCCCTTCAGGCTCTGTAATGCCCCAGCCATTTTCCAAGACTTTGTGAACGACATCTTCCGGGATATGCTCACCACCTCGGTCGTAGTCTATCTGGATGATATTCTCATCTACTCTCCAGATATTGACTCCCACCGGAGAGATGTTTGCAAAGTCTTTGACCTCCTACGGGCAAACTCCCTCTATGCCAAGTTGGAGAAGTGTATGTTTGAGCAGGAGTCCTTACCTTTCCTAGGCTATATCATCTCCGCCCAGGGATTGGCTATGGATCCTGCCAAACTACAGGCTGTGATGGACTGGCAGGAACTCCATTCTCTTAAAGCGGTGCAGCGCTTTATGGGGTTCATTAATTATCGCCAGTTCATTCCGCACTTCTCAACTTTGGTAGCTCCCTTGGTTGCCCTCACCAAGAAGGGGGCAAATCCCAAATTGTGGTCTGTGGAGGTCTCCAAGGCCTTTAACTCCATAAAGTCACACTTCGCTAGCACTCCCATCCTACATCGCCCCGATGTAGATAAGCCATTTATCATGGAGGTGGATGCCTCATCTGTTGCTGCTGGAGCAGTCCTCTTCCAAAAGGATGCTCAAGGTCGGAAGCATCCTTGCTTCTTCTTTTCAAAGACCTCACCAGCAGAGAGGAATTATTCCATCGGGGACAGGGAGTTGCTAGCCATGAAGTTGGCCTTCTCTGAGTGGAGACATCTCTTGGAGGGAGCTCGTTTTCCATTCCAAGTCTTCACAGATCATAAAAATTTGGTGTACCTGCAGACAGCCCAGCGGTTAAATTCTCGCCAGGCCAGATGGCCCTTGTTCTTCTCCCGCTTTCATTTCACCCTTCATTTTCTTTCTGGGGAGAAGAACATTTGTGCCGACGCTCTCTCTCGCTCCGTTGTGTCATCTGTGGAGGAGGAAGAGGAGCCTCGGCTTATTGTCCCCACTGAGAGCCTGAGAACCGTGGACCCGGTTTCGCTAGAGTCTGTGTCTCCGGGCAAGATTTTTGTACCATCCAGTTTGCGACCGGAGGTTCTCTCTTGGGCACACTCGTCCAGGGTGTGTGGACATTTTGGTTCCAAAAGGACATCTGAGTTACTGGCGAGGGCATACTGGTGGCCGCATATGGCTCGTGATGTCGCAGACTATGTTCGGGCGTGTGTCTCTTGCGCCAAGAACAAGTCCCCTCAGCAATGGCCAGCTGGGTTGCTTTACCCTCTGCCGGTGGCGGACAGGCCCTGGGAGATGGTCGGGATGGACTTTGTGGTGGGCTTACCCAAGTCTCGTAACTGCACCATTATCTGGGTGATCACCGACCATTTTTCCAAAATGGTTCATTTGGTGCCTCTTCCACGGCTACCATCTGCACGGGCTCTGGCAGCCTTGTTCATCAAGCATATCTTTCGTTTACACAGTATGCCAGACAAGATTGTCAGTGACCGGGGTCCCCAGTTTGCGTCTCGATTCTGGAGGGAGCTTTGTCGTCTACTCAGTATTGAGTTAAATCTCTCTTTGGCTTATCATCCCGAGACGAATGGGTTGGTTGAGAAGGCCAATCAGACTCTGGTCACTTATTTGCGACATTTTGTTTCTGCCAGGCAGGATGACTGGGCATCCTTGTTACCGTGGGCTGAGTTTGCCCTTAACAACGCTGTAGCCGACTCCACCTGTCAGACTCCTTTCCTCCTTAATTACGGCCAACATCCGCGGGTTCCTGTGCCTATGCCCGTGTCCTCTGCTGATTCCAGGGTGGCAGACTGGTCAGTGGAGGCACGAGACATTTGGGACCGCACTCAGGATGCTATCCAGGCCTCCAAGGAGAGAATGAGGTCCTCCGCCAATGCACATCGGCGCCCTGCCCCGACCTTTGCTCCTGGCGACTTAGTGTGGCTCTCCGCCCGTAACATCAGGCTGCGTGTTGAGTCCACTAAGTTTGCACCTCGCTACTTAGGTCCCTTCATGGTCCTCGAACAGGTTAACCCTGTGGTCTACCGTCTAGCCCTTCCTCCATGCCTAGGTATCACCGACACCTTTTATGTGTCCCTCCTTAAGCCTGTATACATGTCCCGGTTTTCTGAGTCATCTGCCGGGACATCGGGTTCATGGCAAGAAATTTTATTTGGTGGACTGGAAGGGTTACGGTCCTGAGGATAGGTCCTGGGAGCCTGCTGAGCACATTCGGGCTCCGCAGCTCATTGCTGCCTTCGAACGTAGCGAGGCCCAAGGAGGGGGAGGGGTCCTAGGGAGGGGGGTAATGTTAGGGGTCGAGTTCCGCCTCTGCACAGGGGGAATCTCGGGCCATCTCCGCTGCGGTATCCCATTCTTCTCCTGCCGCAGTGGAGCCTGCTCAGCGGAGACGTCGGTCCCAGCGTCTCGCTCACTCTGACTCTGTACAGAGAGTTACTGCTGCTTTTCCTGCTTCTGCCATTGGAGTCAGTGCTGGGCAGCAGCGAGCAGATGCTTCTGGGACTAAGTCCTGCTTTTCTCGTTCTGAGCATGCCCAGAGTAAGATCTCTCAGTGGAGATCGAGGGTCACATGATCAGACACTGCAGCTAAGGCCATTGATCCTTCAGGAAGGTCCTGTAGGTGCTCACGCTCTGTGGCAGCCTCTCATTGGTCCTTCTAGGAAGGTCCTGTACTTGCTGCAACTATTTAAGGCTCGCAAGGCCGCATGGCCATGCGCTAGTATTGTTCTATGTTGTACTTTGCGCCAGTGTGGTCACGTATGATTGTGTTTAGGGACCTGGCTGAAATAAGTCCCTAGAATGCTGGCACCTCCGGCGAGGAGTTTGTGTGTTTGAGTATTCAGGGACCTGGCTGAAATAGGCCCTAGCATGCTGGCACCTCTGGCGAGGAGTTTTGTGTGCATGCATGACCACTGACTGCTTTCGTTTGGGTAGTTAGCCTGTGCCACTGTGAAGGTTAACAGGGCGCAGTGCTTTGAGTTCACGGCTACTCTGTGAAGTAACAGAGGTAGCTCATACCGCAATTTAGTTCTGCCATTTGCTAGCAGCAGCTTCTCCTGCACGGTGGACCCTGGGCTGCGAACGCATATATTATAATAAAGTCTCTATATCCATTTGGTGCGTTCCGCTAGCTTTAACAGGAGACTCCTTTTATCTGCATGCCTCTTCATCCTATGCTGAGTTAGTTCGAGAGCAGACTTGGTCTCCTGCCAAACCCTGGAGAATTCTCTAGACAGAAGATCTGCCGCCGGCACAGTAGAGACAGGAGGAATTGGTAGAGAAAGAGCAGGGTGTTGTCCGTAGACGACAAAAAATGGAGATTTGGTAGAAGCTTCGCTGGTGTGGTTATTATAAGAAAACTCGGCCCATGGTAGTAAGTCAGACCAATCATTTTGATGAGCGTTGGAGAAATGCCGGAGATAAGTAACCAGGATCTGATTGGTACGCTCCACTTGCCCGTTGGACTGTGGATGATAGACCGAAGAAAAATCAAGCGAAATGTTCAATGACTTACAGAGAGATCTCCAGAAACGAGCGGTGAACTGAACTCCCCGGTCACAAACAATGTGCTGTAGAAGACCATGAATGCGAAAAATATGTTGAACAAAAATCTTCGCCAGTTCAGGAACCGAAGGCAGACCAAGAAGAGCAATGAAATGTGCCATTTTAGAAAAACGGTCCACAACCATGAGGATGACGGTACAACCACAGGAACGAGGCAGATCAGTTAAAAAATCCATTGCGATATGTTGCCACGGAGCGGTAGGCACTGGAAGAGGAAGAAGAAGCCCGGAAGGAAGCCGCCTGAGTACTTTGTTCTTGGCACAGGAAGGACAAGAGACCACAAAAGCTTGGACATCTTTCAAAAGAGTCGGCCACCAGTAGTAACGAGATATTAGATCAAGAGTTTTCTTGAAACCGATATGTCCCGCTTGCTTGGAAGCATGTCCCCAGAGTAACACACGTCTCCTGTTCCTCTCAGAAACGAAAGTCTTACCCGGAGGTAAAGAGGTCATAGATACTGGAGCAAGTGTGATGATTCTAGCGGGGTCAATGATATGCGAGGACTCCTCCTCAGTGTCCACCGACAAGAAGGACCTGGATAGAGCGTCAGCTTTGAAGTTCTTTTCTCCAGGCAGGAAGCGAAGTTCAAAGTCAAATCGGGCAAAGAACAAGGCCCACCTGGCCTGTCGTGGATTCAGTCGGTGCGCTGAACGGATGTATGCCAAATTCATATGATCCGTAAAGATGACAAAGGGATGTATGGCTCCTTCCAACAGATATCTCCACTCCTCTAAGGCCAATTTAATAGCCAAAAGTTCTCTGTCGCCAATGGAATAATTTCTTTCAGAAGAAGAGAAACTCTTGGAGAAGAAACCACAGGGCACAAGATGTCCAGTAGAAGACTTCTGAGAAAGCACAGCTCCGGCACCGACAGCAGAGGTGTCAACCTCTAGGAAGAAGGGTTTATTAGCTTCAGGGCGATGGAGTAAAGGGGCGGAGGCGAATGCTTCTTTGAGAGAATTAAAAGCCTTTTCAGCCTCTGCTGGCCAAAGACGAGGATTGGCACCCTTCTTTATCAAAGAAGAGATGGAAGTCGACAAGGAGGAGAAATGAGGAATAAATTGCCAATAGTAATTTGCGAATCCTAGAAAACGCTGAATCGCCTTAACCCCAAGTGGACGTGGCCAGTTGAGTACTGCAGAAACTTTAGCCGGATCCATACACAGACCAGAATCAGAGATGATGAAGCCCAGGAACGGCAGGGACAACTGTTCGAAGGCACACTTCTCAAGTTTAGCATACAGACGATTCTCCCTCAGACGGAGAAGAACTTGCCGCACATGTCTCCTATGAGAAAGCAGATCCTGTGAAAACACAAGGATGTCGTCCAAGTACACCACTACACAGGTGTAAAGTAGGTCCCGAAAAACATCGTTCACCAACTCGAAAAACTGCAGGAGCATTACATAAGCCGAAAGGCATCACCAAATACTCATAATGACCGTCTCTGGTGTTAAACGCAGTCTTCCATTCATATCCCTAACGAATTCGGATCAAGTTGTAAGCTCCTCTGAGATCCAGTTTAGTGAAGATTCGTGCTCCACGCAGACGATCAAAAAGTTCTGGGATGAGAGGAAGTGGGTACTTGTTTTTAATGGTGATGTTATTGAGGCCACGGTAATCAATGCAGGGACGAAGGGAACCGTCCTTCTTCTTGACGAAGAAAAAAACAGCACCTGCAGGTGAGGAGGACTTCCGTATAAAGCCTCTGGCCAGATTCTCTTGAACGTATTCAGACATGGCTTGAGTCTCGGAGGGTGACAAAGGATAAATATGACCTCTAGGAGGAGTAGAGCCGGATACAAGATCTATCGGACAGTCGTATGGGCGATGCAGAGGTAAAAGACCTCTGCTTCCTTTTTGTTGAAAACGTCCGAAAAAGAGTGATAAGCTGCGGGTAGATTCGCTAATTCCGGAGCCGAGAGAGAGAAACTAGCAGGCTTGACGGGAAGCAGGCATCTGTTTTGACAAAACTGTCCCCAGGATAGGACGTCCCCAGTACTCCAATTCAGAGTAGGTTCATGGTTTCTTAGCCAGGGGAGTCCTAAAAGAAATGCATGGGATAAAGACGGTAAAACATAAAATGCCAACTTTTCTCGATGTAAAGCTCTAATTTGAATCTCAATCTCCTTTGTGACAGAAGAAACGACCTCCCGCAAAGGCTGACCGTCGACAGAAGCTATTTGCCTAGGAACCTCCAAGGATCTGACAGGAATCCCAAGCCTCTCGACCAGCTCAAGTTGAACAAAATTCCCAGCCGCACCAGAATCTACATAAGCCTCAAGAGAGAAGCGACTGGAACCCATATGTAAAATAACAGGCAAAATCAAAGGTGGAGAGGAATCATGGCTACCTAGGGAGGCCTCTCTTACCTGACCTAGGCAGAGGCGTTTCCCGGCTTCTGGGGACAAGAACGCAGAAGATGAGAAGCGCTGCCACAATAAAAGCATAAGCCCTGTGCGAGTCTCTCCTTTCGGCGTTGTTCGGCAGGCTTGAGGCGATCAACCTGCATAGGCTCAGGGGAAGAAAAGGAAGAAGCTGCAGTGGTTTGGGAAAAAGAAGTACCACGTGTAACGGAGGAAAAACGAGGAGATCTCCTCTCCCTGACAACCGCACGAGAACGCTCCTGGAACCGCAAATCAATGCGAGTCAACAAAGAGATAAGGTCATCTAAAGCAGAAGGAGTATCCCGCCTTGCCAGCTCATCCTTAATACGAGAAGACAAACCTCGCCAAAATGCTCCCACCAAAGCCTCATTATTCCAACCTAAATCAGAGGACAGCGTCCGGAAACGGATGGCATATTGAGCTACAGAAAGGGTCCCCTGACCAAGGTTGAAAAGGGACTCGGGAGTGGATACCAGACGACCAGGTTCATCAAACACCTTGCGGAAGGTGTCTAAAAAGAGAGCAAGTTGAGAAACCACTAGATCATCTCGCTCCCAAAGAGAGTTCACCCAAGCCAAAGCCTCACCCTCGAAATGGGACATCACAAAAGCCACCTTAGCTCGGTCAGTTGGGTACAGTAGCGGGGATAATTCAAAGTGTAGTTGACACTGGTTGAGAAATCCGCGACATAATTTAGGATCCCCACCATACCGAGGTGGCCTGGCAAGACGGGGCGAGGGCTGTGGAGCGGACGCCTGTACAGGAGCAGAAGCGGCAGACTGAAGAGAGAGAAAAGTCTATTATCGACAGAGGCCATAAAATTAAAAATATGGGATTGAGTGTCCCGTTGTTGACTTAACTCTTGCTGAAGAGCCACCAACTGAGTAGCGTTACCAGGGTCGGTAGACTGTAACGTCGCGAGACGAGACTCCATGTTCTTGAGAAAGGACATGATTCTAGTCTGGTTCTCCCGCAAAAAAAGTAACTCCTTTTGAGTGGCGGAGACACCAGCAGGGTCCATGGCCTGGTTATACTGTTATGCTGTAAGAATCAGGCTGCACTCAGATGTCATCCGTGTGCAGTCCTATTGTGAGTGTGACGATTCAAAGAGGGAAAATGGAAAGTGGACCCTCTAGACCGCGACGAGGAACCCCTCATGGACGAGCTGACCAGATAGGGGCAGGCCCGTGAGGGACTATTGCCACAGAAGCTGGAGGACCAGGGCGGGAGAAGACCAAGAAGAGATGGAGATAGTAGGACCACAGGATAGGTGAGTACTGCAGAGACACAGGACTGGTGGGTAAACTGCAGCGATGCAGGGACTGGTGGAGGAACTGAGGGAATTCAGAGACTTGCAGGATACAGGAAAGACAGGATAAACCCAAAGTCAGAGGGAAAACGAACTTCACAGAGACTAAGAGTGGCCAGGAACACCTGAAGGAACAAATGATAACCAGGCACAGAGGGACGGCAGGAAGCAGTTTAAATACCTAAAGGCAGGGTAGCACTTCCGGGTAACAGACCTCCAGAACCATAGAGAGGACAATAAGGAGGACCGACTTCCGGGTACTAGTCCTCCAGGATCATAGAGGAGACGAAGAGGAGCGCCAACAGAAGATCAGAAGTGCACACACACAGCACTGAACCTGGTATGCGCGCGTGCACGAGAAGCAGAGGCCGGGAGCGAGCAGGCGGCAGCAGCGGTATGATAGGAGAATCCTAGTATTCTCCAGACAGCTTCATTGCTGCTTATGTACCTGCCCATCTGGAATGCCTCCACTTCATCAATAATAGGTCAATTTTTCTGGAGTTCAAAAACCGCTTGATCACTTCCTTTGTGGACATATTTGCAGATATACTTGATTGATTTCACAGAGTGGCAAGATTCGACCTTTATGTGGGCCTGGGAGATTTTTGAGAGCAAAGGGTTGTAAGGCACTACCCACCTGTTGTCAATTTCTATCTCTTTGAGTGATGATCCAACATGCATTTTGAGCTTTGCTGTGAAACCACCATCCCCTGGCTTTCTTCTTCGGTAGACTGGATATCCATCTTGTCCTGTTTGGTTTTCTTGGACCAGGGATCGTGGGTAATGCTTTGAACACCTGCCATCAATCATACAGGGAGAATTTTTGTTGAGGCTCCCACACGGACCATGGATCATGTTTTTTGTGATGGTGTCAAACAGCAATGGGTCAATCTGAAGGTCTGGCAATTCGGCACTGATGATATTGTCAATTTCAGCAGGCTGTATTTTTTGCTTCAGCCAGATCAAGATGTGGGCGTGAGGAAGGCCATTCATTCAACTGAATACATCCTGCACTGCGTCTCACCATAAATATGTGATTTTGTGATGAGATTAGTCGTTTTTGAAAGTTTCTGTTTGAAAACCCGAGCAATAAGGTCATGGCAATTCACTGTTTTTTAGCCCGGCAACAGGTGCCCTCCATTTTCCTCCCAGGCAGGATTGCAAGTAAAGGTGATGAAAGGATCTGGACGCCCATACTTTCTCACATAAGTCATTGCATACTGTGTGTATTCATGCATGTGTCGTGGGCTTCCAGTGACAGTTGATGGAAGAATAACCATTTTCCCCAACTCTTTTGGATCAGCATCATTTGCAACAGCATCTCTAAGGTGAATATATTCCTCTGCCCTGAGCTTCTTTTGATTTAGTCGGATATATAAAAGACGTTCACTCTCAATCTTTGCATACATGTCAGCAATAAATTGGTGGAAGAGGTGTTTGCATTTCAAGATGTGATTTTCCTCTGCAAATCTTGTCATGATCCTATATGCATAGAAGTCCATGGCAGACACTTTTTTTCCTGAAGGGTTGCCTGTTGTAGGATCTGTCTGAGGTATTCCAAAGTGATAGCCATCCTGTCCCTGCCAAAAGATGATTGGATATTGCAGTGCATCATAGGACCTGTGAGTTTCTGCTACTCGTTGCAAACTATTGTTCCTTTTCTGAAGCACAATGTCACGGCTTTGAAAATCATTACCTACAATCAAGATGGCTACCTCATCAAATGTGGGAGCATTGAAACGTCGCTGATGCTCACTTGTGGTGTTTTGTCAGCTGGAATGACAACCTTGTAATCGTCATTTGCCATGCATTCAAGTGCAGTCTTGAAAAGTTGAACATATGGATTGTTGGAGTGAAGGAACTGCTGCAAAATAGTGACAATATCAAGGTCGAGTGTTAGGAATTAAAGAGCATCTCTGCTGAGCCTCTGCTTCTGCATTACCCATGAAGAAGAGTTGAAGAATTTGAGGTTCTTCTCCTTGTAATGGAAGCAGTGAGCCAATTGAGTGGTAAACCTGTCCTTGAACTTTAAATGTCAGCATAAATCCTGTTGTAAACATTTCTTTTGTTGCACCAAATCATGTAATTTGGAAGCTGGAGTTGTACTTCCTGATGTTGTCCAAGAAATGCTTTGATATTGTACTGGTACCTGTCATCAGAGACTTTAGGGGATCTGGTGGCGACAGGAGAGGTGGAAGTTTTATCTTGCCATTTGCACAGTATAAACCTGGCAGTTCATCTTTCCATTTTAGGGCACTGCAGTACATGCAGACCACATCCATTTTTCCTATCTGAACTTTAGGATTATCCTGATTATGTCTGAATGGTAACAAAAGGCAGCATGTTTCAAATCTCCAACCATTTCCTGTGCCCTGGTGGAAGAAATAGCATTTCTCTTAACGGCAAGTCGGCCTTCTCTCTGCTGAGATGACTCATTGGCCCTTGAGGAAGCAGCTCTTCTTCTCTTATGTGCAAGCCTCGCTTCCCTCTCCTCAGAAAGTTCATTGGCTCTTGAGGAAGCAGCTCTTGTTTTCATGTCTGCAAGCCTCGCTTCCCTCTCCTCAGAAAATTCATTGGCTCTTGAGGAAGCAGTTCTTGTTCTCTTGTCTGCAAGCCTCACTTCCCTCTGCTAAGAAAGTTCATTGGCTCTTGAGAAAGCAGCTGCTGTTCTCATGTGTGTCAGCCTTGTTTCTCGGTCTTCACATTTTTCATTGGCCCGTAATGCAGCTTTTCTTTTCGCATCAGCAGACATTCGTGCCATGGAATTCCTTTTCTTATGAGGCATTATTGTGGTAAAAATAGTCTGTAACTGGCAGTTTCTATATCCTCTCACATAGAGGTAATGTGACTGACATCAGCCTTTCCACCAACACACCCTAACAACATGCTACTACCTCACACAAGCTTTGTTATACTGAGAATGTCCTGCCTATATTAACCAATCAGAGCTCAGATTAATTAACTGTAGCAAAGTAGAAGCTGAGCTGTGATTGGTTGCTATTGGCAGACTGATAAATCCCCAGCCAACAGGAAGCCCTCCCCCCTGGCAGTATATATTAGCTCACACATACATATAATAGACAGGTCATGTGACTGACAGCTGTCGTATTTCCTATATGGTACATTTGTTGCTCTTGTAGTTTGTCCGCTTATTAATCAGATTTTTATTTTTGAAGGATAATACCAGACTTGTGTGTGTTTTAGGGCGAGTTTCATGTGTCAATTTGTTTGTGTTGAGTTGCGTGTGGTGACATGCATGTAGCAACTTTTGTGAGATGAGTTTTGTGTTTCGACATGCGTGTAGCAACTTTTTGTGTGTCGAGTTGCATGTGACAGGTTAGTGTGTTTTGCGCGTCGAGTTTTATGTGTGGTGCGTTTTGAGTATGTGCAAGTTTTGTGAGGCAACTTTTGTGCATGTGGCAATTTTTCCGCGTGTGCAAGTTTTGCGTGTGGCGAGTTTTCCATGAGGTGAGTTTTGCACGTGTGGCGAGTTTTGCGTGAGCCTAGTTTTGCATGTGGTGAGTTTTGCATGTGGCGAATTTTGCGCATGGCGAGTTTTGATTGGTGACTTTTGTGTTTCGACTTTTATGTGGCGAGGTTGGTGCATGTGTGGTGAAATGTGTGCTGAGGGTGGTATATGTGTTCAAGCACGTGGTAGTGTGTGGCTCATTTTGTGTGTGTGTGTCCCCCTTGTTCACATCTGGCAGTTGTCAATTTGCCTCCAACACTTTTCCTTTCACATTTTCCCCATTATGTATATAGGGGCAAAATTGTTTCGCGAATTGGAACGCGCGGGGTTAAAATTTCGCCTCACAACATAGCCTATGACGCTTTCGGGGTCCAGATGTGTGACTGTGCAAAATTTTGTGGCTGTAGCTGCGACGGTGCAGGTGCCAATCCCGGACATACACACATACACATTCAGCTTTATATATTAGATATACCTGTAAGTCATCTCCCCTGTATATAGTATATACCTGTATGTCATCTCCCCTGTATATAGTATATACCTGTATGTCATCTCCTCCTGTATATAATATATAGCTGTATGTCATCTCCTCCTGTATATAGTATATACGTGTATGTCATCTCCTCCTGTATATAGTATACCTGTATGTCATCTCCCCTGTATATAGTATATACCTGTATGTCATCTCCTCCTGTATATAATATATAGCTGTATATCATCTCCCCTGTATATAGTATATACCTGTATGCCATCTCCTCCTGGCTGTCAATTTGCCTCCAACACTTTTCCTTTCACTTTTCCCCCATTATTTATATAGGGGCAAAATTGTTTCACGAATTGGAACGCGTGGGGTTAAAATTTTGCACAGCATAGCCCATGACGCTCTCGGGGTCCAGACGTGTGACTGTGCAAAATTTTGTGGCTGTAGCTGCGACGGTGCAGATGCCAATCCCGGATATACATACACACATACACACACACATTCAGCTTTATATATTAGATAACTCTGGAATGCTTAAACATATCCTATTGATTTTGAGACTGTTTTTTCATGACACATTGTACTTTATGGTAGTGGTAAATTTATGTTGATATTTTCAGTGTTTGTTTATAAAAAAAAATCAGAAATTTTTTTAAAAAAGGGAAAAAAATGTGCAATTTTTGAACTTTGAATGATTATCCCTTTAATCCAGGTAGTCACACCACACAATTAATTAATAAATAACATTTCCCTCATGTCTGCTTTATATCCGCACCATTTGCAAAATGTTGTTTTATTTTGTTAGAATTCTAACAAGTCTTGTATCAGTCATTTTTCATTTTTTCAAGGAAATTTACTAAACTTATTTTTTTTTTAGGGACCTGTTCAGTTTAGAAGTGATTTTTGGGGGTTTCCAATATGCAGCACCCCCAACGTGATACCATTATAAAAACAGTCCCTCTTAACATATTCAAAAATGCTTTCAGGTAGCTTATTAATCATTCAGGTGCTTTTCAAGAATGAATGCAATGTGGTATGACAAGAATTAAGAAGTTTATTTTTAGCATCTAAATTTTGATAACTTCTGAACAGGCCACTATTGCGGGCAGATTTTAAAGGGAACCTGTCACCGCCCCCTGGCGTTTTTAACTAAAAGAGCCACCTTGTGCAGCACTAATGCTGCATTCTGTCAAGGTGGCTCTTTTATTTGGGTTCCCTTCTAACGCTGCAATATTCAATTTTTTTAATTTGCCCGCCATACCTGTAGTCGGTCCGGGGGGAACATGTCTTTTCCCCCCGGACCCAAACGCCTCCCAGCCATCACTCGGCCCCCCCTGTGCGCTGCCTCCTCTGCCTTCATTAACATCCCCGGTGCCTGCGCTGTAAGTTCCTTTTTTTCGGGCATGCGCAGTTTGCTGCCCTTTGACTCTCATCACATGATGGGAACTTACAGCGCAGGCACCGGCGACGTTAATGAAGGCAGAAGAGGTGGCGCACGGAGGGGTCCAGTGATGGCTGGGAGGCGTTTGTGTCCAGGGAGAAAAGACATGCCCCATGAACAGACTACAGTTATGGCGGGCAAATTAAAAAACGAATATTGCAGTGTCGGAAGGGACCTCAAATAAAAGGGCCACCTTGACAAAATGCAGCATTAGTGCTGCACAAGGTGGATCTTTTAGTTAAAAACGCCAGGGGAGGTGACAGGTTCCCTTTAAGGCCGTTATTTGGTCATGAACTGCCATTGCAAACATCAGGACCACACGATCAAGATCTCAGGGTTAAACGGATTTAGTTGGTGCCAACACTCATCATGTCTGATGCATAAAGTTGTCAGCTATACTGTACAGCTGATAGCTGCTGGATTGTCAACCATTGGGGGATGCTAGTCTCTTATATCGCAGGTCAGTAAAAAGATGTATTGGTGGTCACTAGGGAGTGACGGGGTAACTGCAATTTCTGAACAGGTTTTATTGGGCTGTGTTTTGAAAATATTGTGCTGATAGAAGCTCTGTTGCCACTGGTAGCACACACGTGCATATATATTTATATCCCCTTTGGGCTTAGTCTAGTTAGCTGTATTTTTAGTGGTTAACACATGTGTCGCTTGTGTGTTTCATTCTGCACTTCGATGTTATCAGTGTTGTAAATTGTTACATAAACCTTTTCTCCATTATTATTTGTTGGTTCCATATTTGTTATATGGGAAGTGAATGTTGTGGGATAGTTTTGAGGACCTTTTTGGAGGTTGACCTCTACTAGTCTTCACTGAGTATTTCGCTAAATGTAAATAAATATTTTATATTTCACAAAACTTTGGTGACAGGTACAGTAAAACATGGACCTATAAAGTGGCGAAGTGCAAGACGAAAAGAGCAGAAACCTAATGGTCTAACATAATGTATGAGTCCCTGCTTTGATATCTTCTGTTGCCACCAGTGCCGTCATCATTTGCTAATTGAATTTTAATACAATTTGCACTGAAATGTTCTAGAAAGTATAAATATTATAATTATTAATCTAATTTCATGGTTATGTTGTAATTTCCGTTTTAATCTTGGCAGATGACTGCACCAGCCGATCGGGGACACATCTTACATTTTCAGAATTGACTGCACATGATCATACTATCACACCGGATACATGTGAAGAACATAACAATATCCGATATTTATCCTCAGCCCTTCACAGTAAAGATCCACCATATGATACTTTTGAAAAGTTTCTGTCTTCTGATTCATCACAGACTATTATGCAAAACAAAAATAACACAATTGGTTGTGAACATCAAATAGCTCACACAAGAAAGAATCCATATCCATGTTCAGAATGTGGGAAATGTTTTACAAAAAAATCAAATCTTATTACACATGAGAGAATTCACACAGGGGAGAAGCCATTTTCATGTTTAGAATGTGGAAAGTGTTTTACAGCTAAATCAAGTCTTCTTAACCATGAGAAAACACACACAGGTGAGAAGCCATATTCATGTTCTGAATGTGGGAAATGTTTTATACAAAAAACGTGTCTTGTTGCACATGAGAGGAGTCACACAGGGGAACAGCCTTTTTCATGTTTAGAATGTGGAAAATGTTTTACAGCTAAATCAAGTCTTCTTAAACATGAGAAAACACACACCGGTGAGAAGCCATATTCATGTTCAGAATGTGGGAAATGTTTTACAAAAAAATCAAATGTTATTGCACATCAGAGAATTCACACAGGGGAACAGCCTTTTTCATGTTTAGAATGTGGAAAGTGTTTTACAGCTAAATCAACTCTTCTTAACCATGAGAAAACACACACCGGTGAGAAGCCATATTCATGTTCTGAGTGTGGGAAATGTTTTACTCACAAATTTTGTCTTGTTGCACATGAGAGAAGTCACACAGGGGAAAAGCCTTTTTCATGTTTAGAATGTGGAAAGTGTTTTACAGCTAAATCAAGTCTTCTTAAACATGAGAAAAGACACACAGGTGAGAAGCCATATTCATGTTCAGAATGTGGGAGATGCTTTACACTAAAACGTTATCTTGTTAAACATTGGAGAAGTCACACAGGGGAAAAGCCATTTTCATGTTCAGAATGTGGGAAATGTTTTACACAGAAAACACATCTTGTTGCACATGAGCGACTTCACACAGGGGAGAAGCCTTTTCCATGTTCAGAATGTGGAGAATGTTTTACAGAGAAAGCAAGACTTGTTAGTCATCAGATAAAACATACAGGTCAGAAGCCATATTCATGTTCAGAATGTAAGAAATGTTTTACAAGGAAATCATATCTTGTTATACATGAGAGAAGTCATAGAGGCGAGAAGCCTTATTCATGTTCAGAATGTGGGAAATGTTTTAATCACAAATCTTATCTTGTTACACATCAAAGAATGCACACAGGGGAGAAACCATTTTCATGTTCCGAATGTGAGAAATGTTTTAGAACAAAATCACATCTTCTCACACATCGAAGAATTCACACAGGGGAGAAACCGTTTTCATGCTTTGAATGTGGGAAATGTTATACATTGAAAGCAAGTCTTGTTACACATCAGAAAATGCACACAGGGGCGAAGCCATTTTCATGTACAGAATGTGGGAAATGTTATACACACAAAAAAGGACTTGTTAAACATCATAGATCTCACACAAGGGAATAGCCATATTCATGTTCAGAAGGTAAAAAATGCTTTGCAAGTTTTAGTATGTAAACAATACCAGTCCAATATGTAGTTAAATAAATATTTTTGGGCCTTCTACTTATGCAGAATTTTTTTCCCCGCCTCTCATTCAACAAATAAACTGAAATACAAAAATTGTGGGTCTCGCATGTTCACACTATTTCCCTCCTATGGGAAGTAACGCCTTCCCCTGACCTTACCCTTCAACATACTTACATACTTATTGGATCCAATTAAATTTACCGGAGATGTATTTGTAAAAGGCAATAGACTCTTTTCTTTGTCCTCAAGCAAACCCCTAAAGCGTTACTTCAGCCATGGTTCTTCCTTGGTCATCGGTGAGCCTGTTCTGATTTGCAGACAAAGTCGACACCAATATGAGAACCGTCTGGTCTCCTTTCAAATATATAAAAGCCACATGTTTAGACTAGGTGTTTTTGCAGCATCTTTTTTCTGCAGCAAAACACAATCTCTTGGCTTGTAAGAAGCTATAGAAAAAAGCATATTTTCTTTGTTTTTTCTTGGTGCGTTTTTTTGCTGTTTTTTGCTGCAGTTTTCGCATGCTAGATTTGTCTCTTGCATCATAAAGTTTTGTGTTGAAAAAATGTCCTATTCTATAGAATCAGGTTTTGGCACAAAAAACTGCAGCAAAACCTGATACCTGTGTTTTTGGTGCTTTTTTCAGCTTTTTTTCACCATCCATTCATTTCAATGGGTGAAAAACGCTGAAAGAAGTGACATGCTCGATTGTGCAAAAAAACATGCAAAGCACGAAAGCCTGATGACAAAATAAAACAAGCTGTGTGCCTGAGATTTCTGAAATCTCATAGACTTTGCTGGTACTGTGAAACCCAACTGAAAATTTGCATTAAAAAACGCCTAAAGAAAACGCTGCAAAAACGCCTAGTGTGTACTTAGTAGTAACTCTCTCACTCAAGGAGATAAAGCATCGTGCTCTTTCCTTTCTTAACTCTACTTATGTCTCTCTCGCCACTCCTTTGAGAAGATATGTAGGGGATCCCCTTCTATTAAAGGTTTAATATCCAAATTAAACTACATAAGTGACTCCCTACTTTCCCTGGCATCCCAAAATATGTATATGATTAAATGGGAGATCTCTTCCTACCTGACAAACTATTTGGCAAGAATTACTGAAACTTTGATTTGTACAACAATTAAAGAGAACTAGTATAAAATAATGCTGTTCTGGTACCAAACTCCTGAATCAGTTCTCCTCTCCTTGCACTGTAAGTTGTGTTGTACTGCCCCTTCCTCCAAATTATCTTTGAGGATATGTATCAGTAATCACAGTTACATCTTTTGTGCTCAAAATGTGATTCCATCACAACAAACTTAAGTGTGATTAATCTCCAAACTGTGGAGGAAGGGGCTGTAGAGCAGAGCTGACAGTGCTATGAGAAGAGAAGAGTTGACTGAAGAGTTTATAAGGTGATACAGCTAAACTCAGCTGTGCTGCCCCCTGAAGTTCACCTGATGAATGGGAGAATGTATGAATGAAAGGAAGGGGTATAGGCAAAGCCATAATGCATTAACTAATCTTCCCTAAAATGGCAAACTTTCTTTTCTGAGCCCGAATGTTGATAAGTCTGGCTTCATAAGAATTCATAGTTTTCAATTCTAATTATTCATCTAAACATTTTTATACCATTGATAGTTTGCACTATGACTAGATCTTTAGATAGTTACTACTAGTTTAGTCTAGTACCAGTAGTTGTCACTACTCACGGACAGACCGTGAGGCAGAAAAGTGAAATGTACCTGTGTAAGTACCAAGAGAGCACATAGATACCCAATGGAAAAGACATCTTAGGAACATTAGAACCCTCTTATAGGATATTAGATATCCAAAGACAAATTAATATAAAATATTGCACTTCACTGACAGTATGTCAGGTCTCAATAGGTGTCATGGGGTTACCGCAACAGTAGACCGCAGCATCTGATTGCTCCTACTCCTGCGCTGAAAAGAAGCACTTCACCTTTTTAAATGGTGTTTATTTTTTTATTCAGAACAGGGTTTAATCAACCATATTGGGAGTTCTGGGAGTCTGAGCTCTCAGCTGAGCTCCATTAGTCACTCCTATCCCCTATATATTCTGTGTCCTAATTGAAACACATCATTAGAGCTAGCTTATGCTACTTGGCTTGGAGGAGAGGTGTTTTGGTGCTTATTATGAGGAGTTTGGAGGAGTTATCTGTGACTGTTGCATGGGTTTGTAAGTGTGATAATTCCCTTCCCTCTTCTTATTTAGTTTTGTCCCCATACTCCCCTCCCTGGTGCATTCCTCTGTTATATGTGAGTGAATATTTGTATGCATATGCCTGGTATTTTTAGTTGCTCATGTTGCCTTGTTCGTCGGGTTGGTGTACAGCGGTGCACGGAAGCTTCCCTCTTCCCTGGGTGGGGGAAGGGAACAGACAGAAGGCTGATTCAGGAGATAAGGAAAGGGTGGAGGCCCCAAAATCTTCAGCTTCAGAAGAATAGGCAAGCTAGGGTGCCGCCTAGAGTTAGGGACAGGGAAGGAGCCCCTGATACCGGGTTACCCAACAGCTGAGTCGTGACATTACCTCTGACCATAACCATTTTTTGATCCATTATGGATCCTATTACTGCTCTGACAGAGCAACTGCAGCAGCTCAGTCTGGAGGTCACAGATCTGTTTTGCAGCACCCTAATACATCTGGTGTACGAATCATGTCTCCGAGTGAAACCGTAGTGGAAACCAAGATCGCTTTGCCTGACAGGTTCTCTGGGAGGTGTGACAAGTTTGTGGTTTTCAAAGAGGCCTGTAAACTGTACTTTAGATTAAGTCCTGGTTCCTCAGGTAGAGAGGAGCAAGGGCGTTTTCTCTCCCGTCTGACTCCCAGTCGCTTCAGATGGTGGAGGAATTTTTTCTGACACTGGGCCTTATATACGAGGACCCTGTCCGCATCTTCTTGGCGGAGTCCACACTGCACCAACTTCAGCAAGGAGACCGGCCGATGGAGGAGTATTGCCCTGATTTTCGTAGATGGGCCACGGGCACTAGGTCGAATGACCTAGTACTCCGTAGCCAGTTCTATGAGGGGCTTATATTAAGGGTGAAGGATGCCTTAGCCCTGTATGAGACTTCAGTCTCCATTGAGGCGGCCATTTCTCTGGCAATTTGGGTTGATCGCCGTCTTCGCCAGAGACATAGGGTGACATTCCATTCAAGGGAGATTGACACTGAGTCATCTGAGGAACCCATGCAGGTGGGTGTGGCAACTCACTCTGAAAAACTGTCTGTTGTTTGGCGCAAAGAGGAGCATGTTTTTACTGTGCTGAAAAGTGCCATTTCGTGTGCATGCGTCCTTCCAGACCACACAGTATACAGCCACCGGAAAACTAAGAGGCCCTGGTTACAGGGAGGTTAGCAACCTGGTGTACTCATCAACTGTGTAAGTAGGACACAATTTTTTCTGCCATCTGAAATTCACCTGGGTGAAATTAAGGTAGATGTGTCTGCATTTCTGGACAGTGGGATGGGGTTTAACTTGATCGATGCTAGATTCGTCCAGGTCCAAGGCCTCAATCCACTTACTCCGTCCAGACCCATGATTGCTATTGACTCTGCCCCTTTGAGACAGGGGTATTTTACTCAAGTTGTCCGAGGTTTACATCTTCAGGTAGGGACCATACTCTCTGAGGTAATAGACTGTTATGTGCTAGAGGATCTGTCCTCACCTGTGGTTCTTGGACTTCTTTGGTTCACTCTGCACAATCCTTTGGAAGATTAGCAGACTTAGGAAGTAGTAAAGTGGAATGAGTATTGTCAAGGACACTGCTTGAGTACCCGGCTTGCTAGGGTGGATACCCAGTCTATGCCGAAATACTTGTCTGATTTTGGGGATGTGTTTGGAGCAGGGATGCCAAGAACGTCGTCCCCATCGTCCTTATGATGGCGCCGTGAATCTTGTTCCTGGGTCAAGTTGCTTAAGAGCAGACTAATATCTTTGGTCCTGAGAGGCAAGCCATAAAGGACTATATTGCGGAAAGTTTGGCAAAGGGTCATATCATGACATAACCACCATAAGTCTCAATACATATTACCATGGCACTTCGACAATGAGTTTAACCAAAAAGCGGACTTACATTCCTTTAGCCGCAAAAAGAGAACCATGCAACCATCAATTATTATATAATGATATCTTTATTAAATTTAAAAAAAAAATCACAAAAAGCAACCATATCAAAAGAACAGAGTGTTCCAAGGGGGTCATATCAGACCATCCTCATCCCCCATTCCCGCCGGATTCTTTTATTTGTAAAGAAAAAAGATGGAGGGTTACGCCTATGCCTAGATTTTCACGAACTCAATACGATCACTGTCCGTGTTCCGTATCCGCACCCTCTCATCTCAGACCTCTTTAATGAGATTGTAGAAGCTAAATGGTTTTCAAAACTAGACCTCAGGGGGGCATATAATCTCATTTGCATTAAAGAGGGGGATGAGTGGAAAACAGCATTAAATATGCCTGAGGGACACTATGGGAACTTGGTGATGCCATTTGGGTTGACAAACACACCCACCATCTTTCAGCACTTGGTAAATTATATCTTTAGTCACCTGGTAGGCTGATTTGTGGTTATCTATCTAGATGACATATTAATTTATTCACCTGACCTTGAGTCACATTATGTACATATCAGGCAGGTCTTACTTATACTCAGAGACAATAAATTATTTGTCAAACCGGAGAAATGTATGTCCTCAGATGAGAAGATCCCTTTCTTAGGATATGTGTTGTGATCTACCGGTTTTCGCATGGATCCGGCGAAAGTCCAGGCAGTATTGGATTGGGATCGCCCTGAGGATTTGAAGGTGCTACAAAAGATTTTAGGTTTTGCCAACTGCTACCGTAAGCTCATCAAAAACTTTTTGGTAGTAGCCAAACCTCTGACGGATATGACTAGGAAGGGGACGGACTTTTCCAAGAGATTATTTTTCATCTGCGCTGATCCTCATACAGCCCAACGTCTCTGCGCCTTTTATCTTCGAGGTTGACGTGTCTGAGGTGGGAGTGGGTGCTGTGAAGTCGCAGAGTGCGTCTCCTGGTAAATGTTGTCCATGTGCAATTTTTTTTTTAAAACTAGACTGCCGAGAAAAATGATGACATTGGTAACAGGGAACTCTTGGCATTCAAGTGGGCTTTTGAAGAGGGGCGTAATTTTTAGAGGGAGCAGTTAATCCGGTTATGGTGATCATGGATCATAAGAATCTTGTATATTTAGAATCAGTGAAATGTCTAACTCCTTGACAGGCAAGACGGGTATTGTTCTTCACCAGGTTTAACTTCTTTGCCATATATAGGCCGGGGAACAAAAACATTAAGGCTACTTTCACATTTGCGTCGGTAGTCGCCCGTCGCAAAGCGTCGGTGCGACATACCGATGGAAGTTTGTCCTTTCACATTTCCGTGTGTAGTCCCGGGGAGGAAAGAGTGAGTGCGAGGTTTCTTGCTGGACATGCGCAGTCAGAAACACTGTCTACAATGTACAGAAAAACGTTTCCTTGAGCGTTTTTTGCAAAAGATGGGCCGTCACATTTCGCAGGATCCAGTGCCCGGTGGAAAAAACGTGAGTACATACGCCGCTAATACAAGTCTATGGGAAAATGCCGGATCCTGCTAATTTTGGTAAAGTAGCCTAAGGCAGATGCCTTATTTTGTTTTCCTGGGGGAGGAAATAATTGTGAACCGATACCTATTCTATAAAAATCTGTTGTTATAGCTTCTACATGCTCCAATCTTGAAAGAGAGGTTGTTAACACTCAGGGGGACACCCCTGCTGCCTGTCCATTAGGTAAATTGTTCCTGTGAGTCTTGATCCAAGAATCCTTAGTGAACATCACGATTCGGTCTTGGCCAGACATCCTAGTAATAAAGCCACCAATGATCTTCTTACTCAGCGTCTTTGGTGGCCAGGGGTTCATCAGGATATCCGTGAATATGTAGCCGCCTGCAGTGTCTGCGCATTCTAAGGGTAAGTGCACACGTTGCAGATTTTCCTGTGGAATTTTCTGCGCAGATTCTGCATCTCTTGGCAGAAAACGCAGGTAAAACTGCGTGGATTTGATTAGTTTTTCATGCGCTTTTTCAAGTGGATTTCTATTCATTTTTGTAGGCTAAATAAAGACCTATCATTTAACGGCTGCCAAGGCAAATAGGATCATGGGGTGCATTAAAAGTGGTCTGGGCACACATGATGGGAGCATTATACTGCCTCTGTACAAATCCCTGGTTAGACTGCACATGGAGTACTGTGTACAGTTTTGGGTACCAGTGCTCAGAAAGGATATAATGGAACCAGAGCGAGTACAAAGGAGGGCAACAAAATTAATAAAGGGGATGGGGGAATTACAATACCCAGAGAGATTAGCAAAATTAAGATTTAGTCTAGAAAAAAGATTACTGCGGGGCGATCTACACTGCGTGCAGAATTATTAGGCAAGTTGTTTTTTGGATCACATGATACTTTTTATACATGTTGTCCTACTCCAAGCTGTTCAGGCTTGAGAGCCAACTACAAATTAAGTAAATCAAGTGATGTGCATCTCTGTAATGAGGAGGGGTGTTGTCTAATGACATCAAATCCCTATATAAGGTGTGCTTAATTATTAGGCAACTTCCTTTCCTTTGGCAAGATGGGTCAGAAGAGAGATTTGACGGGCTCTGAAAAGTCCAAAATTGTTAGATATCATGCAGAGGGATGCAGCTGTCTTGAAATTGCCAAACTTTTGAAGCGTGATCACCGAACAATCAAGCGTTTCATGGCAAATAGCCAACAGGGTCGCAAGAAGTGTGTTGGGCAAAAACGGCGCAAAATAACTGCCCATGGATTGAGGAAAATCAAGCGTGAAGCTGCCAAGATGCCATTTGCCACCAGTTGTGCCATATTTCAGAGCTGCAACGTTACTGGAGTAACAAAAAGCTCAAGGTGTGGGATACTCAAGCACATGGCCAAGGTAAGGAAGGCTGAAAAACGACTACCTTTGAACAAGAAACATAAGATAAAACGTCAAGACTGGGCCAAGAAATATCTTAAGACTGACTTTTCAAAGGTTTTATGGACTGATGAAATGAGAGTGACTCTTGATGGCCATAGGCTGGATCAGTAAAGGGCAGAGAGCTCCACTCCGACTCAGACACCAGCAAGGTGGAGGTGGGGGACTTGTATGGGCTGGTATCATCAAAGATGAACTTGTGTGACCTTTTCGGGATGAGGATGAAGTGAAGCTCAACTCCCAGACCTACTGCCAGTTTCTGGAAGACTTCTTCAAGCAGTGGTACAGGAAGAAGTCGGTATCGTTCAAGAAAAACATGATTTTCATGCAGGACAATGCTCCATCACATGCCTCCAACTACTCCACAGCGTGGCTGGCCAGTAAAGGTCTCAAAGAAGAAAAAATAATGACATGGCCCCCTTGTTCCTCTGATGTGAACCCCATAGAGAACCTGTGGTCCCTCATAAAATGTGAGATCTACAGGGAGGGAAAACAGTCCCCCTCTCGAAACAGTGCCTGGGAGGCTGTGGTGGCTGCTGCACGCAATGTTGATCGTAAACAAATCAAGCAACTGACAGAATCTATGGATGGAAGGTTGTTAGTGTCATCATAAAGAAAGGTGGCTACAGTATATTGGTCACCAATTTTTTTGGGTTTTGATTTTGCATGTTAGAAATTTTTATTTCTAAATTTTGTGCAGTTATAATGGTTTACGTGGTGAAAATAAACAAGTGAGATAGGAATATACCGTATTTTCCGGCGTACAAGACGACTTTTTAACCCCTGAAAATCTTCTTAAAAGTCGGGGGTCGTCTTGTACGCCGGGAATCGCCTTGTACGCCGGGTGTATATGGTGGGTGGGGGGGGGGGGAGTGATCCTGATGAGGACGAGGGGGCGTCTCACAGAAAAGTGAGTATCCCCCATTACCTTATCATAGCGCTGCAGCGTGGGGTCTCTGTGCTGGGAGCGGCGGCGGCTGCTGTGCTGTGCTGTGGCGGCTCCTCTTCTGCAGTGTGGGGCCTCTGGTGCTGTGGGGCGGTGGCGGCGGCGGCGTATCTTCATGCAGTCGGGGCTCCTCCGGCATCTCAGCCTGGAAGCCCCGCCGGCAACTCCATCGGTACAATGCGCTGGCCTCCGGGAAAATGGCCGCTGCTTAGATTCAGATCTCGTTGAGATCTGAATCTGAGCATGCGCAGCCCCCAGCGGCCGGGCCACCGCATCGCACCTATTGAGCTGCCTCCGGGAAAATGGCCACTGCTCAGATTCAGATCTCGTCTCCCGAGATCTCGGGACGAGATCTGAATCTGAGCAGCGGCCATTTTCCCGGAGGCCACCTGACCGCATTGTACCCATGGAGTTGCCGGCGGGGCTTCCAGTCTTTGAGATGCTGGAGGAGCCCCGACTGTATGAAGATACGCCGCCGCCACTGCCCCACAGCACCAGAGGCCCCACACTGCAGAAGAGGAGCCGCCACAGCACAGCACAGCAGCCGCCGCTCCCAGCACAGAGACCCCACGCTGCAGCGCTATGATAAGGTAATGGGGGATACTCACTTTCCTGTGAGACGCCCCCTCGTCCTCATCAGGATCACTCCCCCCCCCCCCAAAAGGCACATATTCACCGGCCCTATAAGACGACATAGGGTGTATAAGAAGACCCCCGACTTTTAAGAAGATTTTATTTTTTAACTGGTAAAGTTGGGGGGTCGTCTTATACGCCCAGTCGTCTTATACGCCGGAAAATACGGTATTTGGTTTTTATTAAGTTGCCTAATAATTCTGCACAGTAAGGCCGGCGTCACACTTGGCGTAAGACAATACGCCACGTATTATACGGCCGTAATACGGAGAAATGTTCCCAAAATATTGATCCGTAGTCAGGGTGTGTCAGCGTATTTTGCGCATGGCATCCTCCGTATGTAATCCGTATGGCATCCGTACTGCGAGATTTTCGCGCAGGCTTGCAAAACCGACATCTAATGGATTTATGTGCTCAAATGTTCGGGAAAACATATATACAGTATATATATATATGTCATTGAGACACATATTTATATATATTCTGTATTTAGATTTCATTCAGCGCGATATCTGTGAACAGCCGGTAATTCAATTGCCGGCTTTTCATTTCTCCTGCCTAAACCCGACAGGATATGAGACATGGTTTACATACAGTAAACCATCTCATATCCCCATTTTTTTTGCATATTCCACACTACTAATGTTAGTAGTGTGTGTATGCAAAATTTGGGCGCTGTAGCTGCTAAAATAAAGGGTTAAATGGCGGAAAAAATTGGCGTGGGCTCCCGCGCAATTTTGTCCGCCAGAATGGTAAAGCCAGTGACTGACGGCAGATATTAATAGCCAGGAGAGGGTCCATGGTTATTGGCCCCCCCGTGGCTAAAAACATCTGCCCCCAGCCACCCCAGAAAAGGCACATCTGGAAGATGCGCCTATTCTGGCACTTGGCCACTCTCTTCCCACTCCCTGTAGCGGTGGGATATGGGGTAATGAAGGGTTAATGCCACCTTGCTATTGTAAGGTGACATTAAGCCAGATTAATAATGGAGAGGCGTCAATTATGACACCTATCCATTATTAATCCAATTGTTTGAAAGGGTTAAAAAAACACACACATTATTAAAAATTATTTTAATGAAATAAACACAGCGGTTGTTTTAATAATTTATTGCTCTCTCAATCCATTTGCAGGCCCTCGCTTGGAAAAATAATAAACGCACAATATAGATACCCTCAGCTGAACCGTCACGTCCCACGATGTAATCCATCTGAAGGGGTTAAAATAATTTACAAGCAGGAGCCCTGCTAATGCAGCGGTGTGCTCGTGCTTGTAATTCTCCGGCGAATGAATGAAATGTAGGTCATTGACCTACATTTCCTTCAGTCGCGGTGATGCGCCCCCTGGTGGATGTCCTCATATGACCTGGAGCGTGGGAAAAAGTTCCCAGGCTGCAGTTCATGAGAACATCCAGCAGGGGCGCATCACCGCGACTCAATGTAAGTACAGATCCAGCTTTCCTTTCAGCACCTGGGGATTACAGGCACGAGCGAGTGGTTTATCGCAGCTCGTGCCTGTAATATTAGTTAACCCCTTCAGATGGATTACCTCGTGGGACGTGATCGGACATCAGAAGGTATGTATATTGTGCGTTTATTATTTTGCCAAGCGAGGGCCTGCAAATGGATTGAGAGAGCAATAAATTATTAAAACAACCGCTGTGTTTATTTCATTAAAATACTTTTAAATCATGTGTGTGTGTGTTTTTTTTAACCCTTTCAAACAATTGGATTAATAATGGATAGGTGTCATAATTGACGCCTCTCCATTATTAATCTGGCTTAATGTCACCTTACAATAGCAAGGTGGCATTAACCCTTCATTACCCCATATCCCACCGCTACAGGGAGTGGGAAGAGAGTGGCCAAGTGCCAGAACAGGCGCATCTTCCAGATGTGCCTTTTCTGGGGTGGCAGGGGGCAGATGTTTGTAGCCACGGGGGGGGGGGGGCAATAACCATGGACCCTCTCCTGGCTATTAATATCTGCCCTCAGTCACTGGCTTTACCACTCTGGCGGAGAAACTTGCGCGGGAGCCCACGCCAATTTTTTCCGCCATTTAACCCTTTATTTTAGCAGCTACAGCGCTGAAATTTTGCACATACACACTACTAATATTAGTAGTGTGGAATATACAAAAAAAAAGGGGATATGAGATGGTTTACTGTATGTAAACCATGTCTCATATCCTGTCGGGTTTGTGCAGGAGAAATGAAAAGCCGGCAATTGAATTACCGACTTTTCACTAACACCGCTGCGTATTTCTCGCAAGTCACACTGCTGGTCCGTGTGGAATCCGTATTTTTCTCGCCCCCATAGACTTTCATTGGCGAATTTTTTGCGCAATACGCTGACAAACGCAGCATGCTGCGATTTTGGACGGCCGTAGAAAGCCGTATAATACTGAACCGTAATATACGGCTGATAGGAGCAGCCCCATTGAGAATAATTGTGCCGTTTATTTTGCGAGTTTTACGGACGTAATTTCTGCGCTCTTACGTCCGTAAAACTCGCCAGTGTGACACCGGCCTAATAGTTGCCTGCACAAACAGATATCCTCCTAAGATAGCCAAATCTAAAAATAACCCACTCCAACTTCCAAAAATATTAAGCTTTGATATTTACGAGTCTTTTGGTTTGATTGAGAACTTTGTTGTTGTTTAATAATAAAAATAATCCTCTAAAATACAACTTGCCTAATAATTCTGCACGCAGTGTAACAAACATGTTTAAGTATATAAGGGGACAATACAAGTATCTCTCCGGGGATCTGTTTATACCAAGGAAGGTGACGGGCACCGGGGGCATTCTTTGTGTCTGGAGGAGAGAAGGTTTTTCCACCAACATAGAAGAAGATTCTTTACTGTTAGGGCAGTGAGAATCTGGAATTCCTTGCCTGAGGAGGTGGTGATGGCGAACTCAGTCGAGGGGTTCAAGAGAGGCCTGGATGTCTTCCTGGAGTGTAACAATATTGTGTCTTAGGCCGCCATCACACATGCGAGTTTTACGGACGTAAGAGCGCAGAAACTACGTGCGTAAAACTCGCATAACATATGGCACAATGCTTCTCAATGGGTCTCGTCCTATCAGCCGTATATTACGGATCCGTAATATACGGCGTTCTACGGCCGTACAAAATCGCAGCATGCTGCGTTTGTCAGCGTATTGCGCAAAAAAATCGCCAATGAAAGTCTGGGGGCGAGAAAAATATGGATTCCACACGGACCAGCAGTGTGACCTGCGAGAAATACGCAGCGGTGTTAGTGAAAAGTCAGTAATTCAATTGCCGGCTTTTCATTTCTCCTGCCTAAACCCGACAGGATATGAGACATGGTTTACATACAGTAAACCATCTCATATCCCCATTTTTTTTGCATATTCCACACTACTGTTAGTAGTGTGTGTATGCAAAATTTGGGCGCTGTAGCTGCTAAAATAAAGGGTTAAATGGCGGAAAAAATTGGCATGGGCTCCCGCGCAATTTTCTCCGCCAGAGTGGTAAAGCCAGTGACTGACGGCAGATATTAATAGCCAGGAGAGGGTCCATGGTTATTGGCCCCCCCGTGGCTAAAAACATCTGCCCCCAGCCACCCCAGAAAAGGCACATCTGGAAGATGCGCCTATTCTGGCACTTGGCCACTCTCTTCCCACTCCCTGTAGCGGCGGGATATGGGGTAATGAAGGGTTAATGCCACCTTGCTATTGTAAGGTGACATTAAGCCAGATTAATAATGGAGAGGCGTTAATTATGACACCTATCCATTATTAATCCAATTGTATGAAAGGGTTAAAAAACACACACACATGATTTAAAAGTATTTTAATGAAATAAACACAGCGGTTGTTGTAATATTTTATTGCTCTCTCAATCCATTTGCAGACCCTCGCTTGGCAAAACAATAAACGCACAATATACATACCTTCTGCTGACCCGTCACGTCCCACGAAGTAATCCATCTGAAGGGGTTAAAATAATTTACAAGCAGGAGCCCTGCAAATGCAGCTGTGCTCGTGCTTGTTATTCCCCGGCGAATGAATGAAATGTAGGTCATTGACCTACATTTCCTTCAGTCGCGGTGATGCGCCCCCTGGTGGATGTCCTCATATGACCTGGAGCGTGGGAAAAAGTTCCCAGGCTGAAGTTCATGAGAACATCCAGCAGGGGCGCATCACCGCGACTGAAGAAAATGTAGGTCAATGACCTACATTTCATTCATTCGCCGGGGAATAACAAGCACGAGCACAGCTGCATTTGCAGGGCTCCTGCTTGTAAATTATTTTAACCCCTTCAGATGGATTACTTCGTGGGACGTGACGGGTCAGCAGAAGGTATGTATATTGTGCGTTTATTGTTTTGCCAAGCGAGGGTCTGCAAATGGATTGAGAGAGCAATAAAATATTACAACAACCGCTGTGTTTATTTCATTAAAATACTTTTAAATCATGTGTGTGTGTGTTTTTTAACCCTTTCATACAATTGGATTAATAAAGGATAGGTGTCATAATTGACGCCTCTCCATTATTAATCTGGCTTAATGTCACCTTACAATAGCAAGGTGGCATTAACCCTTCATTACCCCATATCCCACCGCTACAGGGAGTGGGAAGAGAGTGGCCAAGTGCCAGAATAGGCGCATCTTCCAGATGTGCCTTTTCTGGGGTGGCTGGGGGCAGATGTTTTTAGCCACAGGGGGAAGGCAATAACCATGGACCCTCTCCTGGCTATTAATATCTGCCGTCAGTCACTGGCTTTACCACTCTGGCGGAGAAAATTGCGCGGGAGCCCACGCCAATTTTTTCCGCCATTTAACCCTTTATTTTAGCAGCTACAGCGCCCACATTTTGCATACACACACTACTAACATTAGTAGTGTGGAATATGCAAAAAAAATGGGGATATGAGATGGTTTACTGTATGTAAACCATGTCTCATATCCTGTCGGGTTTAGGCAGGAGAAATGAAAAGCCGGCAATTGAATTACCGGCTTTTCACAGATATCGCGCTGTAGTAAATATAAATACAGACTATATATATATATGTGTCTCAATGACATATATATATATATATATATATATATATATATATATATATATATATATATATATATACTGTATATATGTTTTCCCGAACATTTGAGCACATAAATCCATTAGATGTCGGTTTTGCAAGCCTGCGAGAAAATCTCGCAGTACGGATGCCATACAGATTACATACGGAGGATGCCATGCGCAAAATACGCTGACACACCCTGCCTACGGATCACTATTTTGGGAACATTTCTCCGTATTCCGGCCGTATTCCGGCCGTAAAATACGGACCGTATTGTCTTACGCCGAGTGTGACGCTGGCCTTACTGTGATTTGGATCTTAAGAAGGACGTAGATCTGGGGATTTATTCTGACGGAATATAGGCTGAACTGGATGGACAAATGTCTTTTTTCAGCCTTGCTAACTATGTTACTATGTAACAAAAAAAAAAGAATTGTGATGTAATTTCCTTGTCCAACCTCTTCTTTTACAAAGTGTTAATCCGCACAGCGGGGAAGCCCACTCAGTGCACAGGTAATTGCATGAACTGATGCTGTAAGCATGTATACAGCAGTAAGTGCTCCATGAGCCGGGGTGCCACTTCAAAGAAAATAGCCACAATGGATAAAAAAATTGAAAGGAACGGATGGCACTCACCGGTTAAAAAACCTCTTTATTACAATACTTTAAAACATTGGCGTCGGGAGGATGGGATCTACTGACCAGTAGAAGTGCCACTGCAGCGCAAAACAGCTGTCTTCCATTCCACTCCTGCTCCCATCCTCCCGACGCCAATGTTTTAAAGTATTGGAATAAAGAAGTTTTTTAACCGGTGAGTGCCATCCGTTCCTTTCAATTTTTGTAACCTCTTCTTTTACATATTCCATTGAAGAATAATGTTTGCAAACACATATAGATAGATATATAAATCTATAGACAGATAATAGATAGATCTAAGATAGATAGATAGATAGATCTCAGCATTTCACAGCGGCATTTAACAGGTTAATAGCGGCGGGTGAATCGCGATTTCACCTGCCACTATTGCGCGCACATGTCAGCTGTACAAAACAGCTGACATGTCGCGACTTTGATGTGGGCACACCGCCGTAGCCCACATCAAATGGGGAGACACGACATGCGCAGTAATAGTACGGCGCATGTCGTGAAGGGGTTAAGCTGCTTTTTTATCTCGATCCTCGAATAAACACTGCCGTGTTTTCAGTGTAACGTCACATGGTACTGGGACTGATTTCTGGCCCGATATAAACCCGTAAGGCTACTTTCACACTAGTCGTGCGATGGTTGCTTCGGACCGTCGCCACCAAAAAGCGTTGCTTGTAACGTTTTTTGGTGCGTCGTTCCCGTCTTTTCTGACCACGAATGCGCGGCCGGAACTCCGTCCCCGCCTCCCCGCACCTCACATTGGGGCAGCGGATGCATTGAAAAATAGCATCCGCTGCCCCCATTGTGCGGCGCTTCCACAGCTAGCGTCGGTGCGCCGCCACGTCGCATAGCGACGTGCAGCGCATGACGCTAGTGTGAAAGTAGCCTTAACGGATGAAGAATAGAGGAAACGCATCAGGAGATAATCTGGCATGAGATCCTTCTGGTCAGGGTGCACTGTGGGGATTGGACAAATTACCCCCTAATTGTATGAAGGATAATTTTTGAGCATCTCTTCTGAGCCGCCGGTTATGGATTTGGGTGAGATTGTTCCTGTCTCTCATTAATATGGGATTTATCCTCATCACAATAATACATCCCAGATAATTATACCAGCACAGACGGGGTTATCACTGACAGGCGTCCTGACAAATTAATGGTGCGGGATAATTATTAGGGAGAGTTCTCTATTTATAAAATGAACGTCTGTGTGGTTTCTTATTTGTTTATGTGGCAAAGAGAAGCACATTTTATATATTGTATTAAAAGGTTTATTTTATCCAACTTCTTTGCTTTAACTTATTACATCCACCCTGTAAATCCCTCCTGACCCCACACAACATACACACAGCTCTGCTCCGTACACCTCGTACACACACGGCTCCGCTCCATACACCTCGTACACACACGGCTCCGCTCCATACACCTTGTACACACATGGCTCCGCTCCATACACCTCGTACACACACGGCTCCGCTCCATACACCTTGTACACACACGGCTCCGCTCCATACACCTCGTACACACACGGCTCCGCTCCATACACCTCGTACACACACGGCTCCGCTCCATACACCTTGTACACACACGGCTCCGCTCCGTACACCTCGTACACACACGGCTCCGCTCCGTACACCTCGTACACACACGGCTCCGCTCCGTACACCTCGTACACACACGGCTCAGCTCCGTACACCTCGTACACACACGGCTCCGCTCCATACACCTTGTACACACACGGCTCCGCTCCATACACCTTGTACACACACGGCTCCGCTCCATACACCTTGTAGAGCGGGTAATGGTGTGCACTCTGGTCAAGAGTTGTGGAGGTGCTGGTAAATCGGACCGTGTGGTCAAGTCAATAGTAAAAGAAAAGTATCTTCTATATAAGAGAATTCTCCTGAGTGACCCTACAAGGATGGACAGGGACAGGGACAAGATGGCGGAGAGGATATTACACCTCACCCTAGAGATCCTCTTCCGGCTTACTGGAGAGGTGAGAGATTCTGATGATGTCACATTACATCATTCTTATCTATGGGAATAACAGATGGACAGAACTGGAGAGGTGAGGACTCTGGAAATGTCTGTAGTGAGATTTATTAATGTGTCTCTCCATAACCAGGATTACACAGTAGTGAAGAAGACCTCTAGTGAGCGCTGTCAGGACCCTGTGTCTGAGGGATGGGGAAGACCCCTGAGCCCAATCACGGGGCCTCCACCTCACCCCCTGATACATGAGGACATCAATGACCAGAAGATCCTAGAACTCGCCTACAAGACGATTGAGCTGCTGACTGAAGAGGTGACACTGCTGGGACATTATACAGTAACGCTATGGAGGGATTGGGGGATGACGGTATCATTGTATGTGTCAGGTTCCTATAAGGTGTCAGGATTTCGCCGTCTATTTCTCCATGGAGGAGTGGGGGTATTTAGAAGGGCACAAAGATCTGTACAAGGACGTCAGGATGGAGGTTCCCCAGCCCCTCACATCACCAGGTAATAGACAGGACTAAATACACACGGCCTATAATTATCTGTATATAAAGAATGAATTCAGTCCCTGTATGTGTTTCCTCCAGTTCTATCCAGTGAGAGGACAACACCCGAGAGATGTCCCCGTCCTCTTCTTCCACAGGACTGTAAACAAGAAGACCCTGATGTTTCTCAGAATCAAAAGCAACAAACATAAGCTCTCCAAGTTTAGCACATGATGTTTATAAATGTTGTATTTATCGTCCTTTTGCCACATGACACACATCAATGCGGCAATCCAGTTCTACCCGACCACGCTGCACCATGTCCCCATCGATATTAGAGCGGCGGTAATGCAGTCTCTGAGGTGATCCAGTGTTGCTGGCAAAGGATGCAAATAAACGGTCTTTGACATACCCCCAAAGGAAGTCACACAGTGTCAGATCAGGATACCTGGGGGCTATTCTCTTGCATTGTTGCCATTTTTGGATCTGATGTTACCTGGTGAGTTTCAAGTCAGTCTCAAACTCTGAGATGTGACCTTTTGATAAATTCTTATTACAAACAAATTTATGTCTTTGCAGTAATATAAATGCAAAACCAGATGAATTTTTCATAATCACCCTGTATATATCCCTCATTCTGGCCCAAATCCTGGTGGACATATCCCCATCCTTCCCTACCTCCCCTGCTGCGCTGTGATCTCTTCAGAAGCCGGCATCTGACTTCAGCTTCCACCAGTCACGTGCAAGCTGATGTCAGCTGCTGGCCTCTGATTGGCCGGCAGTGTATTTTGCTGCGTACAGACTGTACTGGTCTCTTTGCCACAATACACTTCAGCTGAATGTACATTCTTGGACGCACGTCTAGTTGAACATTGTCCTGGCATCGGCTGGGCCTCCACCCGCTCAGGCCTGGTTGCCACCATGCTTCCCAGTGATATGTTGAAGGCTGTGAATGTCTTGTGTTCAGGTTCGTCCACGGACACACATCCAGTTGTAGATTGTGCTGGCGTCAGTGGGCTTTCCCTGCACGGGCCTGGTCGGGTCCTTTGTTACCATGATCATTACACCAAGCTTCCCAGTGATATGTAGAAGGCTGTGAAGGTCTTGTGTTCAGTCTTGTTTAATCCACCAGTATTATACACTAAATGATTGATTTATTAGAGACACCAAAACGTTTCTAATATAAACTTTCCTAAATGGAAATGTGACCAGTGACTCCAGAGTACGCCAGGAGATCCACTGATCACTTTTCTGTGGATATTTGCAATGTGAATCTACATTATAATGGGAACATAAGATGATGTGATCTACTTTGATCATTTATTACATACAATGGTGGTGAGATTATACTGAGAATGTTGTGATTGAGGAAAAACATCCAGGAAAAACAGATCCTATGAATACAAGGAGCTCATTAACTGAAGAAGAAGCTTTCATCACAAGTCATTCTAAGGACAGGCGGTGTACAGTCATGTCCTGCAGCTGAATACAATGCTGGATCTACAACTAGGGTGTACAAATAAACAAGTCTTCGGCTCAGGAGCTTACCTAGGCTTTGTGGCCAGTGGTCAACTAGGTTCATCCTTTTCTGGCAGAAGGACACTTGCGGCAGGACAATGCTTGATGCCACAATGGTTGTATAGTCATGGATTGCTTCTAGGAACATGATAGTACATTTCTTCTTGCTTACCCGGCTCTTATAGTGCTTAGTTCTTAATCCTATGGAACATCTGCTTTACAAGTAAGAATGGGTTGTTCAGAGCAATTCAGTATCTCCACCTATATTGTGGCAACTGTAAAAACCTATCCTGTCTTCAAGGGACAATATTCATGCAGAAGGATTAACACTTTCTGTTACTGACAAAATAATTTGCTGAGGCTCTGAAGACCAGAGGAGTCCAACAGGCTACTAGACGGGTGTCTCTAATAATGTGGCCATTCAGTTTGTTTTATACTTGGTAGAGATGACAGGATAAAGCTGATCATAGACATTAGATGTTGTCTGGAAACTTCTCACAATTATATTTATGGTTATGGAGACTTCTGGTTACAGTTAGAAGTCGACAGGTCGGATTTGTACAGGAGACCTGCAGCTATTTCATCTTTTCTGTTCTTCTAAATAATTTCTTATGACTTTTTCATCTCTCTCTGACTCTTACAATATTTATTTCAGGGTAAAGATCTGCCCCGTATTAATACTACAGAGACATATGTGAGGGATGATGAGTGGTGTAATGAGGAGATTCCTACAGATAACCGCACAGGTGAGTAGTGACCACTACATGCTGAGAAGTCACAGATTCTTCTCAGTCACTGGATTTTAGAAATATGTGATGATAATTTTAGGATCTGTAACACAGAATATTATTGTCTGATTGGACTGGCAGAAAAATTTGATTGCAAACTTTTAAATTGACTAAATTAAAAGGTGTTTTTCTCCACATAATAATGCAGAGCTTCATGATGGACTATAAAATGCAGTATACTGAAGAAGAGCTCATGTGATTGCAGGTTTAGGTTCCCTTTACTGATGAGCGAATATACTCGTTACTCGAGATTTCTCGAGCATGCTCGGGGGTCCTCCCAGTATTTTTTAGTGCTCGGAGTTTTAGTTTTTCTTACCGCAGCTGAATGATTTACATCTGATAGGCAGCTTAAGTACTTATGGGTATTCCTAGCAACCAGGCAACCAGGGTTGTCATTATGATTCAAAAAGAGAAAACACAGTAGTTTGACAATAAATGGATTCACCCAACCACTAACCATGAGTGGAGTTTTTGTGTTATCATTCATATTCCCTGAAAAAAGGCCAAGAAAGGAAAAATTCTGCCGGGGTGTGTAAACTTTTGAGCACAACTGTATATGTATGTCTGTGTGTGTGTTTTGAAGAATATTTCCTTGGAAAAGGATGTGTAATTGACCTAGAGAATTGCTCTATGTAAAAGCTCATGTTTAAATCGCATTGCAATCGGATGTAAATCGGATGCTAGGTGTTAAAAATCGCCTGACACTCGCATTACACTCATGCGACTCTCGGCAGGGAGACTCGGACCGATTTTTCAGACGTTTAGTGTGACTCCAGCCTTACTGTTAATCTCTTTAGGGTTTGTAGCACAGAATATTAATGTTTGATTTGACTGGTAAAAAAATTGGATGGCCAAGTTTCAAATTTAGTAAATGAAATGGTGTTTTTTTTTTCACACAAAAATACAGAAAAAGAGCTTGTGTTATTGCAGGTTTCGGTCCCCCGAGGTGCTAAAAAAAATAAGTTATGAGTCTCAATAAATGGCAACAGATACCATTATTTTTCTTACAATCCTACAAGTTTCGCATCTCTGTAATTCTTCTGACCTGGAGAATGATGTTGCCGGGTAATTTTTACAGTAAAATGAACTAAAAAAAGAAGCAACAATGGAAAAATTGATTTTACTGTTTTCCAGTTTGTTGTATGATTAAATTAATATTCAAAACGAGAATTCGTCAGAAAAAAAAAAAGAATCAAGCCATCACATGGAAAAATAAAAAAGTTATGGTTCTTGGAAGAAGGACAAGAAAGAAAATTCAACTGAAACTGCAAGAAGGAAAATTGCCACAAAGGAATTAAATAAACATTTAAATATTAAGCTAATTTTTTCTGCCAACATCACAATATAGAAAACTTCAACACATAGTGGATGAGAACAATAAAGAATGGTTGGCATATATCGGGTCTGTCATGGTTTGATGAAGCAAAATTACCATTAAGTGTAGTTACCGATTTTCCCCACTTTTGACTTCTTTATTACCTGTTTTTCAGTAAATTAAATGGTAAAGTGAATGGCGTCATACAAAACAACAACTCATACTGCAAAAAAGAGAAACAACTGCCCTCATGATATCTATAGTGTCAGGAAATTGAAAAAGTGGCCTCTCTGAAAATAAAAAGGAAAAAACGTAAATGCAAAATCAAATATATGCTGCGTTCTTAACCTCTTGTGACTTTATGTGGTATTAACTCTGGAATGCTTAAACATATCCTATTGATTTTGAGACTGTTTTTTCATGACACATTGCACTTTATGGTAGTGGTAAATTTGTATTGATATTTTCAGTGTTTATAAAAATCTCAGAAATTTTAACAAAATTTTTTAAAAATTATCAATTTTTGAACTTTGATTATCCCTTTAATCCAAGTAGTCACACCATACAAAAATATTAATGAATATCATTTCCCTCGTGTCTGCTTTATATCAGCACCATTTGCAAAATGTTGTTTTATTTTGTTAGAATTCTAACAAGTCATGTATCGGTCATTTTTCATTTTTTCAAGGAAATTTACTAAACTTATCTTTTTTAGGGACCTGCTCAGTTTAGAAGTGATTTTTTGGGGTTTCCAATATGTAAGACCCCCAACGTGATACCACTTTAAAAACAGTCCCTCTTAACATATTCAAAATTGCTTTCAGGTAGCTTATTAATCCTTCAGGTGCTTTTCAGGAATTAATGCAATGTGGTATGACAGGAGTTAAGAAGTTTATTTTTAGCATCTAAATTTTAATAACTTCTGAACAGGCCACTATTGCTGGCAGATTTTAAAGGGATCCCGTCACCGCCCCCTGGCATTTTTTAACTAATATAGCCACCTTGTGAAGCACTAATGCTGCATTCTGTCAAGGTGGCTCTTTTATTTGGGGTTCCTTCCAACGCTGCAATATTCGTTTTTTTTAATTTGCCCGCCATACCTGTAGTCTGTCCGGGGGGGACATGTCTTTTCCCCCCCAACACAAACGCCTCCCACCCATCACTCGGCCCCTTGGTGCGCCGCCTCCTCTGCCTTCATTAACGTCCCCGGCGCCTGTTCTGTAAGTTCCTTTTTCGGGCATGCGCAGTTTGCGCTGCCCTTTGACTCACATCACATGATGGGAACTTATATTTCAGGCGCCGGGGACATTAATGAAGCCAGAGGAGGGGCCGAGTGATGGCTGGGAGGCGTTTGTGTCAGGGGGGAAAAGACATGCCCCCCGGACAGACTACAGGTATGGCGGGCAAATTAAAAAAAACGAATATTGCAGCGTTAGAAGGGAACCCAAATAAAAGAGCCACCTTGACAGAATGCAGCTTTAGTGCTGCACAAGGTGGCTCTTTTAGTTAAAAACGCCAGGGGGGTGATAGGTTTCCTTTAAGGCCGTTATTTGGTCATGAACTGCCATTGCAAACATCAGGACCACACGATCAAGATCTTAGGGTGCCAATGGGGATAAATAGGGAGCCCCAACACTCTGTTAACTATCTAGATGCTGTAGTCACTATTTACTGCAGTATTTAAGGGGTTAAACGGCTTTAGTCGGTGCCAACACTGATCATGGCTGATGCATAAAGTTGTTAGCTATACTGTACAGCTGATAGCTGCTGGATTGTCAACCATTGGGGGAAGCTAGTCTCTTATATCGCAGGTCCATAAAAAGATGTATTGGTGGTCACTAAGGAGTGATGGGGTTACTGCAATTTCTGAACAGGTTTTATTGGGCTGTGTTTTGAAAATATTGTGCTAATAGAAGCTTTGTTGCCACTGGTAGCACACACGCGCATATATATATATATCCCCTTTGGGCTTAGACTAGTTTGCTGTATTTTTAGTGGTTAACACATGTGTCGCTTGTGTGTTTCATTCTGCACTTCGATGTTGTTTTCAGTGTTGTATTTTGTTACATAAACCTTTTCTCCATTATTATTTGTTGGTTCCTTATTTGTTATATGGGAAGTGAATGTTGTGGGATAGTTTTGAGGACCTTTTTGGAGGCTGACCTCTACTAGTCTTCACTGAGTATTTCGCTAAATATAAATAAATATTTTATATTTCACAACATTTTGGTGACAGGTACAGTAAAACATGAACCTATAAAGTGGCGAAGTGCAAGACGAAAATAGCAGAAGCCTAATGGTCTAACATAATGTATGAGTCCCTGCTTTGATATCTTCTGTTGCCACCAGTGCCTTCATCATTTCCTAATTGAATTTTAATACAATTTGCACTGAAATGTTCTAGAAAGTCTAAGTATTATAATTATTAATCTAATTTCATGGCTATGCTTTAATTTCTGTTTTATTCTTGGCAGATGACTGCACCAGCCGATCGGGGACACATCTTACATTTTCAGAATTGACTGCACATGATCATACTATCACACCGGATACTTGTGAAGAACATGACAATATCCCAGATTTATCCTCAGCCCTTCACAGTAAAGATCCACCATATGATACTTTTGAAAAGTTTCAGTCTTCTGATTCATCACAGACTATTATGCAAAACAAAAATAACACAAGTGGTTGTGAACATCGAATAGCTTACACAAGAAAGAAGCCATATCCATGTTTAGAATGTGGGAAATGTTTTACAATAAAATCAAATCTTATTGCACATGAGAGAATTCACACAGGGGAGAAGCCATTTTCATGTTTAGAATGTGGAAAATGTTTTACAGCTAAATCAAGTCTTCTTAACCATGAGAAAACACACACAGGTGAGAAGCCATATTCATGTTCTGAGTGTGGGAAATGTTTTATACAAAAAACGTGTCTTGTTGAACATGAGAGAAGTCACACAGGGGAACAGCCTTTTTCATGTTTAGAATGTGGAAAATGTTTTACAGCTAAATCAAGTCTTCTTAACCATGAGAAAACACACACAGGTGAGAAGCCATATTCATGTTCTGAGTGTGGGAAATGTTTTATACAAAAAACGTGTCTTGTTGCACATCAGAGAATTCACACAGGTGAGAAGCCATATTCTTGTTCAGAATGTGGCAAATGCTTTACACTAAAACGTTATCTTGTTAATCATTGGAGAATTCACACAGGGGAAAAACCATTTTCATGTTCAGAATGTGGGAAATGTTTTACACAGAAAACACATCTTGTTGCACATGAGCGACGTCACACAGGGGAGAAGCCTTTTTCATGTTCAGAATGTGGAAAATGTTTTACGGAGAAAGCAAGACTTGTTATTCATCAGAGAGAACATACAGGTGAGAAGCCATATTCATGTTCAGAATGTAAGAAATGGTTTACAAGGAAATCATATCTTGTTATACATGAGAGAAGTCATAGAGGCGAGAAGCCTTATTCATGTTCAGAATGTGGGAAATGTTTTACTCACAAATGTTACCTTGTTACACATCAGAGAATGCACACAGGGGAGAAACCATTTTCATGTTCTGAATGTGAGAAATGTTTTATGGTAAAATCACTTCTTGTCAGCCATCGAAGAATTCACACAGGGGAGAAACCGTTTTCATGTTCTGAATGTGGGAAATGTTATACATTGAAAGCAAGTCTTGTTACACATCAGAAAACGCACACATGGGCGAAGCCATTTTCATGTACAGAATTTGGGAAATGTTTTACACACAAAAAAGGACTTGTTAAACATCAGAGATCTCACACAAGGGAATAGCCATATTGATGTTCAGAATATAAAAATGCTTTGCAAGTTTTAGTATGTAAACAATACCAGTCTAATATGTAGTTAATTAAAAAATTTTGGGCCTTCTGCCTATGCAGAATTTTTTTCCCCGCCTCTCATTCAACAAATTAGCTGAAATACAAAAATTGTGGGTCTCGCATGTTCACACTACAGTTATATGAAAAAGTTTGGGCACCCCTATTAATCTTAAGCTTAATGTTTTATAAAAATTGTTTTTTTTGCTACAGCTATTTCAGTTTCATATATCTAATAACTGTTGGACACAGTAATGTTTCTGCCTTGAAATGTTTATTGTACTAACGGAAAATGTGCATTCTGCATTCAAACAAAATTTGACAGGTGCATAAGTATGGGCACCTCACCAGAAAAGTGACATTAATATTTAGTAGATCCTCCTTTTGCAAAAATAACAGCCTCTAGTCGCTTCCTGTAGCTTTTATTGAGTTCCTGGATCCTGGACGAAGGTATTTTTGACCATTCCTCCTTACAAAACAATTCCAGTTCAGTTAAGTTTGATGGTCGCCGAGCATGGACAGCCCTCTTCAAATAATCCCACAGATGTTCAATGATATTCAGGTCTGGGGACTGGGATTGCCATTTCAGAACAGTGTAATTGTTCCTCTGCATGAATGCCTGAGTAGATTTGGAGCTGTGTTTTGGATCATTGTCTTGCTGAAAGATCCATCCCCTGGTAACTTCAACTTTGTCACTGATTCATGAACATTATTGTCAAGAATCTGCTGATACTGAGAGGAATCCATGCGTCCCTCAACTTTAACAAGATTCCCGATGCCGGCATTGGCCACACAGCCCCAAAGCATGATGGAACCTCTACCAAATTTTACTGTGGGTAGCAAGTGTTTTTTCTTGGAATGCTGTGTTTTTTGGCCGCCATGCATAACGCCTTATTGTATGACCAAACAACTCAATCTTGGTTTCATCAGTCCACATGACCTTCTTCCAAAAATAAATTGGCTTCTCCAAATGTGCTTTTGCATACCTCAGCTGACTCTGTTTGTGGCGTGCTTGCAGAAACGGCTTCTTTCGCATCACTCTCCCATACAGCTTCTCCTTGTGCAAAGTGCGTTGTATAGTTGACCGATGCACAGTGACACCATCTGCAGCAAGTTGATGCTGCAGCTCTCTGGAGGTGGTCTGAGGATTGTCCTTGACTGATCTCTCCATTCTTCTCTGCCTTTCTGATGTTTTTCTTGGCCTGCCACTTCTGGCCTTAACAAGAACTGTACCTGTGTTTTTCATTACCTTACTATGTTCCTCACAGTGGAAATTGACAGGTTAAATTTCTGATACAGCTTTTTGTATCCTTCCCCTGAACAACTATGTTAAATAATCTTTGTTTTCAGATCATTTGACAGTTGTTTTGAGGAGCCCATGATGCCACTCTTCAGAGGAGATTCAAACAAGAGAACAACTTGCAAGTGGCCACTTTAAGTAGCTTTTATCATGATTGCATACACCTGGCTATTCAGTTCAAAGCTCAATGAGGTTACAAAACAAAAAAAAAGTGCTTTAGTAAGTCAGTAAAAAGTAGGTAGGAGTATTTAAAACAAGAAAATGATAAGGGTGCCCATACTTATGCACCTGTCAAATTTTGATTGAATGCAGATTGCACATTTTCTGTTAGTACAATAAACCTCATTTCAAGGCAGAAACTTTACTGTGTCCAACAGTTATTAGATATATGAAACCGAAATAGCTGTTGCAAAAAAAACAATTTTTATAAAACATTACGCTCAAGATTAATAGGGGTGCCCAAACTTTTTCATATAACTGTATTTCCCTCCTATGGGAAGTAACGCCTTCCCCTGACCTAACCCTTCAACAGACTTACTGGGTCCAAATAAATTTACCGGAGATGTATTTGTAAAAGGCAATAGACTCTTTTCTTTGTCCTCAAGCAAACCCCTAAAGCATGACTTCAGCCATGGTTCTTATTTGGTCATAGGTGAGCCTGTTCTGATTTGCAGACAAAGTCGACACCAATATGGGAACCGTCTGGTCTCCTTTCAAATATATAAAAGCGACATGTTTAGACTAGGTGTTTTTGCAGCATCTTTTTTCTGCAACAAAACATGATCTCTTGACTGGAAAGAAGCTATAGAAAAAGCATGTTTTCCTTGTTTTTTCTTGCTGTGTTTTTTGCTGCAGTTTTCGCATGCTAGATTTGTCTCTTGGGTCATAAAGTTTAGACATGCTCCATTGCGCAAAAAAACATGCAAAGCACAAAATCCTGATGACAAAAGAAAACAAGCTGTGTGCATGAGATTTCTGAAATCTCATAGACTTTGCTGGTACTGTGAGACCCAGCTGAAAATTTGCATTAAAAAACGCATCAAGAAAACGCTGCAAAAACGCCTAGTGTGAACTTAGTAGTAACGCTCTCACTCAAGAAGGGAAACAGCAAAATGCTTTATCTCCTTAACTCTACTTATGTCTCTCTAGCCACCCCCTTTGAGAAGATATGTAGGGGATCCCCTTCTATTAAAGGTCTAATCTCCAAATTAAACTACATGATAAGTGACTCCCTACTTTCCCTGGTATCCCAAAATATGTATATGATTAAATGGGAGGTCTCTTCCTACCTGACAAACTATTTGGGCAAGAATTACTGAAACTTTGATTTGTACAACAGTTAAAGAGAACCAGTATAAAATAATGGTGTTCTGGTACCACACTCCAGAATCAGCTCTCCTCCTCTCCTCGCGCTGTAAGTTGTGTTGTACTGGCCCTTCCCCAAATTATCTATGAGGAAATGTATCAATAATCACAGTTACATCTTTTGTGCTCAAAATCTGATTCCATCACAACAAACTTAAGTGTGATTCATCTCCAAACAGTGTGGAGGAAGGGGCTGCAGAGCAGAGCTGACAGTGCTATGAGAAGAGAAGAGTTGACTGAAGAATTTATAAGGTGACACAGCTAAACTCAGCTGTGCTGCTCCCTGAAGTTCACCTGATAAATGGGAGAATGTATGAATGAAAGGAAGGGGTATAGGCAAAGCCATAATGCATTAACTAATCTTCCCTAAAATGGCAAACTTTCTTTTCTGATCCCGAATGTTGATAAGTCTGGCTTCATAAGAATTCATAGTTTTTAATTCTAATTATTCATCTAAACATTTTTATACCATTGATAGTGCAAACTATGAAAAGGTCTTTAGATAGTTACTACTAGTTTAGTCTAGTACTAGTACTTGTCACTACTCACACAGACCGTGAGGCAGAAAAATCAAATGTTCCGGTGTCAGTACCAAGAGAGCACGTAGATAACCTATCGAAAAGACAAGTGTAAATCAGATCTCTGTCCAAGGGTTAAAACACAAGGGGATAGCGGATCAAAGCAAAAGGACAAGACAATGGGATAGTCCAAAGGGTCAGGCAGCAGAAGATCGGGTACTATAAGTATCTTAGGAACACTAGAACCCTCTGATAGGATATTAGATATCCAAAGACAAATTAATATAAGATATCGCACTACACTGATAGTATGTCTAAGAGGTCCCAATAGGTGTCATGGGGTTACCGCAACAGAGAGGAGCCAGAAGACTGGAGCGTCTGATTGCTCCTACTCCTACGCTGAAAAGAAGCACTTCACCTTCATTTTAAATGGTGTTTATTTCTTTAGGCAGAACAGAGTTTAATCGACCATATTGGGAGCTCTGGGAGTCTGAGCTCTCAGCTGAGCTCCGTTAGCCACTCCTATCCCCTATATATTCTGAGTCCTAATTGAAACACATCATTAGAGCTAGCTTATGCTACTTGCCTTGGAGGAGAGGTGTTTTGGTGCTTATTATGAGGAGTTTGGAGGAGTTATCTGTGACTGTTGCATGGGTTTGTAAGTGTGATAATTCCCTTCCTTCTTATTTAGTTTTTTCCCCATACTCCACTCCCTGGTGCATTCCTCTGTTAAATGTGAGTGAATATTTGTATGCCTATGCCTGGCATTTCCAGTTACCCCTTGTTCATGTTGCCTTGTTCTTTTCGGGGTGGTGTACGGCGGTGCACAGCAGCTTTCCTCTTCCCTGGGTGGGGGAAGGGAACAGACGGAAGGCTGATTCAGGACATAAGGAAAGGGTGGAGGCCCCGGAATCTTCACCTTCAGAAGAATAGGCAAGCTAGGGTGCCGCCTAGTGTTAGTGAAAGGGAAGGAGCCCCTGATACTGGGTTACCCGACAGCTGAGTCATGACATTACCTCTGAGCATAACCATTTTTTGATCCATTATGGATCCTATTACTCATCTGACAGAGCAACTGCAGCATCTCAGTCTGGAAGTCACTGATCTATGCACTGTTGTTTTGCAGCACCCTAATACATCTGGTGTACGAATCATGTCTCAGAGTGATCCCGTAGTGGAACCCAAGATCGCTTTGCCTGACAGGTTCTCTGGGAGGTGTGACAAGTTTGTGGTTTTCAGAGAGGCCTGTAAACTGTACTTCAGATTAAGTCCTGTTTCCTCAGGTACAGAGGAGCAAGGGCGTTTTCTCTCCCATCTGACTCCCAGTCGCTTCAGATGGTGGAGGATTTTTTTCTGACACTGGGCCTTATATACGAGGTCTCCTTGGCGGAGTCCACACTGCGCAAACTTCAGCAAGGAGACCGGCCAACGGAGGAGTATTGCTTTGATTTTCGTAGATGGGCCACGGGCACTAGGTCGAATGACCTTGTACTCCGTAGCCAGTTCTATGAGGGGCTTATAGTAAGGGTGAAGGATGCCTTAGCCCTGTATGAGACTCCAGTCTCCATTGAGGCAGCCATTTCTCTGGCAATCTGGGTTGATCGCCGTCTTCGACAGAGACATAGGGTGACATTCCATTCAAGTGAGATTGACACTGAGTCATCTGAGGAACCCATGCAGGTGGGTGTGGCAACTCACTCTGGAAAACTGTCTGTTGTTTGGCGCAAAGGGGAGCATGTTTTTACTGTGCTGAAAAGTGCCATTTCGTGTTCATGCGTCCTTCCCAACCTCACAGTATACAGCCGCTGGAAAACTAAGAGGCCCTGGTTACGGGGAGGTTAGCAACCTGGGTGTACTCATCAACTGCGTACATAGGACACAATTTTTTCTGCCAGGTGAAATTCACCTGGGTGAAATTAAGGTAGATGTGTCTGCATTTCTGGACAGTGGGATGGAGTGTAACTTGATTGACGTTAGGTTCGTCCAGGTCTAAGGCCTCAATCCACTTACTCTGTCCAGACCCATACCCATAATTGCTATTGACTCCTCCCCTTTGAGACAGGGCTATTTTACTCAAGTTGTCTGAGGTTTACATCTTCAGGTAGCGAGAATACACTTTGAGGTAATAAACTGTTATGTGCTAGACGATCTGTCCTCACCTGTGGTTCTTGGACTTCTTGGTTTACTCTGCATAATACTTTGGTAGATTAGCAGACTTAGGAAGTAGTAAAGTGGAATGAGTATTGTCAAGGACACAGCTTGAGTACCCGGCTTGCTAGGGTGGATGCCCAGTCTATACCGAAATACTTGTCTGACTTTGGGGATGTGTTTGGAGCAGGGATGCCAAGAACTTCCTCCCCATCGTCCTTATGACAGCGCCGTGAATCTTGTTCCTGGGGCCACGCTGTCTAAGAGCAGACTATAATATCTTTGGTCCTGAGAGGCAAGCCACGAAGGACTATAATGCGGAAAGTTTGGCAAAGGGTCATATCAGACTATCCTTATCCCCCATTGCCGTGGGATTCTTTTTTGTAAAGAAAAAAGATGGAGGGTTACGCCCATGCCTAGATTTTCGCAAACTCAATACGATCACTGTCCGTGTTCTGTATCCCCGCCCTCTCAACTCAGACCTCTTTAATGAGACTGTAGAAGCTAAGTGGTTTTCAAAACTAGACCTCAGGGGGGCGTATAATCTCATTCGCATTAAAGAGTGGAAAGCGGCATTTAATGCGCCCGAGGGACACTATGGGAACTTGGTGATGCCATTTGGGTTGACAAACACGATCGCCATTTTTCAGCACTTGGTAAATTACATATTTAGTCACCTGGTAGGCTGATTCGTGGTTATCTATCTAGACGACATATTTATTTATTCACCTGACCTTGAGTCACATTAGGTACATATCAGACAGGTCTTACTTATACTCAGAGACAATAAATTATTTGTCAAATCGGAGAAATGTATGTTCTCAGGTGAGGAGATCCCTTTCTTAGGATATGTGTTGTCATCTACCGGTTTTCACATGGATCCGGCGAAAGTCCAGGCAGTATTGGATTGGGATCATCCTGAGGATTTAAAGGTGCTACAAAGGTTTTTAGGTTTCGCCAACTACTACCGTAAGTTCATCAAAAACTTTTTGGTAGTATCCAAACCTCTGACGGATATGACTAGGAAGGGGACAGACTTTTCCAAGAGTTTATTTTTCATCTTCGCCAATACTCATACAGCCCAACATCTCTCCGCCTTTTATCATCGAGGTTGACGTGTCTGAGGTGGGAGTGGGTGCTGTGATGTCGCAGAGTGCGTCTCCTGGTAAATGGCGTCCATGTGCATATCGTTTGAAAAAAAACTCGTCTGCAGAGAAAAATTATGACATTGGTAACAGGGAACTCTTGGTAGTCAAGTGGGGTTTTGAAGAGTGGCGTAATTTTTAGAGGGAGCAGTTAATCCGGTTATGGTAATCATGGATCATAAGAATCTTGTATATTTAGAATCAGTGAAATGTCTAACTCCTTGACAGGCAAGACGGGTATTGTTCTTCACCAGGTTTAACTTCTTTGCCATATATAGGCCGGGGAACAAAAACATTAAGGCAGATGCCTTATGTCGTTGTTTTCCTGGGGGAGGAAATAATTGTGAACTGATACCTATTCTATAAAAATGGGTGGTTATAGCTTCTACATGCTCCAATCTTGAAAGAGAGGTTGACACTCAGGGGGACACCCCTGCTGCCTGTCCATTAGGTAAACTGTTCCTGTGAGTCTTGATCCAAGAGTCCTTAGTGAACATCACGATTCCGTCTTTGCCGGACATCCTAGTAATAAAGCCACCAATGATCTTCTTACTCAGTGTCTTTGGTGGCTAGGGGTTCATCAGGATATCCGTGAGTATGTAGCCGCCTGTGGTGTCTGCGCATTCTAAGGGTAAGCTGCAGCTGTGGAATTTTCTGCGCAGATTCTGCATCTCTTAGCAGAAAACGCAGGTAAAACTCCGCACCGATTTGATTAGTTTTTCATGCGTTTTTTCATGCGGATTTGTATGCATTTTTGTAGGCTAAATAAAGATCTATCATTTAACGGCTGCCAAGGCAAACCGGATCATGGGGTGCATTAAAAGTGGTCTGGACAGACATGATGAGAGCATTATACTGCCGCTGTACAAATCCCTGGTTAGAACGCTCCTGGAGTACTGAACAAGGTGCACCACTGGATTCGGTACATCGACGATGTGTTTTTCATATGGGAGGGTACCATTGAACAACTTAATATTTTCATGCATGAGCTCAACACAAATGATTTGAATATTAAACTTTCTCCTGTGGTCGACAGGTCAATTTTTTGGATCTGGATGTCAGTGTCTCTTCTCAGGGATTGATAGAAACTAATGTGTATCGTAAACCGACTGCCACAAATATGTTGTTGCATGCAAGCTCATCACATCGTCGATCTACCATCAATGGTATCCCAATTGGTCAACATCTGCGTATCAAACGAATTTGCTCCAGTCAGGATAAATTTCAAAAGCAGGCTCGAGATCTCTATTGCCGCTTCAGAGAACGTGGTTACAGCCACCGACAAATTCGTAGGGGTTACAAAAGAGCATGTTCGACACCCCGTAATGATCTCCTGTACCAGACTTCACCGAAAGATAAAGAAGATATGCAGGTGAGACTTATCACTCCATTCAATAGTCAATGGAAGGACTTTGTTGGAATTGTCACCAAACATTGGGGAATTTTGCAGTCTGATCCTATTTTGAATACTATTCTGCCCGACAGACCATCAATTACGGCCAAGAGATCAGACAATCTCCGTGACTTATTAGTTCGAAGCCACTACTCTCCAAATGAAGAAAAAATGAAAGGAGCAAGAGATCTTGTACACGGCTTTTTTTCCATGTACGTTCTGTAAGGGCTGCTTGAATCATATTAAGAGCAAAGACTTCTCTAACCCCCAGGATGGTCGTTGTTTTAAGATTCGTCATAGACTCATGTGCGCCTCCAAGGGGGTAATCTATCACGCACAGTGCCCATGCAATAAGGTGTACATTGGGATGACCACTCGTGAGCTCAAGATTAGGACAAGAGAACATGCGTGATATAGAGAAAGCCAAAATGTCCAAAGATGTGAGCTCTTTAAAAACTCTGCCTCGCCATTTTTTCTTGCATCATGAATGTAATGCCAGTAAACTTAAAATTAAGGCTATTGATCAGGTGTCCCTGAGTTGTACGGCAGCTCTCCTCTTCCCTGGGTAGGGGAAGGGAATAGAAGGAGGGCTGATTCAGGAGATAAAGCAAGGGTGGAGGCCCTGGCATCAACACCTTCAGAAGTGTCCCGGGGAATAGGGCAAGCTATTGCGCCCCTAGTGTTAGGGACAGGGAAGAAGCCCCTGGTCCCGAGTCTTGACAATAGGAAGAATATGGGGGATATAATTTCATGCCAATTGACTATCATATAGAGTCTGAAATTATAGACCTACTTTAAAATGTGAAGCTGAAACAGAATCCCTCAGCAGGTGGTAAAGCTTCAAAAGCTCTAAGTCGAAAATCTCACAATCTTAGCAGTCTAGCTGGAACCAAGGCTTTTCTTTCAGAATGAACCACTGCTGGGAGCCCAAACTGCTTAACTTCTTCAAAGAAGTTATGGAGTTATTGTACAGTTATCTTATAGACACCTCTCCATTACTAAGCCATGGGCTTGATGTCACCTGACAATACAAAGGTGACATCAACCCCACAAATATTAACCCCACTTGCCACCGCTACAGGGCAAGTGGAAAGAGCAAGGCAAAGTGCTAGAATTGGCGCATCTAATAAATGCACCTTTTCTGGGTCGTTACGGGCTGCTATTTTTAGGTGCTCCTTCCCTTCCATGTTCTGCCATGTGCCAAAACAGTACCTAGTCAAAAGTTACCTGCACATATGGTGTATCGGCATACTCAGAACAAATTGCACAACAACTTATGGGTTCCAATTTCTCCTTTTACCATTGGTAAAATGAAAAAAATTGGATCTGAAGTAAATTTTTTGTCAAACCTGCAGGGATAATAAATGCCTTGAATGTGGTTTTGAGCACCTTGAGGTGTGCAGTTTTTAGAATGATGTCACTTTTGGGTATTTTCTTTCATATAGACTCCACGAAGTGACTTCAAATGTAAGGTGGTCCCTAAAAAAAATGGTGTTGTAAAAATGAGAAATCGCTGTTTAAATTTTGACCCTTATAACTCCCTAATAAAAAAAAAATGTTGTTTTCAAAATTGTGCTGATGTAGCCATGTGGGAAATGTTATTAAGTATTTTGTGTGTCATATCTCTGAACGAAGGGATTCAAAGTTGGAAAATTGCGAAATTTTAAAAATTTTCTCCAAATTTCAAAGAAATTTTTATCACTATCATGAAGTACAATACATCACTAAAAAACAGTGTCAGAATCACCAGGATCTATTGAAGCGTTCCAGAGTTAAACCTCATAAAGGGACAGTGGTCAAACTTGTAAAAACTGGCTTGGTTATTAACATGCAAACCACCCTTGGGGGTAAAGGGGTTAAGGAGCATTAGGGTATGTGCACACTTTGCAGATTTGCCTGTGGAATTTTCTGTGCAGATTCTTCCCTCTCTTGCCAGAAAACGCAGGTGCGGATTTGCTGAGTTTTTGATGCGTTTTTGTTGCATTTTTTCCATGCGGATTTGTATGCATTTTTGAAAGCTAAATAAAGATCTATTATTGAAAAAAAAAAGATTTGTGATGTAATTTTTTGTCCAACCTCCTCTTTTACGTTTGTCCAACCCACACTCCATTACACACAGATAGATAGGTAGATAGATAGATAGGTAGAAGGAATGAGATAGATTAGATAGATAGATAGAAGGAATGAGAGAGATCTCTATATAAATAGATCTATAGATACATAGATAGATCTATTCATATATCTATTTATAGATATATCTATGAATAGATAGATAGATAGATAGATAGATAGATAGATAGATAGATAGATAGATATATGGATAGATATATCTAACTATCTATAGATATATCTGTCTATCTATAAATATATCTATCTAACTATCCATATATCTATCTACATCCATCCATAGATATATAATAGCAAGGCTGATGTTTATTAATGAACAATATGTTTTATTTTTGAAAAAAAACGGGAAAAAAAATGGCGTGGGCTCCTCTGCCATTTTCTGCACCAGAGGGGGAAAGCCGACGGCCTGGGGCATTATATTTGTAGCCTGGGAATGGGGTAATACCCATGGCCACTTCCCAGGCTATGAATATCAGCCCGCAGCTGTCTGCATAGCCTTTACTGGCTATTAAAATAGGGGGACCCCCCCAAAAATGACGTAGGGTCCCCTATATTTTATAGCTAGAAAGGGTACGCAGACAGCTGCGGGCTGATATTCATAGCCTAGAGAGGGGCCATGGTTATTGCCCCCCCCCCCCGCTACAAATACCAGCACCCAGCCGCCCCAGAAATGGCGCATCTCTAAGATGCGCCAATTCTGGCACTTAGCCCCTCTCTTCCCACTCCCGTGTAGTGGTGGCATATGTGATAATAAGGGGTTAATGTCACCTTGCTATTGTAAGGTGACATTAAGCCCGGTTAATAATGGAGAGGCGTCAATAAGACACCTATCCATTATTAGTCCTATTGTAGTGAAAGAGTTAAAAAAAACACAGCCAGAATAAAGTATTTTAATATTCTTAATTTCACCATGCTTACCATACTCGATCGCCTGCAAAAAATTAAAAATAATAAACCAACCGTATACTCCCTGTCCGACACAGTCCAAATAACGAGTGTCCCACGACGATCTCTCCTATCGAACAGTGACATCAGCTGATGTCACTGCTCTATTATAGGCCTCCAGTGACACACTGAAAGGAGACAATAGCTCCTGCAGTGCATCACTGAAGAGGTTGCCTGAGTTCAGGCTCTCACTTTATGGCAAAGCTGCGTGGGAATTTTCCCACACAGCAGTGCCACAAGTGAGAGTAGGAGCTATTTCTCACAGCAGCGGCAGAGAGATACAATGCGGAAGGATACCTTCCGTCATTGTATCCCAGAGCCCCTGGAGAGCGGTCGCATCAGCTGATGTGGCAGCTCTCCACAGGAGATCATCGTGGGACACTCGTATTAATTGGATTTCTGCGGATCAGGGAGTATATTGTTTGTTTATTATTTTAATATTTTTTTACAGGTGAGCAATGGCTTCGGGGATCAAGGTGAAGGTGAGTACTCTATGTTGTATGTACTGTCTGTGCTGTATGTTTATATTATGTACTGTATGTTCTGTATGTTGTACTGTATTATGTTCTGTATGTTGTATGTACTGTATGTTGTATGTACTGTATTTTGAATGTTCTGTATGTTGTATGTGTGTATTTGTTTTTTTTGTACTCTTGAACACAGTGGCCGGATGAAGGGACTATACTGTCCCATGATCTGGCCACCTGTCACTGTAGCAGGTATAGCCGGATGGGACTAGGAGTCCCATCGGACGATGCCTGCCTACATTCAGACCTGCACACACACACAGGCACACACACACCCACGTACAGACACACACAGCTCCACGATCCCCGCAGACCCCCACGATCGCCACACAACCCCACGATCCCTGCATAGCCCCGTGATCCCCGCAGACCCCAGCGATCACCGCAAAGCCCTGCAATCCCCGCAGACACACAGACATGCACATCTTCTCCACACACACAGTCTCCGCCCACATACACAGTCTCCGCCCACACACTCTTCCCCCTCCCAATCTTCAGCGTTTCTCGCACCCAACTCCGCAGCAAAACCGCAGATCTTGCGGTTTTGCTGCAGATACGTCAGAGTCAATGCAAGTCAATGGGTGCAGGAACGCTGCAGATCCGCAAAAAGAATTGACATGGTCCTTTTTTGAATCTGCTGCGTTTTCAGTGTGGAATTTTCCACACCATTAGCAAAGCATTTTTTTCCCCCATTGATTTACATTGTACTGTAAATCACTTGCGGATCTGCAGCGTTTTCACGCAGAAAAAAATGCTGCGTGTCCACAGGAAATCCGCAATGTGTGCACATAGCCTAAGAGCCACCTCCACTGCCATGTTTGTCGTTCCAGCAATGACAGCCCTTATGGTGAGCTGACTTCTGGACTCCGATATTTTGCCTGGACGTCCACCTCTTGGCTTTTGAATGGATGGACAGACTTCATTTCGTATTCTTCAAGCTGTCACATGATGCAGTTTGGAAATTTTCTTGGCCTAGAGACCGCTATCCATAAGCTGGATGATGCCATTTCTCTTTTTTTGAGAAATCTACATGGCTGCTCTACGATTCAACCAGTGACCTTTCGCCTGGGAATAAACCTAATAAAACAGGTTGTATTTTGTAGCATACGGGAAGAAAAATATTTTTACACCAGCGGGAGCAAAACAGTAAAAATGCAGTGACATGAGAATTATCTGCATAACTAATGATATGCTAAATAGTTTATATATGAGATAGCCAAGATGATTGTCTATAAAATGATGGTAATCTCACGTTCGAAGCTGTAATGGATGGGTGAGATATGGAGCCTGAAAGTGAAAAGTTTTAAACATTGTTACTATTTTGCTCATCAGTGTATATCCATTGTGTACATAGTGATTTGTCTAGTGTGCCGATAAAGGAATATTCCCATCTTGAAGATCCTATCCTAATATGTAGAGGTGTAATAATAGTATTATTATTATTATTTATTGTTATAGCGCCATTTATTCTATGGCGCTTTACATGTGAGGAGGGATATACATAATAAAAATAAGTACAATAATCTTAAACAATACAACTCATAACTGGTACAGGAGGAGAGAGGACCCTGCCCGCGAAGGCTCACAATCTACAAGGGATGGGTGAGAATACAGTAGGTGAGGATAGAGCTGGTCATGCAGCGGTTTGGTTGATCGGTGGTTACTGCAGGTTGTAGGCTTGTCGGAAGAGGTGGGTCTTCAGGTTCTTTTTGAAGATTTCGATGGTAGGCGAGAGTCTGATGTGTTGTGGTAGAGGGTTCCAGAGTAGGGGTGATACGCGAGAGAAATCTTGTATACGATTGTGGGAAGAGGAGATAAGAGGGGAGTAGAGAAGGAGATCTTGTGAGGATCGGAGGTTGCGTGTAGGTAAGTACCGGGAGACGAGGTCACAGATGTATGGAGGAGACAGGTTGTGGATGGCTTTGTATGTCATGGTTAGGGTTTTGTACTGGAGTCTCTGGGCAATGAGGAGCCAGTGAAGGGATTGACAGAAGGGAGAGACAGGGGAATAGCGGGGGGACAGGTGGATTAGTCGGGCCGCAGAGTTTAGAATAGATTGGAGGGGTGTGAGAGTGTTTGAGGGGAGGCCACAGAGCAGGAGGTTGCAGTAGTCAAGGCAAGAGATGATGAGGGCATGGACTAGGGTTTTTTCAGATTCTTGGTTGAGGAATGAACGGATTCGTGAAATATTTTTGAGTTGAATTCGTCAGGAAGTGGAAAGGGCTTGGATATGTGGTTTGAAGGAGAGATCAGCGTCAAGGATTACCCCGAGGCAGCGAGCTTGTGGGACTGGGGAGAGTGGGCAGCCATTTACTGTAATGGTTAGGTTCGTTGGGGCGGTCGCGTGAGATGGGGGGAAAGATGATGAATTCTGTTTTGTCCATGTTAAGTTTCAGAAATCTAGCGGAGAAGAAGGATGAAATAGTGGACAGACATTGAGGGATTCTGGTTAGTAGGGAGGTGATATCTGGTCCAGAGATGTAGATCTGTGTGTCATCAGCACAGATGTGATACAGAAAGCCATGAGATTCTATGAGCTGTCCCAGGCCAAAGGTGTAAATGGAGAAGAGCAGGGGCCCAAGGACTGAACCTTGTGGGACTCCGACAGATAGGGGGCGAGGTGAGGAGGTGGTGTGTGAGTGGGAGACACTGAATGTCCGGTCTGTTAGGTATGATGAGATCCAGGATAGGGCCAAGCCTGTGATGCCAAGGGATGAGAGGGTCTGTAATAATAGGGAATGGTCCACTGTGTCAAAGGCAGCCGACAGGTCGAGGAGGAGGAGAACAGAGTAGTGTCGCTTGCTCTTGGCGGTTAAGAGGTCGTTGGTGACCTTAGGGCAGTTTCAGTGGAATGGTGTGACCGGAAGCCAGATTGTAAGCGGTCAAAGAGGGAGCAAGAAGAGAGATGGGAGGACAGTTCAAGGTAGACGTGTTGTTCCAGTAGTATGGAGGCATAAGGGAGAAGTGATATAGGGCGATAGCTAGATACAGAGGATGGGCCAAGAGAGGGCTTTTTGAGGATAGGTGTGATGGAGGCATGTTTAAAGCTTGAGGGGAAAACACCAGTTGTTAGTGATAGGTTGAAGAGATGGGTTAGGGTTGGGATGAAGACTGTGGTGAGGTTTGGGATGAGGTAGGATGGGAGCGGGTCAAGTGCACAGGTGGTGAGATGCGATCTTGAGAGTAGAGTGGAGAGTTGATCTTCTGTAATGGTGGAGAAGTTGGTTTTGGAGGTGGAGGGCTGGGAAGTCGGGAGGAAGGGCTCTGGGGCTTGTTGACCAAAACTGTCTCTGATGCTATCAATCTTCTGCTTGAAAAATTCTTTAGCAAAGTATTAGCAAATTCTTCCAATTAGAAATGTAGTATTGTTTTTCTGATTCGCTATGTCTCTTTCCTCATGTGCAGGCATTGCTTGGCCTTAGCTATCCATGATTACTTGCATCCACTGATAAAGTGACAGTTATTTGCTAGTGGTCATAACCATGGATATCTAAGGGCCTGCAATGTCTGCACATGAGGAAAGAGACATAGCGAATGAGAAAAACTGTACTACATTTGTAATTGGAGGTATTTGTTAATATTATTATTACACCTACAACATATTAAGATAGGATCTTGGAGATGGAAAACCTCATTAAGGTGATTAAATATCCAAATTAAACTTAAAGGGCCACTGTCACCCCCTCCAGTCGTTATAAACTAAAACAGCCACCTTGTGCAGCAGTAATGCTGCATTCTAACAAGGTGGCTCTTTTAGTTTTTGATTCAGTTATTCCCTCAATAAAGCGTTTTAAAATTTGCCCTAAATACCTGTCTTTAGACCTGGAGGCGGTCCGAAGCCTCCTCTGTGAATCTCCCAACGGCCGTCACTCTTCTCTTCTGGGGATGTGGTCGCCGCCCCCTTCGCGCTGTTTCTTCTTAAATCCGGCGCCTGCGCTGTGCGTGCCTGCCAGCAAGCCTCTGCCGTCTGTTCTGCACCAGCTGCAGGAAAACTACATTTCCCAGCGTCCCCTGATAGACCTGGCAGTCAGGGCATGCTGGGAGTTGTAGTTTTCCAGCTGCTGGAGCGCAGTGACGTCCATGGAGCCTGTACAGCGCTGGATAACACCATACAGCGCTGGATAACACCGCACCGCGCCCGGAGGAGCCTGAAGACAGCGGCCACCACTGGGGTAACCGCTCCGCCGCCGCCGCTGCTGTCAGGAGCCCGAGCGCAGAGCGGAGACGTCAGTCGTCACTCATTGAGAAGCCTGCAGGAAAAACTCCGTAAAGTGCGCAGAGTGCTGCTGTGAATACCAACTGACAATAGGGAATGCCGCGATGACAGGCGGTGCCGGCACATCTTACCGGCCTACGAAGTTTTCCAGCACGGAACTCTTGCCGGCGCTCTGCCCTCCAACCACTGCTATCTGACGCTCCCCCAGCTCCCCCGCCTTCCAGCGTTGTTATTTGCGGCTGCTTCATTCCAAATGCTGGCAAGGAAACCTGTATATTCCGGCAACACTGGAAGGCGGGGGAGCTGGGGGAGCGTCTGAACAGCGCAGTGCGCATGCCCAGGAACCCCAGCCCCGCACTGTGCATAATGAATAACACAGTGCGGGGCGGGGATTCAGCAACAGGGTGGCCGCACTGCCCGCACAGGCGCAGTCAGGCACCCTGCATCTGACCTATGACCGACAATGAAGACTGTGCCTGCCCCAGGCAGGCACGCACAGCGCAGGCGCCGGATTTAAGAAGAAACAGCGCGAAGGGGGCGGCGACCACATCCCCAGAAGAGAAGAGTGACGGCAGTTGGGAGATTCACAGAGGAGGCTTCGGACCGCCTCCAGGTCTAAAGACAGGTATTTAGGGCAAATTTTAAAACGCTTTATTGAGGGAATAACTGAATCAAAAACTAAAAGAGCCACCTTGTTAGACTGCAGCATTACTGCTGCACAAGATGGCTCTTTTAGTTTATAACGGCTGGAGGGGGTGACAGTGGCCCTTTAAGCTGCTTTTTTATCTTGATCCTCGAGTTAACACGGCCGTGTTTTCAGTGTAACATCACATGGTACTGGGACTGATTTCTGGCCCGATATAAATCCACTAGATGGTGGCCCGATTCTAACGCATCGGGTATTCTAGAATATGTATGTAGTTTATTTATGAAGATTTCAGAATAATGCAATGAATACAAAGGATTCGGCCGGCTGGGCGCGACCAATTAGCGAAGTGTGGTTCAAATCCCACGCCAATTCGCTTCCGGACAGCGCCTGTCGCTGATTGTTGCCGGCCGTGACCGATCAGTGAAGCCAGGGCCAGCTGCAGGTTTTTGAGGGCCCCGGGAGAGTCTCAGCCCACTTAGCATATAACACAGCCCACGTAGTATATAGCACAGCCACGTAGTATATAGCACAGCTATGTAGTATATAACACAGCCACGTAGTATATAGCACAGCCACGTAGTATCTAGCACAGGCACGTAGTATATAGCACAGCCCACGCAGTATATAACACAGCCACGTAGTATATTGCAGAGCCACGTAGTATACAGCACATCCCACGCAGTATATAACACAGCCCACGCAGTATATAACACAGCCCACGTAGTATATAGCACAGCCCACTGTAATAATTATAGGGGATAACTCAGGAGACTCTTTGCGTGGAACAAGACAACTACAGCACACAGTTTTATAAGTGGTAAAGTCTATATTATCACACGGTGATTCACAACACTCGGTGTAAATATTAAACGCAGCTTAACAGTCTATAGGAAACTTCAGAGGAAAATGCAATCAAGCAGAAAGTCTATGAAGCACAGTTATTCTTGAGGATACTTGACACGAATAAGTCCTTGCCTTAGTCCAAACACAGATAGATATACTTATAAGGCAGTTCAAATAATATCTTAGCTCAACCAGGAATGCCTGGTTAATAGTCTCAGGTTTTTGCAGAGCAGCAATAGCTTACATGTCTGTTATGATTCTAGTGGTAGAGAATCTCTGGTATTCAGACTAAGTCCGCAATAACATAGAACTGCTATAGGGAGGTGGAAACTAGGCTAACCGCATAACTGATCCTAACACACAACTAGAAGTAGCCGGTGAACGTGCCTACGTTGATTCTAGACGTCTCGAGCCAGCCGGAGAACTGACTACCCCTAGAGGGAAAATAAGACCTCACTTGCCTCCAGAGAAATTAACCCCAAAGATATAGAAAGCCCCCAACAAATAATAATGGTGAGGCAAGAGGAAAACACAAACGTAGAGATGAACTAGATTTAGCAAAGTGAGGCCCACTAAACTAGATAGGCAGAAAATAGAAAGTGAACTATGCGGTCAGCAGAAAACCCTGCAAAAACATCCACGCTGAGTATTCAAGAACCCCCGCACCGACTGACGGTGTGGGGGGAGAATATCAGCACCCTAGAGCTTCCAGCGAGCTAGAAAATCACATTTTGAGCAAGCTGAACAAAAAACACTGATAATGCAAATGATCCAAAGTATGCAAACTGGACTTAGCTTTTCTTGCATGAGGCAGATGGCAAGGAATCAGGAGGAGACCAAATAGGACTGAATACATCGATACCAGGCAAGAGACTGAGTCCTAAGGAGGACTAAATAGGGAAAACCCACAGCTTAATGAAACAGCTGAAGCCCAGGCATGCAGAAAGACATGACTCATACAATACCATTAGTGACCACCAGAGGGAGCCCAGAAACACAGTTCACAACAGTACCCCCCCCCTTGAGGAGGGGTCACCGAACCCTCACCAAGACCCCCAGGACGATCAGGATGAGCAGCGTGAAAGGCATGAACCAAATCAGCCGCATGAACATCAGAGGCGACAACCCAGGAATTATCCTCCTGACCATAACCTTTCCATTTAACCAAATATTGAAGTCTACGTCTAGAGATACGAGAATCCAAGATCTTCTCCACTACGTACTCCAACTCGCCCTCAACCAAAACCGGAGCAGGAGGCTCAACAGCAGGGACCACAGGCACCACGTACCGCCGCAACAAGGACCTATGGAATACATTATGAATAGCAAATGACGCTGGAAGGTCCAAACGAAAAGACACCGGGTTAAGGATTTCCAAAATCTTATAAGGACCGATAAAGCGAGGCTTGAACTTAGGAGAGGAGACCTTCAAAGGAACATGCCGAGAAGACAACCAAACCAAATCCCCAATACGAAGTCGGGGACCCACACCGCGGCGACGGTTGGCAAAACGCTGAGCCTTCTCCTGTGACAATTTCAAATTGTCCACCACATGGTTCCAAATCCGCTGCAACCTATCCACCACAGAATCAACCCCAGGACAATCAGAAGGTTCAAATTGACCCGAGGAAAAACGAGGATGAAAACCAAGATTGCAGAAAAAGGGCGAAACCAAAGTGGCAGAACTAGCCCTATTATTAAGGGCAAACTCGGCCAGTGGCAAAAAGGTCACCCAATCATCCTGATCAGCAGAAACAAAACATCTTAAATAAGCTTCCAGCGTCTGATTAGTTCGCTCGGTTTGGCCATTAGTTTGAGGATGAAAAGCCGATGAGAACGACAAGTCAATACCCATCTTAGCACAAAAGGATCGCCAGAATCTGGACACAAACTGGGACCCTCTGTCAGACACAATATTCTCAGGGATGCCGTGCAAACAAACCACATTCTGAAAGAACAAAGGAACCAAATCGGAGGAGGAAGGCAACTTAGGTAAGGGCACCAAATGGACCATTTTAGAAAAACGATCACACACCACCCAGATGACAGACATCTTCTGAGATACTGGAAGATCCGAAATGAAATCCATGGAAATGTGCGTCCAAGGCCTTTTCGGGATAGGCAAGGGCAAAAGCAACCCGCTGGCACGAGAACAGCAAGGCTTAGCCCGAGCACAAATCCCACAGGACTGCACAAAGGAACGCACATCCCGCGCCAAGGAAGGCCACCAAAAGGACCTAGCCACCAAATCTCTGGTACCAAAAATCCCAGGATGCCCCGCCAACACCGAAGAATGAATCTCGGAAATAACTCTGCTGGTCCATCTATCAGGGACAAACAGTCTCCCTGGTGGGCAACGATCAGGTCTATCAGCCTGAAATTTCTGCAGCACTCGTCGCAAATCTGGGGAGATGGCAGACAAAATCACTCCCTCTCTGAGAATACCAGCCGGTTCCGAGACTCCCGGAGAGTCAGGCACAAAACTCCTAGAAAGCGCATCAGCCTTCACGTTCTTCGAACCAGGCAGGTATGAGACCACAAAGTCAAAACGGGAGAAAAACAACGACCAACGAGCCTGTCTAGGATTCAGACGCTTGGCAGACTCGAGATAAATCAGATTTTTATGATCAGTCAAGACCACCACACGATGCTTAGCTCCCTCGAGCCAATGACGCCACTCCTCAAATGCCCACTTCATAGCCAACAACTCCCGATTCCCAACATCATAGTTCCGCTCAGCAGGCGAAAATTTTCTGGAAAAGAAAGCGCATGGCCTTATCACAGAGCAATCAGAGCTTCTCTGCGACAAAACGGCCCCCGCACCAATCTCAGAAGCATCAACTTCAATCTGGAAGGGAAGAGAGACATCCGGCTGGCACAAGACTGGTGCTGAAGCAAACCGGCGCTTCAGCTCCCAAAAGGCCTCCACGGCCGCAGGAGACCAATTAGCAACATCAGAACCTTTCTTGGTCATATCCGTCAAAGGTTTAACTACGCTAGAAAAATTAGCGATAAAACGACGGTAAAAGTTAGCAAAGCCCAAGAACTTCTGAAGGCTCTTAACAGACGTGGGCTGAGTCCAGTCATGAATGGCATGGACCTTGACTGGGTCCATCTCCACAGTAGAAGGGGAAAAAATAAAACCCAAAAAAGACACCTTCTGTACTCCAAAGAGACATTTTGAGCCCTTCACAAACAAAGCATTATCACGCAGAACTTGAAACACCATCCTGACCTGGTTCACATGGGACTCCCAATCATCAGAAAAAAACAAAATATCATCCAGATAAACAATCATAAATTTATCCAGATATTTCCGGAAGATGTCATGCATGAAGGACTGAAACACAGAAGGGGCATTAGAGAGTCCAAACGGCATCACCAAGTACTCAAAATGATCCTCGGGCGTATTAAATGCTGTTTTCCATTCATCTCCCTGCTTAATGCGCACAAGGTTATACGCACCACGAAGATCTATCTTGGTGAACCAACTGGCACCCTTAATCCGAGCAAACAAATCAGACAACAATGGCAAAGGATACTGAAACTTGACCGTGATCTTATTCAGAAGACGATAATCTATACAAGGTCTCAAAGACCCGTCCTTTTTGGCCACAAAAAAGAATCCTGCACCAAGAGGAGAAGAGGATGGACGAATATGTCCCTTCTCCAAAGACTCCTTTATATAACTCCGCATCGCGGCATGCTCTGGTACAGACAAATTAAAGAGTCGACCCTTAGGAAATTTACTACCAGGAATCAAATTTATAGCACAATCACAGTCCCTATGAGGAGGAAGGGCACTGGACCTGGGCTCACTAAATACATCCTGGTAATCTGACAAAAACTCAGGGGTCTCAGAAGGAGTGGAAGAAGCAATAGACACCAACGGAGTATCACCATGAATCCCCCGACAACCCCAACTTGACACAGTCATAGCTTTCCAATCCAAAACTGGATTATGGATCTGTAGCCATGGCAGACCCAAAACGACCACATCATACAAATCATGCAGAACAAGGAAGCGAATCACCTCCTGATGTACAGGAGTCATGCACATGGTCACTTGCTTCCAATACTGAGGTTTATTCTCCGCCAATGGCGTAGCATCAATTCCTCTAAGAGGAATAGGAAATTCCAACGGCTCCAGGACAAAACCACAGCGCCTGGCAAACGACAAATCCATCAGACTCAGAGCAGCACCAGAATCCACAAAAGCCATGACTGAGTAAGAAGACAATGAACAAATTAAGGTCACAGACAAAATAAATTTAGGCTGTAAAGTACTAATGGCGACAGGATTAACAACTCTTTTTAAGTGCTTAGAGCATGCTGAGATAACATGCGTTGAATCACCACAGTAAAAACACCACCCATTTTGACGTCTATGATTTTGTCGTTCGGCTCTGGTCAGAATTCTGTCACATTACATAGGGTTAGGTGTCCGTTCAGACAGCACCGCCAAAGGATTAGCAGATTTGCGCTCCCGCAAACGCCGATCAATTTGAATGGCCAGAGCCATTGAATCATTCAGACTTGTAGGGATAGGAAACCCCACCATCACATTCCTAATGGCTTCAGAAAGACCATTTCTGAAATTTGCGGCCAGGCCACACTCATTCCATTGAGTAAGCACGGACCATTTCCGAAATTTTTCACAATATACCTCAGCTTCGTCCTGACCTTGAGAGATAGCTAGCAAGGCCTTTTCGGCCTGATTTTCAAGATTAGGCTCCCCATAAAGCAAACCAAGCGCCAGAAAAAACGCATCAACATTCACCAATGCAGGATCTCCTGGCGCCAGAGAGAAAGCCCAATCTTGAGGGTCGCCACACAAGAAGGAGATAACAATTTTAACTTGCTGAGTGGAATCCCCAGAGGAACGAGGTCTCAGAGACAGAAACAATTTACAATTATTCCTAAAATTCAGGAACTTAGATCTATCTCCAAAAAACAGCTCAGGGATAGGTATTTTTGGTTCAGACATAGGACTATGAGTGACAAAATCCTGAATACTTTGCACCCTTGCAGCAAGCTGATCCACACTAGAAGTCAGAGTCTGAAAATCCATGTCTGCAGCAGAGCTCAAAACCACTCAGAGTATAAGGGGAAGAAAGAAGCTAGACAGACTGCAACAAAAAAACACCTCAGAACTTCTTTTTAATCCCGCTTCTGCGATGCTTTAAACATTTTCTTTTTGGGCCTGGTATACTGTTATGATTCTAGTGGTAGAGAATCTCTGGTATTCAGACTAAGTCCACAATAACATAGAACTGCTCTAGGGAGGTGGAAACTAGGCTAACCGCATAACTGATCCTAACACACAACTAGAAGTAGCCGGTGAACGTGCCTACGTTGATTCTAGACGTCTCGAGCCAGCCGGAGAACTGACTACCCCTAGAGGGAAAATAAGACCTCACTTGCCTCCAGAGAAATTAACCCCAAAGATAGAGAAAGCCCCCAACAAATAATAATGGTGAGGCAAGAGGAAAACACAAACGTAGAGATGAACTAGATTTAGCAAAGTGAGGCCCACTAAACTAGATAGGCAGAAAATAGAAAGTGAACTATGCGGTCAGCAGAAAACCCTGCAAAAACATCCACGCTGAGTATTCAAGAACCCCCGCACTGACTGACGGTGTGGGGGGAGAATATCAGCACCCTAGAGCTTCCAGCGAGCTAGAAAATCACATTTTGAGCAAGCTGAACAAAAAACACTGATAATGCAAATGATCCAAAGTATGCAAACTGGACTTAGCTTTTCTTGCATGAGGCAGATGGCAAGGAATCAGGAGGAGACCAAATAGGACTGAATACATCGATACCAGGCAAGAGACTGAGTCCTAAGGAGGACTAAATAGGGAAAACCCACAGCTTAATGAAACAGCTGAAGCCCAGGCATGCAGAAAGACATGACTCATACAATACCATTAGTGACCACCAGAGGGAGCCCAGAAACACAGTTCACAACACATGTCCAGCAAATGCAGATGGAAGTAAACACAAGCAGCAGATGAAGGAGGATTACTGGAAACTGGTGTATTCAGCAGGAACTCAGAGCAGAGTAGCAGGATAACCACACAGGTTCACAGGAGCAGGTATATAGCCAGGGAGTCACCAGAGTCAGGAGCTGGATGCAAGTCAGAATACTCTAGCACAGACTAAAGGCTGGGGTGGAGTTTTATAGCAGGAAGACACACTGCACATGAGACCAAAGACGCCATCTTGGAAAAGGGCAGTAATGCACAAAAGGTAATAAAAATGTTCAGAGTTCTGACACCCACTTAGTATATAGGACAGCCCACGTAGTATATAACACAGCCACGTAGTATATTGCACAGCCCACGTAGTGTATAGCGCAGCGACGTAGTATATAACACAGCCCACGCAATACACTGTGTTCAGAATTATTAGGCAAGTTGTATTTTAGAGGATTATTTTATTACTGATCAACAACTATGTTCTCAATCAACCCAAAAGACTCATAAATATCAAAGCTTAATATTTTTGGAAGTTGGAGTGGTTTTTTTTTTAGATTTGGCTATCTTAGGATGATATCTGTTTGTGCAAGTAACTATTACTGTGCAGAATTATTAGGCAACTTAATAAAAACCAAATATAATCCCATCTCACTTTTTCATTTTCACCAGGTAAACCAATATAACTGCACAAAATTTAGAAATATTTCTGACATGCAAAAACAAAACCCCAAAACATTAGTGACCAATATAGCCACCTTTCTTTATGATGACGCTCAACAGCCTTCCATCCATAGATTCTGTCAGTTGCTTGATGATCAGTTTGCGATCAACATTGCATGCAGCAGCCACCACAGCCTCCCAGACACTGTTCTGAGAGGTGTACTGTTTTCCCTCCCTGTAGATCTCACATTTTATGAGGGACCACAGGTTATCTATGGGGTTCAGATCAGGTGAACAAGGAGGCCATGTCGTTATTTTTTCTTCTTTGAGACCTTTACTGGCCAGCCACGCTGTGGAGTAGTTGGAGGCATGTAATGGAGCATTGTCCTCCATACAGTATTCTGGGCACCACAGTGCTCCATACAGAATAATGAGCCCCATATATTGCGCCATACAGTATAATGAGCCCCATATATTGCTGCATACAGTATTGTGGGCACCGCACAGTGCCCCATACAGAATAACATGCCCCATATATTGCTCCATACAGTATAATGAGCCCCATATATTGCTCCATACAGTATAATGAGCCCCAAATGATGCTCCATACTGTATAGTGGCCACACATGATGCTCCATACTGTATAATGGCCACACAGTGCTCCATACTGTATAATGGCCACACATGATGCTCCATACTGTATAATGGCCACACAGTGCTCCATACTGTATAATGGCCACACATGATGTTCCATACTGTATAATGGCTACACAGTGCTCCATACTGTATAATGGCCTCACATGATGCTGCATACTGTATAATGGGCCCACATGATGCTCCATACTGTATAATGGTCACACATAGTTACTCCTACACATGCGGCTGCGCTCCATACACCTTGCACACACGGCTCCTCTGTACTCACGTGGCTCCGCTCCATACATCTCGCACACACGCGGCTCTGCTCCGTACACCTCGTACACATTCAGCTCCGCTCCATACACCTCATACACACACAGCTCCACTCCGTACACCTCATAAACACGTGGCTCCGCTCTATACACCTCATACACACATGGCTCCGCTCCATACACCTCATACACACACGGCTCTGCTCCGTACACCTCATACACACATGGCTCTGCTCCGTACACCTCGTACACATTCAGCTCTGCTCCGTACACATTCAGCTCCGCTCCATACACCTCATACACACACGGCTCCGCTCCATACACCTCATACACACACGGCTCCGCTCCATACACCTTGCACACATGGCTCCGCTCCATACACCTCGCACACACCCGGCTCCGCTCCATACACCTCAAACACATGCGGATCTGCTCCGTACACCTCGTACACACGTGGCTCCACTCCGTACACCTCGTACACATGCGGCTCCGCTCCGTACACCTCGTACACATTCAGCTCCGCTCCATACACCTCATACACACATGGCTCCGCTCCGTACACCTCATAAACACGTGGCTCCACTCCATACACCTCATACACACACGGCTCTGCTCCGTACACCTCATACACACATGGCTCCGCTCCGTACACCTCGTACACATTCAGCTCTGCTCCGTACACATTCAGCTCCGCTCCATACACCTCGCACACACCCGGCTCCGATCCATACACCTCAAACACATGTGGCTCTGCTCCGTACACCTCGTACACACGTAGCTCCGCTCCATACACCTCGTACACATGCGGCTCCGCTCCGTACACCTCGTACACATTCAGCTCCGCTCCATACACCTCATACACACATGGCTCCGCTCCGTACACCTCATAAACACGTGGCTCCACTCCATGCACCTCATACACACACGGCTCTGCTCCGTACACCTCATACACACACGGCTCCGCTCCATACACCTCATACACACGGCTCAGCTCCATACACCTCGTACACACTCTGCTCCGCTCCATACACCTTGCACACACGGCTCCGCTCCATACACCTCATACACACACTTACCATGGCAACCAGCACAGCAGAGTCCTGCAATCCATGGAGGCCCCAATCATGTGACCCCTGACTCCTCCCCTCCTGTGACCTCATCACACTGATTACAGGTCCTGTTTGCACAGAGCAGCCAATATGTGGTGTGCTGCTCTGCGGGTGCAGGGATGACCGGCTGATATTGCACACCGTGGGTTGTGAGCAGGGGCACGCGCACCGCACTAGTGACAGCAAATGTCAGGAATTATGGAGAGTCGGCACCAGGTTTTCTGACCGCCGCTCTGCCGCCCCGTCTTTCAGTGACTACTGCTGCCTGAAGCAAAGGGATCAACTTGCCCCATGATAGCGGCGCCCCTGACTGGAGTAGGGAGGGGCCAATTCGCGGCCGGACTGTGCCTGTCGCTGATTGGTCGCGCCCAGCCGGCCGCGACCAATCAGCGACGCGGGATTTATGTTACAGACAAACAGACGGAGGTGGACCTTAGGCTACTTTCACACTTGCGTCGGTACAGGTCTGTCACTATGCGTCGGGCCGACGTACCGACGCACGTTGTAAAAATGTGGCACGACGTGGGCAGCGGATGCAGTTTTTCAACGCATCCGCTGCCCAGCCTAAAGTCCGGGGAGGAGGGGGTGGAGTTTCGGCCACGCATGTGCGGTAGAAAATGGTGGACGCAACCTACGGAAAAATGTTCACTTGAACGTTTTTTTGCTACGACGGTCCGCCAAATACTGACGGATCCAGTGCATGACGGACGCGACGTGCGGCCATACGTCTCAATCCGTCGGCAATACAAGTCTATTGGAAAAAAACGCATCCTGCGGGCACATTTGCAGGATCCGTTTTTTTCCCAAAACGACGGATTGCGACGTACATAAGTGTGAAAGAGGCCTTAGACAATTATATATATAGATTAACGGATGACGAATAGAAGAAACGCATCAGGAGATAATCTGGCATGAGATCCTTCTGGTCAGGGTGCACTGTGGGGATTGGACAAATTACCCCCTAATTGTATGAAGGATAATTTTTGAGCATCTCTTCTGAGCCGCTGGTTATGGATTTGGGTGAGATTGTTCCTGTCTCTCATGAATATGGGATTTATCCTCATCACAATAATACATCCCAGATAATTATACCAGCGCAGACGGGGTTATCACTGACCGGCGTCCTGACAAATTAATGGTGCGGGATAATTTTTTGGTGACAGTTCTCTATTTATAAAATGAACGTCTGTGTGGTTTTTTGTTTGTTTATGTGGCGAAGAGAAGAACATTTTATATATTGTACTAAAAATTATATTTTATCCAACTTCTTTGCTTTAACTAATTACATCCACCCTGTAAATCCCTCCTGACCCCACACAACATACACACAGCTCCGCTCCGTACACCTTGTACACACGCGGCTCCGCTCCGTACACCTCGTACACACGCGGCTCAGTTCCGTGCTCCTCGTACACACGCGGCTCAGCTCCGTATACCTCGTACACACGCGGCTCCGCTCCGTACACCTCGTACACACGCGGCTCAGCTCCGTACACCTCGTACACACGCGGGTCCGCTCCGTACACCTCGTACACACGCGGCTCAGCTCCGTACACCTCGTACATACGCGGCTCAGCTCCGTACACCTCGTACACACGCGGCTCAGCTCTGTACACCTCGTACACACGCGGCTCAGCTCCGTACACCTCGTACACACGCGGCTCAGCTCCGTACACCTCGTACACACGCGGCTCAGCTCCGTACACCTCGTACACACGCGGCTCAGCTCCGTACACCTCGTACACACGCGGCTCTGCTCCGTACACCTCGTACACACGCGGCTCTGCTCCGTACACCTCGTACACACGCGGCTCCGCTCCGTACACCTCGTACACACGCGGCTCCGCTCCGTACACCTCGTACACATGGCTCTGCTCCGTATAGGTATGCCTCTGCTACATCCACAAGCACACTGTAAAGTTTAAACCCCTCCTGCATACACTCATGTGACCCCTGACTCCTCCCCTCCTGTGACCTCATCACAGGTCCTGTGCGCACAGAGCAGCCATATATGTGATGTGCGGCTCTGCAGGTGGAGGTAGGTGCTGGAGATTCCCCATTACTGGATGCAGGGGACATTAACCCCCTCAGTGCTGAGCCTGTGATAACTCTCTGTATGTGACTATAATGGGACTGTGTGTTACAGGGGACGTCCTAAAAAGAATGAAGAAAAGGAATAAATAAAAAGAATGAGCATAATAACTTACCTGTTCCTGATAGGTGGGGAATGAATAATGATATGAATGATAATACGCATTCCCCACCCAGGGCCGTATTTAGAGTTTCTGCTGCCCTAGGCACTTTTAGTGCTGCCTCCCCCTTTGGTGAGTATGACACTATTGGCAGTGACTTTGGCAAAAATCGCTGATGTGAAAGTCGCCTTTTGCAGCAGATGGGGCAGTTTTTCCGCATCTGCCATGTAACGGATCACTTACGGCAACACTGCGTTCGGCCTCATTCATTCCCTATGGGACTTGTGGACTTGTGCGGCACTTGCGGTTTTGCCACGATTCGGTAAATGCTGTACTTGCAGCAATGGAAAAAAACGCTGCTAGCAGTGTTTTTTTTTCTCACCGCAAGTGAAAAACCACAAGTGCCGCAAATAGACATCACTACCTGTCCCTGCACCTTGCTAGCTCATCCCTAACCATCCCTCTGACCTAAAACTACACTATAAAGCTTTAGAAAAACAATTTATTAACTGACATAGTCCTATGATCATGAGGGCTCCAGGCTACGGCGTAGACTGGGACGGGCAGTCTCCGGGTCTCCATTTTCTCGCTGTGCACATCCTCAGTCCCTGCCTCACTGCCTGTGCACAGACATCCCTCCACCGGACCCAGTAATCACCGCTCGCAGTAGCATACCGGCAGAGGTGTATCTAGGGTTACTGGCACCCGGGAAAAGAATTTATTTTGGCGCCCCCCAGCACACATGCGATTTGCACACTTAGTCATGTACCCACGACCTCCTCTCCCTAATGCTCTCAATGTTCAGTGAAAAACTGAGAGAAGCAGAAGAGAAGCTCGTTGTCACAGGACCACAAGTGTGAAAATCGCAAGTGAGTGAAGTGTCCATGTCAGAGTTGTCAAACTGCATTTTTCGAGGGCCGCCAACAGGTCATGTTTTCAGGATTTCCTTAGCATTCCACAAGGTGCTGGAATCATTCTGTGCAGGTGATTAAATTATCACCTGTGCAATACAAGGAAATCCTGAAAACATGACCTGTTGGCGGCCCTCGAGGAATGCAGTTTGACACCTCTGGTCCATATGACGTCTACTGGAACCTGCAGAGCTGAATCCTGACATCGCAGGCTTCTGAATTCTCACAACACATGCACTGCACACTTTTAGGATTCTCCCTTGCCGGTGGACAGTCATGTCAGCACAAGCATGTGATTTGTATACTTCTGACCACATTCTGACTAGACGTGCCCAGCCTCGCTCAGTTCATTTTCATAGAGTGGGGCCACGCATGTCTAGTCAGCACGTGACCGCATGTATGTAAATCGCCGGCACGAGAGAATCCTGACCGCGTGCAGTGCGCACTGTGAGAACTCAGAAGTCTGCAGTCACAAAGAATGACTGCAGACTCATTACAAACCTGGACATCCCCTTTAATGCTCCTAACATAAATAAAACATGAGAATTAGTCAGTATCACAAATAACATTTACATCCAGGTACCTTATAGATGACGTCGCCTCTGGAGCCGTTCTCCTTCTTTTCTTCATCTTGTCCAGACCCCATGATGAGTTTTCTCATCCACAGCCGTCTCTGCAGACTTCCATCTTCTCTGCTCTTTTGCAGAAAATCTCCACATGATGCCCTTAAAGATACAAGTGTCATTATAATGCTCCTGAATGAAAAATTGCCCCTCACTATATTGTCTGCACAAAACATGACCCCCACACTGTCCTTCTTATGGTACATGCTCTTCACACTGACCTCTCCTTTCCATACCGGCCCCCTCTTTACACTATCCTCTCACACTGTGCCCCCCCCTATAGGGCCCAGTATTTATACTGTACTCTCTCATCACACTCCCCCTCCTTGGTATACTGTCCGCTCCTGGCTGTGCCCTTACACTGTCCCCCATGCTACAAACCCACTACTCAGTTTCTATTCTGTGCCCACTCACTTTTCTCCCCCCACACTGTCTCCTCATACTATTCCCCTCCCTCCTCATACTGTCTCCTCTCACATCCCTCCTGTTCACCATACTGTCTCCTCATATATTTACCCCCTCGCTTTCTATACTGTCTGTGCACCTGACTCCCCATACTGTGTCTGCACACATTCCATCACCCTCACTCCCCGTACTCTGTCCACATACATTTTTCACATCGCTACTCATACTGTGCCCACATACATTCCCCCGTTCACTCCCCATACTGTCTGCACCCATCCCCCCGTACTGTTTCCTCATACATGCCCCCCATTGCCCATACATGCCCCCCATTCCCCAGTACTGTTTCCTCATACATGCCCCCATTCTCCCGTACTGTTTCCTCATACATGCCCCCCATTCCCCCGTACTGTTTCCTCATACATGCCCCCCATTGCCTAGTACTGTTTCTTCATACATGCCCCCCATTCCCCAGTACTGTTTCCTCATACATGCCCCCCATTCCCCCATACTGTTTCCCCATCTCCCCCTTTGCTCTTCATTTTGTGTCCTCAAATATCCCCCCACACATTAAATCCCCCATCCCCACTCCAATTCTCCCCACGCATAATAAATCCCCTCATCCCCACTAAAATTGTTCCCCCCCTCCCATCTTGTATGAATGGCTCAGCTTCCCCCCCCTCCCATCTTGTATGAATGGCTCAGCTCACCCCCCCCCCTTGTATGAATGGCTCAGCTTTCCTCCCCCTTGTATGAATGGCCCAGCTTCCCCCCTTGTATGAATGGCTCAGCTCTCCCTCCCCCTTGTATGAATGGCTCAGCTTTCCTCCCCCTTGTATGAATGGCTCAGTTTCCTCCCCCTTGTATGAATGGCTCCGTTTCCTCCCCCTCGTATGAATGTCCCAGCTTTCCCCCCCTTGTATGAATGGCTCAGTTTCCCCCCCCTTGTATGAATGGCTCAGTTTCCTCCCCCCTTGTATGAATGGCTGTTTCCTCCCCCCTTGTATGAATGGCTCAGTTTCCTCCCCCTCGTATGAATGGCCCAGCTTTCCCCCCTTGTATGAATGGCTCAGTTTCCTCCCCCTTGTATGAATGGCCCAGCTACCCCCCCCCCCCCTTGTATGAATGGCTCAGTTTCCTCCCTCTTGTATGAATGGCTCAGCTCTCCCCCCCTTGTATGAATGGCTCAGCTTTCCCCGGCGCCTGCTCCCATCTTGCACGCATGGCTCGCTCCCCCATCCACCCTCCCTCATCCTCTCCCCCCGTCCTCCCTGGCTGTCATACTCACCTTTCCACAACACGCCGAACCCAGCTCTGTCCCGGCGCGGCAGCTTCTTCCTGCGTGCTTCCATATTCATCATCTTAATGAGCAGTACCACGTGACCGCTCACACAAGACGAGCTGCAGGCGTTGAGACCAGGCATCACTGGAGTAGGTGAGTATGACGTCCTCAAGTGGGGGGGGTTTGTGAGGTGGGAGGCGGGCCGGCTCAGGTAGGGAGGAGACCCCGGACTTAAATTAAAAAACTTGCTCAGGTGCCGCCGCTCCTGCATCGTCCTGCCCTAGGCACGTGCCCTCAAGTGTCTAGTGGCAAATACGACCCTGTCCCCACCTACCAAGCACAGGGAATATAATATACACCTGTTTATATGGGATATGTGTTCATTCCCCTATTATCTACATATAATCCATGTTCATTCCATGGCTAGCCTAAGATGCAGAAGAAATCTATAATACCCTCTATATTTTTGGACCGAGAAATTATTATGCTCATTCTTTTTATTTATTCCTTTTCTTCATTCTTTTTAGTATGTCCCATGTTATACTGGGGTCAGGACGGGGCCATGACTGGATGTAGTGATCATGTGACGCCGGTAACAGCTCCGGAGGTTTCTTACATGGGACCTTTATGATGTTACATCGTCATCTTCTCCCCATTCAGGTCCCTACAATATCGGATCCTCTCAGTGGAGATCTTCTATATAAGAGAATTCTCCTGAGTGACCTTACAAGGATGGATAGGGACAGGGACAAGATGGCGGAGAGGATATTACACCTCACCCTAGAGATCCTCTTCCGGCTTACTGGAGAGGTGAGAGATTCTGATGACGTCACATTACATCATTCTTATCTATGGGAATAACAGATGGACAGAACTGGAGAGGTGAGGACTCTGGAAATGTCTGTAGTGAGGTTTATTAATGTGTCTCTCCATAACCAGGATTACACAGTAGTGAAGAAGACCTCTAGTGAGCGCTGTCAGGCCCCTGTGTCTGAGGGATGGGGAAGACCCCTGAGCCCAATCACTGGGCCTCCACCTCACCCCCTGATACATGAGGACATCAATGACCAGAAGATCCTAGAACTCACCTACAAGATGATTGAGCTGCTGACTGGAGAGGTGACACTGCTGGGAATGCTGGGACATTATACAGTGACACTATGGAGGGATCAGGGGAATGACCGTATCATTGTATGTGTCAGGTTCCTATAAGGTGTCAGGATGTCACTGTCTATTTCTCCATGGAGGAGTGGGAGTATTTAGGAGGACACAAAGATCAGTACAAGGACGTCATGATGGAGGTTCCCCAGCCCCTCACATCACCAGGTAATAGACAGGAGTAAATACACACGGCCTATAATTATCTGTATATAAAGAATGAATTCAGTCCCTGTATGTGTTTCCTCCAGAGAGATGTCCCCGTCCTCTTCTTCCACGGGACATTAAACAAGAAGACCCTGATGTTTCTCAGAATCAACAGGTAAATAGAGAAAAGGTGTCATGAAATCTTCCTAGCAGTGGTGCAGCTAGAGTCTAATGGGCCCTGGTGCAAGATTTTGTCCAGCCTGCACCCCCCCATCCTGGTATATATGTCCCTTATCCTGGACCCCTTGTTATTATATACAGGGTGATTAAAAAAGATTCATTGGGTTTCAAATTGTATTACATGCACAATGGTGAATGGCACATAACGAACATAAGCTCTCCAAGTTTAGCACATGATGTTTATAAATGTTGTATTTATCGTCCTTTTGCCACATGACACACATCAATGCGGCAATCCAGTTCTACCCAAACACGCTGCACCACGTCCCCGTCTATATTAGAGCGGCGGTAATGCAGTCTCTGAGCTGATCCAGTGTTGCTGGCTAAGGATGCAAATAAACGGTCTTTGACATACCCCCAAAGGAAGTCACACAGTGTCAGATCAGGATACCTGGGGGCTATTCTCTTGCATAGTTGCCATTTTTGGATCTGATGTTACCTGGTGAGTTTCAAGTCAGTCTCAAACTCTGAGATGTGACCTGTTGATAAATTATTACAAACTGGTGAAATTTATGTCTTTGCAGTAATATAAATGCAAAACCAGATGAATCTTTCATAATCACCCTGTATATATCCCTCATTCTGGCCCCAATCCTGGTATACATATCCCCATCCTTCCCTACCTCCCCTGCTGCGCTGCGATCTCTTCAGAAGCCGGCATCTGACTTCAGCCTCCACCAGTCACATGCAAGCCGATATCAGCTGCTGGCCTCTGATTGGCCGGCAGTGTATTTTGCTGCGTACAGACTGTACTGGTCTCTTTGACACAATACACTTCAGCTGAATGTACGTTCTTGGACGCACATTCAGTTGAACATTGTCCTGGCATCGGCTGGGCCTCCACCCTCTCAGGCCTGGTTGCCACCATGCTTCCCAGTGATATGTTGAAGGCTGTGAATGTCTTGTGTTCAGGTTCGTCCACGGACACACATCCAGTTGTAGATTGTGCTGGCGTCAGTGGGCTTTCCCTGCACGGGCCTGGTCGGGTCCTTTGTTACCATGATCATTACGCTAAGCTTCCCAGTGATATGTAGAAGGCTGTGAAGGTCTTGTGTTCAGTCTTGTTTTATCCACCAGTATTATACACTGAATGATCGATTTATTAGAGACACCAAAACGTTTCTAATATAAACTTTCTTGAATGGAAATGTGACCAGTGACTCCAGAGTACGGCAGGAAATCCACTGATCACTTTTCTGTGGATATTTGCAATGTGAATCTACATTATAATGGGAGCAAAAGTGATGTGATCGACTTTGATCATTTATTACATACAATGGTGGTGAGATTATACTGAGAATGTTGTGATTGAGGAAAAACATCCAGGAAAAACAGATCCTATGAATACAAGTAACTCATCAACTTAAGAAGAAGCTTTCATCACAAGTCATTCTAAGGACAGGCGGTGTACAGTCATGTCCTGCAGCTGAATACAATGCTGGATCTACAACTAGGGTGTACAAATAAACAGCTCTTCAGCACAGGCGCTTACCTAGGCTTTGTGGCCAGTGGTCAACTAGGTTCATCCTTTTCTGGCAGAAGGACACTTGCGGCAGGACAATGCTCGATGCCACAATGGTTGTATTGTCATGGATTGTTTCCAGGAACAGGACAATACATTTTTTTTTCTTGCTTACCCGGCTCTTATAGTGTTTAGTTCTTAATCCTATGGAACGTCTGCATTACAAGTAAGAATGGGTTGTTCAGAGCAAGTCACCTATATTGTGGCAACTGTGAAAACCTATCCGGTCTTCAAGGGACAATATTCATGTAGAAGGATTAACACTTTCTGTTACTGACAAAATAATTTGCTGAGGCTCTGAAGACCAGAGGAGTCCAACTGGCTACTAGACGGGTGTCCCTAATAATGTGGCCATTCAGTGTATGTTTTATACTTGGTAGAGATGACAGGATAAAGCTGATCATAGACATTAAATATTGTCTGGAGACTGCTGATAACAGTTAGAAGTCGATGGGTTGGATTTGTACAGGAGACCTGCATTTATCTCATCTTTTCTGTTCTTCTAAATAATTTCTTATGATTTTTTCATCTCTCTCTGACTCTTACAATATTTCTTACAGGGTGAAGATCTGCCCCGTATTAATACTACAGAGACTTATGTGAGGGATGATGAGCGGTGTAAAGAGGAGATTCCTACAGATAACCGCACAGGTGAGTAGTGACCACTACATGCTGAGAAGTCACAGATTCTTCTCAGTCACTGGATTTTAGAAATATGTGATGATAATTTTAGGATCTGTAACACAGAATATTATTGTCTGATTGGACTGGCAGAAAAATTTGATTGCAAACTTTTAAATTGACTAAATTAAAAGGTGTTTTTCTCCACATAATAATGCAGAGCTTCATGATGGACTATAAAATGCAGTATACTGAAGAAGAGCTCATGTGATTGCAGGTTTAGGTTCCCTTTACTGATAAGCGAATATACTCGTTACTCGAGATTTCTCGAGCATGCTCGGGGGTCCTCCCAGTATTTTTTAGTGCTCGGAGTTTTAGTTTTTCTTACCGCAGCTGAATGATTTACATCTGATAGGCAGCTTAAGTACTTGTGGGTATTCCTAGCAACCAGGCAACCAGGGTTGTCATTATGATTCAAAAAGAGAAAACACAGTAGTTTGACAATAAATGGCTTCACCCAACCACTAACCATGAGTGGAGTTTTGGCGTTCTCATTCATATTCCCTGAAAAAAGGCCAAAAAAGCAAAAATTCTGCCGGGGTATGTAAACTTTTGAGCACACCTGTATATGTATGTCTGTGTGTGTGTGTTTTGAAGAATATTTCCTTGGAAAAGGATGTGTAATTGACCTAGAGAATTGCTCTATGTAAAAGCTCATGTTTAAATCGCATTGCAATCGGATGTAAATCGGATGCTAGGTGTTAAAAATCGCCTGACACTCGCATTACACTCATGTGACTCCCGGCAGGGAGACTCGGACCGATTTTTCATACGTTTAGCGTGACTCCAGCCTTACTGTTAATCTCTTTAGGGTTTATAACACAGAATATTAATGTTTGATTTGAGTAATAGAAAAATTGGATGGCCAAATTTAGTAAATGACATGGTGTTTTTTTTTCCACACAAAAATACAGACAAAGAGCTTGTGTTATTGTAGGTTTAGGTCCCCCGAGGTGCTAAAAAAAATTGCTGCCACTCCTGAAAGAATTAGGTAAAAAATAATAAAATTGTTTCATTAAAAATATCAGTTCACCAAGAAAAACCAATCCCTCACATAGCTTCAATGACAAAAAAATAAGTTATGAGTCTCAATAAATGGCAACAGATACCAATATATTTATTTCACAATCCTACAAGTTTTGCATCTCTGTAATTCTTCTGACCTGGAGAATGATGTTACCGGGTAATTTTTACAGTAAAATGAACTCAAAACCGAAACAGCAATGGAAAAATTGATTTTACTGTTTTCCAGTTAGTTGTATGATTAAATTAATATTCAAAACGAGAATTCGTCAGAAAAAAGAAAGAATCAAGCCATCACATGGAAAAATAAGAAAGTTATGGATCTTGGAAGAAGGACAAGAAAGAAAATGCTACTGAAACTGCGAGAAGGAAAATTGCCACAAAGGAATTAAATAAACATTTAAATATTAAGCTATTTTTTTTCTGCCAACATCACAATATAGAAAACTTCAACACATAGTGGATGAGAACAAAAAAGAATGGTTGGCATATATCGGGTCTGTCATGGTTTGAGGAAACAAAATTACCATTAAGTGTAGTTACCGATTTTCCCCACTTTTGACTTCTTTATTTCCTGTTTTTCAGTAAATTAAATGGTAAAGTGAATGGTGTAATGCAAAACAACAACTCTTACTGCAAAAAAAGAGAAACAACTGCCCTCGTGACATCTATATTGTCAGGAAATTGAAAAAGTGGCCTCTCTGAGAATGAGAAGGAAAAAATGTAAATGCAAAATCAAATATAGGCTGCGTTCTTAACCTCTTAGTTTTTTCAAATCTGACCACTGTGACTTTATGTGGTATTAACTCTGGAATGCTTAAACATATCCTATTGATTTTGAGACTGTTTTTTCATGACACATTGCACTTTATGGTAGTGGTAAATTTATATTGATATTTTCAGTGTTTATAAAAATATTAGAAATTTTAACAAAAATGTTTAAAAATTATCAATTTTTGAACTTTGAATGATTATCCCTGTAATCCAAGTAGTCACACCACACAAAAAATTAAAGGGAACCTGTCACCACGTTTTTGGAAGATGGGATAAAAATAGCGTTAAATAGGGGCAGAGGTGGGCGTTACATTAGTGTGTTTGTTATGCGTTTATTACCCACCTAAGTTGCCGAAATACCTTTGCAAAGTCTCCGTTTTCGCCTGTCAATCAGGCTGGTCTGGTCAGATGGGCGTCTTGTCTTCCCCCAGATTTTGCGTAGTTTTCCGTTGGTGGCGTAGTGGTGTGCGCATGCCCAAAGTCCTGAATCCTCTGCCAGGGGATTTAAAAGAGCGCGCTGTTCGTTTTCATTGGTGATCGGTGGGCGCGGCCATCTTCCTTTGGCCGCGCGTGCGCAGAAGCGGCGCTCTGCTGGCCGCGGCTTCAGGAAAATGGCCGCGGGATGCCGCGCGTGCGCAGATGGATATCGCGGCGGCCATTTTCCTGAAGCCGCGGCCAGCAGAGCGCCGCTTCTGCGCACGCGCGGCCAAAGGAAGATGGCCGCGCCCACCGATCACCAATGAAAACGAACAGCGCGTTCTTTTAAATCCCCTGGCAGAGGATTCGGGACCTTGGGCATGCGCACACCACTACGCCACCAACGGAAAACTACGCAAAATCTGGGGGAAGACAACGCCCTTTTGACCAGACCAGCCTGATTGACAGGCGAAAACGGAGACTTTGCAAAGGTATTTCGGCAACTTAGGTGGGTAATAAACGCATAACAAACACACTAATGTAACGCCCACCTCTGCCCCTATTTAACGCTATTTTTATCCCATCTTCCAAAAACGTGGTGACAGGTTCCCTTTAATGAATATCATTTCCCTCGTGTCTGCTTTATATCAGCACCATTTGCAAAATGTTGTTTTATTTTGTTAGGATTCTAACAAGTCATGTATCGGTCATTTTTCATTTTTTCAAGGAAATTTACTAAACTTATCTTTTTTAGGGTCCTGCTCAGTTTAGAAGTGATTTTTTGGGGTTTCCAATATGTAGGACCCCCAACTTGATACCACTTTAAAAACAGTACCTCTTAACATATTCAAAATTGCTTTCAGGTAGCTTATTAATCCTTCAGGTGCTTTTCAGGAATTAATGCAATGTGGTATGACAGGAATTAAGAAGTTTATTTTTAGCATCTAAATTTTAATAACTTCTCAACAGGCCACTATTGCTGGCAGATTTTAAAGGGAACCTGTCACAGCCCCCTGGCGTTTTTAACTAATATAGCCACCTTGTGTAGCACTAATGCTGCATTCTGTCAAGGTGGCTCTTTTTTTGGGGGTTCCTTCCAACGCTGCAATATTAGTTTTTTTTAATTTGCCCGCCATACCTGTAGTCTGTCCGGGGGTCATGTCTTTTCCCCCCCAACACAAACGCCTCCCAGCGATCACTCGGCCCCTCCGTGCGCTGCCTCCTCTGCCGTCTCTGCCTTCATTAACGTCTCCGGCGCCTGCGCTGTAAGTTTCTTTCTCGGACATGCGCAGTTTGCGCTGCCCTTTGACCCACATCACATGATGGGAACTTACAGTGCAGGCGCCGGGGAAGTTAATGAAGGCAGAGAAGGCGGCGCCCGGAGGGGCCGAGTGATGGCTGGGAGGCGTTTGTGTCCAGGGGGAAAAAACATGCCCCCCGGACAGACTACAGGTATGGCGGGCAAATTAAAAAAACTAATATTGCAGCGTTGGAAGGGATCCCAAATAAAAGAGCCATTTTATATTTCACAAACTTTTGGTGACATGTACAGTAAAACATGGACCTATAAAGTGGCGAAGTGCAAGACGAAAACAGCAGAAATCTAATGGTCTAACATAATGTATGAGTCCCTGCTTTGATATCTTCTGTTGCCACCAGTGCCTTCTTCATTTCCTAATTGAATTTTAATACAATTTGCACTGAAATGTTCTAGAAAGTATAAATATTATAATTATTAATCTAATTTCATGGTTATGTTGTAATTTCCGTTTTAATCTTGGCAGATGACCGCACCAGCCGATCGGGGACACATCTTACATTTTCAGAATTGACTGCACATGATCATACTATCACACCGGATACATGTGAAGAAAATGACAATATCCCAGATTTATCCTCAGCCCTTCACAGTAAAGATCCAGTATATGATGCTTTTGAAAAGTTTCTGTCTTCTGATTCATCACAGACTATTATGCAAAACAAAAATAACACAATTGGTTGTGAACATCAAATAGCTCACACAAGAAAGAATCTATATTCATGTTCAAAATGTGGGAAATGTTTTACAAAAAACTCAAATCTTATTAGACATGAGAGAATTCACACAGGGGAACAGCCTTTTTCATGTTTAGAATGTGGAAAATGTTTTACAGCTAAATCAAGTCTTCTTAAACATGAGAAAATTCACGCAGGTGAGAAGCCATATTCATGTTCAGAATGTGGGAAATGTTTTACAAAAAAATCAAATCTTATTGCACATCAGAGAATTCACACAGGGGAGAAGCCATATTCTTGTTCAGAATGTGAGAAATGTTTTACAAAAAAATCAAATCTTATTGCACATAAGCGCAGTCACACAGGGGTGAAGCCATTTTCATGTTTAGAATGTGGAAAGTGTTTTACAGCTAAATCAAGTCTGTTTGATCATGAGAAAAGACACACAGGTGAGAAGCCATATTCATGTTCCGAGTGTGGGAAATGTTTTATACAAAAAAAGTGTCTTGTTGCACATGAGAGAAATCACACAGGGGAACAGCCATTTTCATGTTTAGAATGTGGAAAGTGTTTTACAGTTAAATCAAATCTATTTAAACATGAGAAAAGACACACAGGGGAAAAGCCATATTCTTGTTCAGAATGTGGGAAATGCTTTACACAGAAAACACATCTTGTTGCACATGAGCGACTTCACACAGGGGAGGAGCCTTTTTCATGTTCAGAATGTGGAAAATGTTTTACAGAGAAAGCAAGACTTGTTAATCATCAGAGAGAACATACGGGTGAGCAGCCATATTCATGTTCAGAATGTAAGAAATGTTTTACAAGGAAATCATATCTTGTTACACATGAGAGAAGTCATAGAGGCGAGAAGCCTTATTCATGTTCAGAATGTGGGAAATGTTTTAATCACAAATCTTATCTTGTTACACATCAGAGAATGCACACAGGGGAGAAACCATTTTCATGTTCCGAATGTGAGAAATGTTTTAGAACAAAGTCACATCTTGTCAGACATCGAAGAATTCACACAGGGGAGAAACCGTTTTCATGTTCTGAATGTGGGAAATGTTATACATTGAAAGCAAGTCTTGTTACACATCAGGAAACGCACACAGGGGCGAAGCCATTTTCATGTACAGAATGTGGGAAATGTTATACACACAAAAAAGGACTTGTTAAACATCAGAGATCTCACACAAGGGAATAGCCATATTCATGTTCAGAATGTAAAAAATGCTTTGCAAGTTTTAGTTGTAAACAATACCAGTCCAATATGTAGTTAAATAAATATTTTTGGGCCTTCTACCTATGCAGAATTTTTTTCCCCGCCTCTCATTTAACAAATAAGCTGAAATACAAAAATTGTGGGTCTCGCATATTCACACTATTTCCCTCCTATGGGAAGTAACGCCTTCCCCTGACCTAACCCTTCCCCACCCTTGAACAGACTTACTGGGTCCAATTAAATTTACCGGAGATGTATTTGTAAAAGGCAATAGACTTTTTTCTTTGTCCTCAAGCAAACCCATAAAGCATGACTTCAGCCATGGTTCTTCCTTGGTCATCGGTGAGCCTGTTCTGATTTGCAGACAAAGTCGACACCAATATGAGAACCGTCTGTTCTCCTTTCAAATATATAAAAGCCATATGTTTAGACTAGGTGTTTTTGCAGCATCTTTTTTCTGCAGCAAAACATGATCTCTTGACTGGAAAGAAGCTATAGAAAAAAGCATATTTTCTTTGTTTTTTCTTGCTGCGTTTTTTTGTTGTTTTTTGCTGCAGTTTTCGCATGCTAGATTTGTCTCTTGCATCATAAAGTTTAGTGTTGAAAAAATGTCCTATTCTATAGAATCAGGTTTTGGCACAAAAAACTGCAGCAAAACCTGATACCTGTGTTTTTGGTGCTTTTTTCAGCTTTTTTTCATCACCCATTCATTTCAATGGGTGAAAAACGCTGAAAGAAGTGACATGATCCATTGTTCAAAAAAACATGCAAAGCAAAAAATCCTGATGACAAAAGAAAACAAGCTGTGTGCATGAGATTTCTGAAATCTCATAGACATTGCTGGTACTGTGAAACAAAGCTGAAAATTTGCATTAAAAAACGCATCAGGAAAACTCTCTCACTCAAGGAGATAAAGCATTTTGCTATTTCCCTTCTTAACTCTACTTATGTCTCTCTCGCCACCTCCTTTGAGAAGATATGTAGGGGATCCCCTTCTATTAAAGGTCTAATCTCCAAATTAAACTACATAAGTGACTTCCTACTTTCCCTGGTATCCCAAAATATGTATATGATTAAATGGGAGGTCTCTTCCTACCTGACAAACTATTTGGCAAGAATTACTGAAACTTTGATTTGTGCAACAATTAAGGAGAACCAGTATGAAATAATAATGTTCTGATACCACACTCCAGAATCAGCTCTCCTCTCCTCGCACTATAAGTTGTGTTGTACTGCCCCTTCCTCAAATTATCTGTGAGGAAATGTATCAGTACTTACAGTTACATCTTTTGTGCTCAAAATGTGATTCCATCACAACAAACTTAAGTGTGATTAATCTCCAAACAGTGTGGAGGAAGGGGCTGTAGAGCAGAGCTGACAGTGCTATGAGAAGAGAAGAGTTGACTGAAGAGTTTATAAGGTGACACAGCTAAACTCAGCTGTGCTGCTCCCTGAAGTTCACCTGATGAATGGGAGAATGTATGAATGAAAGGAAGGGGTATAGGCAAAGCCATAATGCATTAACTAATCTTCCCTAAAATGGCAAACTTTCTTTTCTGAGCCCAAATGTTGATAAGTCTGGCTTCATAAGAATTCATAGTTTTTAATTCTAATTATTCATCTAAACATTTTTATACCATTGATAGTTTGCACTATGACAAGATCTTTAGATAGTTACTGCTAGTTTAGTCTAGTACTAGTACTTGTCCCTACTCACGGACAGACCGTGAGGCAGAAAAGTCAAATGTTCTGGTGTCAGTACCAATATAGCACGTAGATAACCAATGGTAAAGACAAAGGTGTAAATCAGGTCACTGTCCAAGGGTTAAAACACAAGGGGATAGCCGATCAAAGCAAAAAGACAAGACAATGGGAATAGTCCAAAGGGTCAGGCAGCAGAAGATCAGGTATTATAAATATCTTGGGAACACTAGAACCCTCTGATAGGCTATTAGATATCCAAAGACAATTTAATATAAGATATCGCACTTCACTGACAGTACGTCTAAGAGGTCTCAATAGGTGTCATGGGGTTACCGCAACAGAGAGGAGCCAGAAGACCACAGCGTCTGATTGCTCCTACTCCTGCACTGAAAAGAAGCACTTCACCTTCTTTTTAAATGGTGTTTATTTCTTTAGGCAGAACAGGGTTTAATCGACCATATTGGGAGCTCTGGGAGTCTGAGCTCTCATCTGAGCTCCGTTAGCCACTCCTATCCCCTATATATTCTGTGTCCTAATTGAAACACATCATTAGAGCTAGCTTATGCTACTTGGCTTGGAGGAGAAGTGTTTTGGTGCTTATTATGAGGAGTTTGGAGGAGTTGTCTGTGACTGCTGCATGGGTTTGTAAGTGTGATAATTCCCTTCCCTCTTCTTATTTAGTTTTTTCCCCATACTCCACTTCCTGGTGCATTCCTCTGTTATATGTGAGTTAATATTTGTATGCCTATGTCTGGTATTTCCAGTTACGCCTTGTTCATGTTGCCTTGTTCGTCGAGTTTGTGTACGGCGGTGCACAGCAGCTTCCCTCTTCCCTGGGTGGGGGAAGGGAACAGACGGAAGGCTGATTCAGGAGATAATGAAAGGGTGGAGACCCCGGAATCTTCACCTTCAGAAGAATAGGCAAGCTAGTGTGCGGCCTAGTGTTAGGGACAGGGAAGGAACCCCTGATACTGGGTTACCTGACAGCTGAGTCATGACATTACCTCTGAGCATAACCATTTTTTGATCCATTATGGATCCTATTACTGCTCTGAGAGAGCAACTGCAGCAGCTCAGTCTGGAGGTCACAGATCTACGCACTGTTGTTTTGCAGCACCCTAATACATCTGGTGTATGAATCATGTATCTGAGTGAAACCGTAGTGGAACCCAAGATCGCTTTGCCTGACACGTTCTCTGGGAGGTGCGACAAGTTTGTGGTTTTCAGAGAGGCCAGTAAACTGTACTTTAAACAAAAGGTACCTTCACACTGAACGATATCGCTAGTGATCCGTGACGTTGCAGCGTCCTGGCTAGCGATATCGTTGAGCATACCTCCCAACTTTTGAAGATGGGAAAGAGGGACAAAGTTTGCGGCGCGCAAAGCGCGCCGCGGCAAATTTTAGGCCACGCCTCTGACCACACCCATTCATAATTAGTCACACCCATATCCACGTCCCAAGCACACCCATTTAGCACTGCTGATCACACTGTTTCATATACAATAGTTATAAACAAAAAAATATGGCCACACAGTGCTCCATACTGTATAATGACCACACATGATGCCCCATACTGTATAATGGCCACACATGACGCTCCATACTGTATAATGAACACACATGATGCTCCATACTGTATAATGACCGCATGCATACTGTATAATGGCCGCACATGATGCTCCATACTGTATAATGGCCCCACATGATGCTCCATACTGTATAATGACCGCATGCATACTGTATAATGGCCGCACATGATGCTCCATACTGTATAATGAACGCACATGATGCTCCATACTGTATAATGACCGCACATGATGCTCCATATTGTATAATGACCGCACATGATGCTCCATACTGTATACTGGCTGCACATGATGCTCCATACTGTATAATGACTGCACATGATGCTCCATATTGTATAATGACCGCACATGATGCTCCATACTGTATACTGGCTGCACATGATGCTCCATACTGTATAATGAACACACATGATGCTCCATACTGTATAATGGCCACACATGATGCTCCATATTGTATAATGACCGCACATGATGCTCCATACTGTATAATGACCGCACATGATGCTCCATACTGTATACTGGCCGCACATGATGCTCCATACTGTATAATGACCGCACATGATGCTCCATACTGTATAATGACTGCACATGATGCTCCATACTGTATAATGGCCGCACATGATGCTCCATACTGTATAATGACCGCACATGATGCTCCATACTGTATAATGACCGCACATGATGCTCCATATTGTATAATGACCGCACATGATGCTCCATACTGTATACTGGCTGCACATGATGCTCCATACTGTATAATGACTGCACATGATGCTCCATATTGTATAATGACCACACATGATGCTCCATACTGTATACTGGCTGCACATGATGCTCCATATTGTATAATGACCGCACATGATGCTCCATACTGTATAATGACTGCACATGATGCTCCATACTGTATAATGACCCCACATGATGCTCCATACTGTATTATGGCCACAGTTCTCCATACTGTATAATGACATACAGGCACGCAGCTCACACACATGCAGCATCACACACACAGTATCACACATACACACGCAGCATCACAAACGCAGCTCACAAACACATGCAGCTTTGACACAAATGCATCACACATGCAGCCATCACACACACACACCCAGCCATCACACACACACACACACACCCAGCCATCACACACACCAGATACCTCATACACACATGACACATGACACACACACAAATGCAGCATCACACATCTCACACACATCACACACACACAATCTCCTCTGTGGTGCAGGGGCGGCTGATCTGTCCATGATGTGCACTGCAGCTCTTCAGTTTCTCCGGCTGCTCACAGCTCTGCACTGTCCCGGCACCTCCCCCGTCTCCTTCTCTGCCGGGATAGCAGCTAAGAGCAGGAGACGCCGGAGCTCCGTGCACACACAGGAGGGAAGTGAGTCGCTGACCTCTCATCTTGATCGCTGCTGGCTCTCTTCCTCAGCGTGGCAGCGCCGCACACACATGGGGCGGGGGTGGGGGGGGTGTGCGGGGGCGGGATCGGTCGGGAGGAGACCCAGCATGTATAAGAAAAAAAAAACAGCCACAAACCTAAGCTACTCAGGTGCCGCCCCCTGCATTGTCCCTGCCCTAGGCACGGGACATTAGTGTCCCGCCCGGGATCCCGGGGCTGGCTGTCAAAATCAGGACAGTCCCGCGGGATCCGGGACGGTTGGGAGGTATGTCGTTGAGTTTGACAGGCAGCAGCGATCAGGATCCTGCTGTGACATCGTTGGTCGGAGCAGAAAGGCCAGAACTTTATTTCATCACTGGATCTCCCGTAGACATCGCTGAATCGGCGTGTGTGACACCGATCCAGCGATGTCTTCACTGGTAACCAGGGTAAACATCGGGTTACTAAGCGCGGCCCTGCGCTTAGTAACCCGATGTTTACCCTGGTTACCAGGGGACTTCGCATAGTTCGTCGCTGGAGAGCTGTCTGTGTGACAGCTCTCCAGCGACCACACAGCGACACTGCAGCGATCGGGATCGTTGTCTATATCGCTGCAGCGTCGCTTAATGTGACGGTACCTTAAGTCCTGTTTCCTCAGGTACAGAAAAGCAAGGGCGTTTTCTCTCCCGTCTGACTCCCAGTCACTTCAGATGGTGGAGGAATTTTTTCTGACACTGGGCCTTATATACAAGGACCCCGTCCGCATCTCCTTGGCGGAGTCCACACTGCTCCAACTTCACCAAGGAGACCGGCCGACTTAGGAGTATTGCTCTGATTTTCGTAGATAGGCCACGGGTACTAGGTCGAAAGACCTTGTACTCCATAGCCAGTTATATGAGGGGCTTATATTAAGAGTGAAGGATGCCTTAGCCCTGTATGAGACTCCAGTCTCCATTGAGGCAGCCATTTCTCTGGTAATCTGGGTTGATCGCTGTCTTCGCCAGAGACATAGGGTGACATTCCATTCAAGGGAGATTGACACTGAGTCATCTGAGGAACCCATGCAGGTGGGTGTGACAACTCACTCTGGAAAACTCTTGTTTGGCGCAAAGGCGAGCATGTTTTTACTGTGCTGAAAAGTGCCATTTCGTGTTCATGCGTCCTTCCCGACCTCACAGTATACAGCCGCCAGAAAACTAAGAGGCCCTGGTTACGGGGAGGTTAGCAACCTGGGTGTACTCATCAACTGCGTACGAAGGACACAATTTTTCTGCCAGCAGAAATTCACCTGGGTGAAATTAAGGTAGATGTGCCTGCATTTCTGGACAGTGGGATGGGGTTTAACTTAATCAGCGCTAGGTTCATCCAAGTCCAAGGCCTCAATCCACTTACTCTGTCCAGACCCATACCCATAATTGCTATTGACTGCCCCTTTGAGACAGGGTTATTTTACTCAAGTTGTCCGAGGTTTACATCTTCAGGTAGGGACCATACTCTCTGAGGTAATAGACTGTTATGTGCTAGAGGATCTGTCCTCACCTGTGGTTCTTGGACTTCTTTGGTTCACTCAGCACAATCCTTTGGTAGATTAGCAACTTAGGAAGTAGTAAAGTGGAATGAGTATTGTCAAGGACACTGCTTGAGTACCCGGCTTGGAAGGTTGGATACCCAGTCTATACTGAAATACTTGTCTGACTTTGGGGATGTGTTTGGGCCAGGGATGCCAAGAATTTCCTTCCCATCGTCCTTATGACGGCGCCGTGAATCTTGTTCCTGGGGCCAAGCTACCTAAGAGCAGACTATAATATCTTTGGTCCTGAGAGGCAAGCCATGAAGAACTATATTGGGGAAAGTTTGGCAAAGGGTCATATCAGACCATCCTCATCCCCCATTGCCGCAGGATTCTTTTTTTGTAAAGAAAAAAAATGGAGGGTTACGCCCATGCCTAGATTTTCGCAAAGTCAATACGATCACTGTCAGTGTTCTGTATCCACGCCCTTTCATCTGACCTCTTTAATGAGATTGTAGAAGCTAAATGGTTTTCAAAACTAGACCTCAGGGGGCGTATAATCTCATTCGCATTAAATAGGGGGATGATTGGAAAACAGCATTTAATACGCCTGAGGAACACTATGGGAACTTGGTGATGCCATTTGGGTTGACAAACATGACCGCCATTTTTCAGCACTTGGTAAATTACCTCTTTAGTCATCTGGTAGGCTGATTTGTGGTTATCTATCTAGATGACATATTAATTTATTCACCTGACCTTGAGTCACATTAGGTACATATCAGGCAGGTCTTACTTATACTCAGATAATAAATTATTTGTCAAACCGGAGAAATGTATGTTCTCAGGTGAGGAGATCCCTTTCTTAGGATATGTGTTGTCATCTACCGGTTTTCGCATGGATCCTGCGAAAGTCCAGGCAGTATTGGATTGGGATCATCCTGAGGATTTGAAGGTACTACAAAGGTTTTTAGGTTTTTCCAACTACTACCGTAAGCTCATCAAAAACTTTTTGGTAGTAGCCAAACCTCTGACGGATATGACTAGGAAAGGGGATGGACTTTTCCAAGAGTTTGTTTTCCTATCGCCACGACAGCACCCCACGAGAGAGGGGATCCGCCCACCATCCGGACAGGAACCTACAGGCTAAAAAGGGGCAATCCCCCTCGCCCTCCAGTTTTGGGTTCCTGTCCGGACGGCAGGAGCCTGAAGGCAGCTGAAGATCCAGCGCAGTCAACTTTCCGGGGTCCACCAGGCGGTGTCCGGAGAGAACTGCAGAATTGGGGGCACCGGAAGCAGCGTCAGGGTTGTACTGCTTGCAGACCCCCCTCGTCTGACCGGAGTGGAGTGAATGCGTTCCCAGGGGCCGGGAAATGCAGCCCTGGGTCACAGATGAGCAAAGCTTCTCAGCAGACGTCGGCGCTTGTGACCCGGAAGTAGTTGTTCTACTTCCGGGGGAGACCGGGAGGAGGAGAGCGGCAAATACAAAAGGCAGAGCCGCAGAGAGTGAGTGTGCGTGGCAGCATGTCCTCGATTAATGACGCCGAGCACTTGCAGCTGACAGAGCAGCAGAGGAAGAGCAGCAGTCGGTCATGCAGCAGTGACCTGGTACGCGGGTGGCAGGAATCTGGCAACCCGACGTCAGGTGGCACCTCACCTCCTCAGAGACAGGTACTCCTTCAGCAGTGGGTGAGTGTTTAATTCCAGCCCTGTAGCTGATAATGTTGTCTTGTGCTGTGCTTTGTTATAGGGTAAAAAGGTTACAAAGTCAAAGCAAACAGTGTGCTTTGTGCACAGAAACATTGTCGGACAGTTACATAAAGAAACTGTGTCAGGCTTGTATCTGCCGTACTTTGGAGGAGGAAGCCCCTCTCCGTACAACGAATTTGAGGGAGATCATAAGGGAAGAAATAAGATGTTCCCTTAACCCCTTAACGACCGCCGATACGCCTTTTAACGGCGGCCGCTAAGGGTACTTAAACCACAGCGCCGTTAATTAACGGCGCTGTGGAAAAAGTGAATAGCGCCCCCCAGAGTCGGATTTTCAATGGAGTCTCGGTTGCCGAGGGTAGCCGAGACCCCAGAGAACATGATTCGGGGTTTTTTTACCGACCCCCGAGTTGCGATCGCCGGTAATTAACCGTTTACTGGCGGTCGCAAAAAAAACCAAAACACGCGATTTGATATTTAATTTCTCTGTCCTCCGATGTGATCGCACATCGGAGGACAGAGAAATGTGGTCCCCGATAGCCCCCCAATACTCACCTACCTCCCCCGGTGCTCCTCGTGGCTCCCGATGGGCGCCGCCATCTTTTTCCGGGGAAATAATGGCGGGCGTATGCGCAGTGCGCCCGCCGCCCGGCACCCGGATGTTCTTTGGGGTCTCGGCTGCCGGGGGTAGCCGAGACCCCAAAGAACATGATCGGGGTCGGTTTTTACCGACCCCTGTTTTGCGATCGCCGGTAATTAACTGTTTACCGGCGACCGCAAAAAAAAAAAAAGCAATGTCATTCTCTGTCCTCTGATGTGATCTCACATCAGAGGACAGAGAAATAGGGGGATTCGGGGACCCTGTTATACTTACCGGTGTCCCTGGGTCCTCCTGCTTCTTCTGCTGGCCACCGGCTTCTTGCTCCGGTAAGAAAATGGCGAAAATTCTTCCTTTTTTTTATTTTGGTCACTGTGAGATCCTATCACAGTGATCAAAATAAAAAAAAAAGTAAATAACCCCCCCCTTTATCACCCCTTTAGTAAGAAAAAAATAATAAAATAAAAAAAATGTATGAATTTCTATTTTCCAAATAGGGGTAGGGTTAGGGTTAGGGGTAGGGTTAGGAAATGCGCACACATAGAATGGTTCTCTGCGGATTTTTCCGCAGCGGATTTGATAAATCCGCAGGACCAAAACGCTGCGTTTTTCCTGCGGATTTATCGCGGATGTACCGCGGTTTTTGTGCGGATTCCACTGCGGTTTTACACCTGGGTTTTCTATTATGGAGCAGGTGTAAAACCGCTGCGGAATCAGCAGAAAGAATTGAGATGCTGCGGAATGTAAACCGCTGCGTTTCCGTGTGTTTTTTTCAGCAGCATGGGCACAGCGTTTTATGTTTCCCATAGGTTTACATTGTACTGTAAACTCATGGGAAACTGCTGCGGACCCACAGCTGCGGAAACGCTGCGGATCCGCAGCAAAATCCGCAACATGTGCACATAGCCTTAGGGTTAGGGCTTGGGTTAGGGTTAGAGCTAGGATTAGGGTTAGAGCTAGGGTTAGGGCTAGGGTTGGGGCTAAAGTTAGGGTTAGGGCTAGGTTTAGGGCTAAAGTTAGGGTTAGGGCTAGGGTTGGGGCTAAAGTTAGGGTTAGAGTTGGGATTAGGATTTGGATTAGGGTTGGCATTAGGGTTACATTTGGGATTAGGGTTAAGGCTAGGGTTGGGATTAAGGATAGGGGTGTATTGGGATTAGGGTTAGGTTTTGAGGTTAGGGTTGAGATTAGGATTAGGGGGGTGTTGGGTTTAGGGTTTTGATTAGGGTTATGGTTAGCTTTGGGATTAGGGTTAGGGGTGTTTTGGGGGTTAGGGTTGTGATTAGGGTTAGGGGTGTGTTAGGGTTGGAGTTAGAATTGGGGGGTTTCACTGTTTAGGTACATCAGGGGGTCTCTAAACGCCACAGCCAATTTTGTGCTCAAAAAGTAAAATGGTGCTCCCTACCTTCTGAGCTCTGCCGTGCGCCCAAACAGTGGTTTACCCCCACATATGGGGCATCAGCGTACTCGGGATAAATTGGACAACTTTTGGGGTCCAATTTCTCCTGATACCCTTGTGAAAATAAAAACTTGGGGGCTAAAAAATCTTTTTTTGTGGAAAAAAAATATTTTTTATTTTCACGACTCTGCATTATAAACTTCTGTGAAGCACTTGGGCATTCAAAGTTCTCACAACACATCTAGATAAGTTCCTTGGGGGGTCTAGTTTCCAAAATGAGGTCACTTGTGGGGGGTTTCTACTGTTTAGGTACATCGGGGGCTCTGCAAACGCAACATAATGCCTGCAGACCATTCTATCAAAGTCTGCATTCCAAAACGGCACTCCTTCCCTTCCGAGCTCAGCCATGCGCCCAAACAGTGGTCCCCCCACACATGGGGTATCAGTGTACTCAGGACAAATTGGACAACAACTTTTGGGGTCCAATTTCTCTTGTTACCCTTGTGAAAATAAAAATTGGGGGGCTAAAAAAATCTTTTTTGTGAAAAAAATATTTTTTTTTGTTTTCACGACTGCATTATAAACTTCTGTGAAGCACTTGGGCATTCAAAGTTCTCACAACACATCTAGATAAGTTCCTTGGGGGGTCTAGTTTCCAAAATGAGGTCACTTGTGGGGGGTTTCTACTGTTTAGGTACATCGGGGGCTCTGCAAATGCAACATAATGCCTGCAGACCATTCTATCAAAGTCTGCATTCCAAAACGGCGCTCCTTCCCTTCCAAGCTCTGCCATGCGCCCAAACAGTGGTTTATCCCCCACATATGGGGTATCAGCCTACTCAGCATAAATTGCACAATAAATTTTGGGGTCCAATTTCTCCTGTTACCCTTCTGAAAGTAAAAATTTGGGGGTGAAAAGATAATTTTTGTGGAAAAAATATGATTTTTTTTATTTTCATGGCTCTACATTATAAACTTCTGTGAAGCAGTTGGGGGTTCCTAGTGCTCACCACACATCTAGATAAGCTCTTTGGGGGGTCTAGTTTCCAAAATGGAGTCACTTGTGGGGGGTTTCTACTGTTTAGGTACATCAGGGGCTCTCCAAACGCGACATGGCATCCGATCTCAATTCCAGCCAATTCTACATTGAAAAAGTAAAACGGCACTCCTTCTCTTCCAAGCTCTGCAGTGCACCCAAACAGTGGTTTACCCCCCACATATGGGGTATCGACATACTCAGGAGAAATTGCACAACAACTTTTGTGGTCTAATTTCTCCTGTTACCCTTGGGAAAATAAAAATTTTGGGGCAAAAAGATCATTTTTGTAGAAAAAATGTGATTTTTTATTTTCACGGCTCTACGTTATAAACTTCCGTGAAGCACCTGTGGGATCAAAGTGCTCACCACACATCTAGTTAAGTTCCTTATGGGGTCTAGTTTCCAAAATGGTGTCACTTGTGGGGGGTTTCCACTGTTTAGGCACATCAGGGGCTCTCCAAACGCGACATGGCGTCCGATCTCAAATCCAGCCAATTCTACATTGAAAAAGTAAAACGGCACTCCTTCTCTTCCAAGCTCTGCGGTGCGCCCAAACAGTGGTTTACCCCCACATATGGGGTATCGTCGTACTCAGGAGAAATTGCACAACAACTTTTGTGGTCTAATTTCTCCTGTTACCCTTGTGAAAATAAGAATTTGTGGTCGAAAATATCATTTTTGTGTAAACAAATGCGATTTTTTATTTTCACGGCTCTACGTTATAAACTTCTGTGAAGCACTTGGGGGCTCAAAGTGCTCACCACACATCTAGTTAAGTTCCTTAAGGGGTCTAGTTTCCAAAATGGTGTTACTTGTGGGGGGTTTCCACTGTTTAGGCACATCAGGGGTTCTCCAAACGTGACATGGCATCCGATCTCAATTCCAGCCAATTCTGCATTGAAAAAGTCAAACGGCGCTCCTTCTCTTCCAAGCTCTGCGGTGCGCCCAAACAGTGGTTTACCCCCACATATGGGGTATCAGCGTATTCAGGAGAAATTGCACAACAAAATGTATGGTTAAATTTCTGTTTTTACACTTGTGAAAATAAAAAAATATGGTTCTGAATTAAAGTGTTTGCAAAAAAAGTTAAATGTTCATTTTTTCCTTCCACATTGTTTGAGTTCCTGTGAAGCACGTAAAGGGTTAATAAACTTCTTGAATGTGGTTTTAAGTACCTTGAGGGGTGCAGTTTTTAGAATGGTGTCACACTTGGTTATTTCCTATCATATAGACCCCTCAAAATGACTTCAAATGTGATGTGGTCCCTAAAAAAAAATGGTGTTGTAAAAATGAGAAATTGCTGGTCAAATTTTAACCCTTATAACTCCCTAACAAAAAAAATGTTGTTTCCAAAATTGTGCTGATGTAAAGTAGACATGTCGGAAATGTTATTTATTAACTATTTTGTGTGACATATCTCTCTGATTTAAGGGCATAAAAATACAAAATTTGAAAATTGCTAAATTTTAAAAATTTTCACCATATTTCCATTTTTTTCATAAATAATCGCAAGTAATATCGAAGAAATGTTACCACTATCATGAAGTACAACATGTCATGAAAAAACAATCTCAGAATCAGCAGGATCCGTTAAAGCGTTCCAGAGTTACAACCTCATAAAGTGACAGTGGTCAGAATTGTAAAAATTGGCTCGGTCATTAAGTACCAAATTGGCTCTGTCACTAAGGGGTTAAATCAAAACGGCATGAAAAAATCAGAATGGAAGTCATGTCCGATTCAAGTCCTTCCCTACAGGAAGGCGAATGTTCAGAGAGCGCCTCGCCATCCTCCTCAAGATGAGGGAAAGCTTGTTTTTCTATGGATAATATGGAAACCCTAGTCAAAGCAGTCCGGGCGACAATGGGTGTCACAGAAAATAAGGTAGCAAGATCTACCCAGGACATTATGTTTGCGGGGCTGTGCCAAAGAAATCGGAAAACGTTCCCGGTGGTGGACACAATCAAAGATCTGGTCAGCCGGGAATGGGATAAGCAGGATAAAGGGTTCTTACCATCCGCTGCAAAGAGAAGATACCCCTTTGATGATGACCTCTTATCTCAATGGGTAAAAATCCCTAAGGTAGACGTAGCAGTGGCTAACACCTCAAAGTCAGCCTCGTTACCACTGGAAGATGTGGGTCTTCTTAAAGACCCATCAGATAGGAAGGCGGACATGTTCCTGAAAAAAGTGTGGGAATCATCTTCTGGAGCCTTCAAACCCGCAATCGCTGGTACCTGTACTGCCAGATCCGTTATGGTCTGGGTAACTCAGCTAAAGGAGCAACTTAAAGCAAAAGTTCCTAGAGAAATATTGTTGGATTCCTTGTCTCAGATCCGAGATGGAGTAGCCTATTTGGCGGACGCTTCAATAGACTCTTTGAAATTAGCCGCAAGATCAGCTGGTCTGTCAAATGCGGCCCGGCGGGCACTTTGACTTAAGACCTGGAAGGGAGATGCTCAGGCTAGAGCCAAGTTGTGCACCATTCCATGTAGGGGTGAGTACCTATTTGGCCCAGTGCTGGATGATATCCTTGCAAAGGCAGAGGATAGGAAGAAGGGATTTCCTAAAGTGTTTAATCCCACTTTCAGGAACGCCTTCAGAAGACGCATGCCTTTCAGAAGATTTCAATCAGACCAGCAAGGCTATAGTCGCGATTGGGAGCCGGCAGAGCAAAAGAAGAAATGTGGATACTATGGAAACCCCTCATCTTCAAGACGCAGGCGCAATTATAGATAGAGATCTACCAGTGGGGGGGGGTAGATTGAAGTTTTTCCTCAATAAATGGATTAAGATAACTTCTAGTAAATGGATATTGGGGGAGTTGCATCAGGGTTGAGATGAGAGTTTTTGAAGATTCCCCGGGATCATTTTGTAGTAACTTCGCTTGATTCTCCAGCTCAACAACAGGCCCTAGAAGTAGAAATTCAACAATTACTTAAAAAGCAGGTTATTGAAGAGGGACCAAAACACCAGGAGAAAACAGGATTTTATTCTCCGCTATTTTTGATTTCCAAACCCGACGGGTCCTTTAGGACTATCATAAATTTGAATGAATTAAATAAATTTCTTCAATATCGCGCTTTTAAGATGGAATCCATTAAATCAACAACTAAACTTTTATTTCCCAGGTGCTACATGTCGGTACTGGATCTAAAAGATGCATACTATCATCTGCCAGTTTTCAAAGATCACCAACAGTTCCTCAGGATGGCAGTGCGGCTAGATCATCAGGTTAGGCATTTTCAATTTCTGGCAATGCCCTTTGGCCTATCCATGGCACCTAGGATATTTACTAAAATTATTTCAGAAGTAATGGCCCATGTAAGGGAGAAGGATACCCTTGTGATACCCTATTTAGATGATTTTTTAATAGTAGTGAATTCGATTTGCCAATGTAAGGCCCGTGTAAACGCCATAATATCATCCTTACAGGAACTCGGTTGGATGATCAACATAGAAAAATCAAGGCTAGAACCTGCCAGGTGTCAGATTTTTCTAGGGATTCTTCTAAATTCAGAAGACCAATCATCTTTTCTACCAGAGGAAAAGAAGCAGAAGATTATTCGCAAAGTGACGGCTGCAAGAAAGGATCCGAATTTAAAATTGAGAGACGCAATGTTCATACTAGGGTCACTGACAGCGTGTATACCAGCCGTGAGATGGGCTCAAGCTCATACTCGTATGCTACAGTTCGAAATCCTCCAGGCGGAAAAAGAGCTTCAAGGTTCTCTAAATGGAAAACTCAGATTATCACCAGCCACCCTTTGCGATCTAAAATGGTGGCTCAGTCTGCTTCATTTATCAAGAGGAGTTCAGTGGAGCATCACACCAGACAGGATAGTTACGACCGATGCCAGTCCATTCGGTTGGGGAGCCCTCATGGGGAATGTTTTGACCCAAGGGCGGTGGTCGGATCTAGAGTCCCAGGGCTCGTCAAATATGAAAGAACTCTCAGCGGTCAAACATGCTCTCCTTCACCTACTGCCATACCTGAAGAATTTGCATGTGCGGGTGCAGACCGACAATATGACTGTAGTGGCCTACCTCAACCATCAGGGAGGGACAAGAGCGCAATCTCTGATGTCCATAACAGCACAGATTTTGTCCTTGGCCGAGACTCACTTTCGTTCCCTATCGGCAATTCACATAAAAGGAGAGCTCAATACGGAGGCAGACTATCTCAGTCGCTATTCCCTTCGGCAGGGGGAATGGTCTTTAGACAAACAGATATTCAAGCAGAAAGTCAGACTCTGGGGGTTACCAGTCATAGATCTGTTTGCTACGAGAGAAAACAGAAAGGTCAGGATGTTTGCATCTCTCCAGACATCAGACCAACCGTGCATAGTAGATTCCCTTCGGGTCCGTTGGGACTTTCCGCTAGCATATGCGTTTCCCCCGATGTGCTTGATTCCTCTAGTTCTCAGGAAGATCAGGGAAGAGAGAGCAAGAGTAATTCTGATTGCCCCCTTCTGGCCCAGGAGGCCTTGGTTTTCTCTCCTCAGGGCAATGTCAGTGACTGATCCTTGGGTGTTGCCAGTGGTTCCGGAGCTCCTTTCTCAAGGTCCATTTCATCATCCCAATTTGGAGAGTCTTCACTTGACGGCGTGGAACTTGAGAGGGAGCTTCTGAGGGAAAAAGTTTTCTCCGGGGCTTTGATTAATACCTTGTTAAGAAGCCGGAAAGAGGTCACTACTAGGATTTATTCTAGGATCTGGAGAAAGTTCCTTACATTCCATCAACAACACCTAGCAGATAAAGTTCCAATTCTGGCCATTCTGGATTTCCTTCAGAAAGGTTGGGAATTGGGCTTGGCAGTTAGCACATTGAAAGTCCATGTTTCAGCCTTAAGGGCTTTGTATAACAGTGATGTAGCAGGGAATAGATGGGTTGCTAGGTTTATCAAAGCATGTCAACGTAGTAACCCGGTCCATATTGCAAGATTGCCCCCTTGGGATCTAAATTTAGTGCTCGAGGCGTTAACTGAACCTCCTTTCGAACCCTTAAGGCCCCTTCACACTGTGCAATCAAAGTCTGAACGAGCGTTCGATTTGTGACGTTTATCCGTCCTCGTTCCGAGGTTGCAAAGTGTGACATGGCGTTACGATTTGCGACGCAGCCCAGCATCGTACGATGTGAAAGAAAGAGCAGAACTTTCTTTCGTCGTAAATGTCTCGCTGTGGCGGTCGAAATCGTAGTATGTGACGGCAGTCATACGAGCTCGTAATGCGACTACGTGGGTTGGGCTTCCGCATACCTGTCTCCTGATTGGGCGTGACGTTTTAGCACGCCCATGCTGGTAATACGTCACGCTCGGAGTCGTAGGACTATGGCGGTGTGAAGGGTAGCGTACGATTGCGACGCGTGACGTTCACATCGCAACTACGTCAGAAAAAGCGTTAACATCGTAGAGTGTGACCGCTGGCTACGAGCTCGTACTGCGATGTCGAATATGACGCAAATGCGTCGTAATCGTAGCAGAATCGACCAGTGTGAAGGGGCCCTTAGATTCTATTCCAATTAAAAACTTGACCTTAAAGACAGCTCTGCTTTTAGTACTGACATCTGCTAGGAGGGTTAGTGATATCCAAGCGTTATCAGTTGATCCTCCCTATCTAGTAATTTTCCAGGATAAAATTGTCTTAAAACCAGATCCTGCATACCTGCCAAAAGTAGCATCTAGGTTTCACAGAAGCCAGGAGATATACCTACCATCCTTTTATGAAAACCCAGCCTCAGAACACGAGAAAAAAATATCATACTCTAGATGTTAAAAGGACACAAAGCTGGAGACAGAGTAGGGCTTTGTTTGTTTCTTTCCAGAATCGAAGGAAAGGTTCAAGTGTGATGAAGAGTTCTATTGCTAGATGGATTAGGGATGCGATATGTCTTGCTTATTCCGCCAAAGGGGAGACACCACCAGAGGGCATCAAAGCGCATTCCACTCGGGCTATGGCATCATCCTGGGAAGAGAAGGCAGATGTCCCCATTGATATGATATGTAAGGCGGCAACTTCGTCATCACCTTCCACGTTTTATAAGCACTATCGCCTTGATCTATCTGCTAATTCCAGCTTACACTTTTGGCCGTTCAGTACTTAGTGCTGTGGTCCCTCCCAGTTAAATAGTCTTTGAAAGTCTCTCGTGGGGTGCTGTCGTGGCGATAGGAAAACCAGTTTTTACTTACCGGTAATAGGATTTTACAGAGTCCGCAACAGCACCCGTACATTCCCCCTCTGTATATAATTACTTATTCTTGCACTCTTTGGAAGGTGTGCCTTTAGTGATCACTCTATAGATGTGATGGTACTTAGCATGCTTTAAGATATTATCATGTACTGATTCATTGGCGGTATCCCTTGATACTCTGGAACACAAACTGGAGTGCGAGGGGGACCGCCCCTTTTTAACCTGTAGGTTCCTGTCCGGATGGTGGGCGGATCCCCTCTCTCGTGGGGTGCTGTCGTGGACTCTGTAAAATCATATTACCGGTAAGTAAAAACCGGTTTCATCTGCGCCGATACTCATACAGCCCAACTTCTCTCCGCCTTTTATCATCGAGGTTGAAGTGTCTGAGGTGGGAGTGGATGCTGTGATGTTGCAGAATGCGTCTCCTGGTAAATGGTGTTCATGTGCATATTTTTTTAAAAAACTCGTCTGCAGAGAAAAATTATGACATTGGTAACATCACGATTCAATCTTGGCCGGACATCCTAGTAATAAAGCCACCAATGATCTTCTTACTCAGCGTCTTTGGTGGCCAGGGGTTCATCAGGATATCCGTGAATATGTAGCCGCCTGCGGTGTCTGCGCATTCTAAGGGTAAGTGCACACGTTGTAGATTTGCCTGTGGAATTTTCTGAGCAGATTCTGCATCTCTTGGCAGAAAATGTAGGTAAAACTTAGCTCGTATTTGATTCGTTTTTCATGCGTTTTTTCTTGCGAATTTGTATGCATTTTTGTAGGCTAAATAAAGATCTATCATTCAACGGCTGCCAAGGCAAAAGGGATCATAGGGTGCATTAAAAGTGGTCTGGAAACACCTGATGCGAGCATTATACTGCCTCTGTACAAAATCCCTGGTTAGGCCTCTTTCACACTTCCGTCGGTACGGGGCCATCACAAACCGTCGGCCCAACGTACCAACGGACGTTGTGCTAAATTTAGCACAAAGTGGGCAGCGGATGCAGTTTTACGACGCATCCGCTGCCCATTGTGAAGAACCGGGAGAAGGGGGCGGAACCGACGGACAAAAAAACATTCCATTGAACGTTATTTTTGTCACGACGGACCGCAAAAACACGATGCATTCGTCGCATGATGGATGCGACGTGTGGCCATTTGTCACAATCCGTCGTCCATTAAAGTGTATGGCAAAAAAACGGATCCTGCGGGCACATTTGCAGGATCCATTTTTTTGCCATAACGACGGAGGTCTGAAAACAGAAGTGTGAACGAGGCCTTAGACCACTCATGGAGTACTGTGTACAGTTTTGGGTACTGGTGCTCAGGAAGGATATAATCGAACTAGAGCGAGTACAAAGGAGGGCAAAAAAAATTAATAAAGGGGATGGGGGAACTACAATACCCAGAGAGATTAGCAAAATTAAGATTTAGTCTAGAAAAAAGATGACTGAGGGGCGATCTAATAACCATGTTTAAGTATATAACGGGACAATATAAATATCTTTCCGAGGATCTGTTTATACCTAGGAAGGTGACGGTTACAAGGGGCATTCTCTGCATCTGGAGGAGAGAAGGTTTTTCCACCAACATAGAAGAGGAATCTTTACTGTTAGGGCAGTGAGAATCTTGAATTCCTTGCCTGAGGAGGTGGTGATGGCGAACTCAGTCGAGAGGTTCAGGCAGGGCCACCATCAGGGCATTATTACCCTTACTGGTGTATGGGGCCCATGAGCTGGAGGGGCCCGGGGTCAGAGCTTACATAAATCGGAGCTGTGTGTGGAGGATGCAGAAGGAGGAGCGTCATTATGACAGACTGACTTGGAGAGGCAGCCAGTGCTGAGCCACAAGAGGGTGGGACTTTCCACCACCCAATCCCCGCTGAGAGCGGGCTCAGTACAGTGTTCCCACCAGACAGTTACAGTCAGTGAGTCAATGAGCAGCAGGAGCATCACAGCCATCATCGGGTGAGTGTCTGAGCCTGACTGCCTGTGCTGATGAAGTGTAAGGACGGTGCCTTGCCAGGCTCCAGTCCACACAGGGGTGGATTAAGGGTCGCCAGGGCCCCGGGCTGTTCAGACACTGTGGGCCCCCCGGTCATGTGACGGGGTCATGTGATGGGGTCATGTGACGGGTCATGCGACGTGGTAATCATATACCTGAACCAGATTATTCCAGAAAAATAGTTGCTGTGTGAAACTATAACCTGTCAAACATCCATTGATCTAGTAAATTTACCCTTCAGTTCAGTATATAGTATACAGTGTATAGTGTCAGTGTATAGGTAACACTGAATCACCAGTGACGTCTCTAGGTGAAGTCCTTCATCTTTCATCCAGCACAGACCGCCATCACTTCATTCAGCCAGGACTCGTCTCTGCAGGAAATAACACAGTTATCTCGAGCTCCGCTCGTAAAACACATTACTTAATTTTTCCCAACTTCTACATTACACCACTAAGAAAGGTGACATAGTGTCACTCTACACCAGGGGTGTCAAACTGCATTCCTCGAGGGCCGCAAACAGGTCATGTTTTCAGGATTTCCTTGTATTGCACAGGTGATAATTTAACCACCTGCACAGATAATGATTCCTGCACCTTGTGCAATGCTAAGGAAATCTAGAAAACACGCATGGTTTGAGGCCCTCGAGGAATGCAGTTTGACACCCCTGATCTACACAGTAACAGGACTGCCCCCCCCCCATTTAAAACAGTGTCCTCAAAAAATAAAATAATTATATCACTGCAGTAATAATATCCCTTAATTAGCCCCTATAGTAATAATAATATCCCCCATCCTGGCCCCGTGTGTCTCATTCCTGGCTCCAGCGATATGTTCTCTCCTGCCCCCATGAGTATCCATCCTGCCCCATGATCCTGCACGATCTGTCTCCAATCCTGCCCCATGTCTTTCATTCTGCCCCGTGTCTCCAATCATGCCCCATATCTACATTCTGCGGATGTCTCCAATCCTGCCCCATCTGCCTCCAGTCCTGCCCCCAGTGTGTCCAGGCCATCCTGCCCCCAGTGTGTCCAGCATCCTGCCCTCAGTGTGTCCAGCATATTGCCCCCAGTGTCTCCAGCATATTGCCCCCAGTGTCTCCAGCATATTGCCCCCAGTGTGTCCAGCATATTGCCCCCAGTGTGTCCAGCAATCTGCCCCAGTGTGTATTCTGCCCCCAGTGTGTCCAGCATCTCTGCCCCCATTGTCCAGCATACTGGCCCGAGCCCCCCGTTCGCAATAAAAAAAAAAAAAGTTCTCCTCACCTGTCCACGCTCCTGCGGTGGCCGAAGCTCTCATTGCAGCTGAAGCGCGCACTCGCCGGCGACTGACAATGACATCAGATGCCGGCGACGTGCGCGCTGCGGCTGATGTCAGCTGCCAGCCTCCGATTGGCTGGCGGCTGTTAACTATTGATGTGCGGGCGCGCGGCCACACATCAATAGCGTTTAACTGCCTCAGCTCCAGTAGGGGCCGGTGAGCAGATGAGACGGGGCCCGATGCGGGCCCCCTCTGCCCATCGGGCCCATACTATGCCAGTCATGGCAGTAATGCCCTGATGGTGGCGGTCAATCTGAGCGGCCCACTGGGCCCTGGGCTACCGCCCAGATTGACCCTATTATAATCCGCCCGAGTCCACACATGCAGCAGAGGCATACTCTGAAAAGAATCTGCCTTACTATCATCACAGCAGCTGGCCCACTGAGGAGGCTGCTATACTCTGACCCCAGTCTGTATGAGTAAGGCTATGTGCATACGTTCAGGTTTTTTTGTGTTTTTTTCGCGATAAAAACGCTATAAAAACTCATTAAAAATGCATACATTATGCATCCTATCATGTAGAATTCATTCTGCATGTTTTGTGCACATGGTGCGTTTTTTTCCGCGAAAAAAATGCATCGCAGTAAAAAAAAGCAGCATGTTCATTAATTATGGAATTTCCACGTTTTTCCCGCAATTCTATGCATTTGGAAAAAAGCGCACAAAAAACGCATGAAAAACGCGAAAAAAACGCATGCGGTTTTCTGGCAGAAATGTCCAGTTTTTGTCAGGAAAATTTCTGCAAGAAATCCTGACGTGTGCACATACCCTTATATTGTAGATCCTGATAAGAGCACAGCGTGGTCTGTGCTGGTCACCCCTCCCCCCTCACCTCCTGCAGAGAAGCATAATTAAGGTACCGTCACATTAAGCGACGCTGCAGCGATATAGACAACGATGCCAATCGCTGCAGCGTCGCTGTTTCGTCGTTGTGTGGTCGCTGGAGAGCTGTCACACAGACAGCTCTCCAGCGACCAACGATGCCGAAGTCCCCGGGTAACCAGGGTAAACATCGGGTTACTAAGCGCAGGGCCGCGCTTAGTAACCCGATATTTACCCTGGTTACCATTGTAAATGTAAAAAAAAAAAACACATACTCACATTCCGGTGCCTGTCACGTCCCCCGGCGACCGCTTCCCTGCACTCCTCCTGCATCCTGTGTAAGCGCCGCTGGATGGAAAGCAGAGCAGTGATGTCACCGCTGTGCTCTGCTTTACGGCCGGCCAGCGCTGACACAGTGCAGGGAAGCGGACGCCGGGGGACGCGACAGACACCGGAATGTAAGTATGTAGTGTTTGGGTTTTTTTACATTTACAATGGTAACCAGGGTAAATATCGGGTTACTAAGCGTGGCCCTGCGCTTAGTAACCCGATGTTTACCCTGGTTACCAGTGAAGACATCGCTGAATCGGTGTCACACACGCCGACTCAGCGATGTCAGCGGGTGATCCAGCGACGAAATAAGGTGCTGGCCTTCTAGCTCCGACCAACGATGTCACAGCAGGATCCAGATCGCTGCTGCGTGTCAAACACAACGATATCGCTATCCAGGATGCTGCAACGTCACGTATCGCTATCGTTATCGTTGTTAAGTTGTTCAGTGTGACGGTACCTTAAGGCTGCTGAGCTAAATCTGCCTCCTCACAAGACACAGCAGCCCCCTTCTCAAGCTTCCCACAGGTGACATTTACACCTCCAAACGGCTCTGATAAACTTCAGTCTTCTGAATTGAGCTCCTGTGTCCTGTCAGGGGGAGATGGGGTACAGCAGCCTTATCCTTCTCTGCAGGGGTCACCAGGACACTGGTCATCAAGACGTATAGCTGACGAATAGGCTCACCTTCTATGTCATGGAAACATAAATACACTAGATAGATAGATAGATAGATAGATAGATAGATAGATAGATAGATAGATAGATAGATAGATAGATAGATAGATAGATAGATGTCACGGGGAGACTAGGTGAGCGAGAGCTAATAACCTGGGCCCCTACAATTTCCCTCAGACTAGGGAAATCCTGACTGACCCTCTACCTGGAGTTTACACTGATGGTGTGCATGTCCAGGCCTCGAACCTCACCCTGTCTCCTGTGGTCAAAAGCGGAATTACCGCTGTCTGTCAAACGACCTGGTCTGAACAGCGTCCGACATGACAATAGATAGATAGACCCGTAGAAGCGCTGTGTGAAGCGTGAAACGGCTGTTGTCTCCTCCTGCACACTCCTTACACTGCCTTGTTCCCCCGTGCCGTGAAGATTTATATGGACATTTAATAAAGGAATCTTTGACTCCAGGACCGGTGAGTGCTCAGGCGTGTTTTTCTATATCCACTAAAGATAGATAGATAGATAGATAGATAGATAGATAGATAGATAGATAGATAGATAGATAGATAGATAGATAGATAGATACACAGTACAGACCAAAAGTTTGGACACATCTTCTCATTTAAAGATTTTTCTGTATTTTCATGACTATGAAAATTGTACATTCACACTGAAGGCCTCAAAACTATGAATTAACACATGTGGAATTATATACATAACAAAAAAACATGAAACAACTGAAATTATGTCTTATATTCTAGGTTCTTCAAAGTAGCCACCTTTTGCTTTGATGACTGCTTTGCACACTCTTGGCATTCTCTTGATGAGCTTCAAGAGTTAGTCACCGGGAATGGTTTTCACTTCACAGGTGTGCCCTGTCAGGTTTAATAAGTGCCTTATAAATGGGGTTGGGACCATCAGTTGTGTTGTGCAGAAGTCTGGTGGATACACAGCTGATTGTCCTACTGAATAGACTGTTAGAATTTGTATTATGGCAAGAAAAAAGCAGCTAAGTAAAGAAAAACGAGTGGCCATCATTACTTTAAGAAATGAAGGTCAGTCAGTCCGAAAAAATGGGCAAACTTTGAAAGTGTCCCTGTTGTGAATTCTGCTTTTCGGCTCCCTCCGGTGGTTGTAGGTGGTAATGCAGTTGTCCCTGAGTTGCAGTCCTGGTCAGGTGTATCTGCTGATTGCAGTTCTGACTGGAGTATTTAGGCGTGCAGGATTAATTAGTCCTTGCCAGTTGTCCATGGTTGTTGGGAGGTTTTGGTCCTGGTTTGGTGCCTTCTGCCAAGTCAGCAAAGATAAGTGTCTGGTTTTGTTTCTGTGGCACACATGCTGTGTGCTTAATAATTCTGTTCTATTCAGTGTTTTTTTGTCCAGCTTAGATTGTTTTAGTATTTTCTCAGTCTTGTTGGATTCTCTGGAGTGGCAGATATACATTCCATGTCTTTAGTTTGATTGTGGAACTTTTTGTATTATCTGCTGTGGATATTTTTGGAAGGGTTTTTAATACTGACCGCTTAGTATTCTGTCCTATCTTTCCCTATTTAGCTAGAGTGGCCTCTGTTGCTAAATCCTGTTTTCTGCCTGCGTGTCTTTCCTCTCCTACTCAGTCAATATTCGTGGGGGGCTGCCTATCCTTTGGGGTTCTGCTCTGAGGCAAGGTAGTATTCCTATTTCCATCTATAGGGGTATTTAGTCCTCCGGCTGTGTCGAGGTGTCTAGGGTTTGTTAGGCACACCCCACGGCTACTTCTAGTTGCGGTGTTAGTTCAGGTTTTGCGGTCAGTACAGTTTCCACCTACTCCAGAGAAAGTTCATGCAGCTCCAAAGTCACCGGATCAGAACAGTACAACTGGCCAATAATGAGTTAAATGCATCTCAGAAGAAGGGAAGAAAGGTGTTGAGCCATTTTTTTTTCTGCAGTCTGCTTTGTCTTTTCTTCCCTCTTTATCTATGGGTGGCTGGGGAGTCTTGTGCTAGCATGGATGTTCAGGAATTAGCTTCTCGTGTGGAACAGCTTGCTGCTAGGGTACAGGGAATTTCTGATTATATTGTTCAGACTCCTGTTTTAGAGCCGAAGATTCCTACTCCTGATTTGTTTTTTGGTGACAGGTCCAAATTTTTGAGCTTTAAAAACAACTGTAAACTGTTCTTTGCTTTGAGACCTCGATCCTCTGGGGATTCTATTAAGCAGGGTGATGAATGGAAAACTGCGCTCAATACGCCCGAAGGCCATTTTGAATACCTTGTGATGCCGTTCGGGCTCACTAATGCTCCATCTGTTTTTCAATCTTTCATGCATGATATCTTCCGGACTTATATTGATAAATTCTTGATTGTATATTTGGACGATATTTTGATTTTTTCTGATGATTGGGCGTCTCATGTGGAACAGGTCAGGATGGTATTTCAGATCCTTCGTGACAATGCTTTGTTTGTGAAGGGGTCTAAGTGTCTATTTGGGGTGCAGAAGGTTTCTTTTTTGGGTTTTATTTTTTCTCCTTCATCTATTGAGATGGATCCAGTTAAGGTTCAGGCCATTCATGATTGGATTCAACCCACATCCGTAAAGAGCCTTCAGAAATTTTTGGGTTTTGCAAATTTTTATCGCCGTTTCATTGTTAACTTTTCCAGCGTGGTTAAACCCTTGACCGATTTGACAAAGAAAGGCGCTGATGTGGCGAATTGGTCCTCTGCAGCTGTTTCTGCCTTTCAGGAGCTTAAACGTCGATTTACTTCTGCTCCAGTGTTACGCCAACCGGATGTTTCTCTTCCGTTTCAGGTTGAGATTGACCCTTCTGAGATTGGTGCAGGGGCCGTTTTGTCCCAGAGGGATTCTGTTGGTTCCTTGATGAAACCGTGTGCATTCTTTTCCCGTAAATTTTCGCCTGCTGAGCGCAATTATGTCGGCAATCGGGAGTTGTTGGCTATGAAGTGGGCATTTGAGGAGTGACGACATTGGCTTGAGGGAGCTAAGCACCGTATTGTGGTCTTGACCGATCATAAGAATTTGATTTACCTCGAGTCTGCCAAGCGGTTGAATCCTAGACAGGCTCGATGGTCCTTGTTTTTTTCCCGTTTTGATTTTGTGGTCTCGTATCTTCCGGGTTCCAAGAATATTAAGGCTGATGCCCTTTCTAGGAGTTTTTTGCCTGATTCTCCTGAGGTCCTTGAACCGGTCGGCATTCTGAAAGAAGGGGTGGTTCTTTCTGCTATTTCCCCTGATTTACGACGGGTTCTTCAGGAATTTCAGGCTGACAGACCTGATCGTTGTCCAGTGGGGAAACTGTTTGTTCCTGACAGATGGACTAGTAGAGTGATTTCTGAGGTTCACTGTTCTGTATTGGCTGGTCATCCTGGTATTTTTGGTACCAGAGACTTGGTTGGTAGGTCCTTTTGGTGGCCTTCTTTATCACGTGATGTGCGTTCTTTTGTGCAGTCATGTGGGACTTGTGCGCGGGCCAAGCCTTGTTGTTCCCGTGCTAGTGGGTTGCTTTTGCCATTACCGGTCCCTGAGAGGCCCTGGACGCATATTTCTATGGATTTTGTTTCTGATCTTCCGGTTTCCCAGAGAATGTCGGTTATCTGGGTTGTTTGTGACCGGTTTTCCAAGATGGTTCATTTGGTGCCTTTGCCTAAATTGCCTTCCTCTTCAGATTTAGTTTTGTTGTTTTTTCAGCATGTGGTTCGTTTGCATGGCATTCCGGAGAATATTGTGTCCGACAGAGGTTCCCAGTTTGTTTCTAGGTTTTGGCGAGCCTTTTGTGCTAGGCTGGGCATTGATTTATCTTTTTCCTCTGCATTTCATCCTCAGACAAATGGCCAAACCAAGCGAACTAATCAGACCTTGGAGACTTATTTGAGATGCTTTGTGTCTGCTGATCAGGATGATTGGGTGGCCTTTTTGCCATTGGCCGAGTTTGCCCTTAATAATCGGGCTAGTTCGGCTACTTTGGTTTCGCCTTTTTTTTCGCCTTTTTTTTGTAATTTTGGTTTTCATCCTCGTTTTTCTTCTGGGCAGGTTGAGCCTTCTGACTGTCCTGGTGTGGATTCGGTGGTTGACAGGTTGCAGCAGATTTGGGCTCATGTGGTGGACAATTTGGTGTTGTCTCAGGAGGAGGCTCAACGTTTTGCTAACCGTCGTCGGTGTGTTGGTTCCCGGCTTCAGGTTGGGGATCTGGTCTGGTTGTCTTCCCGTCATGTTCCTATGAAGGTTTCTTCTCCTAAGTTTAAGCCTCGGTTTATTGGTCCTTATAGGATTTCTGGGATTATTAATCCGGTGTCTTTTCGTTTGGCGCTTCCGGCCTCTTTTGCTATCCATAATGTCTTCCATAGATCTATATTGCGGAAATATGTGGTACCGGTTGTTCCCTCTGTTGATCCTCCGGCCCCTGTGTTGGTTGATGGGGAGTTGGAGTATGTGGTTGAGAAGATTTTGGATTCTTGTTTTTCGAGGTGGAGGCTTCAGTATCTTGTCAAATGGAAGGGTTATGGCCAGGAGGATAATTCTTGGGTTGTTGCCTCTGATGTCCATGCTGCTGATTTAGTTCATGCTTTTCATCTGGCTCGTCCTGATCGGCCTGGGGGCTCTGGTGAGGGTTCGGTGACCCCTCCTCAAGGGGGGGGGGTACTGTTGTGAATTCTGCTTTTGGGCTCCCTCCGGTGGTTGTAGGTGGTAATGCAGTTGTCCCTGAGTTGCAGTCCTGGTCAGGTGTATCTGCTGATTGCAGTTCTGACTGGGGTATTTAGGCGTGCAGGATTCATTAGTCCTTGCCAGTTGTCCATGGTTGTTGGGAGGTTTTGGTCCTGGTTTGGTTCCTTCAGCCTTCTGCCAAGTCAGCAAAGATAAGTATATAGATCCATGGCTGCACTCAAAATTTACTGTGCTAAGGCAAGGAAATGTGCAATACATGAAATGTGAATAGCATAATGGCTTGGGAAATTTATGAAAAAACACATGAGATTCTTAGCACAATATTTGGCCAAATGTTGTGAGCCCATCCACCAAACATCAAGGTAATCTCAAAAACGGATGGGTACCTGAGCTGACTGCCTAGTGTGAACACTTACCTATGGCTAATAACATGATAAAGCCTGCTTATATAGGAAGCTCAGAACCAACTGTGTTTGGATGTAATTAAAATCACAGCATGGTGAAGGGCGGAGCGTTCAAGTCAGAAAAAATAGTACATAGTAAATATAAGAAAACTGACTGAACAGCAAATAGTCTGAACTGGTGCATAACCAAAAAAAAGACCATCCACCAAACGTCAAGGTAATCTCAAAAACGGATTTGTACCTGAGCTGACTGCCTAGTCATACGGGTGCGTCCTATCCATATCATCTGGGGGACGGAGAGAGAACGAACATCAGAAACAGACAAGACAATTGTGAGGACTATCCCATGGTGCTCAGCAGGGAAGTACTACAACACCCAGGCGCTAGTAGGTAGGCACTGATTTCAACCTGCAAAGGAAACTCTGGATGTGCCTTCGGACCGGCCGGTCTCAGCCAGCCCTGTTAGCAGTGCTCTGGATTGCGGATCCCGAAGCCTTCAGTAAAGAGGTAAAGAGACTGCAACCCTGTGTCCTCGTTATTCATTGCACCACGCACCATCACCTTTAATTGGACGCCCCTTAGACAGAGAGGCCCGGTACCGAGTACCCCGCGGCCCGTCGTCTGGGGGCGCTCCACTTTGGTCTGATGAGTCCAAATTTGAGATCTTTGGTTCCAACCACCGTGTCTTTGTGCGACGTAGAAAAGGTGAACTAATGGACTCTACATGCCTGGTTCCCACCGTGAAGCATGGAGGAGGAGGTGTGATGGTGTGGGGGTGCTTTGCTGGTGACACTGTTGGGGATTTATTAAAAAATGAAGGCATACTGAACCAGCATGGCTACCACAGCATCTTGCAGCAGCATGCCATTCTATCCGGTTTGTGTTTAGTTGGACCATAATTTATTTTTCAACAGGACAATGACCCCAAACACACCTCCAGGCTGTGTAAGGGCTATTTGACCAAGAAGGAGAGTGATGGGGTGCTACACCAGATGACCTGGCCTCCACAGTCAACAGACCTGAACCCAATCGAGATGGGGTGAGCTGGACCGCAGAGTGAAGGCAAAAGGGCCAAGAAGTGCTAAACATCTCTGGGAACTCCTTCAAGATTGTTGGAAGACCGATCCCGGTGACTACTTCTTGAGGCTCATCAAGAGAATGCCAAGAGTGTGCAAAGCAGTCATCAAAGCAAAAGGTGGCTACTTTGAAGAACCTAGAATATAAGACAATTTCAGTTGCTTCACACTTTTTTGTTAAGTATATAAATCCACATGTGTTAATTCGTAGTTTTGATGCCTTCAGTGTGACTAGTCATGAAAATACAGAAAAATCTTTAAATGAGAAGGTGTGTCCAAACTTTTGGTCTGTACTGTATATACACGCAGGGCTGGCTCCAGGTTTTTGAGGGCCCCGGGCGAAAGAGTCTCAGTGGGCCCCCCCTTTAACACATACCACGATTCATGATCGCATATAACACAGCCATGTAGTATATAACACAGCCCACGTAGTATATAACACAGCCCACGTAGTATATAACACAGCCACGTAGCATATAACACAGCCATGTAGTATATAACAGCCCATGTAGCATATAACAGCCCATGTAGTATATAACACGGCCCACGTAGTATATAGAACAGCCATGTAGTATATAGCACAGCCCAGGTAGCATATAGCAGCCCTTATAGTATATAGAACAGCCACATAGTATATAACACGGCCCACCTTGTATATAGAACAGCCATGTAGTATGTTGTGAATTTGGATTCTGGGCTCCCCCGGTGGCCGCTTGTGGAATTGGACTTGTCATCTTCTTTCCTGTTTCACCTGGTTCCATCAGTAGTGGGTGTCGCTATTTAAGCTCATTTCTCTGGTGGTTTCTTGCCGGTCAACAATGTTATCTGATGCCTCTCAGTGCTTGTTCCTGCTTCTAGACAACTACTAGATAAGTTGGACTTTTGTCCATGTTTCGTTTTGCCTATTTGTTCCAGTTCACAGCTGAAGTTTTGTTACTGTGTCTGGAAAGCTCTCGTTGATCAGGGATTGCTACTCTGGCGTTATGAGTTAATGCCAGAGTTTAAGGTAATCTCTGGATGGTGTTTTGTTAGTGTTTTTCTGCTGACCATGAAAGTATACTATCTGTCTTCTGCTATCTAGTAAGCGGACCTCAAATTTGCTAAGACTATTTTCCTGCTGCGTTTGTTGTTTCATCTGAACTCACCGTCATTATATGTGGGGGGCTACTGTCTTCTTTGGAATATTTCTCTAGAGGTGAGCCAGGTCTTATATTTCCCTCTGCTAGCTATTTAGGTCTTAGGCCAGAGCTGGGCATCTAGCGATAAATAGGAAATGCTACCTGGCTATTTCTAGTTGCGCGGCAGGCTTAGTTCATGGTCAGTATAGTTCCATCTTCCGAGAGCTTGTCCCTCTATAGGCTTGCTATGATCTCTGCCTGCAGAGATCATGATAGTTTGACCGGCCAATAAAGTGTTAAATACCCAGGTTGAGAAAGGAGAGTTATAAGAAGTCTGCTGGAATTTTTTTTTTTTTTTTCCTCCAGTTTGCCTTGCTGCAGTCTTTTTTCTCTCTCTCCTCCTAATCTCTGTATGGCTCTGTGTGCACCTGACAATAATGGATCTTCAGAGTGTAACTGCGGGTTTGAATAATCTCATCACGAAAGTACAAAATTTACAAGATTTTGTGGTACATGCTCCGGTATCTGAGCCGAGAATTCCTTTGCCGGAGTTCTTCACAGGGAATAGAGCTAGCTTCCAGAATTTCCGAAATAATTGTAAGCTTTATTTGTCCCTGAAGTCTCGTTCAGCTGGAGACCCTGCTCAGCAGGTTAGGATTGTGATTTCCTTGCTCAGGGGTGACCCTCAAGATTGGGCCTTCTCATTGCCAGCAGGGGATCCTGCGTTGCGCGATGTGGATGCGTTTTTTCTGGCCTTGGGCTTGCTTTATGAGGAACCTCATTTGGAACTTCAGGCAGAAAAAACTTTGATGGCACTATCTCAGGGGCAAGACGAAGCTGAGGTTTACTGCCAAAAATTCCGTAAATGGTCTGTGCTTACTCAGTGGAATGAGTGCGCCTTGGCGGCAACTTTCAGAGAAGGTCTCTCTGATGCCGTTAAGGATGTTATGGTGGGGTTCCCTGTGCCTGCAGGTCTGAATGAGTCCATGACAATGGCTATTCAGATTGATAGGCGTCTGCGGGAGCGCAAACCGGTGCACCATCTGGCGGTGTCTATGGAAAAGACGCCAGAAAGTATGCAGTGTGATAGAATTCTGTCCAGGAGCGAGCGACAGAATTTTAGACGGAAGAATGGATTGTGCTTCTATTGTGGGGATTCTACTCATGTTATATCAGCATGCTCTAGGCGTACAAAGAAGCTTGATAAGTCTGTTTCCATTGGCACCATTCAGTCTAAGTTTATTTTGTCTGTAACCCTGATTTGCTCTTTGTCATCCATTGCCACGGACGCCTATGTTGACTCTGGCGCCGCTCTGAGTCTTATGGATTGGTCCTTTGCCAATCGTTGTGGTTTTGATTTAGAGCCTTTGGAGACTCTTATTCCTCTGAAGGGGATTGACTCCACCCCATTGGCTAATAATAAACCACAATACTGGACACAAGTAACCATGCGTATCAATCCGGATCACCAGGAGATTATTCGTTTCCTGGTGCTGTATAATTTACATGACGATTTGGTACTGGGATTGCCATGGTTGCAGTCTCACAATCCAGTCTTGGACTGGAGAGCAATGTCTGTGTTGAGCTGGGGATGTAAGGGTATTCATGGGGACTTACCTTTGGTTTCTATTTCGTCGTCCATTCCCTCTGAAGTCCCTGAGTTCCTCTCTGATTATCAAGACGTCTTTGACGAACCCAAGCTTGGGTCGTTACCTCCGCACCGTGAGTGCGATTGTGCCATAGATTTGATACCGGGTTGCAAATATCCAAAGGGTCGTTTGTTTAATCTGTCTGTGCCGGAACATGCTGCTATGCGGGAATATATAAAGGAGTCTTTGGAAAAGGGACATATTCGTCCATCTTCTTCTCCCTTGGGAGCTGGGTTTTTCTTTGTCTCAAAAAAGGACGGCTCTTTGAGACCATGTATTGATTATCGGCTTCTGAATAAGATCACTGTTAAGTACCAATACCCATTGCCATTGCTTACTGATTTGTTTGCTCGTATAGAGGGTGCTAAGTGGTTCTCTAAAATTGATCTTCGTGGGGCGTATAATTTGGTGCGGATCAGGCAGGGGGATGAGTGGAAGACCGCATTTAATACGCCCGAGGGCCACTTTGAGTATTTGGTCATGCCTTTTGGTCTTTCTAATGCCCCTTCAGTTTTCCAGTCTTTTATGCATGATATTTTCCGCGATTTTCTGGATAAATTTATGATAATATATCTGGATGATATTCTGATTTTTTCTGATGACTGGGACTCTCATGTCCAGCAGGTCAGGAGAGTTTTTCAGGTTCTGCGGTCTAATTCTTTATGTGTGAAGGGGTCTAAGTGCGTTTTTGGGGTCCAGAAAATTTCCTTTTTGGGGTATATTTTTTCTCCCTCTTCCATTGAGATGGATCCCGTCAAGGTGCAAGCTATTTGTGACTGGACTCAGCCCTCCTCTCTTAAGGGTCTTCAGAGATTTTTGGGCTTTGCCAACTTTTACCGCCGATTTATTGCTGGTTTTTCGGATGTCGTTAAACCACTGACTGATTTGACCAGACATGGCGCTGATGTTGCTAATTGGTCCCCTCATGCTGTAGAGGCCTTTCAGGAGCTTAAGCACCGTTTTGCCTCTGCCCCTGTGTTGCGTCAGCCTGATGTGAATCTGCCTTTTCAGGTTGAGGTTGACGCTTCGGAGATCGGAGCTGGGGCAGTGTTGTCGCAGAAAGGTTCCGACTGCTCCGTCATTAGGCCTTGTGCCTTCTTTTCTCGCAAATTTTCGCCCGCAGAGCGGAATTATGATGTTGGGAATAGGGAGCTTTTGGCCATGAAGTGGGCGTTTGAGGAGTGGCGCCATTGGCTAGAGGGGGCTAAGCATCAGGTGGTGGTATTGACTGACCACAAAAATTTGATTTATCTTGAGACTGCCAGGCGCCTGAATCCTAGACAGGCGCGCTGGTCTTTATTTTTTTCTCGCTTTAATTTTGTGGTGTCATACCTACCGGGTTCTAAGAATGTTAAGGCAGATGCCCTTTCTAGGAGTTTTGACCCGGACTCTCCTGGTAATTCTGAACCCACAGGTATCCTTAGGGAGGGAGTAATTTTGTCGGCCGTTTCTCCTGATCTGCGGCGGTCCTTGCAAGAGTTTCAGGCGGATAGACCGGATCGTTGTCCGCCTGATAGACTGTTTGTTCCGGATGATTGGACCAGTAGAGTCATCTCTGAGGTACATTCTTCTGCATTGGCAGGTCATCCCGGAATTTTTGGTACCAGGGATTTGGTGGCAAGATCCTTCTGGTGGCCTTCCCTGTCACAAGATGTGCGAGTCTTTGTGCAGTCATGTGACATTTGTGCTCGGGCCAAGTCTTGTAGTTCTCGGGCTAGCGGACTGCTGTTACCCTTGCCTATTCCTAAGAGGCCTTGGACACACATCTCGATGGATTTTATTTCAGATCTGCCTGTTTCCCAGAAGATGTCTGTCATCTGGGTGGTCTGTGACCGTTTCTCTAAAATGGTCCATTTGGTTCCTCTGCCCAAGTTGCCTTCTTCTTCTGAGTTGGTTCCTCTGTTTTTTCAGAATGTTGTCCGATTGCACGGTATTCCTGAGAATATTGTTTCTGACAGAGGTACCCAATTTGTGTCTAGATTTTGGCGGGCATTCTGTGCTAGGATGGGCATAGATTTGTCTTTTTCATCTGCTTTTCACCCTCAGACTAATGGCCAGACCGAGCGGACTAATCAGACCCTGGAGACATATCTGAGGTGTTTTGTCTCTGCTGACCAGGATGATTGGGTTGCTTTTTTGCCATTGGCAGAGTTCGCCCTCAATAATCGGGCCAGCTCTTCCACCTTGGTGTCCCCGTTTTTCTGTAATTCGGGGTTTCACCCTCGATTTTCCTCCGGTCAGGTGGAATCCTCGGATTGTCCTGGAGTGGATGCGGTGGTGGAGAGATTGCATCACATCTGGGGGCAGGTTATGGACAATTTGAAGTTGTCCCAGGAGAAGACTCAGCGTTTTGCCAACCGTCATCGTCGTGTTGGTTCTCGGCTTTGTGTTGGAGATTTGGTGTGGTTGTCTTCTCGTTTTGTCCCTATGAGGGTCTCTTCTCCTAAGTTTAAACCTCGGTTCATCGGCCCTTATAGAATATTGGAGATTCTTAATCCTGTTTCTTTCCGTTTGGACCTCCCTGCGTCCTTTTCCATTCATAACGTTTTTCATCGGTCGTTATTGCGCAGGTATGAGGTACCTGTTGTACCTTCAGTTGAGCCTCCTGCTCCGGTGTTGGTTGAGGGTGAGTTGGAGTACGTTGTGGAGAAAATTTTGGACTCTCGTGTTTCCAGACGGAGACTCCAGTATCTGGTCAACTGGAAGGGTTACGGCCAGGAGGATAATTCTTGGGTCAATGCATCTGATGTTCATGCTTCTGATCTTGTTCGTGCCTTCCATAGGGCTCATCCTGGTCGCCCTGGTGGATCTGGTGAGGGTTCGGTGCCCCCTCCTTGAGGGGGGGGTACTGTTGTGAATTTGGATTCTGGGCTCCCCCGGTGGCCGCTTGTGGAATTGGACTTGTCATCTTCTTTCCTGTTTCACCTGGTTCCATCAGTAGTGGGTGTCGCTATTTAAGCTCATTTCTCTGGTGGTTTCTTGCCGGTCAACAATGTTATCTGATGCCTCTCAGTGCTTGTTCCTGCTTCTAGACAACTACTAGATAAGTTGGACTTTTGTCCATGTTTCGTTTTGCCTATTTGTTCCAGTTCACAGCTGAAGTTTTGTTACTGTGTCTGGAAAGCTCTCGTTGATCAGGGATTGCTACTCTGGCGTTATGAGTTAATGCCAGAGTTTAAGGTAATCTCTGGATGGTGTTTTGTTAGTGTTTTTCTGCTGACCATGAAAGTATACTATCTGTCTTCTGCTATCTAGTAAGCGGACCTCAAATTTGCTAAGACTATTTTCCTGCTGCGTTTGTTGTTTCATCTGAACTCACCGTCATTATATGTGGGGGGCTACTGTCTTCTTTGGAATATTTCTCTAGAGGTGAGCCAGGTCTTATATTTCCCTCTGCTAGCTATTTAGGTCTTAGGCCAGAGCTGGGCATCTAGCGATAAATAGGAAATGCTACCTGGCTATTTCTAGTTGCGCGGCAGGCTTAGTTCATGGTCAGTATAGTTCCATCTTCCGAGAGCTTGTCCCTCTATAGGCTTGCTATGATCTCTGCCTGCAGAGATCATGACAGTAGTATATAGCACAGCCCACGTAGCATATAACAGCCCATATGGTATATAGCACCGCCACATATTATATAACACAGCCCAAGTAGTATATAGAACAGCCATGTATATAGCACAGCCCACGTAGCAAATGTCGGGGCCTGTTATGACCTGGTGGGTACGGTGCCGTACTGAGATGACCTGGTGAGCAAAGCCAATCATGGACTCGCTTAGAGGAGGTAGCAGCTCCACAGACATTAATCACTGATATGACCTAGTGAATACGGAGCAGCACTGAAATGACCTGGTGGGTAAAACAAACGTAGTACTAGCTCTGAGGAGGTGGTAGCTTTACTGACCGCAATCCCTACTCCTAACACCAACACTAGAAATAGCCGTGGAGCGTACCTAACTCTGCCTAGACGCCTCTGCACAGCCTAAGAACTAGCTACCCCTGAAGATGGAAACGGAAAACTATCTCGCCTCAGAGAAATCCCCAAAGGAAGATAGCCCCCCACAAATATTGACGGTGAGTGAAGAGGGAAATGACAAAGTCAGAAATGAAACTAGTTTTTTTAGCAAAGGAGGCCAAAACTATCTAAATAGACAGAGATAGAAAAGATTGCTGTGCGGTCAGTATTAAAACTAAAAGTCCACGCAGAGTTTGCAAAAATAACCACCACACCGACTCGCGGTGTGGAGGGGCAAATCTGCGACCCCAGAGCTTCCAACTAGCCAAAATATCTCATAATGACAAGCTGGACAAAAGAGACATAAATTGAACTGAACAGAAGGTCATAAGCAGGGAAACACCCAAAAACTAGCAGACTTATCTTAAGCTGAAAATGGACTGGCCAACAGAGAACTTCCAGGAAAGGACTGAATCCACAGGAAATACATTGACAGCTGGCATCACCTACAGCCAAAAGCCCAGTTAAATAACAAGGCCAGGAAACCGATTAGTGAACACAGCTGCTAAGTTCCACTTGAAACCACCAGAGGGAGCCCAAGAGCAGAACTCCCAAAAATACCATTAGCAACCACAGGATGGAGCCCAAGAACGGAATTCACAACAGGGGCCATGGCGACACAGGGGGGCCCAATCAGGGCCGGTGTTAGGGTCAGGCAGCTGCTAGTGCCTAGGGCCCCCGCTCCCCCAGGGGCCCTCAGCTAGTGGCACATCACGCAGCCGCTATGGGGACTCTCTGAGGCAGGGGGGCCCGCCTGTCGCAAGCGCCAACTACCCCGCCACCGCATTGAACTATACCGGCGTCTGCCTGTAAAGTTCAAAGCAAATGATGGAGGAGTGAGCGTCACCTGATGCTCCCTCTCCCATCATTCCCCACTCTGCCTCTGACAATGCCGCTGCGGGTGCGCGATGATGTCATCGCGCACTCGCTGTGTGTCAGGCAGTGCAGCGGCAGCCGCCGAGACCGGAGCAGGGAGCAGCGCGGGCACGTTGAGAGGTGAGGAGTGTTTTTTTTTTGTAACTATAACAGTGAGTACTGGACTATGGGGCCATTCTTGGGGGGAGGGGGGCTGTGCTGTATACTACATGTCTGTGCTATATACTACATGGCTGTTCTATATACTACATGGGCCGTGTTATATACTATGTGGCTGTGCTATATACTATATGGGCTGTTATATGCTACGTGGGCTGTGCTATATACTACATGGCTGTTCTATATACTACATGGGCCGTGTTATATACTATGTGGCTGTGCTATATACTATATGGGCTGTTATATGCTACGTGGGCTGTGCTATATACTACATGGCTGTTCTATATACTACGTGGGCCGTGTTATATACTATGTGGCTGTGCTATATACTACACTCACTGGCCACTTTATTAGGTGAACCTGTCCAACTTCTTGTTAACACTTAATTTCTAATCAGCCAATCACATGGCGGCAACTCAGTGCATTTAGGCATGTAGACATGGTCAAGATAATCTCCTGCAGTTCAAACCGAGCATCAGTATGGGGAAGAAAGGTGATTTGAGTGCCTTTGAACGTGGCATGGTTGTTGGTGCCAGAAGGGCTGGTCTGAGTATTTCAGAAACTGCTGATCTACTGGGATTTTCACGCACAACCATCTCTAGGGTTTACAGAGAATGGTCCGAAAAAGAAAAAAAATCCAGTGAGCGGCAGTTCTGTGGGCGGAAATGCCTTGTTGATGCCAGAGATCAGAGGAGAATGGGCAGACTGGTTCGAGCTGATAGAAAGGCAACAGTGACTCAAATCGCCACCCGTTACAACCAAGGTAGGCCTAAGAGCATCTCTGAACGCACAGTGCGTCGAACTTTGAGGCAGATGGGCTACAGCAGCAGAAGACCACACCGGGTACCACTCCTTTCAGCTAAGAACAGGAAACTGAGGCTACAATTTGTACAAGCATATCGAAATTGGACAGTAGAAGATTGGAAAAACGTTGCTTGGTCTGATGAGTCTCGATTTCTGCTGCGACATTCGGATGGTAGGGTCAGAATTTGGCGTAAACAACATGAAAGCATGGATCCATCCTGCCTTGTATGGAGCATCTTTGGGATGTGCAGCCGACAAATCTGCGGCAACTGTGTGATGCCATCATGTCAATATGGACCAAAATCTCTGAGGAATGCTTCCAGCACCTTGTTGAATCTATGCCATGAAGAATTGAGGCAGTTCTGAAGGCAAAAGGGGGTCCAACCCGTTACTAGCATGGTGTACCTAATAAAGTGGCCGGTGAGTGTATAAGGGCTGTTATATGCTACGTGGGCTGTGCTATACACTACATGGCTGTTCTATATACTACGTGGGCCGTGTTATATACTACGTGGGCTGTTATATGCTACGTGGGCTGTGCTATATACTACGTGGCTGTTTTATATGCTACATGGGCTGTTATATACTACATGGCTGTGTTATATGCTATGTGACTGTTATATACTACGTGGGCTGTGTTATATAATACATGGCTGTGTTATATGCGATCATGAATCGTGGTATGTGTTAAAGGGGGGGTCCACTGAGACTCTTTCGCCCGGGGCCCTCAAAAACCTGGAGCCAGCCCTGCTTCTTCCCAAGCCCACTGACCTAAGCAGGGCGCCATCAGGGCATTACTGCCCTTACTGAATGGGGCCCGATGAGCAGAGGGGGCCTGCAGTGGGGCCCCCTTTCCTCTGCTCAGCAGGCCCCAGCTGCAGCATTCTGCCGGCTCAGTAACTGCCTGTGCATCCTTAGACGCACAGGCCGTTAAAATTTGTTTCCATGCGACAGATTGCTCCCAAACGGCAACAGTTAACAATCACCAGCGAATCCGCCGGCAGCTGACATCAGAGGGCACATCGCCGGCGTATGACATCACTATCATACGCCGGAACGAAGGTCCATGCCTCAGATTATTTTTTTTGTAAAGCCACGGTATGGGGCATATAATAATAAAAATAATTATATTTCTATAGAGGCAACATATTCCGCAGCACTTTACATTTTAGAGGGGATTGTACAGACAAAAGACATTACAGCATAACAATAATCACATAGATCAACAGAAACTAAGAGGAATGAGAGCTCTGCTCGCAAGCTTACAATCTATTATTCACTATGGGGCTGCATTATACCCCTATGGGGGTCAATTATACTACTATGGGGCTGCATTATATACCACTATGCGGCTGCATTGTACTACTATGGGGCTGCATTATACGACTATATGTGACTATGGGATGCATTATGCTAGTATGGATGACTATGGGGGCAATATGGAGAGACATGGGGCAAAATGGGTGGACACATGGGGTCCAGAATGGGAGGACACATGGGGTCCAGAATGTGGGATTTTATTACTGTAGGGGGTAATTAAAGGGCATTATTTTTTAGGATAGGATGTGGGGGAGGAGAGGTCCTGTTACTGTGCGGGCAACAGCGTTGCTTTTTTCTTCATCTGGCGTAGTATAGAGGTTGGCTAAAAATTGGGGAATGTGCACTAGATAACTGTTATTTTCTGCAGAGAGGAGTCCTGGCTGGAAGAAGTGATTGTGGTGTGCACTGGATGAAGAAGAAAAGCGAAGATGAAGGACTTCAACTACAGACGTCACCGATGAGTCAGTGTGTTACCTGAACACTTACACTATATACTGTATACAGAGCTCCTGTGTGTAATCCCACCGGTAAGCACTGTATTACTTGTACACTGACACTATATACAGAGTTCCTGTGTATAATGTCACTGGTGATCACTGTTTTACCTGTACACTATATACAGCATTTAGGTGTATAATGTCACTGGTGATCCCTGTTTTATCTGTACACTGACACAATACATTATATGCTATATACAGAGCTCCTGTGTATGTCACTGGTGATCCCTGTATTACCTGTGCACTGATACTATACACTATATGCTATATACAGAGCTCCTGTGTATAATATCACTGGTGATCCCTGTACACTGAAACTATATGCTCTATACAGAGCTCCTGTGTATAATGTCACTGTATTACCTGTACAAGGACATTGTACACTAAGTACAGATCTCCTCTGTATAATGGCATTAGTATTGTTTGTTTTATTTCAATTAATGATCAGTATTGTAGTATTCGGTCACTATGTGGTGGTAATATATGATCTGTTCATGGTGTGGCGGTATTTGTTCCTTGTATGTGCTATTATTCGGTCACAGTGGTGGTAATATGTGGTCTGGTCATCGATTGGCGGTATTTGTTCCTTGTATGTGGTATTATTCGGTCACTATGTGGTGGTAAAATGTGGTCTGGTCATGGCGTGGTGGTATTTGTTCCTTGTATGTGGTATTTTTGGTCACCATGTGGTGGTAATATGTGATTCGTTCATGGTGCAGTGGTATTTGTCCTTTGTATGTGGCATTATTGGTCATTTTAAAAATTGAAAAATAAATAAAAATATCCCTAAAATTGTACTGGATACTTAAAAAAAAAAAGTTTAACAAGTTACAGTGGAGTAGAGCCGGCCAAAAGAGTCTACTTTGTCGTGGTGGCGGACTAAAAAATCTTTTGGCCAAAACAAAAGCTGCTGGCTGTATATGTGACCAGGTGATGGGAACTGTAAATGTGTGATTGGTGAGGACGTGGTGCAGAAGTGGAGTTTTTCCAAGGAAGATGGTGGGACTGTGGTAGGTTCGAAGGGTAGAGGCGTGGCTAGGGTTGAGCCAGGGCGGCGTTTTAAGGGGCCCTGGAAATTTTGCCAGTATGGGACCCCGAAATTCCTAGTGGCTGCCCTGGGTTCAAGAGAGGCCTGGATGTCTTCCTGGAGCGTAACAATATTGTGTCTTACAGTGATTAGGATCTTAAGGAGGACGTAGATCTGGGGATTTATTCTGACGGAATATAGGCTGAAGTGGATGGACAAATGTCTTTTTTTGGCCTTGCTAACTATGTTACTATGTAACAAAAAAAAAAGAATTGTGATGTCATTTCCTTGTCCAACCTCTTCTTTTACATACTTTTACATACTTTTTCACATACTTTTTTTTACATACTTGTACATACTTTTACATACCTAAAAGTGTGGATTACAGTACAATTAAAACCTGAAAGATGTATACAGACTGTGCCCTGCTACCTGCCACCATCACACTCTAACAAGCATCTCTATTCTTCCAACAGGTATATTCATCCACCCAGCTCTCCTGCTGTCTGTCTATGAAGTACACACAGTACATCACCCAGCTTTGCACATAGACTTCCCTCTGCTCCTTGCTTTCACATGGTATGCCTTTCAGCTAACCCCAGCTCTACCCTAGTGTTATTTATGACCTTGTTTACTCAGGCTTGATTGTATGCATCTGGTCCACTCTTAATTATCTGACCAAGATGAGCAGAGACCACTCCTCTCTGCTTCACACCTGAACGCACTTAGTTTTCCATATATTGCATAGCAAAAGTCTGCATGACTTTAGTCTGCAGTGTGATCCCTACAAGTGTGTCCTAAAAGTGTGGATTACAGTAGAATTAAAACCTGAATTGAACTTGAAGGGAACTGAAGGTAACTGGCCAGTCACTGCAAACAATGGTTCTGTTTCATTTCACTTTCACCCCTATAATCTTTCACTTTCTGCTACCTCTCCCAATCCCCACACCAAATAAGGAACTGTTCATCTCCTCTTCAATCCTCCCCATCCACCTCACCTCCTCCTCAGAACTGTTCCTTAACATACAATCCTCTGTCTCAAAGCACAGGCAGCCCCCTCATGCCCTCTCCTGCTCCCACCTGCTAACACTATCTCTGCTACTTCTCACTGCGGGTGATATCTCTCCAAATCCTGGTCCTCCTCACCATATTCCCACAGTCATTTCTACCTCCCATCCACACTCCATCACAAACTTCCGTAACCTCTCTAACCTTATACCCATTCGCCCAGCCCCCGCTTCCCCTGTCCCACTAACAGGAGCTCTGTGGAACGCTCGCTCTGTCTGCAACAAGCTTTCCTACATCCATGATCTTTTTGTTACTACCAAACTTTCCTTCCTCGCCATCACCGAAACCTGGCTCACCCCTTCTGACACAGCCTCCCCTGCTGCACTCTCTTACGGTGGCTTCCACCTTTCTCACACACCCCGCCCCAGCAGCAAGCATGGCGGAGGAGTTGGTTTTCTCCTGTCAGATAACTGCTCCTTCACCCCAATCCCACTGCCACCCTCTGTTACCATCCCTTCCTTTGAGGTGCACTCTGTGCGCATCTACTCCCCCTCCAACCTCCAACTGGCTGCCATTTACCACCCCCCAGGGCCAGCCACCTTCTTTGACCACTTCACCACCTGGCTACTTCATTTCCTTTCTGCGGACATCCCCACTATCATCATGGGCGATTTCAACATCCCCATTGACACTTCCCTCTCAGCTGCCACTAAACTTCTATCTCTCACTTCCTCCTTCGGCCTCACTCAATGGTCTTCTGCAGCCACTCACAAAGATGGTCACACACTGGACCTCATCTTCACCCGCCTCTGCTCCCTATCTAACCTCTCTAACTCACCTCTTCCACTCTCTGACCACAACCTTCTCACATTCTCATCTCTCTCCACTCCATGTCTACAATCCCCACCCCACAAACTTTCACACCCTCGCAGAAATCTTAAACATCTTGACCTACATTCATTCTCTGAATCCCTCCTCCCTCTCACAGACATAAGTTCCATACACAATGCGGATGACGCTGCCGCTCTATATAACACCACAATAGCTGTAGCTTTGGAATCTGCTGCCTCACTTACACATACCAAAGCTCGCAAAATCAACAGACAGCCCTGGCACACCAGCCTGACCAAAGAACTGAGGCGAGCTTCCAGGGCTGCTGAGCGCAGATGGAAAAGATCCCACTCCAACAAGCACTTCATCGCATTCAAACAGTCCCTCACTACTTTCAAGACCACACTCGCCACAGCTAAACAAACCAACTTCTCATCTCTCATATCCTCCCTGTCTCACAACCCTAAACAGTTATTCAACACCTTCAGTTCTCTCCTCCGTCCCCCAGCACCTCCTCCCTCCCCACTTATCTCCGCTGAAGACTTAGCCTCATTTTTCAAGCAGAAGATTGATAGCATCAGAGACAGTTTTGGTCAACAACCCCCAGAGCCCTTCCTCCCGACTTCCCAGCCCTCCACCTCCAAAACCAACTTCTCCAACATTACAGAAGATCAACTCTCCACTCTACTCTCAAGATCGCATCTCACCACCTGTGCACTTGACCCGCTCCCATCCCACCTCATCCCAAACCTCACCACAGTCTTCATCCCAACCCTAACCCATCTCTTCAACCTATCACTAACAACTGGTGTTTTCCCCTCAAGCTTTAAACATGCCTCCATCACACCTATCCTCAAAAAGCCCTCTCTTGATCCATCCTCTGTATCTAGCTATCGCCCTATATCATTTCTCCCTTATGCCTCCAAACTACTGGAACAACACGTCTACCTTGAACTGTCCTCCCATCTCTCTTCTTGCTCCCTCTTTGACCGCTTATAATCTGGCATCCGGTCATACCATTCCACTGAAACTGCCCTAACTAAGGTCACCAACGACCTCTTAACCGCCAAGAGCAAGCGACACTACTCTGTCCTCCTCCTCCTCGACCTGTCAGCTGCCTTTGACACAGTGGACCATTCCCTATTATTACAGACCCTCTCATCCCTTGGCATCACAGACTTGGCCCTATCCTGGATCTCATCATACCTAACAGACCGGACATTCAGCATCACCCACTCACACACCACCTCCTCACCTCGCCCCCTATCTGTCGGAGTCCCACAAGGTTCAGTCCTTGGACCCCTGCTCTTCTCCATTTACACCTTTGGCCTGGGACAGCTCATAGAATCTCATGGCTTAAAGTATCACCTCTATGCTGATGACACACAGATCTACATCTCTGGACCAGATATCACCTCCCTACTAACCAGAATCCCTCAATGTCTGTCCACTATTTCATCCTTCTTCTCCGCTAGATTTCTCAAACTTAACATGGACAGAATTCATCATCTTTCCGCCATCTCACGCGACCCCCCCAACAAACCTAACCATTACAGTAAATGGCTGCCCACTCTCCCCAGTCCCAGAGGCTCGCTGCCTCGGGGTAATCCTCGACGCTGATCTCTCCTTCAAACCACATATCCAAGCCCTTTCCACTTCCTGACGAATTCAACTCAAAAATATTTCACGAATCCGTTCATTCCTCAACCAAGAATCTGCAAAAACCCTAGTCCATGCCCTCATCATCTCTCGCCTTGACTACTGCAACCTCCTGCTTTATGGCCTCCCCTCGAACACTCTCGCACCCCTCCAATCTATTCTAAACTCTGCTGCCCGACTAATCCACCTGTCCCCCGCTATTCCCCGGCCTCTCCCCTCTGTCAATCCCTTCACTGGCTCCCCATTGCCCAGAGACTCCAGTACAAAACCCTAACCATGACGTACAAAGCCATCCACAACCTGTCTCCTCCATACATCAGTGACCTCGTCTCCCGGTACTTACCTACACGCAACCTCCGATCCTCACAAGATCTCCTTCTCTACTCCCCTCTTATCTCCTCTTCCCATAATCGCATACAATATTTCTCTCGCGTAACACCCCTACTCTGGAACCCTCTACCACAACACATCAGACTCTCGCCTACCATCGAAATCTTCAAAAAGAACCTGAAGACCCACCTCTTCCGACAAGCCTACAACCTGCAGTAACCACCGATCGACCAAACCGCTGCATGACCAGCTCTATCCTCACCTACTGTATTCTCACCCATACCTTGTAGACTGTGAGCCTTCATGGGCAGGGTCCTCTCTCCTCCTGTACCAGTTATGACTTGTATTGTTTAACCCCTTTCTGACATCAGACGTACTATCCTGTCGAGGTGGGGTGGGCCCGTATGACCACCGACGGGATAGTACGTCATACGCGATCGGCCGCGCTCACGGGGGGAGCGCGGCCGATCGCGGCTGGGTGTCAGCTGCATATCGCAGCTGACATCCGGCACTATGTGCCAGGAGCAGTCACGGACCGCCCCCGGCACATTAACCCCCGGCACACCGCGATCAAACATGATCGCGGTGTACCGGCGGTATAGGGAAGCATCGCACAGGGAGGGGGCTCCTGCGGGCTTCCCTGAGACCCCCGGAGCAACGGGATGTGATCACGTTGCTCCGAGGGTCTCCTACCTCCCTCCTCGCCGCAGGTCCCGGATCCAAGATGGCCGCGGCATCCGGGTCCTGCAGGGAGGGAGGTGGCTTACCGAGTGCCTGCTCAGAGCAGACACTTGGTAAGCCTGCAGCCCTGCACAGCAGATCGTCGATCTGACAGAGTGCTGTGCACACTGTCAGATCAATGATCTGTAATGTCCCCCCCTGGGACAAAGTAAAAAAGTTAAAAAAAAATTCCCCACATGTGTGTAAAAAAAAAATAAAAAAAATATCCTAAATAAAGGGAAAAAAAAATATTATTCCCATAAATACATTTCTTTAGCTAAATAAAATAAAAAAACAATAAAAGTACACATATTTAGTATCGCCGCGTCCGTAACGACCCAACCTATAAAACTGCCCCACTAGTTAACCCCTTCAGTAAACACCGTAAGAAAAAAAAAAAAAACGAGGCAAAAAACAACGCTTTATTATCATACCACCGAACAAAAAGTGGAATAACACGCGATCAAAAAGACTGACATAAATAACCATGGTACCGCTGAAAACGTCATCTTGTCCCGCAAAAAACAAGCTGCCATACAGCATCATTAGCAAAAAATAAAAAAGTTATAGTCCTGAGAATAAAGCGATACCAAAATAATTATTTTTTCTATAAAATAGTTTTTATCGTATAAAAGCGCCAAAACATAAAAAAATGATATAAATGAGATATCGCTGTAATCATACTGACCCGACGAATAAAACTGCTTTATCAATTTTACCAAACGCGGAACGGTATAAACGCCTCCCCCAAAAGAAATTCATGAATAGCTGGTTTTTGATCACTCTGCCTCACAAAAATCGGAATAAAAAGCGATCAAAAAATGCCACGTGTCCGAAAATGTTACCAATAAAAACGTCAACTCGTCCCGCAAAAAACAAGATCTCACATGACTCTGTGGACTCAAATATGGAAAAATTACAGCTCTCAAAATGTGGTAACGCAAAAAATATTTTTTGCAATGAAAAGCGTCTTTCAGTGTGTGACGGCTGCCAATCATAAAAATCAGCTAAAAAACCTGCTATAAAAGTAAATCAAACCCCCCTTAATCACCCCCTTAGTTTGGGAAAAATAAAAAAATTTAAAAATGTATTTATTTCCATTTTCCCATTAGGGTTAGGGTTAGGGCTAGAGTTAGGACTAGAGTTAGGGCTAGGGTTAGGGTTAGGGCAAGGGTTAGGACTAGGGTTAGGGTTAGGGCTAGGGTTGGGGCTAGGGTTAGGGCTAGGGTTAGGGCTAGGGTTGGGGCTAGGGTTAGTGCTAGGGTTATAGTTGGGGCTAGGGTTAGGGTTAGGGTTACGGCTAGTGTTAGGGCTAGTGATAGGGCTAGGGTTATTGCTAGGGTTAGGGCTAGGGTTAGGGTTGGGGCTAGGGTTGGGGCTACAGTTAGGGTTGGGGCTAAAGATAGGGTTAGGGTTTGGATTACATTTACGGTTGGGAATAGGGTTGGGTTACTGTTGGGATTAGGGTAAGGGGTGTGTTTGGATAAAGGTACCTTCACACGAAGCGACGCTGCAGTGATAGCGACAATGATGCCGATCGCTGCAGCGTCGCTATTTGATCGCTGGGGAGCTGTCACACAGACCGCTCTCCAGCGACCAACGATGCCGAGGTCCCCGGGTAACCAGGGTAAACATCGGGTTGCTAAGCGCAGGGCCGCGCTTAGTAACCCGATGTTTACCCTGGTTACCAGCGTAAAAGTAAAAAAACCAAACAGTACATACTCACCTGCGCGTCCCCCAGCATCTGCTTCCTGACACTGACTGAGCTCCGGCCCTAACAGCACAGCGGTGATGTCACCGCTGTGCTTTCACTTTCACTTTAGGGCCGGCGCTCAGTAAGTGTCAGGAAGCAGACGCTGGGGGAAGCGCAGGTGAGTATGTACTGTTTGTTTTTTTACTTTTACGCTGGTAACCAGGGTAAACATTGGGTTACTAAGCGCGGCCCTGCGCTTGGTAACCCGATGTTTACCCTGGTTACCAGTGTAAAACATCGCTGGTATCGTTGCTTTTGCTTTCAAACACAACGATACACGGCGATCGGACGACCAAATAAAGTTCTGGACTTTATTCAGCGACCAGCGACATCACAGCAGGATCCTGATCGCTGCTGCGTGTCAAACTAAACGATATCGCTAGCGAGGACGCTTCAACGTCACGGATCGCTAGCGATATCGTTACGAAGTCGTTTCGTGTGAAGGTACCTTTAGGGTTTCAGTTATAATTGGGGGCTTTCCACTGTTTAGGCACATCAGGGGCTCTCCAAACGGGACATGGCATCCGATCTGAATTCCAGCCAATTCTGCGTTGAAAAAGGAAAACAGTGCTCCTTCCCTTCAGAGCTCTCCCGTGTGCCCAAACAGGGGTTTACCCCAACATATGGGGTATCAGCGTACTCAGGACAAATTGGACATCATCTTTTGGGGTCCAATTTCTCCTGCTACCCTTGGGAAAATACAAAACTGGGGGCCAAAAAATAAGTTTTGTGGGAAAAAAAAGATTTTTTATTTTCACGGCTCTGCGTTGTAAACTGTAGTAAAACACTTGGGGGTTCAAAGTTCTCACAACACATCTAGATAAGTTCCTTGGGGGGTCTAGTTTCCGATATGGGGTCACTTGTGGGGAGTTTGTACTGTTTGGGTACATCAGGGGCTCTGCAAATTCAACGTGACGCCTGCAGACCAATCCATTTAAGTCTGCATTCCAAATGGCGCTCCTTCCCTTCCGAGCTCTGTCATGCGCCCAAACAGTGGTTCCCCCTCACATATGGGGTATCAGCGTACTCAGGACAAATTGGACAACAACGTTTGGGGTCCAATTTATCCTGATACCCTTGTGAAAATACAAAACTGGGGGCTAAAAAATCATTTTTGTGAAAAAAAAAAGAATTTTTATTTTCACGGCTCTGCGTTAAAAACTGTAGTGAAACACTTGGGGGTTCAAAGCTCTCAAAACACATCTAGATAAGTTCCTTAGGGGGTCTACTTTCCAAAATGGTGTCACTTGTGGGGTTTTTTAATGTTTAGGCACATCAGGGGCTCTCCAAACACAACATGGCGTCCCATCCCAATTCCAGTCAATTTTGCATTGAAAAGTCAAATGGCGCTCCTTCCCTTCCGAGCTCTGCCCTGCGCCCAAACAATGGTTTACACCCACATATGGGGTATCAGCGTACTCAGGACAAATTGCACAACAATTTTTGGGGTCCAATTTCTTCTCTTACCCTTGGGAAAATAAAAAATTGGGGGCGAAAAGATCATTTTTGTGAAAAAATATGATTTTTTATTTTTACGGCTCTGCATTATAAACTTCTGTGAAGCACTTGTTGGGTCAAAGTGCTCACCACACATCTAGATAAGATCCTTAGGGGGTCTACTTTCCAAAATGGTGTCACTTGTGGGGGGTTTCAATGTTTAGGCACATCAGGGGCTCTCCAAATGCAACATGGCGTCCCATCTCAATTCCACTCAATTTTGCATTGAAAAGTCAAATGGCGCTCCTTTCCTTCCGAGCTCTGCCATGCGCCCAAACAGTGATTTACCCCCACATATGGGGTATCAGCGTACTCAGGACAAATTGTACAACACATTTTGGGGTCTATTTTCACCTGTTACCCTTGGTAAAATAAAACAAATTGGAGCTGAAATAAATTTTGTGTGAAAAAAAGTTAAATGTTTATTTTTATTTAAACATTCCAAAAATTCCTGTGAAACACTTGAAGGGTTAATAAACTTCTTGAAAGTGGTTTTGAGTACCTTGAGGGGTGCAGTTTTTAGAATGGTGTCACACTTGGGTATTTTCTATCATATAGACCCCTCAAAATGACTTCAAATGAGATGTGGTCCCTAAAAAAAAATGGTGTTGTAAAAATGAGAAATTGCTGGTCAACTTTTAACCCTTATAACTCCGTCACAAAAAAAAATTTTGGTTCCAAAATTGTGCTGATGTAAAGTAGACATGTGGGAAATGTTACTTATTAAGTATTTTGCGTGACATATGTCTGTGATTTAAGGGCATAAAAATTCAAAGTTGGAAAATTGCGAAATTTTCAAAATTTTCGCCAAATATTCGTTTTTTTCACAAATAAACGCAAGTTATATCGAAGAAATTTTACCACTATCATGAAGTACAATATGTCACGAGAAAACAGTGTCAGAATCGCCAAGATCCGTTGAAGCGTTCCAGAGTTATAACCTCATAAATGGACAGTGGTCAGAATTGTAAAAATTGGCCCGGTCATTAACGTGCAAACCACCCTTGGGGGTGAAGGGGTTAAGATTATTGTACTTGTTTTTATTATGTATACCCCTCCTCACATGTAAAGCACCATGGAATAAATGGCGCTATAACAATAAATAATAATAATAATACTCCATTGATGAATAATGTTTACACACACATATAGATAGATAAATCTATAGATAATAGATAGATCTAAGATAGATAGATAGATCTATAGATAAATAGATGGACAGATCTATGGATAGATAGATGTCCCCCTTCTTTTGGGACCGAAACGTTGCCAGATGGGCAATTAAACTGCACGTGATTTGACTCTATTATGGTGTGCTGCGTCCAATTTTTGTGGATATACTTACTGGGATTGGTACACGCCTGGGAAGCTTTGCACCCTGTAACTATTTCTGTGCTGCTTTTTTCACCTTTTTTTCTCGATAGATCTATAGATAGATAGATATATCTATAGATAAATGGAACAGGGAGTATACTGTTGGTTTATTTTTTTTTTTACAGGTGATCAAGGGCGTCGGGGATTAGCTGTATGGTGAGTATGTATGTATGTATATGTATGTACTGTATGTCTATATGTATGTACTGTATGTGTGTGTATGTGTTTTCTTTTGTTTTTTTACACTTGAAAACAGTAGCCGGATGATGGAACTACTGCTGTCCCATCATCGGCTAGCTGTCACTGTAGCAGACAGAGCCGGATGGGACTAGTAGTCCCATCGGACGTTGCCTGCCTACATTCAGACCCGCACACACCCGCAGACTCCCCCAAACGCACAGACACACACAGATACACACAAACCCCCGCACACAGACACATCTCCGCACACAGTCTCCGCCCACACACACAGTCTCCGCCCATACTCTGCCCACACACTCTTCCTCCTCCCTGCACGTTTCTCACACCCAACTCCGCATCAAAACCGCAGATCTTTTTTGCTGCCGATTTGACTGAATCAATGGAAGTCATTGGGTGCTGAAACGCTGCAGATCCGCAAAAAGAATTGACATGCTGCGGAAAATAAAACGCTGCAAATCTGCGTGTTTTTTTCCACAGCATGTGTACACCAATTGTCAATTTCCCATTGACTAACATTGCTTGTACACTACACTATGGATTTGATGCAATTCCGCGCATCCAAAAGCGCTGCGGAAACGCATCAAAATCTGCAACGTGTGCACATAGCCTAAGACCTCATATTCGTTCATCAGGGGCTCTCCTACCATTTGAGATTCCCAGCAGACCTTGTACTCGTCTGTCGATTTTATCATGGACCTACCCATGTCAGCAGGGAATACGGTAATTTTGATGGTTGTGGATATATGCAGTATGATATCTCATTTTATTGCTTTACCGAACGCCAAGTCCTTGGCACAAATTTTCATCAGGGAAAATTATGTGGGATCCCGACCGATATTGTTTCTGACAGTTTGTACAGGGGGCAACTTGTTTCCAAGTTTTGGAGGGTATTTTGCACCCATCTGGGGATCCATCTGTCATTTACTTCTGCATTTCACCCGCAGTCTAATGGGCAGACTAAACGGGTTAACTAGAATCTGGAGACTTATCGAAGGTGTTTTTCGTCTGAGAATCGGGAGTATTGGGTTACCTACTTACCGTTAGCTGAATTCGCAGTAAATAATCGTTGTTATGAATCGACTGGTAAGTCCCCATTTTTCAGGGCATATGGGTTTCATCCCCTTTTCAGGTCATTTAATAAGAATTGTTCTTCTGGATTACCTGAAGAGGAACGGTTTTCATTATGTATTGCGTCCGTGTGGCAGGGGGTTACTAATAATTTGAGGAAGATGGGATCCAAATATAAGAGTGTGGCTGATTGGCCCAGGTGGCAAAGAGGCAAATGCCCCCCGGGCCGCTCCCCCAGCAGCTGTTCAGGGCTGGCTGCCTGGTGGTGGCTACAGCCACACAGCAAATTGTGCGCTGCCATGTCTGCTGTAATGTGACGTGGCTGGCAGCAGACACAGCCGCATCACAGTTAGCGCACACGTCTGCGCTGGGGCCAGGAGCTATGCTTGGCTGTCACCTTGATGGCTGCGCAGCTACTGCTCCCTTCATGTTCTCTATACTTCCAGGTTAGCTGTTGGACATGCACGATGGCGTCCTCACGCACACGCCGACATGACCCGGATGCTAGAAGCAGAGAGGCACTGCAGGGGAGCAACTGGTGAGGTAAGTATGAAGAACTTTTTTGTTTTCTTTATAAAATAAATTTAATGGTGGGTAACTGCAAGTTATGAAGTGGGGGGTGTAAGGAGGCTGCACATGATGGAATTTGGGGGTTAAAGGAAACTGCACATGATAGAGTGAGGGGGTAAGTGGGGCTGCACATGAAGATTGAGTGGGGCTGTACATGATGGAGTGGGGCTGCACATGATGAAGGGGGAGTGGGGCTGCACATGATAGTTTAGTGGATAAAGGAGACTGCACATGATGAAGTGGGGAGAGTGGGGCTGTACATGATGGAATGGGGCAGCACATGATGATGTGGGGGTAAGGGGGATTGTGCATGATGAAGGGGGAGTGGGGCTGCACATGAAGTGGGGGTAAGGGGGACTGCACATGATGAAGTGGGGGGTAAGGGGGACTGCACATGATGAATTGGGGGTTAAAGGGGACTGCACATGATCAAGTGGGGGGTAAGGTGATCTGCACATGAAGTGGGGGTAATGGGGACTGCACATGATAAAGTGGAGTGTAAGATGGACTGCACATGAAGTGGGGGGTAAGGGTGACTGCACATGATGAAGTGGGGGGTAAGGGGACTGCACATGATGAAGTGGGGGGTAAGGGGACTGCACATGATGAAGTGGGAGAAGGGGACTGCAGGACTGCACATGATGAAGTGTGTCTTATGTGGGACTGCTCATGATGAAATGGAAGGGGGATAGGGGGCTGCAAATGATGAAGGGGCACTGCATATGAAGTGAGGGGGTGATAGGGGACTGCAATGAATGAAGTAAGGGGACTTCAAATTAAAGTGGGGGGCTGCAAAATGATAAATTCAGTGTGAGGGAAAGGGGCCAGCAATTTAACTGAAGGTGGGGGTGGGGAGAGCAAATGATCAATTGAATAGGGGGTGGGGAGAGCAAATGATGATCTAGGGGAAGAACAAATAATGAATTTTAAGGGTGGGGGAGTAAATGATGTATTGAATGTGGGGTAGAGCAGTTGATAATGAATAGAGGGTGAGAGAGAAAGACATGACAATGAATTGGGGCGGGAGGGGCATGTAACTATAATGAATCAGGGTTAGGGTTAGAGTGCTAGGTACATAGTGGGGGGCGTTGAGGATGAAGTGACTGGTAATGAATTGGGGGAAAGAGTACAGGTGGTAATTAATTTATATATTAAATGGGGAAAGTGGCTATTTATAGTTAGTGGGTGCACAGTGGTGGATTATAATTTATATTTGGAATGGTCAGTTAATAATAATAATTATAATAATTTTATTTCTATAGTGCCAACACTTCACATTTTAGAGGGGACTTGTACAGACAATGGACATTAAGCATAACAATAAACACATAGATCAACAGATACCAAAAGGAATGAGGGCCCTGCTCGCAAGCTTACTATCTATGAGGTTGCATAATAACCAATTATATATTGTTTGTGGGTGCACCTCTGTATTCAGATGTCTAGTGTACACCATGTTCCAAATTATTATGCAAATTGGATTTAAGTGTCATAAAGATTTAATTGTTTTGTTTTTCAAATAAACTTGTGGATGGTATTGTGTCTCAGGGCTCAATGGATCACTGAAATCAATCTTAAACACATGTGATAATTAGTTTTCCAGGTGATTCTAATTAAAGAAAAACTACTTTAAAATGATGTTCCACATTATAAAGCAGACCACAGGTTTCAAGCAAAATGGGAAATAAAAAGGATCTCTCTGCTGCTGAAAAGCATTAAATAGTGCAATGCCTTGGTCAAAGTATGAAAACATTAGATATTTCACGAAAACTTAAGAGTGATCATCATACTGTGAAGAGATTTGTGACTGAAACAGAGCACAGACAGGGTTCATGCAGATAAAGGCATAATGAGGAAGGTTTCTGCCAGAAAAATTCATTGGATAAAGAGAGCAGCTGCCAAAATACCATTACAAAGCAGCAAACACTTATTTGAAGCTGCTGGTGCCTCTGGAGTCCCTCGAACCTCAAGGTGTAGGATCCTTCAAAGGCTTGCTGTGGTGCATAAACCTACTATTCGGCCACCCCTAAACAGTGTTCACAAGCAGAAACAGTTGCAGTGGGCCCAGACACACATTAAGACTGATTTCCAAACAGTCTTGTTTACTGATGAGTGTCGAGCAACCCTGGGTGGTCCAGATGGATGGAGTAGTGGATGGTTGGTGGATGGCCACCATGTCCCAACAAGGCTGCAACGTCAGCAAGGAGATGGAGGAGTAATGTTTTGGGCTGGAATCATGGGGAAACAGCTGGAAGGGCCCTTTAAAGGGACACTGTCACCTGAATTTGGAGGGAAGAATCTTTAGACCTAGGGGCGGGGTTTTCGGGTGTTTGATGCACCCTTTCCTTACCCGCCGGCTGCATGCTGGCTGCAATATTGGATTGAAGTTCATTCTCTGTCCTCCGTAGTACATGCCTGCACAAGGCAAGATTGCTAATGCTGCAAATTCCACAAATGAGCATTTTCAGTTCTTTAAAACAGATCAAATGTTTAGAAATTCTACTGTGCCTAATAATTTGGAACAGTGCATTTTGAGTTATTATTCATTTTGGAGATTATACTGTTATCATGGGGAGGTTTCTCCTATAAAATTCGATGTATACTCTAACGGGTGATGACTTTTATTAGACTGACTGTCATTTGCACCGACCATTTAGTAAAATCCGAGAAAAATATAATTTGCATAATAATTTGGAACATGGTGTAGAAGAAAGGGAAAAAGTGGGGAATGTGGTCTGGAAGGCGTGCTCTAGGTAACTGTGTTATTTTATCCAGAGACGAGTCCTGGCTGGAAAAAGTGATGGCAGTCTGTGCTGGATGAAAATTAAAAGCAAAGATGAAGGACTTCAGCTAGAGACGTCACTAGTGAGTAAGTGTATTACCTGTACACTGACACTATACACTGTATACTATATACAAAGCTCCTATGTATAATGTCACTGACAGTGGTGATCAATGTATTACCTGTACACTGACACCTTATACAGATCTCCTGTGTATAATGTCACCAGTGATCACTGTAGTATCCTTACACTGACCGTAAATACAGAGTTCCTGTATACAATGGCACTTAGTGTTGTGCTTTTTTAAAATTAATGATCAGTATTGTAGTATACAAGTAGTAAAAGTTGTACACTCCCTGACAGAAGTAATGTCGCTTATCCATGTTATGTAAATAAAACCTTATAACCTGATGTTATATTCATCCATTGGTTGTATAAATTATTCTTTTGAAAGCTGAAACCTTCCAAAATGTGGTTTAGGTTAAGAAAATAAATTGACATCAATGCAGAAATATTGATCAGTTAATGGACACAGAATGGTCAGATTTTAGCAAGACAAAAGTTTTGTCGCCTGGTCATATAATGCACCCAATCCTAGTTTACATCCTCACCTGTGCTCAGTAAATGATTGGTTATTTAGTGTGTGTGTATAAAAAGAAACCCAGCACCCCAGACCTTCACTTGAACTGCAACTTGAGCTCTTGACAACCTTCCAAAAATCCACCCTGCGACCAAAGCCTGGATTATCAAGAGGCTGAAGACCAGATCCACTGCAGAGGTGGCGTGCACCTTTAATGTGTCTCAGCGTCAAGTACAAAGAATTAAAAAAAAGATTTGATGAGACTGGAGATGTGTTTGACAAGCGCAGGTCCGGCAGACCCCGCAAGACAACTGCTCAGGAGGAATGTTTGTTGGTTAGAAAATCCAAAGCAAGCCCCTCTTCCACAGCAGCAGAGCTCCAACAGGTCTGGTCACCTCAAGTTCCTGTGTCAACTAGTAAAAGTTAAATTCACCGCACGTGACACGCCGATCGTTAGCAAGGCGCGGGAGCGCCGCTTGTCATAACAGACACTGCAGGTCCACACTACTGGACAGGATCTTCCATAGGCGGACAATTAGATTACAATAGAGCTTATATTGCACCGCTGGGACTTTCCACCTTCTCTGTGTATCACTATCTTAGCTGGAACAAGCGATTACATGACAAAGGCTCTGGTTGAGCCGAAAGGTTGTATATAAAAAATCGCAGATGCTGTAATATTCTGTTACGCTCCCAGTTTATGTATAATAAATTTACACCAGACTTTGCATAAGAAACCTAGAGAGAGTGCGGTGAATTTAACTTTTACTGTTATTCTGGGCCATTGGTCCGTTACACCAGCACCTCGCCATATTAAGGCTGAGTGCACACCTAAACCTTTACCTGTGTCAACTAGAACAGTTTGTAGGATTCTGTCTCAAAATGGCCTCCATGGTGGAATCAGTGCCCAGAAGCCAGCACTAAACAAAAGGCAAATAAAAAACCGTGTGGCATTTGCAAACTCCCACAGCCTGCTAAATAGATGGATACTGGAAAAGTGGCAGAAGATGGATTTCTCTTCAGTAGAATTACACCACAGCTGCCACAAACACTGCAGGAGTCCTACTGGAGCCCGTATGGATCCAAAATACACCCAGAAGACAGTTACATTTGGTGGTTGAAAGATCATGGTCTGGGGTTACATTCAGTATGGAGGTGTGCAAAACATTTGCAAGGTGGAAGGCAATATCAATAGCCTAAAATATCAAGAAGTATTAGCTACTGCTTATATTCCAAATCATAAAAGAGGTCAAATTCTGCAGCAGGATGGTGCTCCATCTCATACATCCATCTCTACAACAAAGTTCCTCCAGGCAAAAAAGATCAAGGTGCTCAAGGACTGGCCAGCCCAGTCACCAGACATGAACATCATTGAGCATGTTTGGGGAAGGATGAAAGAGGAAGCTTGGAAGACAAAACCAAAGAATCTAGATGAGCACCACAACTTCATTCACCAATGTTATGCAACATATATTTGTATTTTAAGTTAATTATTTGTCTGTGGGCAACAAAAATTTTGTCTTGCCAAAATGTGACCATTCTGTGTCCATTAACTGATCAATATTTCTGCTTTGATACCAATTTATTTTCTTAACCTAAATCACATTTTGGAGGGTTCCATCTTTCAAAAAAATAACTCATACAACCAATGGATGAATTTAACATCAGGTTATAAGCTTTTATTTACATAACATGGATAAGCGACATAACTTCTGTCAGGGAGTGTATGGTGGCATCATTGGTCTTTGTATACAATGTAGTTTCATGTAGAGGTAATGGTGATATTATAATATTATGTGTTATGGCCTGGTGGTCACGGAGCAGTACTGAGATGACCTGGTGGGTAAAACCAATCATGTACTAGCTCTGGGGAGGTGGTAGCTTTACTGACCGCAATCCCTACTCCTAACACCAACACTAGAAATAGCCGTGGAGCGTGCCTATCTCTGCCTAGACGCCTCGTCACAGCCTAAGAACTAGCTACCCCTGAAGATGGAAACGGAAAACTATCTCGCCTCAGAGAAACCCCCAAAGGAAAGATAGCCCCCCACAAATATTGACGGTGAGTGGAGAGGGAAATGACAAACTCAGAAATGAAACTAGATTTTAGGAGGCCAATACTATACAATAGACAGAGATAGAAAAGGCTACTGTGTGGTCAGTATATAAAAACTAAAAGTCCACGCAGAGATTACAAAAAATAACCTCCACACCGACTCACGGTGTGGAGGAGCAAATCTGCGACCCCAGAGCTTCCAACTAGCCGGAATAATTCATAATGACAAGCTGGACAAAAGAGACATAACTTAAACTGAACAAAAGGTCATAAGCAGGGAAACACCCAAAAACTAGCAGAACTTATCTTAAGCTGAAATGGACTGGCCAACAGAGAACTTCCAGGAAAGGACTGAATACACAGGAAGAAACATTGACAGCTGGCATCCACTACAGACTAAAGCCCAGTTAAATAACAAGGCCAGGGAACCGATTAGTGAAAGCAGCTGCTAAGTTCCACTCGAAACCACCAGAGGGAGCCCAAGAGCAGAACTTCCAAAAATACCATTTGTAACCACAGGATGGAGCCCAAGAACGGAATTCACAACAATTATGTATTCTCTGTGCAGTGGTGATAGCACTAGGCACTGTGTAGCTGTATTGTTGTGTGTATGTTTGTAAGTAAGCTCCGTTATGGCACCATATCTAAGCAGTAAGCTTGGTTCTGGTACTGTATCAATGTAGTAATCTAGATTATGGTACTGTATGTATGTCGTAATCTCAGTTCTGCTCCAGTTTCTATGTAGCATACTTGGTTCCATGTAGTAGACTTATTAAGCTCGGTTCTGCTCCCTTATCTCTGTAGTAAGCTCGGTTCTGCTCCAATATCTCTGCAGTAAGCTCGGTTCTGCTCCCATATCTCTGTAGTAAGCTCGGTTCTGCTCCCATATCTCTGCAGTAAGCTCGGTTCTGCTCCCATATCTCTGTAGTAAGCTCAGTTCTGCTCCCTTATCTCTCTAGCAAGCTCAGTTCTACTCCTTTATCTTTATCTCTGTAGTATGCTAGGTTCTGCTCCCATATCTCTGTAGTAAGTTTGGTTCTGCTCCCATATCTCTGTAGTAAGGTCGATTCTGTTCCCATATCTCTGCAGTAAGCTCGGTTCTGCTCCCATTTCTCTGCACTAAGCTCGGTTCTGCTCCCATATCTCTGTAGTAAGCTTGGTTCTGCTCCCATATCTTTGCAGTAAGCTCGGTTCTGCGTCCATATCTCTGTAGTAAGCTCGGTTCTGTTCCCATATCTCTTTAGTAAGCTCGTTTCTGCTTCCTTATCTCTGTAGTAAGCTCGTTTCTGCTCCCATATCTCTGTAGTAAGCTCGGTTCTGTTCCCCTATCTCTGTAGTAAGCTTGGTTCTGCTCCCTTATCTCTGTAGTAAGCTCGGTTCTGCTCCCATATTTTGCAGTAAGCTCGGTTCGGCTCCCATATCTCTGAATCTAGTAAGTTCGGTTCTGCTCCCATATCTATATAATAAGCTCTGTTCTGCTCCCATATCTCTGTAGTAAGCTCTGTTCTGCTCACAAATCTCTGTAGTAAGCTCCGTTCGGTTCCCATATCTCTGGAGTAAGCTCGATTCTGCTCCCATATCTATGCAGCAAGCTCCGTTCAGTTCCCATATCTGTGTACCAGCCTGTTTTTAAAGCCTGTTATCTCTGCTACTTTAATGCAGTGGCCAGATATAAGCAGGGAAAAGGAGGGCCACCGAAACTCGAGGGCCACTGCCTTGTGATTGCCCCCCAGGCTGAAAATTGCCAGCCAGCCCCTGCTGATCGGAGACATTTGGTGCTTCCGGACCTGTGTGTTGGTGACTTGGTGTGGTTGTCCTCTAGGAACATTAAGTTGAAGGTTCCATCTTGAAAACTGGGACCCAGGTTTATTTGTCCTTTATAAGATCATAGCCATCGTAAACCTCGCAGCATCCTGCCTTGCTTTGCCGCCTAGTTTTAGGATCCATAATATATTTAATCAGTCTATCCTCAAAAACTACGTTTGGTACCATCACTACTACCACCATCTCTTGTCATTGTCGATGGAAACTTTGAATTTCAGATAGCGAAAACCATGGATTCTCGTTTAGTTCGTTGGTCGCTTCAGTATGTGGTACATTGGAGGGGTACGGTCCTAAGGAGAGGATGTGGGTACCAGCATCTGACGTCCATGTGACCACACCAATCCTGTCTTTTCACATGGCACATCCCGATAAACCTGGTCCTGAGGTTCTGTAGGTCCCTCGAAGAAGGGGGTACTATCACAGGGTTACCGCAACAGAGAGGAGCCAGAAGACCGCAGCATCTGATTGCTCCTACTCCTGCACTGAAAAGAAGCACTTGACCTTCTTTTTAAATGGTGTTTATTTCTTTTGGCAAAACAGGGGTTAATCGGCCATGTTGGGAGCTCTGGGAGTCTGAGTTCTCAGGTGAGCTCGGTTAGCCACTCCTATCCACTATATAATCTGCGTCCTGGTTAAAACACATTGTCAGAGCCAGATGCAAAAAAAAACAAAGTAAGAGAAGGGAAGGGTTATCACTCTTGCAAACCCACGCAACAGTCACAGATAACTCCTTCATTCTCCTCATAATAAGCTGCATGCCTTGGAGGAGAGGTGCTTTAGTGCTTATTATGAGGAGATTGAAGGAGTTATCTGTGACCGTTGCATGGGTTTGAAGAGTGATAACCCTTCCCTCCTCTTACTTTGGTTTTCCCCATCCTCCACTCCCCGGTGCATTCCTGTTATATGTGAGTGAATATTTGTATGCCTGGTATATTCAGTTACCCCTTGTTCGTTTTGACTTGTTTGTCGGGTTGGTGTACTGCGTTGTACAGCAGCTCTCCTCTTCCCTGGGTAGGGGAAGGGAATAGAAGGAGGGCTGATTCAGGAGATAAGACGAGGGTGGAGGCCCTAGCATCTTCACCTTCAGAAGTATCCCAAACTGCTTAACTTCTTCAAAGAAACGCCCCAGACAGACGGGAGTCGTAATTTCATAGGGAATTATGGAGTTATCGTACAGTTATCTTATAGACACCTCTCTATTACTAAGCCATGGGCTTGATGTCACCTGCCAATACAAAGGTGACATCAACCCCACAAATATTAACCCCACTTGCCACCGCTACAGGGCAAGTGGGAAGAGCCGGGCAAAGCGCTAGAATTGGTGCATCTAATAAACGTGCCTTTTCTGGGTAGTTATGGGCTACTATTTTTAGGCTGTGGGTGGTCAATATCCATTGCTCCTTACCAGCTTGAGAAAACCAGCCCCCTGCTGTGAGCTTTAGCAAGGTTGGTTGTCAAAAATGGGGGGAACTCCACGTCATTTTTTAAAATTATTTATTTAAATAATTAAAAAAAAACACAGAGTGGGGACCCCTCTATTATTGATAACCAGTCTTGCTGAAGCGGACAGCTGAGGGTTGCAGCCCCCAGCTGTGAGTTTTGCCTGGCTGGTTATAGAAAATACAGGGGAACCAACGCTGTTTTTATCATTTATTTATTTATTTACAGCCCAGGCCGTGGCTGATGAATACCCTCATCAGCCGCTCCTGCTGTCACTGTTATTAGCAGCAGGGATAGGCTGATAGGAGTAATAGACCCATCAGCCGCCTCCTGCTCTTTTATCATTTTTTATTGAGCCAATCGCCGGCACAGCAGGGGAGAATGATGAGAGCCATGTTCAGCACCCGGCGATGGGGAACAGCGCTTACTGTAACACTTCTTTCTCGGCGCCGATGCATGTCACACAGATGACATTCATGTGTGTTATGTATATGCACATGTGCGGGACATTTTGTGGCCCATGCTGACATTAAAAACGGACATGTCAGCTTGTTTTGCCCATGGACACACTGTCCATGGAAACACACTGACATGTGCACAGACCCATTCACTTGAATAAGCGAGTCTCTCTGTATGGCTAAGTAGTACTGTTACAGCCACATATGGGGTATTGCCACGTTCAGTAGAAATTGTGGGACAAATTTGGGTACCATTTTTACCATTTTCTATTAGCCCTTAGAAAAATTAAAAACTTGTGGCTAAAACAACATTTTAGAGGTAGAAATGTAACTTATTCTTTCCTCACCGCTCAGTGGTATAAAATTCTGTAAGGCACATGTGGAGTTAATATGATCACTGCGCCCCTAGATTAATTCAATGGGGAGTATAGTTTGCAAAATGAGTTCACATATAGGGGTTCTGTTGTTATGGCACCTTAGGGGCTCTGCCAATATGACATGACACCCTCAAACCATTTCAACAAAATCTGAACTCCAATATGGTGCCTCTTCCCTTCTGAGGTTTGCACTGTGCCTCAAAAGTAGTATTCCCTGACATATAGGGTATCGGCGTACTCAAGAAAAATTGCAGAGCAATTTTGGGGTCTAATTTATCCTGTAACCCTTGGTATAATAAAGAATTGGGGACGAAAAGATCATTTTTGTGGAAAAAATGTTTTTTTTTTATTTTTACGGCTTCACGTTATAAACTTCTGTGAAGCACTTGGGGGTTCAAAGTGCTCACCACAGATCTAGAAAAGTTCCTTGGGGGTCTAGTTTCCAAAATGGTGTCACTTGTAGGGGGTTTCCACTGTTTATGCACATCAGGGTCTCTCCAAACGCGACATGGTGTCCGATCTTAATTCCAGCCAATTTTGCATTGAAAAAGTAAAACAGCACTCCTTCCCTTCCAAACTCTGCCGTGCGCCCAAACAGTGGTTTACCCCCACATATGGGATATCAGCATACTCAGGACAAATTGCACAATAGCTTTTGTGGTCCAATTCCTCCTCTTACCCTTGGGAAATTAAAAAAAATTGGGTCGAAATATAATTTTTGTGGATAAAATATGATTTTTTTATTTTTATACCTCTATGTTATAAACTTCTACGAAGCACATGTGGGTTCAAAGTGCTCACCACACATCTAGATAAGTTCCTTGCTGGGTCTAGTTTCCAAAATGGTGTCACATGTGGGGGGTTTCCACTGTTTATGCACATCAGGGTCTCTCCAAACGTGACATGGTGTCCGAATTTAATTCCAGCCAATTTTGCGTTGAAAAAGTAAAACGGCGCTGCTACCTTCCGAGATCTGCCATGCGCCCAAACAGTGGTTTACCCCCACATATGGGGTATCAGCGTGCGCAGAACAAATTACACAGTAACTTTTGGGGTCCAATTTCTTCTGTTACCCTTGTGAACAGAAAAAATTGGGGGCGAAAATTCATTTTTGTGGAAAAAGTATGATTTTTTATTTTTTTGGCTCTATGTTATAAACTTCTGTGAAGCACATGGGGTTCAAAGTGTTCACACATCTAGAAACGTTCCTTGGGCGGGGTCTATTTTCCAAAATGGTGTCACTTGTGGGGGGTTTCTGCTGTTTAGGCACATCAGGTGCTCTCCAAACGGAACATGGTGTACGATCTCAATTCCAGCCAATTTTGCATTGAAAAGTCAAATGGCGCTCCTTCCCTTCCATGTTCTGCCATGTGCCCAAACAGTAGGTTACCTGCACATATGGGGTATCGGCGTACTCAGGACAAATAGCACAACAACTCATATGTTCCAATTTCTCCTGTTACCCTTGGTAAAATGAAAAAAATTGGATCTGAATTAAATTTTTTGTCAAAAAAGTTAAATGTTCATTTTTTTTTAAACATTACAAAAATTCATGTGAAGCACCTGAAGGGTTAATAAATGCCTTGAATGTGGTTTTCAGCACCTTGAGTGGTGCAGTTTTTAGAATGATGTCACTTTTGGGTATTTTCTTTCATATAGACTCCACAAAGTGACTTCAAATGTAAGGTTGTCCCTAAAAAAAATGGTGTTGTAAAAATGAGAAATCGCTGTTTACATTTTAACCCTTATAACTCCCTATTAAAAAAAAAAATTGGGGTTCCAAAATTGTGCTGATGTAGACATGTGGGAAATGTTATTCATTAAGTATTTTGTGTGTCATATCTCTGTGAACTAAGGGCATGAAAATTCAAAGTTGGAAAATTGCGAAATTTTAAAGTTTTTGACAAATTTCAAAGAAATTTTACCACCATCATGAAGTACAATATCAAAATAGATCAATCTGAGGACATAAAAGATCAATTGCCAAAATCAATTTTTATTATTGGAAAATAATTATAACTTGACCAAACATACAGTGAGCCAACGTTTCGGCCACATTTGGCCTTTGTCAAGGCAGTTATCTACAGAAACATAATAACGCATAATGAATACATGTTGGTCAAAAAATAAAGATAAAAAGAAGAGAAAATACCATCAAATGTATATAACATCATAATATTAATAGAAAACAATATATGAATCTTGTATGTTGGCATAAGCATATATGCATATATAGATATATATTAAATGATATCGCATCATAGACATAGAAAGGGCAAAATCTACCCAAAAGAAGAAAAAAAAAAGAAAAAAGAAAGTCAAACTACTATAGAAGGGATAGCTATGTTTACACTACAAGAATATCGAAATAAATAAATAAATCAATCAATCTATGATACGTCTTCTGAGTAAAGGAGGATATCAAGAGATACTGAGTCCAGGGTCCATAAGGTGAATGTACAGAAACAAAAGGAAACAAATAGAGTCCATGATTACTTGTATGGTGGTACAGGAAGTTCAACTGTGAACAATAAAATATAACGAAAAAGAGTAAGTGCCATAGAAATAACTAGAAGGGTGAATAAGGTTATATAGAAACAGTATTAATACCTGGCAGATCGGATAATGAGGTTCCGGATGAGGCCGCAATAGGACTGAGGTGTACCGTGTATCGGTTCTGGCGCCTATTTATAGCGTCAGTGATGTGTGTGAAGCGGAAGAGAGGAAAGATCTCGAAAGCTGCTGCGCAAGCGCGAACTGGCTGACATGCGCATGCGCTATGGAAACAACAGGACGGAAGTGGGGCAGGAACACCGTTATAAATACACGGAGGAAAACTACTTTGTAGGTAAAAGATCGCTAACACGCGCATGCGCAGTGCAGCCTAAACGACGGAAACGAGGCAAAAACAGGAATAACTATGTAAAGGAAGAAAATGTTAAATTATAAAAATAATAGCAAATCGTACCGATCAAGAATAGAGTGTGAATTGAAAGAATGTGAAGGCACTAGCCACTGGGTAATGTAAAAACTATAACACCATATACCATATTTACGTGAAAGGAAAATATATATCATGTACGAGCAGTAATGGGGCCGCAAAAGGAATATAGACCCAGTGTCAAATATAGTGGTGTAATATAATAGATAGTGAAAAGTGTGTAAGAATGAAGGACCCACAAACCTGTAGGAAATAGAGATACACCCAACATGTGGGGGACCACCGGACTAAGGCCGGCGTCACACTAGGCGTATGAAAATACGGTCCGTTTTTAAGGCCGTAATACGCAGTAATTGTCTCAAAACACTGTTCCGTATTCAATGCGAGGATGTGATTTTTACGCACAAATTTATCCGTGTGTCATCCGTATGGCTTCAGTACGGCGAGTTTTTCACGCAGGCTTGCAAATTGGGCATATCATGGATCCATCGGCTCAAATATTCTTAAAAACATATATACAGTCTACATATATATATGTCAGTGAGATATATATATATATATATATATATATATATATATTTAATACAGCGCTAGATAGCAGAAAAGCCGGTAATTCAATTGCCGGCTTTTGCTATCTCCTTCACAAACCCGACAGGATATGAGACATGGTTTACATACAGTAAACCATCTCATATCCCTTCTTTTATTACATATTCCTCTATACTAATGTAAGAAGTGTATGTGTGTTAAATTTGGGGTCTCTATTAAATTAAAGGGTTAAATCCCGGAAAAAAATGGCCTGGGCTCCCGCGCAATTTTCTTCGCCAGAGTGGGAAAGCCAGTGACTGAAGGCAGATATTAATAGTGATCATGGTTATTGGCCCCCCTGGCTAAAAACATCTCCCCCAGCCACCCCAGAAAAGGCACATCTGTAAAATGCGCCTATTCTGGCACTTAGCCTCTCTCTTCCCACTCCCCTGTAGTGGTGGGATGGTGGGATTTTCGTGTAATGAAGGGTTAATGTCACCTTGCTATTGTAAGGTGACATTAAGCCAGGTTAATAATGGAGAAGCGTCAATTCTGACACCTATCCATTATTAATCCAATAGTACAAAATGGTTAATAAAACACACACACTATATTAAAAAGTATTTTAATGAAATAAAGACACATGGTGTTTTAATATTTTATTACACTCTCAATCCGCCTGAAGACCCTTGTCACCTGAAATAAAGTTAAAAACAAACAACAATATTCCATACCTTCCGTCGTTCAGTCTTGTCCCACGCTGTAAATCCATCTGAAGGGGATAAATCATTTTACACCCAGTAGCTCTGCTAATGCAGCTGTGCTCCTGTCTGTAAAACTTGGTGAATGAATGGAATGCAGGGGAATGTCCTATAGTTACCTCCAGTCGCGGTGATGTGCCCTCTGCTGGATGAACTCATATGAACTCGAGCCTGGGAACTTTTCAGAATATTTTCTGAATATTTATAAATTTTGCACATTTATTCTATCTATTCTATTGTATTCTGTCAGTGTGATTTTACTGTACACCGCGCTGAATTGCCGGCTTTTCTATAGAACACCGCTGCGTATTTCTCGCAAGTCACACGCATGGTCTGTGTGTAATCCGTAATTTTCTCGCCCCCATAGTCTTTCATTGGCGGATTTTTTGCGCAATACGCTGACAAACGCAGCATGCTGCGATTTTCTACGCCCGTAACATACCGTATATTACGGATGCGTAATATACGGCAGATAGGAGCTGCCCCATAGAGAATCATTGGGCCGTGTGCAATGCGTATTTTCTGGACGTATTTTGTGCGCTCATACGTCCGTAAAACTCGCTAGTGTGACGCCGGCCTAAGTCTATAAGAGAAAAAGGGAAAAAAAGGGGAGAAAATTAGAATATCACATAACCATATCTACCTAACAATATATACAGTAGATAATGTATATCTAGAGGTACTGTATATCCAGAGGTTCACTGTATGTTTGGTCAAATTATAATTCTTTTCCAATAATAAAATTGATTTTGGCAATTGATTTTTTATGTCCTCAGATTGATCTATTTTGCTATATCACTTTTTTCTGAGGACAATAATACTTGAGACTGTGATCCCCTTGATCTATTTTTTTGTGAAGTACAATATGTCACTAAAAAACAGTGTCAGAATCACCGGGATCCATTGAAGCATTCCAGAGTTATAACCTCGTAAAGGGACAGTGGTCAGAATTGTAAAAATTGGCCTGGTTATTAACATGCAAACCACCCTTGGGGGCAGTGGCGTAACTACAAAGTTATGGGCCCCGGTGCGAACTTCCAAATGGGGCCCCCCCCGCCATAAAATTCAATGTAAGCCCCATAGAATACAATGCAGCCCCCCTCATAGTATAATGCAGCCCCTCCATACAGGGGCAGTGACAAAGACACGAGCAAATGGTGACGAGGGGGCAGAGGAGAGGGAACAAGGGGGCAAGGAAGACAGGCACTAGGGGACACATGGGGGCTAGGAGGCAGGGGAGAAGGATACAAGGGGTCTAGTGGGCAAGGGAGACTGACACAAGTGGGCAAGGGAGACTGACACAAAGGGCACACGGGGACTAGTGGACAAGAGAGACTGGCACACGGGGACACGGACTAGTGGGCAAGGGAGACTGACACACGGGGAATAGTGGGCAAGGGAGACTGATACAAGGGGACTAGTGGGCAATGGAGACTGACACACGGGGACAAGGGACAAGCACAAGGGGACAAGGGAGACAGGCACAAGGGGACACATAGGGACTAGTGAGCAAGAGACTGACACAAGGGGACAAGGGATACAAGCACAAGGGGACACACAGGGACAAGTGGGAAAGGGAGACTGACACACAGGGACTAGTGGGCAAAGGAGACTGACACAAGCACAAGGGGACAAAGGAGACTGACACAAGCACAAGGGGACATAGGAGACAGGCACATGGGGACACACAGGGACTAATGGGCAAGGGAGACTGGCACACGGGGACACAAGCATAAGGGAGACAGGCTCAAGGGGACACACAGGGACTAATGGGCAAGGGAGACTGGCACACGGGGACAAGGGACACAAGCATAAGGGGACAAGGGAGACAGGCACATGGGGACACACAGGGACTAATGGGCAAGGGAGACTGGCACATGGGGACACAAGCATAAGGGAGACAGGCTCAAGGGGACTCACGGCCCCCTGACCTGCCAGAGCCGCTTGCAGCTGCGACCGTAGTAGTTACGCCGCTGCCTCACACACACACATACTACAGATATCACACACACACTACAGATATCACACACACACATCATACTACAGATATCACACACACATCAGTTATTACACACACTACAGATATCACACACACATCATATTACAGATATCACACACATACTACAGTTATCACACACACACACTACAGATATCACACACACACACACATCATACTACAGATATCACACACACACACACATCATACTACAGATATCACACACACACACACTACAGATAACACACACACACACTACAGATATCACACACATACACACACTACAGATATCACACACACACACATACACACACTACAGATATCACACACACACACACATCATACTACAGATATCACACACACACACACTACAGATATCACACACACACACACATCATACTACAGATATCACACACATACTACAGTTATCACACACACACTACAGATACCACACACACACACCAGAGATACCAGCTCATATACACAACTCACAATCTCCTCTCTGGTACAGGGGTGGCTGATGTAAACCGGCTGCAGCTCCTCAGCTTCTCCTGACTAAGGCTAGTTTCACACTAGTGACTAAGGCTAGTTTCACACTAGCGTCGGGAACAACCCGTCGCTGTGCGTCGGGCCGACGTTCCCGACGCTAGTGTGGTCTCCGCCGCACAACGGGGGCAGCGGATGCATTTTTCCCACGCATCCGCTGCCCCATTGTGAGGTGCGGGGAAGTGCGGGGAGGTGGGGGCGGAGTTCCGGCCGCGCATGCGCGGTCGGAAAAAGTGGACCGTTGGGAGCAAAAAACGTTACATGTAAGGTTTTTTTCTCCCGACGGTCCGCTACCACACGCCCAAGCGTCGCAAAACGGACGCGACGTTTGGCAATGCGTCGCAAATGTGTCGCTAATGTTAGTCTATGACGAAAAAACGTATCCAGCAAGAACTTTTGCTGGATGCGTATTTTCGGCAAAACGACGCATTTGCGATGTATTGCAGTTAACGCTAGTGTGAAACTAGCCTAAAGCGGCTCTGTCCCGCACCTCCCCCCTGCTCTCGCCTTCTGTCCCGGGGTTATTTTGGCTTTCTCTTAAAGGGAACCTGTCACCCCGTTTTTTCCGTATGAGATAAAAATACTGTTAAATAGGGCCTGAGCTGTGCATTGCAATAGTGTATTTTGTGGACCCCGATTCCCCACCTATGCTGCCGAAATACGTTACCAAAGTAGTCGTTTTCGCCTGTCAATCAGGCTGGTCTGGTCAGATGGGCGTGGTGTCTTCCCCCAGATCTTGCTTAGTTTTCCGTTGGTGGCGTAGTGGTGTGCGCATGCCCAAGGTCCCGAATCCACTGCACAGGGGAGTGAAAATAGCGTGATGTGCGACATTTCATTGGTGATCGGTGGGGCGGCCATCTTCCTTTGGCCGCGCGTGCGCAGAAGCGGCGCTCTGCTGGCCGCGGCTTCAGGAAACGCGTGCCCAGATGGAGATCGCGGCGGCCATTTTCCTGAAGCAGAGATGCGACACCTCGTACACACCCGACTCCGCTCCGTACACCTCGTACACACCCGGCTCCGCTCCGTACACCTCGTACACACCCGGCTCCGCTCCGTACACCTCGTGCACACCCGGCTCCGCTCCGTACACCTCGTGCACACCCGGCTCCGCTCCGTACACCTCGTGCACACCCGGCTCCGCTCCGTACACCTCGTGCACACCCGGCTCCGCTCCGTACACCTCGTGCACACCCGGCTCCGCTCCGTACACCTCGTGCACACCCGGCTCCGCTCCGTACACCTCGTGCACACCCGGCTCCGCTCCGTACACCTCGTGCACACCCGGCTCCGCTCCGTACACCTCGTGCACACCCGGCTCCGCTCCGTACACCTCGTACACACCCGGCTCCGCTCCGTACACCTCGTACACACCCGGCTCCGCTCCGTACACCTCGTACACACCCGGCTCCGCTCCGTACACCTCGTACACACCCGGCTCCGCTCCGTACACCTCGTACACACCCGGCTCCGCTCCGTACACCTCGTACACACCCGGCTCCGCTCCGTACACCTCGTACACACCCGGCTCCGCTCCGTACACCTCGTACACACCCGGCTCCGCTCCGTACACCTCGTACACACCCGGCTCCGCTCCGTACACCTCGTACACACCCGGCTCCGCTCCGTACACCTCGTACACACCCGGCTCCGCTCCGTACACCTCGTACACACCCGGCTCCGCTCCGTACACCTCGTACACACCCGGCTCCGCTCCGTACACCTCGTACACACCCGGCTCCGCTCCGTACACCTCGTACACACCCGGCTCCGCTCCGTACACCTCGTACACACCCGGCTCCGCTCCGTACACCTCGTACACACCCGGCTCCGCTCCGTACACCTCGTACACACCCGGCTCCGCTCCGTACACCTCGTACACACCCGGCTCCGCTCCGTACACCTCGTACACACCCGGCTCCGCTCCGTACACCTCGTACACACCCGGCTCCGCTCCGTACACCTCGTACACACCCGGCTCCGCTCCGTACACCTCGTACACACCCGGCTCCGCTCCGTACACCTCGTACACACCCGGCTCCGCTCCGTACACCTCGTACACACCCGGCTCCGCTCCGTACACCTCGTACACACCCGGCTCCGCTCCGTACACCTCGTACACACCCGGCTCTGCTCCGTACACCTCGTACACACCCGGCTCTGCTCCGTACACCTCGTACACACCCGGCTCTGCTCCGTACACCTCGTACACACCCGGCTCCGCTCCGTACACCTCGTACACACCCGGCTCCGCTCCGTACACCTCGTACACACCCGGCTCCGCTCCGTACACCTCATGCACACCCGGCTCCGCTCCGTACACCTCATGCACACCCGGCTCTGCTCTGTACACCTCATACACACACTGCTCTGCTACATCCACCCAAACCCCTCCTGACCTCACACAAAAGCTTACCCTCCTCCAGCAAGATGACAAACAGCACTGCACTACTGTCCTGCACTACACGGAAGCCCTTGATCATGTGACTCCGACTCCTCCCCTCCTGTGACCTCATCCTAGGTCCTGTGCGCACAGAGCAGTGGCAGCTATAGTAGTGGTGTGCGGCTCTCTGCGGTGGAGGGGCTCTGCTGCGGGTCAAGTGCAGTCCCACCCGTGATCGCGAGTGCACGCGCAGCAGGGCCTGTAAGGAAGAATTATTTAAAGGGCCGGCGGCCCATTTTGTAGCTTAGAGTTCTTAGGAGCCCGCCCAGTCTGCTGGACTGGGTGGGCCCCTAAGCACTGCGGGCCCCGTCGCAATTGCGACCCCTGCGACCGCGGTAGTTACGCCCCTGCTTGGGGGTAAAGGGGTTAAGGAGCATTAGGGTATGTGCACACGTTGCATATTTGCCTGTGGAATTTTCTGTGCAGATTCTTCCCTCTCTTGCCAGAAAACGCACGTGCGGATTTGCTGCGTTTTTGATGCGTTTTTTATGCATTTTTTCCATGCGGATTTGTATGCCTTTTTGAAAGCTAAATAAAGATCTATTATTGGGAAAAAAAAAAGATTTGTGATGTCATTTCTTGTCCAACCTCTTCTTTTACATTTGTCCAACCCACACTCCATTACACACAGATAGATAGATAGATAGATAGATAGATAGATAGAAGGAAAGAGATAGATAGATCTATATATAAATAGATCTATAGATACATAGATAGATCTATTCATATATCTATCTATAGATATACAGTCATATGAAAAACTTTGGGCACCCCTATTAATCTTAAGCTTAATGTTTTATAAAAATTGTTTTTTTTTGCAACAGCTATTTCAGTTTCATATATCTAATAACTGTTGGACACAGTAATGTTTCTGCCTTGAAATGAGGTTTATTGTACTAACAGAAAATGTGCAATCTGCATTCAAACAAAATTTGACAGGTGCATAAGTATGGGCACCCTTATCATTTTCTTGTTTAAAATACTCCTACCTACTTTTTACTGACTTACTAAAGCACTTTTTTTGGTTTTGTAACCTCATTGAGCTTTGAACTTCATAGCCAGGTGTATGCAATCATGAGAAAAGCTACTTAAAGTGGCCACTTGCAAGTTGTTCTCCTGTTTGAATCTCCTCTGAAGAGTGGCATCATGGGCTCCTCAAAACAACTGTCAAATGATCTGAAAACAAAGATTATTCAACATAGTTGTTCAGGGCAAGGATACAAAAAGCTGTCTCAGAGGTTTAACCTGTCAATTTCCACTGTGAGGATCATAGTAAGGAAATGGAAGAACACAGGTACAGTTCTTGTTAAGGCCAGAAGTGGCAGGCCAAGAAAAACATCAGAAAGGCAGAGAAGAAGAATGGTGAGATCAGTCAAGGACAATCCTCAGACCACCTCCAGAGAGCTGCAGCATCAACTTGCAGCAGATGGTGTCACTGTGCATCGGTCAACTATACAACGCACTGTATTTTTTTGCCGCCATGCATAACGCCTTTTTGTATGACCAAACAACTCAATCTTGGTTTCATCAGTCCACAGGACCTTCTTCCAAAAAGAAATTGGCTTCTTCAAATGTGCTTTTGCATACCTCAGCCAACTCTGTTTGTGGCGTGCTTGCAGAAACGGCTTCTTTTGCATCACTCTCCCATACAGCTTCTCCTTGTGCAAAGTGCGTTGTATAGTTGATCGATGCACAGTGACACCATCTGCAGCAAGTTGATGCTGCAGCTCTCTGGAGGTGGTCTGAGGATTGTCCTTGACTGATCTCACCATTCTTCTTCTCTGCCTTTCTGATGTTTTTATTGGCCTGCCACTTCTGGCCTTAACAAGAACTGTAACTGTGTTCTTCCATTTCCTTACTATGTTCCTCACAGTGGAAATTGACAGGTTAAATCTCTGAGACAGCTTTTTGTATCCTTCCCCTGAACAGCTATTTTGAATAATCTTTGTTTTCAGATCATTTGACAGTTGTTTTGAGGAGCCCTTGATGCCACTCGTCAGAGGAGATTCAAACAGGAGAACAACTTGCAAGTGGCCACTTTAAGTAGCTTTTCTCATGATTGCATACACCTGGCTATGAAGTTCAAAGCTCAATGAGGTTACAAAACCAAAAAAAGTGCTTTAGTAAGTCAGTAAAAAGTAGGTAGGAGTATTTTAAACAAGAAAATGATAAGGGTGCCCATACTTATGCACCTGTCAAATTTTGTTTGAATGCAGATTGCACATTTTCTGTTAGTACAATAAACCTCATTTCAAGGCAGAAACATTACGGTGTCCAACAGTTATTAGATATATGAAACTGAAATAGCTGTTGCAAAAAAAAACAATTTTTATAAAACATTAAGCTTAAGATTAGTAGGGGTGCCCAAACTTTTTCATATGACTGTATCTATCCATAGATATATCTATTGAAAGATAGATATATGGATAGACATATCTAAGTATCTATAGATATATCTGTCTATCTATAAATATATCTATCTAACTATCCATATATCTATCTACATCTATCCATAATTATATAATAGCAAGGCCGATGTTTAATAATGAACAATATGTTTTATTTTTGAAAAAAAACGGGGAAAAAATGGCAAGGGATCCTGCGCATTACTCTGCGCCAGAGGGGGAAAGCCAACGACCGGGGGCATTATATTTGTAGCCTGGGAATGGGGTAATACCCATGGCCCCTTCCCAGGTTATGAATATCAGCCTGCAGCTGTCTGCATAGCCTTTACTGTCTATTAAAATAGACTTGGGGTCCCCCTATATTTTATAGCCAGAAAGGCTAGGCAGAGACCTGCGGGCTGATATTCATAACCTAGAGAGGGGCCATGGTTATTGCCCCCCCTGGCTACAAATACCAGCACCCAGCCGCCCCAGAAATGATGCATCTCTAAGATGCGCCAATTCTGGCACTTAGCCCCTCTCTTCCCACTCCCGTGTAGTGGTGGTATATGGGGTAATAAGGGGTTACATGTCACCTTGCTATTGTAAGGTGACATTAAGCCCGGTTAATAATGGAGAGGCGTCAATAAGACACCTATCCATTATTAATCCTATTGCAGTGAAAGAAAGAGTTAAAAAAAAGACAAAGCCAAAATAAAGTATTTTCATATTCTTAATTTCACCATACTTACCATACTCGATCGCCTGCAAAAAAATTAAAATAATAAACCAACCGTATACTCCCTGTCCAACGCAGTCCAATTAATAACGAGTGTCCCACGACGATCTCCCCTGTAGAACAGTGACATCACGTGATGTCACAGCTCTATTATAGGCCTCTAGTGACACACTGACAGGAGACAATGGCTCCAGCAGTGCATCACTGAAGAGGTTGCCTGAGTTCAGGCTCTCACGTTATGGCAAAGCTGCGTGGGAATTTTTTCACACAGCAGTGCCGCAAGTGAGAGTAGGAACTATTTCTCACAGCGGCGGAGGGATTCAGTGCGGAAGGATACCTTCCGTCACTGTATTCCGGGGCCCCTGGAGAGCTGTCGCATCAGCTGATGTGGCAGCTCTCCACGGGAGACCATCGTGGGACACTGGTATTAATTGGATTTCTGTGGATCAGGGAGTATATTGTTTGTTTATAATTTTAATATTTTTTTTTCAGGTGAGCAATGGCTTCGGGGATCAAGGTGATGGTGAGTATTTACTCTATGTTGTATGCACTGTATGTCTATATGTATGTTGTATGTACTGTATGTCTGTATGTATTTACTGTATGTTGTATGTACTGTCTGTGCTGTATGTCTATATTATGTACTGTATGTTGTATGCATTGTATGTTGTATGTTCTGTATGTTCTATGTACTGTATGTATGTACTATATTTTGTATGTACTGTATATTGTATGTTCAGTATTGTATGTACTGTATGTTGTATGTACTGTATATTGTATGTACTGTATATTGTATGTACTGTATTTTGTATGTTCTGTATGTTGTATGTGTGAATGTGTTTTTTTTTGTACAGTTGAACACAGTAGCGGATGAAGTCCCATCATCTGGCTACCTGTCACTGTAGCAGGTATAGCCGGATGGGACTAGGAGTCCCATCGGACGATGCCGGCCTACATACAGACCTGCACATACACAGGCATGCACACACCCACGCACAGACACACACAGCCCCACGATCCCCACAGACACCCACGATCACCACACAGCCCCACAATACCTGCATAGCTCCGTGATCTCCGTAGACCCCAGCGATCGCCATGAAGCCCTGCGATCCCCGCAGACCCCCACGATCACCGCACAGCCCCGCGATCCCCGCAGACACACACAGACATGCACATCTCCGCCTACACACAGTCTCCGCCCACACACTCTTCCCCCTCCCGATCTTCAACGTTTCTAGCACCCAACTCCGCAGCAAAACCGCAGATCCTGCGGTTTTGCTGCAGATACGACAGAATCAATGCAAGTCAATGGGTGCAGGAACGCTGCAGATCCGCAAAAAGAATTGACATGGTCCATTTTTGAATCTGCTGCCTTTTCAGTGTGGAATTTTGCATTTTTTTTCCCATTGATTTACATTGTACTGTAAATCACTTGCGGATCTGCAGCTTTCCACGCGTAAAAAAACGCTGCGTATCCGCAGGAAATCCACAATGTGTGCACATAGCCTAAGAGCCACCTCCACTGCCATGTTTGTCATTCCAGCAATGACAGCCCTTATGATGAGCTGACTTCTCGATATTTTGCATGGACGTCCACCTCTTGACTTTTGAATGGATGGACAGACTTCATTTCGTATTCTTCAAGCTGTCACATGATGCAGTTTGGCCATTATCTTGGCCTAGAGACGGCTATCCATAAGCTGGATGATGCCATTTCTCTTTTTTTGCGAAATCTTCTACATGGCTGCTCCATGATTCAACCAGTGACCTTTCGCCTGGGAATAAACCTAATAACACAGGTTGTATTTTGTAGCATACGGGAAGAAAAATATTTTTACACCACCGGGAGCAAAACAGTAAAAATGCAGTGACATGACAAGTATCTGCATAACTAATGATATGCTAAATAGTTTATGTCTGAGATAGCCAAGATGATTGTCTATAAAATGATGGTAGTCTCATGTTCGAAGCTGTAATGGATGGGTGAGATATGGAGCCTGAAAGTCAAAACCTCTAAACATTATTACTATTTTGCTCGTCAGTGTCTATACATTGTACATAGTGATTTGTCTAGTGTGCCGATAAAGGAATATTCCCATCTTCAAGATCCTTTCCTAATATGTAGTAGGTGTAATAATAATATTAGCAAATTCTTCCAATTAGAAATGTAGTATAGTTTTTCTGATTCGCTATGTCTCTTTCCTCATGTGCAGGCATTGCTTGGCCTTAGCTATCCATGATTACTTACATCCACTGATAAAGTGACAGCTATTTGCTAGTGGTCATAACCATGGATATCTAAGGACCTGCAATACCTGCACATGAGGAAAGAGACATAGCGAATCAGAAAAACTATACTACATTTATAATTGGTGGTATTTGTTTATATTATTATTACACCTAATACATATAGGGATAGGATCTTGGAGATGGAAAACCTCATTAAGGTGATTAAATATCCAAATTAACCTTAAGCTGCTTTTTTATCTCGATCCTCGAATCAACACGGCCGTGTTTTCAGTGTAACGTCACATGGTACTGGGACTGATATCTGGCCCGATATAACCCCGTTAACGGACGAAGAATAGAAGAAACGCGTCAGGAGATAATCTGGCATGAGATCCTTCTGGCCAGGGTGCACTGTGGGGATTGGACAAATTACCCCCCAAATGTACACTGTGTGCAGAATTATTAGGCAAGTTGTATTTTAGAGGATTATTTTTATTACTGATCACCAACTATGTTGTCAATCAACCCAAAAGACTCATAAATATCAAAGCTTAATATTTTTGGAAGTTAGAGTGTTTTTTTTGTTAAGATTTGGCTATCTTAGGAGGTTATCTGTTTGTACAGGTAACTATGAGGCCGGCGTCACACTAGCGAGTTTTACGGACGTATGAGAGGCGCAGAAAATACGCATTGCACACGGTACAATGATTCTCTATGGCACAGCTCCTATCTGGCGTATTTTACGCATCTGTATTTTACGGTCTTGTAAGGCCGTAGGAAATCGCAGCATGCTGCGTTTGTCAGCGTATTGCACAAAAAATCCACCAACGAAAATCTATGGGGGCAAGAAAAATATGGATTACACACGGACCATGCGTGTGACTTCCAAGAAATACGCAGCGGTGTTCTATAGAAAAGCCGGTAATTCAGTGCGGTGTACAGTAAAATCACACTGACAGAATAGAATAGGTAGAATAAATGTGCACACATAGTATAGGGGTATATATACCGTATATGTCAGTGAGACACATATATATATATATTTATATGTCATACAGCGCTAGATAGCAGAATAGCCGGTAATTCAATTGCCGGCTTTTGCTATCTCCTTCCCAAACCCGACAGGATATGAGACATGTTTTACATACAGTAAACCATTTCATATCCCTTATTTTTTTACATATTCCTCATTAGTAATGTTCCAAGTGTCTGCGTGCAAATTTTTGGGGCTCTAGCTGTTAAAATAAAGGGTTAAATCACAGAAAAAATTGGCGTAGGCTCCCGCGCAATTTTCTCCGCCAGAGTGGTAAAGCCAGTGACTGAGGCAGATATTAATAGCCTAGAGAGGGTCCATGGTTATTGGCCCCCCCGTGGCTAAAAACATCTGCCCCCAGCCACCCCAGAAAAGGCACATCTGGAAGATGCGCTGATTCTGGCACTTGGCCACTCTCTTCCCACTCCCGTGTAGCGCTGGGATATGGGGTAATGAAGGGTTAATGTCACCTTGCTATTGTAAGGTGACATTAAGCCAGGTTAATAATGGAGAGGTGTCAATAAGACACCTATCCATTATTAATCCTATAGTAGTAAATGGTTAATAAAGCACACACACATTAGGAAAAAAGTATTTTAACCCCTCTCTGACCTTAGACATACTATCCCATCGAGGTGACCTGGGCCTATCTGACCCTCGACGGGATAGTACGTCATAGCGATCGGCCGCGCTCACGGGGGGAGCACGGCCGATCGTGGCCAGGTGTCAGCTGACTATCGCAGCTGACATCCGGCACTATGTGCCAGGAGCGGTCACGGACCGCCCCCGGCACATTAACCCCCCGGCACACTGCAATCAAACATGATCGCAGTGTTCCGGCGGTATAGGGAAGCATCGCGCAGGGAGGGGGTTCCCTGCGTGCTTCCCTGAGACCCCCGGAGCAACGCATTGTGATCGCGTTGCTCCGAGGGTCTCTTACCTCCTCCTCCCTGCAGCAGGCCCGGATCCAAAATGGCCGCGGCATCCGGGTTCTGCAGGGAGGTGGCTTCACAGCGCCTGCTCAGAGGAGGCGCCGGGAAGCCTCCAGGAGCTGTGCACGTCAGATCGCCGATCCGACAGAGTGCTGTTCAAACTGTCAGATCAGCAATCTTACACTATAACATGATGCCCCCCCGGGGCAATGTTATAGTGTAAAAAAAAAAGAATAAAAAGAATTCACATTTGTAAATAAAAATTAAAAAAAAAAAAATTCCCCCCCCAAAAAGAAGCAAAATATATATATATATGTATATATATATATATATATATATATATATATATATATATATATATATATATATATACACACTCACCGGCCACTTTATTAGGTACACCATGCTAGTAACGGGTTGGACCCCTTTTGCCTTCAGAACTGCCTCAATTCTTCGTGGCATAGATTCAACAAGGTGCTGGAAGCATTCCTCAGAGATTTTGGTCCATATTGACATGATGGCATCACACAGTTGCCGCAGATTTGTCGGCTGCACATCCCAAAGATGCTCCATACAAGGCAGGATGGATCCATGCTTTCATGTTGTTTACGCCAAATTCTGACCCTACCATCCGAATGTCGCAGCAGAAATCGAGACTCATCAGACCAAGCAACGTTTTTCCAATCTTCTACTGTCCAATTTCGATGAGCTTGTACAAATTGTAGCCTCAGTTTCCTGTTCTTAGCTGAAAGGAGTGGTACCCGGTGTGGTCTTCTGCTGCTGTAGCCCATCTGCCTCAAAGTTCGACGCACTGTGCGTTCAGAGATGCTCTTAGGCCTACCTTGGTTGTAACGGGTGGCGATTTGAGTCACTGTTGCCTTTCTATCAGCTTGAACCAGTCTGCCCATTCTCCTCTGACCTCTGGCATCAACAAGGCATTTCCGCCCACAGAACTGCCGCTCACTGGATTTTTTTTCTTTTTCGGACCATTCTCTGTAAACCCTAGAGATGGTTGTGCGTGAAAATCCCAGTAGATCAGCAGTTTCTGAAATACTCAGACCAGCCCTTCTGGCACCAACAACCATGCCACGTTCAAAGGCACTCAAATCACCTTTCTTCCCCATACTGATGCTCGGTTTGAACTGCAGGAGATTGTCTTGACCATGTCTACATGCCTAAATGCACTGAGTTGCCGCCATGTGATTGGCTGATTAGAAATTAAGTGTTAACAAGAAGTTGGACAGGTGTACCTAATAAAGTGGCCAGTGAGTGTATATATATATATATATATATATATATATATATATATATATATATATATATATATATATATATATATATATATATATATATATATATATATATATATATATATATAGTTCCTATAAATACATTTCTTTATCTAAATAAAAACAATAAAAGTACACATATTTAGTATAGCCGCGTCCGTAGCGACCCGACCTATAAAACTGTCCCACTAGTTAACCCCTTCAGTGAACACCGTAAAAAAAAAAAAAAAAAAACCTAGGCCAAAAACGCTTTATTATCATACTGCCAAACAAAAAGTGGAATAACATGCGATCAAAAAGACAGATTTAAATAACCATGGTACCGCTGAAAACGACATCTTGTCCCGCAAAAAACGAGCCACCACACAGCGTCATCAAAGAAAAAATAAAAAAGTTATAGTCCTCAGAATAAAGCGATGCAAAAATAATTATTTTTTCTATAAAATAGTTTTTATCATATAAAAGCGCCAAAACATAAAAAAAGATATAAATGAGGTATCGCTGTAATCGGACTGACCCGAAGAATAAAACTGCTTTATCAATTTTACCAAAAGCGGAACGGTATAAACGCCTCCCCCAAAAGAAATTCATGAATAGCTGGTTTTTGGTCATTCTGCCTCACAAAAATCGGAATAAAAAGCGATCAAAAAATGTCTCATGCCCGAAAATGTTACCAATAAAAACATCAACTCGTCCCGCAAAAAACAAGACCTCACATGACTCTGCGGACCAAAATATGGAAAAATTATAGCTCTCAGAATGTGATAACGCAAAAAATGTTTCAGTTATAATTGGGGGGTTTCCACTGTTTAGGCACATCAGGGGCTCTCCAAACGCGATATTCCAGCCAATTCTGCGTTGAAAAAGTAAAACAGTGCTCCTTCCCTTCCGAGCTCTCCCGTGCGCCCAAACAGGGGTTTACCCCAACATATGGGGCATCAGCGTACTCAGGATACATTGGACAACAACTTTTGGGGTCCAATTTCTCCTGCTACCCTTGGAAAAATACAAAACTGGGGGCTAAAAAATAATTTTTGTAGAAAAAATCTAAGTCTGCATTCCAAATGGCGCTCCTTCCCTTCCGAGCTCTGCCATGCGCTCAAGCGGTGGTTCCCCCACATATGGGGTATCAGCGTACTCAGGACAAATTGTGCAACAACTATTGGGGTCCAATTTCTTCTCTTACACCTGGGAAAATAAAAAATTGGGGGCGAAAAAAATCATTTTTGTGAAAAAATATGATTTTTTATTTTTACGGCTCCGCATTATAAACTTCTGTGAATCACTTAATGGGTCAAAGTGCTCACCACACATCTAGATAAGTTCCTTAGGGTGTCTACTTTCCAAAATGGTGTCACTTGTGGGGGGTTTCAATGTTTAGGCACATCAGGGGCTCTCCAAACGCAACATGGAGTCCCATCTCAATTCCTGTCAATTTTGCATTGAAAAGTCATCGGCATACTCAGGACAAATTGTACAACAACTTTTGCGGTCCATTTTCTCCTGTTACCCTTGGTAAAATAAAACAAATTGGAGCTGAAGTAAATTTTTTGTGAAAAAAAGTTAAATGTTCATTTTTATTTAGAAAAATGTTTAGAATTGAGAGTCCTCAGTGGTTGATACCTTTTAATGGCTAACTGAAAAGATGGTAACAAATTGCAAGCTTTCGAGACTACTCAGGTCTCTTCATCAGGCATAGACTAATACAAAATACCAAGATATATATCTTTCCTGTATCATTTTTATTTAAACATTCCAAAAATTCCTGTGAAACACCTGAAAGGTTAATAAACTTCTTGAATGTGGTTTTGAGCACCTTGAGGGGTGCAGTTTTTAGAATGGTGTCACACTTGGGTATTTTCTATCATATAGACCCCTCAAAATGACTTCAAATGTGATGGGGTCCCTAAAAAAATGGTGTTGTAAAAATGAGAAATTGCTGGTCAACTTTTAACCCTTATAACTCCCTAACAAAATAAAATTTTGGTTCCAAAATTGTGCTGATGTAAAGTAGACATGTGGGAAATGTTACTTATTACGTATTTTGTGTGACAATGTCAGAATCACCAGGATCCGTTGAAGCGTTCCAGAGTTATAACCTCATAATGGGACAGTGGTCAGAATTGTAAAAATTGGCCCGTCATTAACGTGCAAACCACCCTTGGGGGTAAAGTGGTTAATGAAATAAATACACATGGTGTTGTAATAGTTTATTATACTCTCAATCCAACTGAAGACCCTTGTCACCTGAAACAAAGTTAAAATAAAAAATCAACAATATCCCATACCTTCCGTCGTTCAGTCTTGTCCCACGCTGTAAATCCATCTGAAGGGGTTAAATAATTTTACAAGCAGGAGCTCTCCTAATGCAGCTGTGCTCCTGCCTGTAAACGTTGGGGAATGAATGGAATGCAGGGGAACATAGCTACCTAGACTTGCAGTGCTGCGCCCCCTGCTGGCATAGCCTCATATGAACTCGAGCGTGGGAATTTTTCAGATTATTTTCTCACGCTCGAGTTCATCTGAGGTTATACCAGCAGGGGGCACAGCACCGCAAGTCTAGGTAGCTAAGTTCCCCTGCTTCCCATTCATTCCCCAGATTTTACAGTCAGGAGCACAGCTGCATTAGCAGAGCTCCTGGCTGTAAATTTATTTAACCCCTTCAGATGGATTTACAGCGTGGGACAAGACTGAGCGACGGAATATTGTTGGGTATGGGATATTGTTGATTTTTTATTTTAACTTTGTTTCAGGTGACAAGGGTCTTCAGTTGGATTGAGAGTATAATAAACTATTACAACACCATGTGTCTTTATTTCAATAAAATACTTTTTTCCTAATGTGTATGTGCTTTATTAACCATTTACTACTATAGGATTAATGATGGATAGGTGTCTTATTGACACCTCTCCATTATTAACCTGGCTTAATGTCACTTTACAATAGCAAGGTGACATTAACCCTTTATTACCCCATATCCCACCGCTACAGGGGAGTGGGAAGAGAGAGGCTAAGTGCCAGAATAGGCGCATCTGTAAGATGCGCCTATTCTGGGGTGGCTGGGGGCAGATGTTTTTAGCCAGGGGAGATCCTATAACCATGGTACCTCCCTAGGCTATTAATATCTGCCCTCGGTCACTGGCTTTCCCACTCTGGTGGAGAAAATTGCGCGGGAGCCCACGCCAATTTTTTCCGTGAATTAACCCTATATTTTAACAGCTAGAGCCCCAAAATTTTGCACACAGACACTTGGAACATTACTAATGAGGAATATGTTAAAAAATAAGGGATATGAAATGGTTTACTGTATGTAAACCATGTCTCATATCCTGTCGGGTTTGGGAAGGAGATAGCAAAAGCAATTGAATTACCGGCTTTTAAGCTATCTAGTGCTGTATTAAATATAAATATATATATATGCTTCTCACTGACACACACACACACATATATATATATATATATATATATACACTCACCGGCCACTTTATTAGGTACACCATGCTAGTAACGGGTTGGACCCCCTTTTGCCTTCAGAACTGCCTCAATTCTTCGTGGCATAGATTCAACAAGGTGCTGGAAGCATTCCTCAGAGATTTTGGTCCATATTGACATGATGGCATCACACAGTTGCCGCAGATTTGTCGGCTGCACATCCCAAAGATGCTCCCTACAAGGCAGGATGGATCCATGCTTTCATGTTGTTTACGCCAAATTCTGACCCTACCATCCGAATGTCGCAGCAGAAATCGAGACTCATCAGACCAAGCAACGTTTTTCCAATCTTCTACTGTCCAATTTTGATGAGCTTGTACAAATTGTAGCCTCCGTTTCCTGTTCTTAGCTGAAAGGAGTGGTACCCGGTGTGGTCTTCTGCTGCTGTAGCCCATCTGCCTCAAAGTTCGACGCACTGTGCGTTCAGAGATGCTCTTAGGCCTACCTTGGTTGTAACGGGTGGCGATTTGAGTCACTGTTGCCTTTCTATCAGCTCGAACCAGTCTGCCCATTCTCCTCTGACCTCTGGCATCAACAAGGCATTTCCGCCCACAGAACTGCCGCTCACTGGATTTTTTTTCTTTTTTGGACCATTCTCTGTAAACCCTAGAGATGGTTGTGCGTGAAAATCCCAGTAGATCAGCAGTTTCTGAAATACTCAGACCAGCCCTTCTGGCACCAACAACCATGCCACGTTCAAAGGCACTCAAATCACCTTTCTTCCCCATACTGATGCTCGGTTTGAACTGCAGGAGATTGTCTTGACCATGTCTACATGCCTAAATGCACTGAGTTGCCGCCATGTGATTGGCTGATTAGAAATTAAGTGTTAACAAGAAGTTGGACAGGTGTACCTAATAAAGTGGCCGGTGAGTGTGTATATATATATATATATATATATATATATATATATATATATATACTAGATGGTGGCCCGATTCTAACGCATCGGGTATTCTAGAATATGCATGTCCACGTAGTATATTGCCCAGCCACGTAGTATATTGCCCAGTCATGTGGTATATTGCCCAGCCACGTAGTATATAGCCCAGCGACGTAGTATATTGCCCAGCGACGTAGTATGTTGCTCAGCGCCGTAGTATATTGCCCAATTACGTAGTATATTGCCCAGCGACGTAGTATATTGCCCAGTTACGTAGTATATTGCCCAGCGACGTAGTACTGTATACAGCACAGAGCCACGTATTATATTGCACAGCAAAGTAGTATACAGCACAGAGCCACATAGTATATTGGCCAGTCACGTAGTATATTGCCCAGCCACGTTTGTCACAGGTTAAAAAATAAAAAATAAACATATACTCACCTTTCCGAGGGCCCCTTGTAGTCCACGGCAGCTTCCGGTCCCAGGGTTGGTGTGAGCGCAGGACCTGTGATGACGTCGCGGTCACATGACCGTGTAGCGGTCACATGACCATGACTTCACGTCAGGTCCTTTCCGCGCAGGCGCGCAGGACTTGTGATGACGTCGCGGTCACATGACTGTGACGTCATGGCATGTCCTTCTGCCATACTATCTTTGCCACCGCAACCTGCAACGGAAGATGGCGGGCGGCGCGAGCGGCTCAGCAGACTACAGAGGGTGAGTATAGCAGGTTTTTTTTTTTTTTATTTATTATTTTTAAGATTACATTTTGTACTATTGATGCCGCATAGGCAGCGTCAATAGTACAAAGTTGGGGACACACAGGGTTAATAGCGGTGGTAACGGAGTGCATTACCCGCGGCATAACGCGGTCCGTTACCGCCGGCATTAACCCAGTGTGAGCGGTGACCGGAGGGGTGTATGCGGGCGCCGGGCAGTGAGTGCGGGGAGTAAGGAGCCGCCATTTTTTTCCGGACTGTGCCCGTCGCTGATTGGTCGCGGCAGCCATGACCAGCAGCTGGCGAGACCAATCAGCAAACGAATAACCGCGACAGACAGACAGACAGAAGGACAGACAGACGGAAGTACCCTTAGACAATTATATAGTAGATATATAGACTGTATATATGTTTTCATGAATATATGAGCCCATGGATCCATTGTATGTCCGTTTTGCAAGGCGACGAGAAAATCTCGCTGTACGGATGCCATACGCTGCCACAACCTGCCTACGGATGACAATACGGAACACTATTTTGGGAACATTTCTGCGTATTACGCATGTAAAATACGGACTGTATTTGCCTACGCTGAGTGTGACGCCGGCCTTACTGTGCAGAATTATTAGGCAACTTAATAACCAAATATACTCCCATCTCACTTGTTTATTTTCACCAGGTAAACCAATATAACTGCACAAAATGTAGAAATAAACATTTCTGACATACAAAAACAAAACCCCCCAAAATTAGTGACCAATATAGCCACCTTTCTTTATGATGACACTCAGCAGCCTCCATCCATAGATTCTGTCAGCTGCTTGATATGTTTACGATCAACATTGCGTGCAGCAGCCACCACAGCCTCCCAGACACTGTTCCGAGATGTGGACCGTTTTCCCTCCCTGTAGATCTCACATTTTATGAGGGACCACAGGTTCTCTATGGGGTTCAGATCAGGGGAACAAGGCGGCCATGTCATTATTTTTTCTTCTTTGAGACCTTCACTGGCCAGCCACGCTGTGGAGTAGTTGGAGGCATGTGATGGAGCATTGTCCTGCATGAAAATCATGTTTTTCTTGAACGATACTGACTTCCTCTTGTACCACTGCTTGAAGAAGTTGTCTTCCAGAAACTGGCAGTAGGTCTGGGAGTTGAGCTTCACTCCATCCTCAACCCGAAAAGGTCCCACAAGTTCAACTTTGATGCTACCAGCCCATAAAAGTACCCCACCTCCACCTTGCTGGCGTCTGAGTCGGAGTGGAGCTCTCTGTCCCATAGGCTTCTTTCACACTTCAGTTGTTTGGCGTCAGCCAGCTCCGACATAGTGCCGGATCGACGGATCCGTCACTATTGTTGAGAAAACGGTTCTAACGGATCCGTTTTTTTGACGGATCCATTACTTGGGGGTTGTCTGGGAAAAGTATCTACTTTTTGGAGCATGCGCAATTGAAAAAGCGGATTGGGGCGACGGATCCGCCGAAATGACAGTCGCGACGGATCCGTTGCCCATAGGCGGCCATTCTGGCGAACCGCCATTTCGGCGCAGATAAAAAACGTTGTAATGTCCGTCAATGTCTAGATGACGTCCGCCAAATCTCGACGGAACCGTCGCATGGCGGATGGAACGGACGACTATCCGCCACAATCCATCGCTAATGTATGTCTATGGGAAAATAGCGGATCCGCTATTTGAGGAAAATGGCGGTTTCTGACTGACGCCAAACAACTAAGTGTGAAAGAGGCCTTACTGATCCAGCCTATGGCCATCAAGAGTCACTCTCATTTCATCAGTCCATAAAACCTTTGAAAAATCAGTCATAAGATATTTCTTGGCCCAGTCTTGACGTTTTATCTTATGTTTCTTGTTCAAAGGTAGTCGTTTTTCATCCTTCCTTACCTTGGCCGTGTCCCTGCTCCATACACCTCGTATACACACGGCTCCGCTCCGTACACCTATGCCTCTGCTACATCCACAGGCACACTGTAAACCCCTCCTACATGCACTGAGGCCCCTGATCATGTGACCCCCTGACTCCTCCCCTCCTGTGACCTCATCACAGGTCCTGTGCGCACAGAACAGCCATATATGTGGTGTGCGGCTCTGCAGGTGGAGGTAGGTGCTGGAGATTCCCCATTACTGGGCGCAGGGGACATTAACCCCCTCAGTGCTGAGCCTGTGATAAATCTCTGTATGTGACTATAATGGGACTGTGTGTTATACGGGACATACTAAAAAGAATGAGCATAATAACATCGGTCCAAAAATATAGAGAGGTATTATAGATTTCTTCTATATCTTAGCCATGGAATGAACATGGATTATATGTAGATAACTAGCTGTACTACCCGGCTTCGCCCGGGTTAATGACTGCTGTTAGCAAAATAGAATGTGTTAACAAAAATTTATTCTGCACGCAAAAACCACAAAACAAATAGATAGAAATGTAATTATTAAAAGGCAAAAGCTAAGCTAATAGAAGAATTTCACAACATATATTAGCTTTGTTATACTGAGAATGTCTTTGTTGCCTATATTAACCAATCAGAGCTCAGATTAATTAACTGTAGCAAAATAGAAGCTGAGCTGTGATTGGTTGCTATTGGCAGCCTGATAAATCCCCAGCCAACAGGAAGCCCTCCGCCCTGGCAGTATATATTAGCTCACACATACACATAATAGACAGGTCATGTGACTGACAGCTGCCGTATTTCCTATATGGTACATTTGTTGCTCTTGTAGTTTGTCTGCTTATTAATCAGATTTTTATTTTTGAAGGACAATACCAGACTTGTGTGTGTTTTAGGGCGAGTTTCATGTGTCAAGTTGTGTGTGTTGAGTTGCGTGTGGCGACATGCATGTAGCGACTTTTGTGAGATGAGTTTTGTGTGGCGACATGCGTGTAGCAACATTTTGTGTGTCGAGTTGCATGTGACTGGTTAGTGTAGCAAGTTGTGTGCAGCAAGATTTGTGCATGGCGAGTTTTGCGCGTGGCGAGTTTTATGTGTGGTGCGTTTTGAGTATGTGCAAGTTTTGTGTGAGGCAACTTTTGTATGTGGTGCAACTTTTGTACATGTGGCAATTTTTCTGTGTGTGCAAGTTTTGCATGAGGTGAGTTTTCCATGAGGTGAGTTTTGCACGTGTGGCGAGTTTTGCGTGAGCCTAGTTTTGCATATGGTGAGTTTTGCATGTAGCGAGTTTTGCGCGTGGCGAGTTTTGAGTGGTGACTTTTGTGTTTCGACTTTTATGTGGCGAGGTTGGTGTGTGTGTGGTGAAATGTGTGCTGAGGGTCGTATATGTGTTCAAGCACGTGGTAGTGTGTGGCGCATTTTGTGTTTGTGTTCATATCCCCGTGTGTGGTGAGTATCCCATGTCGGGGCCCCACCTTAGCAACTGTACGGTATATACTCTTTGGCGCCATCGCTCTCATTCTTTAAGTCCTCATTGTTCACATCTGGCAGCTGTCAATTTTCCTCCAACACTTTTCCCTTCACTTTTTCCCCATTATGTAGATAGGGGCAAAATTGTTTGGTGAATTGGAACGCGCGGGGTTAAAATTTCACCTCACAACATAGCCTATGACGCTCTCGGGGTCCAGACGTGTGACTGTGCAAAATTTTGTGGCTGTAGCTGCGACGGTGCAGATGCCAATCCCGGACATACACACATACATACATACACACATTCAGCTTTATATATTAGATATACCTGTATGTAATCTCCTGTATATAGTATATACCTGTGTGTCATCTCTCCTATATATAGTATATATCTGTGTGTCATCTCCTCCTGTATATAGTATATACCTGTATGTCATCTCCTCCTATACATAGCATATACCTGTATGTCATCTCCTCCTGTATATACTATATACCTGTAGGTAATCTGCTCCTGTATATAGTATATACCTGTGTGTCATCTCCTCCTGTATATAGTATATACCTGTATGTCATCTCCTCCTGTATGTAGTATGTACCTGTATGTCATCTCCTCCTCTATATAGTATATACCTGTGTGTCATCTCTCCTGTATATAGTATATATCTGTGTGTCATCTCCTCCTGTATATAGTATATACCTGTGTGTCATCTCCCCTGTAAATAGTATATACCTGTGTGTCATCTCCTCCTGTATATAGTATATATCTGTATGTCATCTCCTCCTGTATTAGACCTCGTTCACACGTTATTTGGTCAGTATTTTTACCTCAGTATTTGTAAGCTAAAATGGCAGCCTGATAAATCCCCAGCCAACAGTAAGCCCACCCCCTGGCAGTATATACAGTTAGGTCCATATATATTTGGACAGAGACAACATTTTTCTCATTTTGGTTATAGACATTACCACAATGAATTTTAAACAAAACAATTCAGATCCAGTTGAAGTTCAGACTTTCAGCTTTCATTTGAGGGTATCCACATTAAAATTGGATGAAGGGTTTAGGAGTTTCAGCTCCTTAACATGTGCCACCCTGTTTTTAAAGGGACCAAAAGTAATTGGACAGATTAAATAATTTTAAATAAAATGTTCATTTCTAGTACTTGGTTGAAAACCCTTTGTTGGCAATGACTGCCTGAAGTCTTGAACTCATGGACATCACCAGACGCTGTGTTTCCTCCTTTTTGATGCTCTGCCAGGCCTTCACTGCGGTGGTTTTCAGTTGCTGTTTGTTTGTGGGCCTTTCTGTCTGAAGTTTAGTCTTTAACAAGTGAAATGCATGCTCAATTGGGTTGAGATCAGGTGACTGACTTGGCCATTCAGGAATATTCCACTTCTTTGCTTTAATAGACTCCTGGGTTGCTTTGGCTTCATGTTTTGGGTCATTGTCCATCTGTAGTATGAAACGACGACCAATCAGTTTTGCTGCATTTGGCTGGATCTGAGCACACAGTATGGCTCTGAATACCTCAGAATTCATTTGGCTGCTTCTGTCCTGTGTCACATCATCAATAAACACTAGTGACCCAGTGCCACTGGCAGCCATGCATGCCCAAGCCATCACACTGCCTCCGCCGTGTTTTACAGATGATGTGGTATGCTTTGGATCATGAGCTGTACCAAGCCTTCGCCATACTTTTCTCTTTCCATCATTCTGGTAGAGGTTGATCTTGGTTACATCTGTCCAAAGAATGTTCTTCCAGAACTGTGCTGGCTTTTTTAGATGTTTTTTAGCAAAGTCCAGTCTAGCCTTTTTATTCTTGACACTTATGAGTGGCTTGCACCGTGCAGTGAACCCTCTGTATTTACTTTCATGCAGTCTTCTCTTTATGATAGATTTGGATATTGATACGCCGACCTCCGGGAGAGTGTTGGTCACTTGGTTGGCTGTTGTGAAGGGGTTTCTCTTCACCATGGAGATTATTCTGCGATCATCCACCACTGTTGTCTTCCGTGGGCGCCCAGGTCTTTTTGCATTGATGAGATCACCAGTGCTTTCTTTCCTTCTCAGGATGTACCAAACTGTACATTTTGCCACTCCTAATATTGTAGCAATTTCTCGGATGGGTTTTTTCTCTGTTTTCACAGCTTAAGAATGGCTTGTTTCACCTTCATGGAGAGCACTTTTGACCGCATGTTTACTTCATAGGAAAACCTTCCAAATGCAAGCACCACACCTCAAATCAACTCCAGGCCTTTTATCTGCTTAGTTGAGAATGACATAACGAAGGGATTGCCCACACCTGTCCATGAAATAGCCTTGGAGTCAATTGTCCAATTACTTTTGGTCCCTTTAAAAAACAGGGTGGCACAGGTTAAGGAGCTGAAACTCCTAAACTCTTCATCCAATTTTAATATGGATACCCTCAAATGAAAGCTAAAAGTCTGAACTTCAACTGCATCTGAATTGTTTTGTTTTAAATTAAATTGTGGTAATGTCTATAACCAAAATGAGAAAAATGTTGTCTCTGTCCAAATATATATGGACCTAACTGTATTAGCTCACACATACACATAATAGACTGGTCATGTGACTGACAGCTGCTGGATTCCTATATGGTACATTTGTTGCTCTTGTAGTTTGTCTGCTTATTAATCAGATTTTTATTTTTGAAGGATAATACCAGACTTGTGTGTGTTTTAGGGCGAGTTTCGTGTGTCAAGTTGTGTGTGTTGAGTTGCGTGTGGCGACATGCATGTAGCGACTTTTGTGAGATGAGTTTTGTGTGGCGACATGCGTGTAGCAACTTTTTGTGTGTCGAGTTGCATGTGACAGGTTAGTGTAGCAAGTTGTGTGCAGCAAGTTTTGCGCATGGCGAGTTTTGCGCGTGGCGAGTTTTATGTGTGGTGCCTTTTGAGTATGTGCAAGTTTTGTGTGAGGCAACTTTTGCATGTGTTGCAACTTTTGTGCATGTGGCAATTTTTCTGCGTGTGGCAATTTTTCTGCGTGTGCAAGTTTTGCGTGTGGCGAGTTTTCCATGAGGTGAGTTTTGCACGTGTGGCGAGTTTTGCATGTGGAGAGTTTTGCGCGTGGCGAGTTTTGAGCGGCGACTTTTGTGTTTCTACTTTTATGTGGCGAGGTTTGTTGTGAATTCTGTTTTTGGGCTCCCTCTGGTGGTTACTGGTGGTACTGGCTGACTTTTGTCTTGCACCTGTTCCCATCAGGAAACTGGGAGTTTCCTATTTAGTCTGGCTTCTCAGTCATTCTAGTGCCGGCAATCAATGTTACCAGAGCACCTCTGTTGCTTGCTATCTGCTCCAAGTCTGCAATTCAGCTAAGTTGGATCTTTGGCATTTTTTGTGTTTGTTTGTCCAGCATGCATTTATATTTCTCTTGCTGCTGGAAGCTCTAGTGATCTGAAATTACTACTCCGGTGTCATGAGTTGATAACGGAGTTAAAGTAATTTCAGGATGGCTGTTTAGGGTTTTGAGGTGACCGCGAAGTCCTCTTTTGTATTTTCTGCTATCTAGTCAGAGGGCCTCTCTTTGCTGAATCTATATTCATACTGCGTACGTGTTTTCCTCTTACCTAACCGTTATTATATGTGGGGGGCTACTATCACTTTTGGGGTTTCCCTGGAGGCAAGCCAGGTCTGTGTATTCCTCTACTAGGGGGTAACTAGATCTCCGGCTGGTGCGAGGTGTCTAGGGATAATCGTAGGCACACCCCCTGGCTACTATTAGTTGCGTGTTAGGTTCAGCATCGCGGTCATCTGAGATTCCATCATTCCTAGAGCTAGTCCGTTTTTGCCTGAGTCCCTGCCATTGGGAACCATGACAGTATTGCCGGCCGCAAATGTATTAAAGGTATTGGCTGAAGAAAGAGAGAAAAGAGGAAGTTTCTGACACTTTTTTTTTTTTTTTACTCAGAAGTTCTGTCTAGCCATAATTGCAATCTGCTGCTTTTTTTTCTCCTCTTAACCCCTGAATGGCTCAGATCTCAGCTGTTGAGAAATGGATATCCAGAGTTTAGCTACAGGCCTGAGTGCTCTTGCTTCTAAGGTTCAAAATATCCAAGACTATGTTATACATGCTCCTATGTCAGAACCCAAGATTCCTATACCTGAGTTCTTTTCTGGAGATAGATCTCGTTTTTTGAATTTTAAGCACAATTGTAAATTGTATCTTTCTCTGAGATCTCGCTCCGCTGGAGACTCCGCTCAGCAGGTTAAAATTGTGATTTCCTTGTTGCGGGGTGACCCCCAGAATTGGGCATTTGCATTGGCACCAGGGGATCCTGCGCTGCTCAATGTGGATACTGGGGTTGCTCTATGAGGAACCTAATTTGGAGATTCAGGCTGAAAAGGCCTTGATAGCCCTCTCTCAAGGGCATGATGAAGCTGAAATATATTGTAAAAAATTTCGAAAATGGTCTGTGCTTACTCAGTGGAATGAGTGCGCCCTGGCGGCGAATTTCAGAGAAGGTCTCTCTGACGCCGTTAAAGATGTCATGGTGGGGTTTCCTACGCCCACAGGTCTGAATGAATCCATGACTATGGCTATTCAGATTGATCGGCATTTACGGGAGCGCAAACCTGTGCACCATTTGGCGGTGTCTTCTGAGCAGACACCGGAGATTATGCAATGTGATAGAATTCTGTCCAGAAGTGAACGGCAGAATTATAGGCGTAAAAATGGGTTGTGCTTCTACTGTGGTGATTCTGCTCATGTTATATCAGCATGCTCTAAACGCACAAAAAAGGTTGATAAGTCTTTTGCAATTGGCACTTTACAGTCTAAGTTTATTTTGTCTGTAACTTTGATCTGTTCATTATCATCTATTACTGTGGATGCCTATGTGGATTCTGGCGCTTCCTTGAGTCTTATGGATTTGTCCTTTGCCAGACGCTGTGGGTTTAGCCTAGAGCCTTTGGAAGTTCCTATCCCTCTGAAGGGTATCGACTCCACACCATTGGCTAGGAATAAACCACAATACTGGACACAAGTGACTATGTGTATGACTCCTGACCATCGGGAGGTGATTCGCTTCCTTGTGTTGCATAACTTGCATGATGTCTTAGTGCTTGGATTGCCATGGTTGCAAACTCATAATCCAGTCCTTGACTGGAAAACAATGTCTGTGTTAAGCTGGGAATGTCAGGGGGCTCATGGGGAAGTACCTTTGGTTTCCATTGCTTCATCTACTCCCTCTGAAATTCCGGCATTTTTGTCTGACTATTGTGATGTTTTTGAGGAGCCCAAACTTAGTTCTCTCCCCCCTCACAGGGATTGTGATTGTGCTATAGGCTTGATTCCGGGCAGCAAGTTTCCCAAGGGTCGTTTGTTTAATCTGTCTGTGCCTGAGCATGCTGCTATGCGGGAGTATATTAAGGAGTCCTTGGAAAAGGGACATATCCGTCCATCCTCATCCCCTTTAGGAGCAGGTTTTTTTTTTTCGTGGGTAAAAAAGATGGCTCCCTGAGGCCCTGTATTGATTATCGCCTGTTGAATAAGATTACAGTCAAATACCAGTATCCTTTGCCACTATTGACTGATTTATTTGCTCGTATTAAAGGGGCAAAGTGGTTCTCTAAGATTGATCTTCGGGGTGCGTATAATTTGGTGCGGATTAAGCAGGGAGATGAGTGGAAAACTGCATTTAATACGCCCGAGGGCCATTTTGAGTATTTGGTAATGCCTTTTGGTCTTTCTAATGCTCCTTCAGTCTTTCAGTCCTTTATGCACGATATTTTCCGTAAATACCTGGATAAATTTATGATTGTGTATTTGGATGATATTTTGATTTTTTCGGATGACTGGGAGTCGCATGTTCAACAGGTTAGGAAGGTTTTTCAGGTTTTGCGGGCCAATTCTTTGTTTGTAAAGGGTTCAAAGTGTATTTTTGGGGTTCAGAAGATCTCCTTTTTGGGGTATATTTTTTCCCCTTCTTCTGTTGAGATGGATCCTGTCAAGGTTCGGGCTATTTGTGATTGGACGCAGCCTACTTCCCTGAAGAGTCTTCAGAAGTTCTTGGGCTTTGCTAATTTCTATCGTCGATTTATAACTGGGTTTTCAAGTGTTGCTAAACCTCTGACTGATTTGACTAAGAAGGGTGCTGATGTTGCCAATTGGTCCTCTGCGGCTGTGGAGGCCTTTCGGGAGCTTAAGCGCCGCTTTTCTTCCGCCCCTGTGTTGCGCCAGCCTGATGTTTCGCTCCCTTTTCAGGTCGAGGTTGATGCTTCCGAGATTGGAGCGGGGGCGGTTTTGTCGCAGAGAAGTCCCGATTGCTCAGTGATGAGACCATGTGCATTCTTCTCTCGAAAGTTTTCGCCCGCCGAGCGAAATTATGATGTCGGTAATCGGGAGCTCTTGGCTATGAAGTGGGCATTTGAGGAGTGGCGTCATTGGCTTGAGGGTGCTAGACATCAGGTGGTGGTCTTGACTGACACAAGAATCTGATTTACCTTGAGTCTGCCAGGCGTCTGAATCCTAGACAGGCGCGCTGGTCGTTGTTTTTCTCCCGGTTTAATTTTGTGGTTTCATACTTGCCGGGTTCAAAAAATGTGAAGGCAGATGCCCTTTCTAGGAGTTTTGAGCCTGACTCCTCTGGTGATTCTGAGCCTACGGGTATCCTTAAGGATGGGGTGATTTTGTCTGCTGTCTCCCCAGACTTGCGACGTGCTTTGCAGGAGTTTCAGACTGATAGGCCTGATCGTTGTCCGCCTGGGAGACTGTTTGTTCCAGATGAATGGACCAGTAGAGTCATCTCGGAGGTTCATTCTTCTGTGTTGGCAGGTCACCCTGGAATTTTTGGTACCAGAGATTTGGTGGCCAGGTCCTTCTGGTGGCCTTCCCTGTCTCGGGATGTTTGTGCTCGGGCCAAGCCTTGCTGTTCTCGGGCTAGTGGATTGTTGTTGTCCTTGCCTATTCCGAAGAGGCCGTGGACGCACATCTCTATGGACTTTATCTCGGACCTCCCGGTTTCTCAGAAAATGTCCGTCATTTGGGTGGTGTGTGACCGTTTTTCTAAGATGGTTCATTTGGTACCCTTGCCCAAATTGCCTTCTTCATCTGAGTTGGTTCCTTTATTTTTTCAGAATGTGGTTCGTTTACATTGTATCCCGGAAAACATTGTTTCTGACAGGGGGTCTCAATTTGTGTCTAGGTTCTGGCGAGCGTTCTGTGCCAGGATGGGCATTGATTTGTCTTTTTCGTCTGCATTCCATCCTCAGACTAATGGCCAGACAGAGCGAACTAATCAGACCTTGGAGACTTATTTGAGGTGTTTTGTGTCTGCTGATCAGGATGATTGGGTCGCCTTTTTGCCGTTGGCAGAGTTTGCCCTCAATAATCTGGCCAGTTCTGCCACTCTGGTTTCTCCTTTCTTTTGCAATTCAGGGTTTCACCCTCGTTTTCCATCTGGCCAGGTGGAATCTTCGGATTGCCCTGGAGTGGACACGGTGGTGGATAGACTGCACCGGATTTGGAGTCATGTGGTGGACAATTTGAAGTTGTCTCAGGAGAAGACTCGGCAGTTTGCTAATCGTCATCGTCGTGTGGGTCATCATCTCCGCGTTGGGGACTTGGTGTGGTTATCTTCTCGTTTTGTCCCTATGAAGGTCTCTTCTCCTAAGTTTAAACCTCGGTTCATAGGTCCTTATAAGATTTTGGAGATTCTTAATCCTGTATCTTTTCGTTTGGACCTACCAGCATCTTTCACCATTCATAATGTCTTCCATCGGTCGTTGTTGCGGAGGTACGAGGTACCGGTTGTTCCTTCTGTTGAGCCTCCTGCTCCTGTGCTGGTGGAGGGTGAATTGGAGTATGTTGTGGAGAAGATTTTGGACTCTCGCGTTTCCAGACGGAGACTTCAATATTTGGTTAAATGGAAAGGATACGGTCAGGAGGATAATTCTTGGGTGACTGCCTCCGATGTTCATGCCTCTGATTTGGTTCGCGCCTTTCATAGGGCGCATCCAGATCGCCCTGGTGGTTCTCATGAGGGTTCGGTGCCCCGTCCTTAAGGGGGGGGTACTGTTGTAAATTCTGTTTTTGGGCTCCCTCTGGTGGTTACTGGTGGTACTGGCTGACTTTTGTCTTGCACCTGTTCCCATCAGGAAACTGGGAGTTTCCTATTTAGTCTGGCTTCTCAGTCATTCTAGTGCCGGCAATCAATGTTACCAGAGCACCTCTGTTGCTTGCTATCTGCTCCAAGTCTGTAATTCAGCTAAGTTGGATCTTTGGCATTTTTTGTGTTTGTTTGTCCAGCATGCATTTATATTTCTCTTGCTGCTGGAAGCTCTAGTGATCTGAAATTACTACTCCGGTGTCATGAGTTGATAACGGAGTTAAAGTAATTTCAGGATGGCTGTTTAGGGTTTTGAGGTGACCGCGAAGTCCTCTTTTGTATTTTCTGCTATCTAGTCAGAGGGCCTCTCTTTGCTGAATCTATATTCATACTGCGTACGTGTTTTCCTCTTACCTAACTGTTATTATATGTGGGGGGCTACTATCACTTTTGGGGTTTCCCTGGAGGCAAGCCAGGTCTGTGTATTCCTCTACTAGGGGGTAACTAGATCTCCGGCTGGTGCGAGGTGTCTAGGGATAATCGTAGGCACACCCCCTGGCTACTATTAGTTGCGTGTTAGGTTCAGCATCGCGGTCATCTGAGATTCCATCATTCCTAGAGCTAGTCCGTTTTTGCCTGAGTCCCTGCCATTGGGAACCATGACAGAGGTTGGTGTATGTGTGGTGAAATGTGTGCTGAGGGTGGTATATGTGTTCGAGCACGTGGTAGTGTGTGGCGCATTTTGTGTGTGTGTTCATATCCCCGTGGTGGTGTGGTGATTATCCCATGTTGGGGCCCCACCTTAGCAACTGTACAGTATATACTCTTTGGCGCCATCGCTCTCATTCTTTAAGTCCCCCTTGTTCACATCTGGCAGCTGTTAATTTGCCTCCAACACTTTTCCTTTCATTTTTTCCCCATTATGTAGATAGGGGCAAAATTGTTTGGTGAATTGGAAAGCGCGGGGTTAAAATTTCACCTCACAACATAGCTTTGACGCACTCAGGGTCCAGACGTGTGACTGTGCAAAATTTTGTGCCTGTAGCTGCGACGCCTCCAACACTTTTCCTTTCACTTTTTCCCCATTATGTAGACAGGGGCAAAATTGTTTGGTGAATTGGAAAGCGCGGGGTTAAAATTTCACCTCACAACATAGCCTATGACGCTCTCGGGGTCCAGACGTGTGACTGTGCAAAATTTTGTGGCTGTTGCTGCGACGGTTCAGATGCCAATCCCGGACATACATACATACATACATACATACATTCAGCTTTATATATTAGATAGAGGAATGAACACATATCCCATATAAACAGGTGTATATTATATTCCCTGTGCTTGGTAGGTGGGGAATGCGTATTATCATTCATATCATTATTCATTCCCCACCAATGAGGAACAGGGAATATAATATACACCTGTTTATATGGGATATGTGTTCATTCCTCTATTATCTACATATAATCCATGTTCATTCCATGGCTAAGATACAGAAGAAATCTATAATACCTCTCTATATTTTTGGACCGATAAGTTATTATGCTCATTCTATTTATTTATTCCTTATTCTTTTTACTATGTGCCGTGTTATACCGGGGGGCAGGACGGGGCCATGACTGGATGTAGTGATCATGTGTCGCCGGTAACAGCTCCGGAGATTTCTTACATGGGATCTTTATGATGTTACATCGTCATCTTCTCCCCATTCAGGTCCCTACAATATCGGATCCTCTCAGTGGAGATCTTCTATATAAGAGAATTCTCCTGAGTGACCCTACAAGGATGGATAGGGACAGGGACAAGATGGCGGAGAGGATATTACACCTCACCCTAGAGATCCTCTTCCGGCTTACTGGAGAGGTGAGAGATTCTGATGACGTCACATTACATCATTCTTATCTATGGGAATAACAGATGGACAGAACTGGAGAGGTGAGGACTCTGGGAATGTCTGTAGTGAGATTTATTAATGTGTCTCTCCATAACCAGGATTACACAGTAGTGAAGAAGACCTCTAGTGAGTGCTGTCAGGCCCCTGTGTCTGAGGGATGGGGAAGACCCCTAAGCCCAATCATGGGACATCCACCTCACCCCCTGATACATGAGGACATCAATGACCAGAAGATCCTAGAACTCACCTGCAAGATGATTGAGCTGCTGACTGGAGAGGTGACACTGCTGGGAATGCTGGGACATTATACAGTAACGCTATGGAGGGATCGGGGGATGACGGTATCATTGTATGTGTCAGGTTCCTATAAGGTGTCAGGATGTCACCGTCTATTTCTCCATGGAGGAGTGGGAGTATTTAGAAGGACACAAAGATCTGTACAAGGACATCATGATGGAGGTTCCCCAGCCCCTCACATCACCAGGTAATAGACAGCACTAAATACACACGGCCTATAATTATCTGTATGTAAAGAATGAATTCAGTCCCTGTATGTGTTTCCTCCAGTTCTATCCAGTAAGAGGACAACACCAGAGAGATGTCCCCGTCCTCTTCATCCACAGGACTGTCAACAAGAAGACCCTGATGTTTCTCAGAATCAACAGGTAAATAGTGAAAAGGTGTCATGAAATCTTCCTAGCAGTGGTGCAGCTAGAGTCTAATGGGCCCTGGTGCAAGATTTTGTCCAGCCTGCACCCCCCCATCCTGGTATATATGTCCCTTATCCTGGACCCCTTGTTATTATATACAGGGTGATTATAAAAGATTCATTGGGTTTCAAATTGTATTACATGCACAATGGTGAATGGCACATAACGAACATAAGCTCTCCAAGTTTAGCACATGATGTTTATAAATGTTGTATTTATCGTCCTTTTGCCACATGACACACATCAATGCGGCAATCCAGTTCTACCCGACCACGCTGCACCACGTCCCCGTCGATATTAGAGCGGCTGTAATGCAGTCTCTGAGGTGATCCAGTGTTGCTGGCAAAGGATGCAAATAAACGGTCTTTGACATACCCCCAAAGGAAGTCACACAGTGTCAGATCAGGATACCTGGGGGCGATTCTCTTGCATAGTTGTCATTTTTGGATCTGATGTTACCTGGTGAGTTTCAAGTCAGTCTCAAAATCTGAGATGTGACCTGTTGATAAATTATTACAAACTGGTGAAATTTATGTCTTTGCAGTAATATAAATGCAAAACCAGATGAATCTTTCATAATCACCCTGTATATATCCCTCATTCTGGCCCCAATCCTGGTATACATAACCTACATTCTTCTCTGCACTCCTCTGCCGCGCTGCGATCTCTTCAGAAGCCGGCCTCCACCAGTCACGTGCAAGCCGATGTCAGCTGCTGGCCTCTGATTGGCCGGCAGTGTATATTGCTGCGTACAGACTGTACTGGTCTCTTTGCCACAATACACTTCAGCTGAATGTACGTTCTTGGACGCACATCCAGTTGAACATTGTGCTGTCATTGGCTGGGCCTCCACCCGCTCAGACCTGGTTGCCACCATGCTTCCCAGTGATATGTTAGAGGCTGTGAATGTCTTGTGTTTAGGTTTGCCACGGACACACATCACGTTGAAGATTGTGCTGGCGTCAGTGGGCTTTAACCTGCACGGGCCTGGTCGGGACCTTTACAACAGTGGTTGTTACTCCAAGCTTCCCAGTGATATGTAGAAGGCTGTGAAGGTCTTGTGTTCAGTCTTGTTTTATCCACCAGTATTATACACTGAATGGTCGATTTATTAGAGACACCAAAACTTTTCTAATATAATCTTTTGTGAATAGAAATGTGACCAGTGACTCCAGAGTGCAGCAGGAAATCCAGTGATCACTTTTCTGTGGACATTTGCAATCTGAATCTACAGTATAATGGGAACATAAAGTGATGTGATCGACTTTGACCATTTATTACATACAGTGGTGGTGAGATTATACTGAGAGTGTTGTGATTGAGGAAAAACATTCAGGAAAAAGAGATCCTATGGATACAAGAAACTCATCAACTGAAGAAGTAAGAAGCTTTCATGACGAGTCATTCTAAGAACAGGCGGTGCACAGTCATGTCCTGCAGCTGAATACAATGCTGGATCTACGACTAGGGTGTACAAATAAACAAGTCTTCAGCTCAGGAGCTTACCTAGGCTTTGTGGCCAGTGGTCAACGAAGTTCATCCTTTTCTGGCAGAAGGACACTTACGGCAGGACAATGCTTGATGCCACAATGGTCATATAGTCATGGATTGCTTCTAGGAACATGATGGTACATTTCTTCTTGCTTACCCGGCTCTTATAGTGTTTAGTTCTTAATCCTATGGAACATCTGCATTACGAGCAGGAACGGCTTGTTCAGAGCAATTCATCTATATTGTGGCAACTGTAAAAACCTATCCTGTCTTCAAGGGACAATATTCATGCAGAAGGATTAACACTTACTGGAATTTACAAAATAATAATTTGCTGAAGCTCTGAAAACGGGCTACTAGATGAGTGTTCCTAATAATGTGGCCATTCAGTGTGTGTTTTATACTTGGTGGAGATGACAGGATAAAGTTGATCATAGACATTAGATGTTGTCTGGAGACTTCTCACAATTATTTTTCTGGTTATGGAGACTGCTGGTTACAGTTAGAAGTCGACAGGTTGGATTTAGGCTGGGTTCACACTGCGTTAGTGTGACCCGTTTAACGGACTACATTACACCACGGCATAACGCGGTGTAACGTAGTCCGTTAAGGCCACCATTGAATGCAATGGCGGACGCATCGCTAGCGCACGCCCACAATGGGCGTGCGCTAGCGATGTGCCGTCATTGAGTGACGGACCCTGAGACGCGGGCTGCAGCGTTTCCGGGTCCGTCACCGCTAGCGCAGATAGAGCTAGCAGAGCTCCATCTGCGCTAGCGGGATGCAAACGCCGGCACTTGCGCTAGCAGCAGCCCGTTAGTGTATGTGCTGAACGGGCTGCTGCTAACGCAGTGTGAACCTAGCCTAATACAGGAGACCTGCATTTATCTCATCTTTTCTGTTCTTCTAAATAATTTCTTATGACTTTTTCATCTCTCTCTGACTTTTACAATATTTCTTTCAGGGTGAAGATCTGCCCCATATTAATACTACAGAGACATATGTGAGAGGTGATGAGCGGTGTAATGAGGAGATTCCTACAGATAACCGCACAGGTGAGTAGTGGCCACTAAATGCCGAGAAGTAACATTATTCTCAGTCACTGGATTTTAGAAATATGTGTTGATAATTTTAGGATCTGTAACACAGAATATTATTGTCTGATCGGACTGGCAGAAAAATTTGATTGCAAACTTTTAAATTGACTAAATTAAAAGGTGTGTTTTACACACAATAATCCAGAGCTTCATGATGGGCGACTATAAAATGATGCAGTATACTGAAGAAGAGCTTATGTGATTGCAGGTTTAGGTCCCCTTAGGTGCTAAGTAATATTGCTGTCACTCCTGAAAAAATAAAGTAAAAACAATAAAATTGTTTCAATAAAAAGATCAGCTCAGCAAGCAAAAAACAATCCGTCATACAGCTCCACTGACGGAAAGGAACGTTAGGAGTTTGAGTAAACGGCAACTTATACCAACTTGTTTTTTATTTTTTGCAAAATACAAGTTTTGCATCTCTGTAATTGTTCTGATCTGGAGAATCATGTTGCCGGATAATTTTTAAAGCACAATGAACTCAAAACCCAAAAAGCAATGGCAAAATGATTTTTACTGTTCTCCAGTTTGTTGTATGATCAAATAATTATTCAAAACGAGAATTAGTCCCACAAAAAAAAATTCAAGCCATCACATGAAAAAATAAAAAAGTTATGGCTCTTGGAAGAAGGACAAGAAAGAAAATGCAAAAACATAGGTTGAATTTACAGGAACTGGAGGCTTTTGGCCAAGAAGAGTGGGCAGCTTTACCATCTGAGAAAATAACCTCATCCACAATTGCCACTAAAGACTTCAAGCTGTCATTGATGATAGAGGGGGCAATACACAGTATTAAGAAATGGGGTATGTGAACTTTTGATCAGGGTCATTTGGATGTTTTGGGTTGTTATTATGATTCAAAAAGAGAAAACACAGTAGTTTGACAAGAAATGGCTTCACCCAACCACTAACCATGAGCGGAGTTTTGAGGTTATCATTCATATTCTCTGAAAAAAAGGCCAAGAAATCAAAATTTCTGCTGGTTTGTGTAAACTTTTGAGCACAACTGTATATGTGTGTGTGTGTTGTGAAGAATATTTCCTTGGAAAAGGATGTGTAATTGACTTAGAGAATTGCCCTATGTAAATCGGATGCTAGGTGTGAAAAATCGCCTGACACTCGCATTACACTCATGCGACTCCCGGCAGGGAGACTCGGACCGATTTTTCATACGTTTAGCGTGACTCCAGCCTTACTGTTAATCTCTTTAGGGTTTGTAGCACAGAATATTAATGTTTGATTTGACTAGTAGAATAAATTGGATGGCCAAGTTTCAAATTTAGTAAATGAAATGGTGTTTTTTTCCCCCACACAAAAATACAGAAAAAGAGCTTGTGTTATTGCAGGTTTCGGTCCCCCGAGGTGCTAAAAAAATTGCTTCCACTCCTGAAAGAATTAGGTAAAAAACTATAAAATTGTTTCAATAAATATATCAGTTCACCAAGAAAAAACAATCCATCATACAGCTTCAATGACAATAAATAAGTTATGCGTCTCAACAGATACCAATATTTTTCTTTTTACAATCCTACAAGATTTACATCTCTGTAATTCTTCTGACCTGGAGAATGATGCTACCGGGTAATTTTTACAGTAAAATTAACCCAAAACCAAAACAGCAACACATTCAAAATGAGAATTCATCAGAAAAAAAAAAGAATCAAGCCATCACATGGAAAAATACAAAAGTTTTGGTTCTTGGAAGAAGGTTTGAACCAGCCTGGCTTATCAAATATTTAGGGTCAAAAACCAAAAAATGCAATTACCAAAATCAGCAGGTTTTTGAAATAATAGAAACGTTAAAACGTAACTTTTACTATGTTACTTAGTAAAAAATGTGCTCTAGACAAACAGTGTCACAAAGGTGCTGGTGCTGACTTAAAAAATACACAAAACAAACCGACGAACCATATAAAATTTCACTGTCACTGATCACCTCTAAGGGCCAAGTGTGGTCCCTATAAAGACAGAAATATACAATCCACCTGTATTGGAGTCTACCGTGCCAACATAGAGGGAACTCCCCCTCCCAGCATACTCTTATAGTTATTGGTGATAACGTGCTCCACCGTAAATACGGGGGCCATATACTCCCGTGGGTATGACGGGGGACACCTCTCACGGGGCTCCTCTAGGGGAATATACAGTACAATGATGATGTATCCTATAGTGACAGTGCGCAGATTATATACCTGGATGCACATACAAGTATAGGACCTTAACTGCCATATGTTCTGGATGGGCTGAACATCCTCCAGCTCAGTGGCTAAACGAACAATCACACCGTTTTCCACTCAGGGAAACTTTCTCTAGGTGTTTGTCCAACAGAGGCCACTTAGTGGGATTTCGTGTCACGTCCACCCATTACTTATATACTCATCTGCTTATGCTGCTGGTCATCACAGTCCTCCTGCAGAATGAGTTTTCTCAGGACTCCCTAGCGGTTTTCACATACATCCGCCCTGCGGTCTCCTGTTACTGGTATGCCTCCCGACGCGTTTCTTCCTGAATGGGTTCATCAGGGGATTATGGCATGATACTGGACAATCGCTGGTCTACTTACATGCAGCCAGCCTTTATAGCAGAAATTCACCGGTGTTCATGGTGGCGTACTTCCGGACGCTGTTACCATTTCCGGTCTGGACAGGCGTGCACGCCTCTCGGCAGCGTGCATTCATGTGACCGGCCTTATGTAGTTCATGGATCCACGCTAGGATCCTGATATGTCAAGACGCATGCACCACATTGTGACATGCATAGTCTCCCTGGCAACTGGGACGCTCTTGCCCTTGGCGTAGCGTCATTTCCGGTTTCTTGCCAGTCCTACAATCCTCGTTCTGTGGATATCTATGCGTACCATACTAGTTGGAGAGGAGAAGCACATTCACGGTCATTCATTTACGATACACCATTTTCCCGTGCTATTTCCCTCCCTTATATTACGGGTAAACAAATACCCTCAAGCCGAAAGATAGTTTCATCTACCCGTACATATCTATCACACAAACACTATTAATACCCCCATGGACCACAGCCTCCATAGAAGTGTACATGTCGGACATAAGCTCCAAACCCAGATAGAAGCACAAACCCTAGATAAAAAATATATACAAAATGCCATACATCAGTAGATGCTCTACATGGAATGACACGTCAGACCTTTCATATTGGAAATGATACGCAAAGAGTGAAAACTACACAAAACCCTACTTAGCCCTCCCTATCCTGATCCCTACCTCACGCAGAGGTTGGCACCTAAACCTGCGCAGTGGCGCCCCCACTCAACGGCGGCTGTCCCTAGAGCATAACTGCCCTGGTGCGCCCTGCTTCTACAGGAAGGAAGAAAAGCTAAGTTGGTCATTCATTAAGACCATACGGTGTTATGGTTTGTAGTCGGAATATCCATTTACTCTCCCTTTGTAAGATGTTTTTGTCCCAGTCACCACCTCTCGAGCCTGGTATACTCTGTCTATCCCCATGAATTTAACAGCCTTTAAGTTGCCTTGGTGTACCCTGTTGATGTGGTTTGCCACAGGGGTGTTTCTTCCTTTAACCGTGTCCCCGTGGTGTTCCCCCACCCTCCTTCTCAGCTCTCTACTCGTTTTCCCCACATATTCCACTCCGCATTCACAAGTCATCTTGTAGACCACACCTTTGGTCTTGCAGTTTATGAAATGATTAATGTGGTAGACTTTTCCCGTCACGTTACTGACGAACTCCACCCCTTGGCTTAGTGCCCCACAGACCTTCTTCTGAAGCTTGAAAGTGTGGTACTTGATGCAGACATGTTGCTGTGTTCCATTGATGTGGAGGCACTTTATTCTTCTATCCCACACAACAAAGGGATTATGGCTGTGGAGTACTTCCTTAACACCAGAGGGTTGCAAAGAGAGCTGAGAAGGAGGGTGGGGGAACACCACGGGGACATGGTTAAAGGAAGAAACACCCCTGTGGCAAACCACATCAACAGGGTACACCAAGGCAACTTAAAGGCTGTTAAATTCATAGGGATAGACAGAGTATACCAGCCCCCGAGAGGTGGTGCCTGGGACAAAAACATCTTACAAAGGGAGAGTAAATGGATATTCCGACTACAAACCATAACACCGTATGGTCTTAATGACCAACTTAGCTTTTCTTCCTTCCTGTAGAAGCAGGGCGCACCAGGGCAGTTATGCTCTAGGGACAGCCGCCGCTGAGTGGGGGCGCCACTGCGCAGGTTTAGGTGCCAACCTCCGCGTGAGGTAGGGATCAGGATAGGGAGGGCTAAGTAGAGTTTTGTGTAGTTTTCACTCTTTGCCTATCATTTCCAATATGAAAGGTCTGACGTGTCATTCCATGTAGAGCATCTACTGATGTATGGCATTTTGTATATATTTTTTATCTAGGGTTTGTGCTTCTATCTGGGTTTGGAGCTTATGTCCGACATGTACACTTCTCTGGAGGCTGTGGTCCATGGGGGTATTAATAGTGTTTGTGTGATAGTTTCATCTACCCGTACATATCTATCTTTCGGCTTGAGGGTATTTGTTTACCCGTAATATAAGGGAGGGAAATAGCACGGGAAAATGGTGTATCGTAAATGAATGACCGTGAATGTGCTTCTCCTCTCCAACTAGTATGGTACGCATAGATATCCACAGAACGAGGATTGTAGGACTGGCAAGAAACCAGAAATGACGCTACGCCAAGGGCAAGAGAGTCCCGGTTGCCAGGGAGACTATGCGTGTCACAATGTGGTTATCAGGATCCTAGCGTGGATCCATGAACTACATAAGGCCGGTCACATGAATGCGCGCTGCCGAGAGGCGTGCGTGCCTGTCCAGACCGGAAATGGTAACGGCGTCCGGAAGTACGCCACCATGAACACCGGTGACTTTCTGCTATAAAGGCTGGCTGCATGTAAGTAGACCAGCGATTGTCCAGTATCATGCCATAATCCCCTGATGAACCCATTCAGGAACAAACGCGTCGGGAGGCATACCAGTAACAGGAGACCGCGGGGCGGATGTATGTGAAAACCGCTAGGGAGTCCTGAGAAAACTCATTCTGCAGGAGGACTGTGATGACCAGCAGCATAAGCAGATGAGTATATAAGTAATGGGTGGACGTGACACGAAATCCCACTAAGTGGCCTCTGTTGGACAAACACCTAGAGAAAGTTTCCCTGAGTGGAAAACGGTGTGATTGTTCGTTTAGCCACTGAGCTGGAGGATGTTCAGCCCATCCAGAACATATGGCAGTTAAGGTCCTATACTTGTATGTGCATCCAGGTATATAATCTGCGCACTGTCACTATAGGATACATCATCATTCTACTGTATATTCCCCTAGAGGAGCCCCGTGAGAGGTATCCCCCGCCATACCCACGGGAGTATATGGCCCCCGTATTTACGGTGGAGCACGTTATCACCAATAACTATAAGAGTATGCTGGGATGGGGAGTTCCCTCTATGTTGGCACGGTAGACTCCAATACAGGTGGATTGTATATTTCTGTCTTTATAGGGACACACTTGGCCCTTAGAGGTGATCAGAGACAGTGAAATTTTATATGGTTCGTCGGTTTGTTTTGTGTATTTTTTAAGTCAGCACCAGCACCTTTGTGACACTGTTTGTCTAGAGCACATTTTTTACTAAGTAACATAGTAAAAGTTACGTTTTAACGTTTCTATTATTTCAAAAACCTGCTGATTTTGGTTCTTGGAAGAAGGACAAGAAAGAAAATGCAACTGAAACTACAAGAAGGAAAATTGCCACAAAGGAATTAAATAAGCATTTAAATATTAAGCTATTGTTTTTCTGTTAACATCACAATATAAAAACTTCAACACATAGTGGATGAGAACAATAAAGAAGTGTTGGCGGGTATGTGTCCTGGACGGCCATGTGAGCGGACGCTGAGGAAAGAGCTCCCGCGGCCACAAGCATAATTATCCTGAACAGACATCGGTGGCTGCCATAAATCTAGCTGTACCTGGAAGCTGAATCACCCGAGCGTGAAGGAGAGCTGTGGGGACACCCAGAGAGGCTCACAATGACGCGGAGGAGGCAGAGAGATGCGGGTGCAGGAGAGGCTGGAGGGACTCAAGATGGCGCCGAGGCCAGAGTGGACCCTGAGAAGGAGAACTGTTGTGAATTCTGTTCTTGGGCTCCCTCCGGTGGTTGTTGGTGGTAGTGCAGTTGTCTCTGGGTTGTAATCCAGGGCAGGTGTTTCTGCTGATTGCAGCTCTACTGGGTATTTAGGTGTGCAGGATCCCTTAGTCCTTGCCAGTTGTCCATTGTTCTTGGAGGGATTGCATCTCTGTCTGGCTCCTCATGCCCTGCTGTCAATTCAGCTAAGATAAGTGTCTGGTTTTTTGTCTCTGCAGCACACATGCAGTGTGCTTTACAATTCAGTGCAATTCATTGTGTTTTTGTCCAGCTTAGACTTTGTTTGGATTTTTCAGTCATGCTGGATTCTCTGGAGATGCAGATATACATTCTATGTCTTTAGTTAGATGTAGAATATTTGTATTATCTGCTGTGGATATTTTTAGGGTTTTAATACTGACCGCTTAGAATTCTGTCCTATCCTTTTCTATTTAGCTAGAAGTGCCTCTTTTGCTAAATCCTGTTTTCTGCCTGCGTGTGTCTTCCCTCTTATACTCACAGTCAATATTTGTGGGGGGCTGCCTATCCTTTGGGGTTCTGCTCTGAGGCAAGATAGAATTCCCATTTCCATCTATAGGGGTATTTAGTCCTCCGGCTGTGTCGAGGTGTCTAGGACGTGTTAGGTACACCCCACGGCTACTTCTAGTTGCGGTGTCAGTTTAGGGTTTGCGGTCAGTACAGGTACCACCTACTCCAGAGAACGTCTCATGCGGCTCCAAGGTCACCGGATCATAACAGTACAACTGGCCAACAATGAGTTAAATGCATCTCAGAAGAAGGGAAGAAAGGTGTTGAGCCATTTTTTTTTCTGTAGTCTGTTTTGTCTTTCCTTCCCTCTTTTCCTCTGGGTGACTGAGGAGTCTTGTGCTAGCATGGATGTTCAGGGATTAGCTTCTCGTGTAGACCAGCTTGCTGCTAGGGTACAGGGTATTTCGGATTATATTGTTCAGACTCCGGTTTTAGAGCCTAGGATTCCTACTCCTGATTTGTTTTTTGAGGACAGGTCCAAATTTTTGAGTTTTAAAAACAACTGTAAACTGTTTTTTGCTCTGAAACCTCGTTCCTCTGGTGATCCCATTCAGCAGGTTAAAATTGTCATCTCCCTGCTGCGTGGCGATCCTCAGGATTGGGCATTTTCCCTGGAATCTGGGAATCCGGCCTTGCTTAATGTACACGCCTTTTTTCAGGCTCCAGGATTATTATATGATGAACCAAATTTTGTGGATCAAGCGGAGAAGACCTTGTTGGCCCTGTCTCAGGGTCAAGAAGCGGCAGAATTGTATTGTCAGAAATTTAGAAAATGGTCTGTGCTGACTAAATGGAATGAGGATGCTTTGGCGGCAATTTTCAGAAAGGGTCTTTCTGAATCTGTTAAAGATGTTATGGTGGGGTTTCCCACGCCTGTTGGTCTGAGTGATTCTATGTCTCTGGCCATTCAGATTGATCGGCGCTTGCGGGAGCACAGAACTGTGCGCGCTGTGGCATTGTCCTCAGAGCAGATGCCTGAGCCTATGCAGTGTGATAGGATTCTGTCTAGAACGGAACAAGGATTCAGACGTCAGAATAGGTTGTGTTTTTATTGTGGCGATGCTTCTCATGTCATTTCAGTCTGCCCTAAGCGTACCAAGAGAATCGCTAGTTCAGTTACCATCAGTACTGTACAACCTAAATTTCTGTTATCTGTGACCTTGATCTGCTCATTGTCGTCATTTTCTGTCATGGCATTTGTGGATTCAGGTGCCGCTTTGAACTTAATGGACTTTGAATTTGCCAGGCGTTGTGGTTTCCCCTTGCAGTCTTTGCAGAACCCTATTCCTTTAAGGGGCATTGATGCTACACCTTTGGCTAAAAATAAACCCCAGTTTTGGACACAGGTGACCATGTGCATGGCGCCAGCCCATCAGGAAGATTGTCGTTTTCTGGTGTTGCATAATTTGCATGATGCTATTGTGCTGGGTTTTCCATGGTTGCAGGTACATAATCCGGTGTTGGATTGGAAGTCTTTGTCTGTGACTAGTTGGGGTTGTCAGGGGGTTCATAATGACGTTCCTTTGATGTCAATCTCCTCTTCCTCCTCTTCTGAAATTCCAGAGTTTTTGTCTGATTTTCAGGATGTATTCGATGAGCCCAAGTCCAGTTCCCTTCCACCGCATAGGGACTGTGATTGTGCTATTGACTTGATTCCAGGCTGTAAGTTTCCTAAGGGCCGACTTTTCAACCTGTCTGTGCCTGAACATACCGCCATGCGGAGTTATGTTAAGGAGTCTTTGGAGAAAGGGCATATTCGGCCATCTTCTTCACCGTTGGGAGCGGGATTTTTTTTTGTTGCTAAGAAAGATGGCTCTTTGAGACCCTGTATTGATTATCGCCTCTTGAATAAGATCACGGTCAAGTTTCAATACCCTTTACCTTTGCTTTCCGATTTGTTTGCTAGGATTAAGGGGGCTAGTTGGTTTACGAAGATTGACCTTCAGGGGGCATATAATCTTGTTCGTATTAAGCAGGGTGATGAATGGAAAACTGCGTTTAATACGCCCGAAGGCCATTTTGAATACCTTGTGATGCCGTTCGGGCTCTCTAATGCTCCATCTGTTTTTCAGTCCTTCATGCATGATATCTTCCGGAGTTATCTTGATAAATTCATGATTGTATATTTGGATGACATTTTAATTTTTTCCGATGATTGGGAGTCTCATGTGAAACAGGTGAGGATGGTATTTCAGATCCTTCGTGATAATGCTTTGTTTGTGAAGGGGTCTAAGTGTCTCTTTGGAGTGCAGAAGGTTTCTTTTTTGGGCTTCATTTTTTCTCCCTCATCTATAGAGATGGATCCGGTTAAGGTTCAGGCCATTCATGATTGGATTCAGCCCACATCCGTGAAGAGCCTTCAGAAATTTTTGGGCTTTGCTAATTTTTATCGCCGTTTCATTGCTAAATTCTCCAGTGTGGTTAAACCCCTGACCGATTTGACGAAGAAAGGCGCTGATGTGACGAATTGGTCTTCTGCGGCTGTCTCTGCCTTTCAGGAGCTTAAACGCCGATTTACTTCTGCCCCGGTGTTGCGTCAGCCTGATGTTTCTCTTCCTTTTCAGGTTGAGGTTGACGCTTCTGAGATTGGGGCAGGGGCTGTTTTGTCTCAGAGGAATTCTGATGGTTCCTTGATGAAACCATGTGCCTTCTTTTCCCGTAAGTTTTCGCCTGCTGAACGCAATTATGATGTCGGCAATCGGGAGTTGTTGGCTATGAAGTGGGCGTTTGAGGAATGGCGACATTGGCTTGAGGGAGCCAAGCACCGTATTGTGGTCTTGACCGATCATAAAAATCTGATTTACCTCGAGTCTGCCAAACGGCTGAATCCTAGACAGGCTTGATGGTCCCTGTTTTTCTCCCATTTTGATTTCGTGGTCTCGTATCTTCCGGGTTCTAAGAATATTAGGGCTGATGCCCTCTCTAGGAGTTTTTTGCCTGATTCTCCTGAGGTCCTTGAACCGGTCGGCATTCTGAAGGAAGGGGTGGTCCTTTCTGCCATTTCCCCTGATTTACGACGGGTTCTTCAGGAATTTCAGGCTGACAAACCTGACCGCTGTCCAGTGGGGAAACTTTGTTCCTGATAGATGGACAAGTAGAGTGATTTCTGAGGTTCATTGTTCTGTGTTGGCTGGCCATCCTGGTATTTTTAGTACCAGAGATTTGGTTGGTAGGTCCTTTTGGTGGCCTTCTTTGTCGCGTGATGTGCGTTCTTTTGTGCAGTCCTGTGGGACTTGTGCGCGGGTCAAGCCTTGTTGTTCCCATGCTAGTGGGTTGCTTTTGCCTTTGCCGGTCCCTGAGAGGCCCTGGACGCATATTTCTATGGATTTTATTTCAGATCTTCCGGCTTCCCAGAGGATGTCGGTTATCTGGGTGGTTTGTGACCGGTTCTCTAAGATGGTTCATTTGGTGCCTTTGCCTAAATTGCTTTCCTCTTCTGATTTGGTTCCGTTGTTTTTTTCAGCCTGTGGTTCGTTTGCATGGTATTCCGGAGAATATTGTGTCCGACAGAGGTTCCCAGTTTGTTTCTAGGTTTTGGCGAGCCTTTTGTGCTAGGCTGGGCATTGATTTGTCTTTTTCGTCCGCATTTCATCCTCAGACAAATGGCCAGACCGAGCGAACTAATCAGACTTTGGAAACTTATTTGAGATGCTTTGTGTCTGCTGATCAGGATGATTGGGTGGCTTTCTTGCCATTGGCCGAGTTTGCCCTTAATAATCGGGCTAGTTCGGCTACCTTGGTTTCGCCCTTCTTTTGTAATTTTGGTTTTCATCCTCGTTTTTCTTCGGGGCAGGTTGAGCCTTCTGATTGTCCTGGTGTGGATTCTGTGGTTGACAGGTTGCAGCAGATTTGGGCTCATGTGGTGGACAATTTGGTGTTGTCTCAGGAGGAGGCTCAGCGTTTTGCTAACCGTCGTCGGTGTGTTGGTTCCCGGCTTCGGGTTGGGGATTTGGTCTGGTTGTCTTCCCGTCATGTTCCTATGAAGGTTTCTTCCCCTAAATTTAAGCCTCGGTTTATTGGTCCTTATAGGATTTCTGAGATTATCAATCCGGTGTCTTTTCGTTTGGGCCTTCCAGCCTCTTTTGCCATCCATAATGTTTTCCATAGATCTTTATTGCGGAAATATGTGGTGCCCGTTGTTCCCTCTGTTGATCCTCCTGCCCCTGTGTTGGTTGATGGGGAGTTGGAGTATGTGGTTGAGAAGATTTTGGATTCTCGTTTTTCGTAGCGGAAGCTTCAGTACCTTGTCAAATGGAAGGGTTATGGCCAGGAGGATAATTCTTGGGTTTTTGCCTCTGATGTCCATGCTGCTGATTTGGTCCGTGCCTTTCATCTGGCTCGTCCTGATCGGCCTGGGGGCTCTGGTGAGGGTTCATTGACCCCTCTTCAAGGGGGGGGTACTGTTGTGAATTCTGTTCTTGGGCGCCCTCCGGTGGTTGTTGGTGGTAGTGCAGTTGTCTCTGGGTTGTAATCCATGGCAGGTGTTTCTGCTGATTGCAGCTCTACTGGGTATTTAGGTGTGCAGGATCCCTTAGTCCTTGCCAGTTGTCCATTGTTCTTGGAGGGATTGCATCTCTGTCTGGCTCCTAATGCCCTGCTGTCAATTCAGCTAAGATAAGTGTCTGTTTTTTTGTCTCTGCAGCACACATGCAGTGTGCTTTACAATTCAGTGCAATTCATTGTGTTTTTGTCCAGCTTAGACTTTGTTTGGATTTTTCAGTCATGCTGGATTCTCTGGAGATGCAGATAAACATTCTATGTCTTTAGTTAGATGTAGAATATTTGTATTATCTGCTGTGGATATTTTTAGGGTTTTAATACTGACCGCTTAGAATTCTGTCCTATCCTTTTCTATTTAGCTAGAAGTGCCTCTTTTGCTAAATCCTGTTTTCTGCCTGCGTGTGTCTTCCCTCTTATACTCACAGTCAATATTTGTGGGGGGCTGCCTATCCTTTGGGGTTCTGCTCTGAGGCAAGATAGAATTCCCATTTCCATCTATAGGGGTATTTAGTCCTCCGGCTGTGTCGAGGTGTCTAGGACGTGTTAGGTACACCCCACGGCTACTTCTAGTTGTGGTGTCAGTTTAGGGTTTGCGGTCAGTACAGGTACCACCTACTCCAGAGAACGTCTCATGCGGCTCCAAGGTCACCGGATCATAACAGAGAACGCTGCCTGTCAGAAGTGCATGGAAGCTGCAGCAAAACTTCAAAGGTTTGCCTGGGTGGTCGGTGGGGAAGAGGCACAAGAGACTATGGAGGAGAGAGCTGAAGGAAAGAAGGAGGAGGAGAAAGCTGATGGAGCAAGGGGGGCACAGAAGGGGGAGGAAGAAAGTAGCATGGCTGCAGTAGGAGAAGCCGAGAAGGAAGTGGAATTGAGAGGGGAGCCAACCCTAAAGGACGTCTTTATCCTCTTGTAATCAGTCCCTGAATGATTTAACCCTTCAGATGAAGGAGGTGAAAGGGGAGATTATACAAATAAAGGCTGCCGTACAGAAAATGGATAAACGCATGGGGGAGGTGGATGAGAGGATGAGTACTGTGGAGGATCATGTGGTTCAACTACAAAAGGCAGAGAGGAAGTTTGCCCAACAGATATCGGAACTGGCGGCAAAAAATGAGGACCTAGAAAATAGATCCAGAAGAAATAACATCAGGATAAGTGGGTGTTACGGAAAAAACAGAGGGGAGAAATCCTACTGAGTTTATTGAAAACTGGTTGAAGGAGAAGGTTGGAGCCGAGGTTCTGACAAGGGTCTTTGCTGTGGATAGAGCGCACAGAGTTCCGCCGCAGCCCCCTCCCCCTGGAGCCAATCCTCGTACCATGTTCGCTAAGATATTAAACTACAGAGACATTGTACTTAGGAAGGCCAGAGAAATGGAGGATCTCACTGTTGACGGACAGAGGATTGCCATCTACCCGGATTACTCTGCTGCGGTCCAGAAACAGAGAATGCAATTTACTGGTGTCAAGAGGCGACTGAGAGAACTGGGGGTGCAATACTCCATTTTTTTTCTTGTGAGGTTGAGAGTGGTTGCCTTTAATAAAGCTCATTTAATCCAGAGGACGCTACCCAATGGATCGACATCAATGCCAAGAAACTACAAGCGGCGGGAGACTGACTTTCAGCGGAGGCGTGAGCTGTTATCGTTGCCAAGATGTTTGGGATAAGAGAACTGGGTTGCTATTTGTACCCATTTAATACTTGTGTCTCTTTCACTTTTGGAGGAGTGGAATATGACTGGGTTGAAGTATTACGCCAGTTAGAGTTGTGCTGGAAAATGAGGGGTGGGGTGGGGATTTTTAATAGGGTGCACTGCAAATGATGTTTGTTTTTTTTTACTCTTTTTATTTCACTGTTTCTGAACTGTTAATAATTAATGTAAAGAGATGTGGTTCTGACGGCCGCGGGAGCCAGTTAGAGGAGGTTACCTAGGTGAGAGTACTTCAAACGGGCCAAGGAGCCCCACTCTCGATGAGAGGAAAATGCTTTATCTTGGGGGGAGGTTGGGAGTTTAAAGGGTGGGAGAGAGGGGTTAGACAGCTCAGGTTAAGGAGTAGGATTTTCTTGATGACTGTTCTGCATCATGATGAGGGACTGTATTAAAATACTGAGTTGGAACGTTAGAGGCCTAGCGGACAAAACTAGACGAGCAGCGGTGCTACAATACGCACGAGACCAGAGGGCCTCACTGACATGTCTGCTGGAGACACACTTGGTTCGTGAGAAGGTGGACGTCTTACATAGGCGGTGGTTGCAAAAAACGTATCATTCCACCTTCTCTACATACTCAAGGGGGGTATCGGTCCCAGCAGGCGTGCGCTATGAAGAGCTGAAGGTGTATGCTGATGGACAGTATGTGGTAGTGAAATGCAGAATGCTTGGTGTTTTGATGTGTGTGGTGGCTATGTACATTCCTCCCCATTATTCGATTAAAAAACTTAGAGAAGTGTAGGAATTGATTGGACGGGAAGATCCGATGCCGCTTTTAATTATTGGAGACCTCAGCAATATATGTGATGATTTCTGGGATAAAAATAAAAATACACAAAACAGGTCGGAAAGCCATATTACGCCGTTCGGAACATATATTCGAGAGATCGGTATGACTGATTTGTGGAGAGTGCGACACGTGGGGGTGAGGGGATATTTTTGCTATTCACTGGCTCATGATACTTTATCCAGAATAGATATGGCGCTCGGAAACAATATGTTTGATTCTATGGTGGGAGAAGTGAGATACTTGCCACGGGTGACCTCTGATCATAATCCGATAGAGGTGGAGTTATGGCCAATGAGGACACAAGCACGGCATAGGGGAGAGTGGAAATTTCACCCTAACTGGCTGAATAGTGTGAGTTTAAAGGGCATACAGCGGGAGGTGGAGGAGTTTTTTGAGATTAACGAGGGCAGCTCGGACATACCCACTGTATGGGAGACGATGAAGGCATATTTGAGGGCTTTGCTGCTCAGGGACATCAGTAGATGTAAGCAGCGATCAAAACAGGCGCAGAATGCCGCAAGGGAAAGGCTGAGAATTGCTGAAGATGAGATGGCCACACTGGGTACCCCTGAGGCTGGGAAACGGTTAAGAGAAGCCCAGAATAATATGGATAAAATTATTTTGGAAAGGGCAGTGTCATGATTCTCAATGGCGAGAGAACATAGCCCAGCATATATGAGAACTAGCTCTTGGAAGATGGAAACTATACTGACCATGAACTAAACCTGCCGCCCAACTAGAAGTGGCCGGGTAGCATGCCTACGTTTTTTATCCCTAGATGCCCAGCGCCAGCCGGAGAACTACCTAATCCTAGCAGAGGAAAAGACAGTCCTGGCTCACCTCTAGAGAAATTTTCCCAAAAGGCAGACAGAGGCCCCCACATATATTGGCGGTGATTTTAGATGAAATGACAAACGTAGTATGAAAATAGGTTTAGCAAAATCGAGGTCCGCTTACTAGATAGCATGAAGACAGAAAGGGCACTTTCATGGTCAGCAGAAAACCCTATCAAAACACCATCCAGAAATTACTTTAAGACTCTAGCATTAACTCATAACACCAGAGTGGCAATTTCCGCTCACAAGAGCTTTCCAGACACAGTAACGAAACAGCAGCTGTGAACAGGAAGAAAATGCAAAAACACACAAGGACAAAAGTCCAACTTAGCTAGGAGTTGTCTAGTAGCAGGAACATGCACAGAAGGCTTCTGATTACATTGTTGACCGGCATGAAACTGACAGAGGAGCAAGGTTATATAGCGACTCCCACATCCTGATAGGAGCAGGTGAACAGAGGGGATGATGCACACAAGTACAATTCCACAAGTGGCCACCGGGGGAGCCCAGAATCCAATTTCACAACAGTACCCCCCCCTCAAGGAGGGGGCACCGAACCCTCACCAGAACCACCAGGGCGATCAGGATGAGCCCTATGAAAGGCACGGACAAGATCGGAGGCATGAACATCAGAGGCAGTGACCCAAGAATTATCCTCCTGACCGTATCCCTTCCATTTGACCAGATACTGGAGTTTCCGTCTGGAAACACGAGAGTCTAAGATCTTTTCCACAACGTACTCCAACTCACCCTCAACCAACACCGGAGCAGGAGGCTCAACGGAAGGCACAGCCGGTACCTCATACCTGCGCAACAATGACCGATGAAAAACATTATGAATCGAAAAGGATGCAGGGAGGTCCAAACGGAAGGACACAGGGTTAAGAATCTCCAATATCTTGTACGGGCCGATGAACCGAGGCTTAAACTTAGGAGAAGAAACCCTCATAGGGACAAAACGAGAAGACAACCACACCAAGTCCCCAACACAAAGCCGAGGACCAACACGACGACGGCGGTTGGCAAAAAGCTGAGTCTTCTCCTGGGACAACTTCAAATTGTCCACCACCTGCCCCCAAATCTGATGCAACCTCTCCACCACAGCATCCACTCCAGGACAATCCGAAGATTCCACTTGACCGGAGGAAAATCGAGGATGAAACCCCGAATTACAGAAAAACGGGGACACCAAGGTGGCAGAGCTGGCCCGATTATTGAGGGCGAACTCCGCCAAAGGCAAAAAAGCAACCCAATCATCCTGATCCGCAGACACAAAACACCTCAAATATGTCTCCAAGGTCTGATTAGTCCGCTCGGTCTGGCCATTAGTCTGAGGATGGAAAGCAGACGAAAAAGACAAATCTATGCCCATCCTAGCACAGAATGCCCGCCAAAATCTAGACACGAATTGGGTCCCTCTGTCAGAAACGATATTCTCCGGAATACCATGCAAACGAACAACATTTTGAAAAAACAGAGGAACCAACTCGGAAGAAGAAGGCAACTTAGGCAAGGGAACCAGATGGACCATCTTAGAGAAACGGTCACACACCACCCAGATGACAGACATCTTCTGAGAAACAGGCAGATCCGAAATAAAATCCATCGAGATGTGCGTCCAAGGCCTCTTCGGGATAGGCAAGGGTAACAACAATCCACTAGCCCGAGAACAACAAGGCTTGGCCCGAGCACAAACGTCACAAGACTGCACAAAGCCTCGCACATCTCGTGACAGGGAAGGCCACCAGAAGGACCTTGCCACCAAATCCCTGGTACCAAAGATTCCAGGATGACCTGCCAACGCAGAAGAATGAACCTCAGAGATGACTCTACTGGTCCAATCATCAGGAACAAACAGTCTACCAGGTGGGCAACGATCAGGTCTATCCGCCTGAAACTCCTGCAAGGCCCGCCGCAGGTCTGGAGAAACGGCAGACAATATCACTCCATCTTTAAGGATACCTGTGGGCTCAGAATTACCAGGGGAGTCAGGCTCAAAACTCCTAGAAAGGGCATCCGCCTTAACATTCTTAGAACCCGGTAGGTAAGACACCACAAAATTAAACCGAGAGAAAAACAACGACCAGCGCGCCTGTCTAGGATTCAGGCGCCTGGCAGACTCAAGGTAAATTAAATTTTTGTGGTCAGTCAATACCACCACCTGATGTCTGGCCCCCTCAAGCCAGTGACGCCACTCCTCAAAAGCCCACTTCATGGCCAAAAGCTCCCGATTCCCAATATCATAATTCCGCTCGGCGGGCGAAAATTTACGGGAAAAAAAGGCACAAGGTCTCATCACGGAGCAGTCGGAACTTCTCTGCGACAACACCGCCCCAGCTCCGATTTCAGAAGCGTCGACCTCAACCTGAAAAGGAAGAGCAACATCAGGCTGACGCAACACTGGGGCGGAAGAAAAGCGGCGCTTGAGCTCCCGAAAGGCCTCCACAGCATCAGGGGACCAATCAGCAACATCAGCACCCTTCTTAGTCAAATCAGTCAATGGTTTTACAACATCAGAAAAACCAGCAATAAATCGACGATAAAAGTTAGCAAAGCCCAAAAATTTCTGAAGACTCTTAAGAGAAGAGGGTTGCGTCCAATCACCAATAGCCTGAACCTTGACAGGATCCATCTCGATGGAAGAGGGGGAAAAAATGTATCCCAAGAAGGAAATCTTTTGAACCCCAAAAACACACTTAGAACCCTTCACACACAAGGAATTAGACCGCAAAACCTGAAAAACCCTCCTGACCTGCTGGACATGAGAGTCCCAGTCATCCGAAAAAATCAGAATATCATCCAGATACACAATCATAAATTTATCCAAATAATCGCGGAAAATGTCATGCATAAAGGACTGGAAGACTGAAGGGGCATTTGAAAGACCAAAAGGCATCACCAAATACTCAAAATGGCCCTCGGGCGTATTAAATGCGGTTTTCCACTCATCCCCCTGCTTGATTCGCACCAAATTATACGCCCCACGGAGATCAATCTTAGAGAACCACTTGGCCCCCTTTATACGAGCAAACAAATCAGTAAGCAGTGGTAACGGATATTGATATTTAACTGTGATTTTATTCAAAAGTCGATAATCAATACACGGCCTCAAAGAGCCGTCTTTCTTAGACACAAAGAAAAAACCGGCTCCTAAGGGAGATGACGAAGGACGAATATGTCCCTTTTCCAAGGACTCCTTTATATATTCTCGCATAGCCGCGTGTTCAGGCACAGACAGATTAAATAAACGACCCTTAGGGTATTTACTACCCAGGATCAAGTCTATGGCACAATCGCACTCCCGGTGCGGAGGTAGTGAACCAACCTTGGGTTCTTCAAAAACGTCACGAAAGTCAGACAAGAATTCAGGAATCTCAGAGGGAATAGATGATGAAATGGAAACCAAAGGTACGTCCCCATGAGTTCCTTTACATCCCCAGCTTAACACAGACATAGCTCTCCAGTCGAGGACTGGGTTATGAGATTGCAGCCATGGCAATCCCAGCACCAAAACATCATGTAGATTATACAGCACCAGAAAGCGAATAACCTCCTGGTGATCCGGATTAACACGCATAGTCACTTGTGTCCAGTATTGTGGTTTATTACTAGCCAATGGGGTGGAGTCAATCCCTTTCAGAGGTATCGGAGCCTCCAATGGCTCCAAATCATACCCACAGCGTTTGGCAAAGGACCAATCCATAAGACTCAAAGCAGCGCCAGAGTCGACATAGGCGTCCGCGGTAATAGATGACAAAGAACAAATCAGGGTCATAGATAGAATAAACTTAGACTGTAAAGTGCTAATTGAAACAGACTTGTCAGGCTTCTTAGTACGCTTAAAGCATGCTGATATAACATGAGTTGAATCACCACAATAGAAGCACAACCCATTTTTTCGTCTAAATTTCTGCCGCTCGCTTCTGGACAGAATTCTATCACATTGCATATTTTCTGGCGTTTTCTCAGTAGACACCGCCAAATGGTGCACAGGTTTGCGCTCCCGCAGACGCCTATCGATCTGAATAGCCATCGTCATGGACTCATTCAGACTCGCAGGCACAGGGAACACCACCATAACATCCTTAATGGCATCAGAGAGACCTTCTCTGAAAATCGCCGCCAGGGCGCACTCATTCCACTGAGTAAGCACAGACCATTTGCGGAATTTTTGGCAGTATATTTCAGCTTCATCTTGCCCCTGAGACAAGGACATCAAGGCCTTTTCCGCCTGAAGCTCTAAATGAGGTTCCTCATAAAGCAACCCCAAGGCCAGAAAAAACGCATCCACATTGAGCAACGCAGGATCCCCTGGTGCCAATGCAAAAGCCCAGTCCTGAGGGTCGCCCCGGAGCAAGGAAATTACAATCCTGACCTGCTGTGCAGGGTCTCCGGCAGAGCGAGACTTCAGGGACAAAAACAATTTGCAATTATTTTTAAAATTTTGAAAGTGAGATCTATTCCCCGAGAAGAATTCAGGCAAAGGAATTCTAGGCTCAGACATAGGTGCATGAACAACAAAATCTTGCAAATTTTGTACCTTTGTGGCGAGATTATTCAAACCTGTAGCTACACTCTGAAGATCCATTTGAAACAGGTGAACACAGAGCCATTCAAGGATTAGAAGGAGAGAAAGAGAGGAAGGCTGCAGTATAGGCAGACTAGCAAGTGATTCAATTAAGAGCACACTCAGAACTAGAGGGGAAAAAAAAAAAAAAAATTGTAGCAGACTTCTTTTTTCTCTCCTTTCTCAGCCAGTAATTTAACCCTTTTTTGGGCCGGTCAAACTGTCATGATTCTCAATGGCGAGGGAACATAGCCCAGCATATATGAGAACTAGCTCTTGGAAGATGGAAACTATACTGACCATGAACTAAACCTGCCGCCCAACTAGAAGTGGCCGGGTAGCATGCCTACGTTTTTTATCCCTAGATGCCCAGCGCCAGCCGGAGAACTACCTAATCCTAGCAGAGGAAAAGACAGTCCTGGCTCACCTCTAGAGAAATTTTCCCAAAAGGCAGACAGAGGCCCCCACATATATTGGCGGTGATTTTAGATGAAATGACAAACGTAGTATGAAAATAGGTTTAGCAAAATCGAGGTCCGCTTACTAGATAGCGTGAAGACAGAAAGGGCACTTTCATGGTCAGCAGAAAACCCTATCAAAACACCATCCAGAAATTACTTTAAGACTCTAGCATTAACTCATAACACCAGAGTGGCAATTTCCGCTCACAAGAGCTTTCCAGACACAGTAACGAAACAGCAGCTGTGAACAGGAACAAAATGCAAAAACACACAAGGACAAAAGTCCAACTTAGCTAGGAGTTGTCTAGTAGCAGGAACATGCACAGAAGGCTTCTGATTACATTGTTGACCGGCATGAAACTGACAGAGGAGCAAGGTTATATAGCGACTCCCACATCCTGATAGGAGCAGGTGAACAGAGGGGATGATGCACACAAGTACAATTCCACAAGTGGCCACCGGGGGAGCCCAGAATCCAATTTCACAACAGGGCAGGGAGGAAGAGAGAGTTCCAACGACTAGCCTTTTACCAGGAGGGGGAGGTAGTGGGGCATTTGCTCTCGCTGGTGGCGTCGGCCCAGAGGGGTACACCATTCGTACATTCACTAGAGCCTGTTAACTGTATAAAAGTGTCGGAGACCTCGGAGATCTTAAGGGTCTTTACGGACTTCTACGCGGATCTGTACTCCTCTAGTGTGGACCCATCGGGGACTGACAACGTGGCATTTCTAGAAGGTATTGTCTTACCTAGACTGAGTGAGGAGGATAGGGAAAGTTTGAAGGGACATATCACAGGTGAAGATCTAAGTCATGCTTTAAGAGCCATGGCAAGAGGTAAGGCTCCAGGTGCAGATGGATTGCCAGCTGAAATTTATAAGGAGATGGAGGAGGTGTTGCTACCCATATTACGAGTAGTTTTGGAGGAGGCTTGGAATGGGGGGATTCTTTCAGTCTCCATGAGAGTGGCCATAATAGTTGTAATCCCGAAGAAAGATAAAGATCTACGACTTCCTGAATCATATTGCCCGATTTCTTTGCTCACAATGGATGTTAAACTTCTGGTTGGGGTGTTGGCGGCCCGATTGTTGGGTGTTATTTCTAAGTTGATTCATTCAGATCAGTCTGGCTTTATGCTCGACAGGTCCATGGCAGTAAATCTTAGAAGGCTTTTTTTGATTTTACAATTGGGGGCTGATAACGGTGGGCATAGCGTTATTGCTTCTTTAGATGCCTATAAGGCATTTGACAGTGTGGAATGGGGATACTTGTGGCAGGTATTGCAATGCTTTGGCTTCGGCCCACAATTTGTGTCCTGGGTTCAGCTATTGTATGCGCAACCATCAGCTAGGGTGAGAGTGAATGGGGAGCTTTCTCATACGATAAGGCTACATAGAGGGACGAGACAGGGGTGTCCGCTGTCCCCTATTTTGTTTGCTTTAGCCGTGAAGCCCCTGGCCGCCAAGATCCGACAGTCCGCTGAGGTTTCTGGGTTTAAATATGGATCGATAGAGGAAAAAATAGCACTTTATGCAGATGATATACTGCTGTTCTTGAGTGATCCACATGATTCATTGAGTAATGCAATTCGGCTCATTGAGGGATTTGGTGCTTTGTCGGGGCTTAAAATAAATTTATGGTGGATGATGCAGGAGGTGAGCTTGGAGATTCTATGGAAGGGGGTAGACTTAAAGTAGCAGATCAATTCAAATATTTGGGGATACTAATCTCTTTGCCGATTACGAATTACTTGCATACTAATCTTACACCGGTGGTGGGAACTCTTAAGGCAAAGGTAGGGGCTTGGTCTAAGTTGCATTTATCTGTTGTAGTCCGAATTAATCTAATTAAGATGATTCTGATGCCTAAGACACTGTATGTTCTCCATAACTCACCTATCTGGATATCTGTTGTGATGACCCCGCATGGATTTATGTCCTTCTACATCAGCTAAGCAACTTGCCCCTCAGACTATGAGGGGTCATCGCAACAGAACCAGACCCCAATCAGAGGACAATAAAACATTCCTTATCTAAGAACTGGTCCAATATTTATGGACATAACTGTTTATCACTCATGGTAATTCTGCTTCATGTCACCTGTCTTATCCATGTTTTTTTTTCTGTGCTATGTTGTGCATAAATATGTGATTCTTCAGAATTTCTTTTAGTCTTTGCCTGATGAAGAGACCTGTGTAGTCTCGAAAGCTTGCAATTTGTTACCATCTTTTCAGTTAGCCATTAAAAGGTATCAACCACTGAGGACTCTCAATTCTAAATATTTTTCTATCTACTGGCTAACACGGTACCAAGATATATATCTTTCCTGTATCAAAATGGAGGATACCAGAATGTACCGCATCTTTATGGAACTAAAACCACTTCTGAAGAAATGTGCACAAGTGGACAGCGACATTTTTTCTTATCTAAATGCAAAAAGGAGAATTTATTTCCTAAAGGACTCTGGATTACAAACCCAATTCTTCATACCTACAATACCCATTATTCACAAAACCTGTGTCACAGGACTTCTGAGAGATTAAGGAATCATCTTTTGCATGTCTGCTACAGCATAAAGAGTAAATTCCAAGGGCAATTTGAAACTCTGAGGAAGACACTTACAGAAGACACAGAGCAAAAATTACAACAATATTACAACAAACTACGGGCCCTTCTGATTCATAACAAGGAAAAGAAACTGCACAGATTGTGCCTCAATTCAGGACTCTATGCAAACAGATACAAAACAAAGCCAAAACCTGACAACTTGGACAACCACTCCATTCCAGACACAAAAGCATCTAACTGTGTCATTAATCTCTCAGATTATAAACCCAACAAAGTGGAGCTGGCCATGCTTTCCAGAGGACTCTCATTTTGTCCTACTAAGGCCCTGGATAAAACTGAACTCTACAGTGATATGGAACATTTTTTCAGGAGACTGCACCTGAGGGAATATTTCAATGATACAGAAGATTCAGAATCCACCTGGACTGAAGGAAAAGGGATCCTAACAACAAAGAAGAGGTCAGACTGGACACCTCCACCTAGACACAACCCTCATTTGGATAAATATATAGACTCCTTCAGACATTTGATAAAATCCACCATCGTAGATACCGTACTAACAGGAGACAAGCATCCAACATCAGTGCCCAGGAGAGTAAGGCCATACAGTCTCTGAAAACCAACAAAGAAATCATCATCAAACCTGCTGACAAGGGAGGTGCAATAGTCATGATGAACACATCAGACTATATGAAGGAAGCAAACAGACAACTTATGGACACACGCTACTACAAAAAATTGAAGTCGGATCCTACACAGGACTATTACAAGGAACTAAACAAGTTGGTATCTTGTCTGCCCTACGAATCCATAAGAGCCAATGACCTGATACCAGAAAGTCCAAGAACAGGGACATTCTACATGCTTCCCAAAATCCACAAATCTGGAAATCCAGGAAGACCAATTATTTCATGTGTGGGCACCAATACTGAGCAGGTATCTGGATGGGTAGAGGGTATTCTTAAACCCCTGGTAAAGGATACACCCAGCTTCATTCAAGACACAACTGACCTATTGAATAAACTATCAGCAATAGGTCCTCTACCAGAAGGAACCATCCTGGCCACCATGGATGTGGAATCTTTACTCCAATATCCCACACCAGGATGGATTTTAATGCCTGCAAATTCTTCCTGGAAAACACAGGGACTGATGCAAATTCTGTGGTGAAACTTATAAAATTCATCCTCACCCACAATTACTTTGAATTTGATAAGAAGATCTAGCTACAGGAGACTGGCACAGCAATGGGAAGTAAAATGGCCCCACAGTATGCAAATCTTTTCATGGCCAAGCTTGAAAGTGACTTTTTGTCCTCATGTCCCATCAGGCCTCTGTCCTACTACCGCTACATTGATGACATTTTAATCATCTGGACGGAGTCTGAGCCACAGCTAAAGACGTTCCATGAACAGTTTAATCAATTTCATCCTACCATTAACTTGACACTCAACTACTCCTGTACTGAAATTAACTTTTTCAACACCATCATTAAGCCGCAGAGCAATAAAATAGAGACATCCCTGTATCAGAAGCCAATCGACCGTCCAACATACCTTAAATGGGACAGTTTCCATCCAAAACACATAAACTCAATTGTCTACAGCCAAGCCATCAGATACAATCGTATATGTTCCAACCCAATGGATAGGGATGAACACCTTGGTTGCCTCAGAAAGACCTTTTTGAATCAGGGCTACGATCCAAGAACAATTGAAAACCAGATTATAAGAGCCATCAGAAAATCAAGGAATCACCTGCTACATTACAAAGCTAAAGAAGAAAATAACCGGGTGCTTCTAGTAGTTACCTACAATCCGAATCTAGAGGTGCTAAGGGGAGCTGCACGGAAATTACAACCTTTACTACAAAAAGATGCCCGATTACAATCCATTTTTCCAGACCCCCCACTACTGTGTTTTAGGCAGCCCCCAAATCTAAGAAGCATCATTGTCAAGAGCTCCCTGTCCTCTCCAACAGCTGCAGGAACCTTTCCTTGCAATCAGAAAAAATGTAAAACCTGTCCATTTATAATGACCACGGACAAGATAAAGATCCCCAATTCACATCAGGACTACAAGATACCAGGTACTTTCAGCTGCGACACTTCTAATATGGTGTACCTAATTATTTGTACTAAATGTCCAACTGGGGGTCTGTATGTGGGGGAGACAGGGCAAAAGCTTAGAACAACCGCCACACAATAAGAGAAAAAATAATGGATCTACCTGTGGCAATACATTTTTGTCTCCCAATTCATAACATTATGGGCATGAAATTACTTGTTTTTAAAGGTAGCTTCAAATCTAAGAGAGACAGAAGAGTGTGGGAATATAAACTAATGATGACCTTTGACATTCTTAGTGCAGGAATGAATATGTCGCATGGATTTATGTCTTTTTACATCAACTAAGGAACTTGCTCGTCAGACTATGAGGGGTCATCACAACAGAACCAGACCCCAATCAGAGGGCAATAAAACATTCCTTATCTAAGAACTGGTCCAATATTTATGGACATAACTGTTTATCACTCATGGTAATTCTGCTTCATGTCACCTGTCTTATCCATGTTTTTTTTTTTCTGTGCTATGTTGTGCATAAATATGTGATTCTTCAGAATTTCTTCTAGTCTTTGCCTGATGAAGAGACCTGTGTAGTCTCGAAAGCTTTCAATTTGTTACCATCTTTTCAGTTAGCCATTAAAAGGTATCAACCACTGAGGACTCTCAATTCTAAATATTTTTCTATAAAAATATCAGAAATTTTAACAAAATTTTAAAAAATTTAGCAATTTTTGAACTTTTAACCCCTTCCTGACATCAGACGTACTATCCCGTCGAGGTGGGGTGGGCCCGTATGACCACCGACGGGATAGTACGTCATCACCGATCAGCGGCGCTCACGGGGGGAGCGCAGCCGATCGCGGCCAGGTGTCAGCTGCATATCGCAGCTGACATCCGGCACTATGTGCCAGGAGCGGTCACGGACCGCCCCCGGCACATTAACCCCCGGCACACCGCGATCAAACATGATCGCAGTGTACCGGCGGTATAGGGAAGCATCGCGCAGGGAGGGGGCTCCCTGCGGGCTTCCCTGAGACCCCCGGAGCAACGCGATGTGATCACGTTGCTGCGAGGGTCTCCTACCTCCTTCCTGGCTGCAGGTCCCGGATCCAAGATGGCTGCGGCATCCGGGTCCTGCAGGGAAGGAGGTGGCTTACCGAGTGTCTGCTCAGAGCAGACACTTGGTAAGCCTGCAGCCCTGCACAGCAGATCGTCGATCTGGCAGAGTGCTGTGCACACTGCCAGATCAATGATCTGTGATGTCCCCCCCTGGGACAAAGTAAAAAAGTAAAAAAAAAAATTTTCCACATGTGTAAAAAAAAAAAAATAATAATTCCTAAATAAATAATAATAAAAAAATATATATTATTCCCATAAATACATTTCTTTATCTAAATAAAAAAACCAAAACAATAAAAGTACACATATTTAGTATCGCCGCGTCCGTAACGACCCAACCTATAAAACTGCCCCACTAGTTAACCCCTTCAGTAAACACCGTAAGAAAAAAAAAAAAAAAAAGAGGCAAAAAACAACGCTTTATTACCATACCGCCGAACAAAAAGTGGAATAACACACGATCAAAAAGACTGATATAAATATCCATGGTACCGCTGAAAACGTCATCTTGTCCCGCAAAAAAAAAGCCGCCATACAGCATCATCAGCAAAAAAATAAAAAAGTTATAGTCCTGAGAATAAAGCGATACCAAAATAATTATTTTTTCTATATTTTAGTTTTTATCGTATAAAAGCGCCAAAACATAAAAAATGATATAAATGAGATATCGCTGTAATCGTACTGACCCGACGAATAAAACTGCTTTATCAATTTTACCAAACGCGGAACGGTATAAACGCCTCTCCCAAAAGAAATTCATGAATAGCAGGTTTTTGGTCATTCTGCCTCACAAAAATCGGAATAAAAAGCGATCAAAAACGGTCACGTGTCCGAAAATGTTACCAATAAAAACGTCAACTCGTCCCGCAAAAAACAAGACCTCACATGACTCTGTGGAGCAAAATGTGGAAAAATTATAGGTCTCAAAATGTGGAGACGCAAAAACTTTTTTGCTATAAAAAGCGTCGCTGGTTTCACACTTGCGTTTTTGTCTGCAGCGTTTTTTGCACAAAAAAAGCATGCGTTTTTTCCCTATATTTAACATTGAAAACGCATGCGTTTTTTTTGTACGCGTTTGGTCGCGTTTTCAAACGCATGCGGTTTTTTTCTGCATGCGTTCATTTTCAGAAATACAACCTGCAGTATTTTCTTGCGTTTTTAAGCGCATGCGTTTGTTTGCGTTAAAAACGCATGCATTTTTATCGAAAAAAAACAGAAAACACACTGAAAAGCCACCCACCACCATCAAGGTGATAAAGGGATCCAAACCCTAACCCTACCCCTAAACTCACCCCTAACCGTTTAATGAACATTTTCTGACAGTCATAGTGCCACGTATTTCAGTGCCACGTATTTCAGTGCCACGTATTTCAGTGCCACGTATCACGTATTTCAGTGCCACGTGTTTCAGTGCCACGTATTTCAGTGCCACGTATCACGTATTTCAGTGCCACATATTTTAGTACCACGTATTTCAGTTGCACGTATTTCAGTGCCACGTATTTCAGTGCCACGTATTTCAGTGCCATGTATTTCAGTGCCACGTATCACGTATTTCAGTGCCACGTGTTTCAGTGCCACGTATTTAAGTGCCACGTATCACATATTTCAGTGCCACGTATTTCAGTGCCACGTATTTCAGTGCCACGTATTTCAGTGCCACGTATTTCAGTGCCACGTATCACATATTTCAGTGCCACGTATCACATATTTCAGTGCCACGTATTTAAGTGCCACGTATTTAAGTGCCACGTATTTCAGTGCCACGTATTTCAGTGCCACGTATTTCAGTGCCACGTATTTCAGTGCCACGTATTTCAGTGCCACTTATTTCAGTCACGTTTAGGGTTAGGGCTAGGGTTAGGGCTAGGGTTGGAGGTAAAGTTAGGGTTGGGGCTAAAGTTAGGGTTGGGGCTAAAGTTAGGGTTAGGGTTTGGATTACATTTACATTTGGATTAGGGTTGGGATTAGAATTATGGGTGTGTCAGGGCTAGGAGTGTGGTTAGGGTTACCGTTGGGATTAGGGTTAGGGGTGTGTTTGGGTTAGGGTTTCAGGTAGAATTGGGGAGTTTCCACTGTCCAGGCACATCAGGGGCTCTCCAAGCGCGACATGGCGTCCAATCTCAATTCCAGCCAATTCTGCGTTGAAAAAGTAAAACAGTGCTCCTTCCCTTCCGAGCTCTCCCGTGCGCCCAAAAAGGGGTTTACCCCAACATATGTGTTATCAGCGTACTCGGGACAAATTGAACAACAACTTCTGGGTTCTCTTGTTATCCTTAGGAAAATAAAAATTTTGGGGGCTAAAAATCATTTTTGTGTGAAAAAAAAGATGTTTTATTTTCACGGCTCTGCGTTATAAACTGTAGTGAAACACTTGGGGGTTCAAAGTTCTCACAACACATCTAGATAAGTTCCTTGGGAGGTCTAGTTTCCAATATGGGGTCAATTGTGGGGGGTTTGTACTGTTTGGGTACATCAGGGGCTCTGCAAATGCAACGTGACGCCTGCAGACCAATCCATTTAAGGCTGCATTCCAAATGGCGCTCCTTCCCTTCCGAGCTCTGTCATGCACCCAAACAGTGGTTCCCCCCCACATATGGGGTATCAGCGTACTCAGGACAAATTGGACAACAACTTTTGGGGTCTAATTTATCCTGTTACCCTTGTGAAAATACAAAACTGGGGGCTAAAAAATCATTTTTGTGAAAAAAAAAAAGAATTGTTATTTTCACGGCTTTGCGCTATAAACTTTAGTGAAACACTTGGGGGTTCAAAGTTCTCAAAACACATCTAGATAAGTTCCTTGGGAGGTCTAGTTTCCAATATGGGGTCACTTGTGGGGGGGTTTGTACTGTTTGGGTACATCAGGGGCTCTGCAAATGCAACGTGACGGCTGCTGACCAATCCATTTAAGTCTGCATTCCAAATGGCGCTCCTTCCATTCCGAGCTCTGTCATGCGCCCAAACAGTGGTTCCCCCCCACATATGGGGTATCAGCGTACTCAGGACAAATTGGAAAACAAATTTTGGGGTCCAATTTATTCTGTTACCCTTGTAAAAATACAAAGCTGGGTGCTAAAAAAATCATTTTTGAGAAAAAAAATAAAAATTATTTTCACGGCTCTGCGTTATAATCTGTAGTGAAACACTTGGGGGTTCAAAGCTCTCAAAACACATCTAGATAAGTTCCTTAAGGGGTCTACTTTCCAAAATGGTGTCACTTGTAGGGAGTTTCAATGTTTAGGCACATCAGGGGCTCTCCAAACGCAACATGGCGTCCCATCTCAATTCCAGTCAATTTTGCATTGAAAAGTCAAATGGCGCTCCTTCCCTTCCAAGCTCTGCCATGCGCCCAAACAATGGTTTACACCCACATATGGGGTATCATCGTACTCAGGACAAATTGCACAACATTTTTTGGGGTCCAATTTCTTCTCTTACCCTTGGGAAAATAAAAAATTGGGGGCAAAAAGATCATTTTTGTGAAAAAATATGATTTTTTATTTTTACGGCTCTGCAATATAAACTTCTGTGAAGCACTTGGTGGGTCAAAGTGCTCACCACACATCTAGATAAGTTCCTTAGGGGGTCTACTTTCCAAAATGGTGTCACTTGTAGGGAGTTTCAATGTTTAGGCACATCAGGGGCTCTCCAAACGCAACATGGCGTCCCATCTCAATTCCAGTCAATTTTGCATTGAAAAGTCAAATGGCGCTCCTTCCCTTCCAAGCTCTGCCATGCGCCCAAACAATGGTTTACACCCACATATGGGGTATCATCGTACTCAGGACAAATTGCACAACATTTTTTGGGGTCCAATTTCTTCTCTTACCCTTGGGAAAATAAAAAATTGGGGGCAAAAAGATCATTTTTGTGAAAAAATATGATTTTTTATTTTTACGGCTCTGCATTATAAACTTCTGTGAAGCACTTGGTGGGTCAAAGTGCTCACCACACATCTAGATAAGTTCCTTAGGGGGTCTACTTTCCAAAATGGTGTCACTTGTAGGGAGTTTCAATGTTTAGGCACATCAGGGGCTCTCCAAACGCAACATGGCGTCCCATCTCAATTCCAGTCAATTTTGCATTGAAAAGTCAAATGGCGCTCCTTCCCTTCCAAGCTCTGCCATGCGCCCAAACAATGGTTTACACCCACATATGGGGTATCAGCGTACTCAGGACAAATTGGCCAACATTTTTTGGGGTCCAATTTCTTCTCTTACCCTTGGGAAAATAAAAAATTGGGGGCGAAAAGATCATTTTTGTGAAAAAATATGATTTTTTATTTTTACGGCTCTGCATTATAAACTTCTGTGAAGCACTTGGTGGGTCAAAGTGCTCACCACACATCTAGATAAGTTCCTTAGGGGGTCTACTTTCCAAAATGGTGTCACTTGTAGGGAGTTTCAATGTTTAGGCACATCAGGGGCTCTCCAAACGCAACATGGCGTCCCATCTCAATTCCAGTCAATTTTGCATTGAAAAGTCAAATGGCGCTCCTTCCCTTCCAAGCTCTGCCATGCGCCCAAACAATGGTTTACACCCACATATGGGGTATCATCGTACTCAGGACAAATTGCACAACATTTTTTGGGGTCCAATTTCTTCTCTTACCCTTGGGAAAATAAAAAATTGGGGGCGAAAAGATCATTTTTGTGAAAAAATATGATTTTTTATTTTTACGGCTCTGCATTATAAACTTCTGTGAAGCACTTGGTGGGTCAAAGTGCTCACCACACATCAAGATAAGTTCCTTAGGGGGTCTACTTTCCAAAATGGTGTCACTTGTAGGGGGTTTCAGTGTTTAGGCACATCAGGGGCTCTCCAAACGCAACATGGCGTCCCATCTCAATTCCAGTCAATTTTGCATTGAAAAGTCAAATGGCGCTCCTTTCCTTCCGAGCTCTGCCATACGCCCAAACAGTGGTTTACCCCCACATATGGGGTATCAGCGTACTCAGGACAAATTGTACAACAACTTTGGGGGTCCATTTTCTCCTATTACCCTTGGTAAAATAAAACAAATTGGAGCTGAAATAAATTTTGTGTGAAAAAAAGTTAAATGTTCATTTTTATTTAAACATTCCAAAAATTCCTGTGAAACACCTGAAGGGTTAATAAACTTCTTGAATGTGGTTTTGAGCACCTTGAGGGGTGCAGTTTTTAGAATGGTGTCACACTTGAGTATTTTCTATCATATAGACCCCTCAAAATGACTTCAAATGAGATGTGGTCCCTAAAAAAAAAAATGGTGTTGTAAAAATGAGAAATTGCTGGTCAACTTTTAACCCTTATAACTCATATATAACCTTACATCACCTTATATAAAATTTTGGTTCCAAAATTGTACTGATGTAAAGTAGACATGTGGGAAATGTTACTTATTAAGTATTTTGCGTGACATATGTCTGTGATTTAAGGGCATAAAAATTCAAAGTTGGAAAATTGCAAAATTTTCAAAATTTTCGCCAAATTTCCATTTTTTTCACAAATAAACGCAAGTTATATCGAATAAATTTTACCACTAACATGAAGTACAATATGTCACGAGAAAACAATGTCAGAATCGCCAAGATCCGTCAAAGCGTTCCAGAGTTATAGCCTCATAAAGGGACAGTGGTCAGAATTGTAAAAATTGGCCCGGTCATTAACGTGCAAACCACCCTTGGGGGTGAAGGGGTTAATGATTATCCCTTTAATCCAAGTACTCACACCACACAAAAACATTAATAAATAACATGTCCCTCGTGTCTGCTTTATATCAGCACCATTTGAAAAATGTTGTTTTATTTTGTTAGAATTCTAACAAGTCATGTATCAGTCATTTTTCATTTTTTCAAGGAAATTTACTAAACTTATTTTTTTTAGGGACCTGTTCAGTTTAGAAGTGATTTTTTTTGGTTTCCAATATGTAGGACCCCCAACGTGATACCACTATAAAACAGTACCTCTTAACATATTCAAAATTGCTTTCAGGTAGTTTATTAATCCTCCAGGTACTTTTCAGGAATTAATGCAATGTGGTATGACAGGAATTAAGAAGTTTATATTTAGCATCTAAATTTTGATAACTTCTGAACAGGCCACTATTGCCAGCAGAGTTTAAGGCCTTTATTTGGTCATGAACTGCCACTGAAAACATCAGGACCACACGATCAAGATCTCAGGGTGCCGATGGGGATAAATAGGGAGCCCCCACACTCTGTTAACCATCTAGATGCCGTACTCACTATTTACAGCAGTATTTAACGGCTTTAGTCGGTACCAACACTGATCATGGCTGATGCATAAATTGTCAGCTATAGTGTAAAGCTGATAGCTGCTGGATTGTCAATCATTGGGGGATGCTAGTCTCTTATATCGCAGGTCATTAAAAAGATGTATTGATGGTCACTAGGGAGTGATGGGGTTACTGCAATTTCTCAACAGGTTTTATTGGGCTGTGTTTTGAAAATATTGTGCTGATAGAAGCTCTGTTGCCACTGGTAGCACACACGCGCACACACACACATACTGTATATATATATCTCCCCTTTGGGCTTAGACTAGTTTGCTGTATTTTTAGTGGTTAGCACATGTGTCGCTTGTGTGTTTCATTCTGCACTTCGATATTGTTATCAGTGTTGTACAGTTATATGAAAAAGTTTGGGCACCCCTATAAGGGTATGTGCACACGTCAGGATTTCTTGCAGAAATTTCCTGAAGAAAACCGGACATTTTCTGCAAGAAATCCGCCTGCTTCTTTTTTCATTTTTTTCCCGTTTTTTTTTCACGTTTTTTTTTACCATTTTGCAAGTGTAATTAGCTTGCAGAATGCTAAAGTTTTCCAAGCGATCTGTAGCATCGCTTGGAAAACTGATTGACAGGTTGGTCACACTTGTCAAACATACTGTTTGACAAGTGTGACCAACTTTTTACTATAGATGCAGCCTATGCAGCATCAATAGTAAAAAGATATCATGTTAAAAATAATAAAAAAATAAAAAAAAGGTTATACTCACCCTCTGATTGATGGCCCCCGATCTCCTCAGCTGTTGCTCTGTGTGTAGGACCTGCGATGACGTCACGGTCACATGACCGCGACGTCATCGCAGGTCCTACACACAGAGCATCTATAGGAATGGAAGAGAGAGCATGCACCGATGAGAGGAAGACTCCAGGGGCCATCAGAAGGTGAGTATATCACTATTTTTTATTTTAATTCTTTTTTTTTTTACCAATTATACGGTGCCCAGTCCGTGTAGGAGAGTCTCCTCTCCTCCACCCTCGGTACCAACCGCACATGATCTGCTTACTTCCCGCATGGTGGGCATAGCCCCGTGTGGGAAGTAAGCAGATCAATGCATTCCTAGGTGTGCAGAATCCCCGCGATTCCGCAAATTTAATGAACATGTTGCTTTTTTTTCTACAATGCGATTTTTTTGCGGAAAAAAATGCAACATTTGCACAAGATATGCAGAATACACTGAAAATAATGGGAGGCATATGAAAGCATTTTTTTTCGCATTTTTATCACGATTTTATGGCGAAAAAACCACAAAAAATACTGAACGTGTGCACATGGCCTTAATCTTAAGCTTAATGTTTTATAAAAATTTTTTTTTTTGCAACAGCTATTTCAGTTTCATATATCTAATAACTGTTGGACACAGTAATGTTTCTGCCTCGAAATGAGGTTTATTGTACTAACAGAAAATGTGCAATCTGCATTCAAACAAAATTTGACAGGCGCATAAGTATGGGCACCTCACCAGAAAAGTGACATTAATATTTAGTAGATCCTCCTTTTGCAAAAATAACAGCCTCTAGTCGCTTCCTGTAGCTTTTAATGAGTTCCTGGATCCTGGATGAAGGTATTTTTGACCATTCCTCTTTACAAAACAATTCCAGTGCAGTTAATGTGCAGTGCAGTTTGATAGTCGCCGAGCATGGACAGCCCTCTTCAGATGTTCAATGGTATTCAGGTCTGGGGACTGGGATGGCCATTCCAGAACAGTGTAATTGTTCCTCTGCATGAATGCCTGAGTAGATTTGGAGCAGTGTTTTGGATCATTGTCTTGCTGAAAGATCCATCCCCTGCATAACTTCAACTTTGTCACTGATTCATGAACATTATTGTCAAGAATCTGCTGATACTGAGAGGAATCCATGCTGTCATGATATGTACTTTTGCCCTGTCCTGTATTTGAATAATATGCCATTTGATGTATGTAACTGTTCTCTGGTTTCTATTAGCTGTAATATATGTATTTTCTTGTGCTGGGAGTTCACCTGTAACAATATGTCTCCTTCCCCCAATACTTGCAGCCCTAAGCTATAATGTAATTAAGCTTTGTCAACTAGTGAAGGAATAGCCATTGTTCCTCACAGCAGGTGGCTAGTCAAATGTACATACTAGCTAGACTAAGCGGAGCCCACTAGTCTAGAATCTTCTGATGGACCCAACCATTGAATAGAAGGTGTGACCCCTACCCCCCTTCATGGGCAGATCCCAGGAGCTCAGACAATTCATTCGTATTTTGAGATCAGATGTGAGTTGATCTTTGAAGGAGAAGGAGTGGGGATTCTTAGCTGAGGCAAGACCCCATGCCCATCTGGGACTGCAGAAGCGAACGGGGCGAGACTTGAACTGAGGACATATCTCGTCGTTCGTGAGATTGTTTTGGGATCCCTTGGACTTGTGTGGACTATTGCTTTGTTAGCTGGCGCAAGGATTATCGGGAGGTGCCCCAAACCTGTTCCGTTGGACTAATTGTCGACTCTGTAGATCTACCTGCATGTGTTGTTCCAGCGTTCTTGATAATAAATCTGTGGAATCATCCCTTGGCCTGTTGTCCCTTCTTGCTCTGCCGTACACCCCGTCACACATGCGTCCCTCAACTTTAACAAAATTCCCGGTGCCGGCATTGGCCACACAGCCCCAAAGCATGATGGAACCTCCACCAAATACTGTGGGCAGCAAGTGTTTTACTTGGAATGCTGTGTTTTTTTGCCGCCATGCATAACGCCTTTTTGTATGACCAAACAACTCAATCTTGGTTTCATCAGTCCACAGGACCTTCTTCCAAAAAGAAATTGACTTCTCCAAATGTGCTTTTGCATACCTCAGCCGACTCTGTTTGTGGTGTGCTTGCAGAAATGGCTTCTTTCGCATCACTCTCCCATACAGCTTCTCCTTGTGCAAAGTGTGTTGTATAGTTGACTGATGCACAGTGACACCATCTGCAGCAAGTTGATGCTGCAGCTCTCTGGAGGTGGTCTGACGATTGTCCTTGACTGATCTCATCATTCTTCTTCTCTGCCTTTCTGATGTTTTTCTTGGCCTGCCACTTCTGGCCTTAACAAGAACTGTACCTGTGTTCTTCCATTTCCTTACTATGTCCCTCACAGTGGAAATTGACAGGTTAAACAGCTTTTTGTATCCTTCCCCTGAACAACTATGTTGAATAATCTTTGTTTTCAGACCATTTGGCAGTTGTTTTGAGGAGCCCATGATGCCACTCTTCAGAGGAGATTCAAACAGGAGAACAACTTGCAAGTGGCCACTTTAAGTAGCTTTACTCACGATTGCATATACCTGACTATGAAGTTCAAAGCTCAAAGAGGTTACAAAACCAAAAAAAAGTGCTTTAGTATGTCAGTAAAAAGTAGGTAGGAGTATTTAAAACAAAAAAATGATAAGGGTGCCCATACTTATGCACTTGTCAAATTTTGTTTGAATGCAGATTGCACATTTTCTGTTAGTACAATAAACCTCATTTCAAGGCAGAAACATTACTGTGTCCAACAGTTATTAGATATATGAAACTTCAATAGATGTTGCAAAAAAAAACAATTTTTATAAAACATTAAGCTTAAGATTAATAGGGGTGCCCAAACTTTTTCATATAACTGTATATTGTGACATGAACCTTTTCTGCATTATTGTTTGTTGGTTCCATATTTGTTATATGGGAAGTGAATGTTGTGGGATAGTTTTGAGGACCTTTTTAGAGGTTGACCAGGGCCGGCGTTAGGGGCAGGCAGACTAGGCAGCTGCCTGGGGCCCCCGCTGCCCTAGGGGCCCCCAGCCAGGGGCAGACATACTGTTGATGGCACTGCTCTGGGGCCCAGAGGTGGAGGGGGCCCCCTGCAGGCAGGCCCGGTATCATGCAGGATCGGGCCCCTCTCACTCCCTCCTGTAATCACGGAACACCGAGTGCCGGGGAGAGAGCAGGGCGCGAAGTGCAGGAGATCAAAAAGGGGGCGTGTCATGCTGGGAGAGATGCTGGCCAATGAACGCTTTCCTTACCTCACAGTGATCAGACTGAGGACAGCGCTCACTGGCTGGCGTCTGTCCCCCTGCATGGAGCGTCCCAATGGTGAGTGCTCACCTACAGTCAGGGGCCCCAGCTGCACAGCAAATAGGGACAGCAGTGGAGGAAGAGCAGGACTTCTTCTGCTCCCTCCACTGTTCTGTTCAGAGCAGGCTGCAGCGTCTCCTCACAGAGAAGAGATGGGGGAGGAGCTCACTGCAGGGGACAGCAGGGCAGCAGCAGGGGGCCGATATCAGTGCTGTCTGCTCTGTGCCCCATCCCCCACAGTGGGGTCTGCAGCCCTCTCCAGCTGAACTGACCTGCAGGGCTCATCTGATCACCTATAGAAGATTAGTATGTATGTATGTATATGCTTGTATATGTATGTGTGCATCTGTGTGTATCTATGTGTATGTTTCTATCTGTGTGTATCTGTGTATGTACAGTATATGTGTGTATGTATATGGTATAGTTGTATGGCTGTGTGTGTATGCATGTACAGTATGTGTGTATCTGTGTATGTGCAATAATTTATATGGATATATGGTATATATGTATGTTTATGTGCATGTACATACAGTATATGTGTATGTATATGTGTGTACGGTATGTGTATATGTACGGTATGTGTATGTGTATCTGTATGTTTGGTATATGTGTGTGTATGCATTACGGTATATGTATGTATGTACGGTATGTGCATTTGGGTGTATTTTATATGTATGTACGGTATGTGTTTACTATATGTATATAACTATCTGTGTATGTACGGTATATGTATGTGTATCTGTGTGCATGTACGGTATATGTGTGTACGGCATTTGTGTGAATGTACGGTATATGCATGTGTGTATGTACGGTATGTGTATGTATGATGGTATGTGTATCTGTGTGTATGTACGGTATATGTGTGTACGGCATTTGTGTGAATGTACGGTATATGCATGTGTGCATGTACGGTATGTGTATGTATGATGGTATATGTATGTGTATCTGTTTGTATGTATGATATATGTATGTGTTTGCATATACTGTATTTGTATGTGTATCTGTGTACGTACGGTGTATGTATGTGTATTTGTGTGTATGTATGGTATATGTATGTACGGTATGTGTATACTATATGTGTATATAACTGTATGTGTGTATGCATGTAATGTGTATGTCTGTGTATGTACGGTATGTGTATCTGTGTGTATGTACGGTGTATGTATGTACAGTATATGCCGGAACAAAAATCATTGTTCTCATCAGCACATCGCCCAGTTAAAACTGCAGATATTCTGCTAAGATGATACTGTATGGGGACAGATTGATTTACTAGTGATCATTCTGTCCCCAGCCAGTGTAAAGAGGCTGGAAACAAGTGGCGAATGACTTCAATATTGTTGATCACGCTCGTTTAGTGGCCTGAAATCAGCGCATGTAGCTACAACCAAAATGTTTCTGTTGGTGCAATATGTTAGCATTTGGGGCCCCATTTTAAACTTTTGCCTAGGGCCCCACTTTGCCTAAAACCGGCCCTGAGGTTGACCTCTATCTACTAGTCTTCACTGAATATTTCGCTAAATATAAATAAATATTTTATATTTCACAAAATTTTGGTGACCGGTACAGTAAAACATGGACCTATAAAGTGGCGAAGTGCAAGACGAAAAGAGCAGAAACCTAATGGTCTAACATAATGTATGAGTTCCTGCTTCGATATCTTCTATTGCCACCAGTGCCTTCATCAGTTCCTAATTGAATTTTAATACAATTTGCACTGAAATGTTCTAGAAAGTATAAATATTATAATTATTAATCTAATTTCATGGTTATGTTTTAATTTACATTTTATTCTTTGCAGCTGACTGCACCAGCCGATCGGGGACACATCTTACATTTTCAGAATTGACTGCACATGATCATACTATTACACCGGATACTTGTGAACAACATGACAATATCCCAGATTTATCCTCAGCCCTTCACAGTAAAGATCCACCATATGATACTTTTGAAAAGTTTCTGTCTTCTGATTCATCACAGACTATTATGCAAAGCAAAAATAACACAATTGGTTGTGAACATCAAATAGCTCACACAAGAAAGAAGCCATATTCATGTTCAGAGTGTGGGAAATGTTTTACAAAAAAATCACATCTTATTGCACATGAGAGAATTCACACATGGGAGAAGCCATTTTCATGTTCAGAATGTGGGAAATGTTTTACACAGAAATCAAATCTTGTTGCACATGAGCGACGTCACACAGGGGAGAAGCCTTTTTCATGTTCAGAATGTGGAAAATGTTTTACAAAAATATCAAATCTTATTGCACATGAGAGAATTCACACAGGGGAGAAGCCATTTTCATGTTTAGAATGTGGAAAGTGTTTTACAGCTAAATCAAGTCTATTTGAACATGAGCAAAGACACACAGGTGAGATGCCATATTCATGTTCAGAATGTGAGAAATGTTTTACAAAAAAATCAAATCTTATTGCACATGAGCGAAGTCACACAGGGGTGAAGCCATTTTCATGTTTAGAATGTGGAAAGTGTTTTACAGCTAAATCAAATCTATTTGATCATGAGAAAAGACACACAGGTGAGATGCCATATTCATGTTCAGAATGTGGGAAATGCTTTACACTAAAATGTAATCTTGTTAAACATTGGAGAAGTCACACAGGGGAAAAGCCATTTTCATGTTCAGAATGTGGGAAATGTTTTACACAGAAATCAAATCTTGTTGCACATGAGCGACGTCACACAGGGGAGAAGCCTTTTTCATGTTCAGAATGTGGAAAATGTTTTACAGCGAGAGCAAGACTTGTTAATCATCAGAAAAAACATACAGGTGAGAAGCCATATTCATGTTCAGAATGTAAGAAATGTTTTACAATGAAATCATATCTTGTTATACATGAGAGAAGTCATAGAGGCGAGAAGCCTTATTCATGTTCAGAATGTGGGAAATGTTTTATAATAAAATCACATCTTGTCACACATCGAAGAATTCACACAGGTGAGAAACCGTTTTCATGTTCTGAATGTGGGAAATGTTATACAGTGAAATCAAGTCTTGTTACACATCAGAAAACGCACACAGGGGTGAAGCCATTTTCATGTTCAGAATGTGGGAAATGTTTTACACACAAAAAAGGACTTGTAAGACATCAGAGATCTCACACAAGGGAATAGCCATATTCATGTTCAGAATGTAAAAAAAAGCTTTTCAAGTTTTAGTATGTAAACAATACCAGTCCAGTATGTAGTTAAATAAATATTTTTGGGCCTTCTACCTATGCAGAATTATTTTCCCCGCCTCTCATTCAACAAATAGGCTGAAATACAAAAATTGTGGGTCTCACATGTTCACACTATTTTCCTCCTATGGGAAGTAACGCCTTCCCCTGGGCAGCACGGTGGCACAGTGGTTAGCACAGCAGCCTTGCAGCGCTGGAGTCCTGGGTTGAAGCCCCACTAAGGACAACATCTGCAAAGAGTTTGTATGTTCTCTCCGTGTTTGCGTGGGTTTCCTCCGGGTACTCCGGTTTCCTCCCACATTCCAAAGACATACTGATAGGGAATTTAGATTGTGAGCCCCAATGGGGACAGTGATGATAATGTGTGCAAACTGTAAAGCGCTGCGGAATATGTTAGCGCTATATAAAAATAAAGATTATTATTATAGCCATATTCATGTTCAGAATGTAAAAAAAAGCGTTTCAAGTTTTAATATGTAGACAATGCCAGTCCAATATGTACTTAAATAAATATTTTTGGGCCTTCTACCTAAGCAGAATTTATTTCCCTGCCTCTCATTCAACAAATAAACTGAAATGCAAAAATTGTGGGTCTTGCATGTTCACACTATTTCCCTCCTATGGGAAGTAACGCCTTCCCCTGACCTAATCCTTCCCCGCCCTTCAACAGACTTACTGGATCCAATTAAATTTACCGGAGATGTATTTGTTAAAGGCAATAGACTCTTTTTTTTTTGTCCTCAAGCAAACCCCTAAAGCATGAATTCAGCCATGGTTCTTATTTGGTCATCGGTGAGCCTGTTCTGATTTGCAGATAAAGTCGACACCAACAGCTTTGTGGACCACACATCTTGGGGCATCATGACTGCAGGTATATTATGCTGATATTATGATGATCTTATGAGACCATTATATGGGAATATGTAACTGGGTTAGGTGCAATAGCTACCTGTATTTGAAGTACTCTATTTGTTATACAATCATTGGTGATATTTATGGACTTTATCAGAACGATCTAGTTAGAACAAGGTTTTTTGATGATTGAGACTTTATATTAAATGTAGCTGCTAGCAATTTTGTGATGACCAGCTTTGGTAATTATGGGCCTCGTATAGAAATTGAATGGAATGGCCATGACATTTATTGATGTGTGACTCCATTTTTTCTATTTCTGCAAAAATATCTACATTTTCTACGGTTTAGTAAAACCATCTGATGTGTACCAGTATGAGAACCGTCTGGTCTCCTATCAAAAATCTAAAAGCCACATGTTTAGACTAGGTGTTTTTGCAGCATCTTTTTTCTGCAGCAAAACATGATCTCTTGGCAGGAAAGAGGCTATAGAAAAAAAGCATATTTTCTTTGTTTTTTCTTGCTGCGTTTTTTTGCTGCAGTTTTCGCATGCTAGATTTCTCTCTTGCATCGTGAAGTTTAGTGTTGAAAAAAATGTCCTATTCTATAGAATCAGGTTTTGGCACAAAAAACTGCAAAAAATAGCAAAAAAGGCAGAGATGCTTACCTGCCTAGGCCTCCGAACAAATGCATTATCAGGATGCAGTGGACCCATGTGGTTAAGATGGCGGTTACACAGGTGCAGAAATACCAATAAGGCAGCCACTCACAACCTACCAAATTAATGGAGGGGGTGGCTGCTTGGCATATGACTGCACATTAGAGACTTGTATGTGGTGCTGTTCACACAATGGGAATGCACAGAATCCAGGTTAACAGCCCATTTGTGACGCCCTTCTATTAGCTCAGGCGGGCTGCCCAGCGCTATTAAGATGCATCCCATGTGAACAGACACCACAGTTTACAAGACAGAGTGGGCCCAACTGCACCCCGAAAAATAATGCAAAAAAACACATAAAAAATATGTGAGGTATTAGTTTATATTCTGGCCAAAATATGTAAGCTCGTAACCCAACGTCAAGGGTCCCCACTAGAGATGACCGGTGTTCGAGTCGAACTGTTCGCCAATTTCAAATTTGAGCTATTTTGGGCGGTTTTCGAGTCGTTCAATGAACCCGAACAATTTGCTTAAAATTCTGCTGTTCGGGGGGCGTGGCCTGGACTGCTATGGCGTAGGTTGTGCGGTGCTGGAGCTCCTGAGGAAAATCCTCTATAATCAACTAAAATCGCCTAACAACCGTTTTTATTGTCAAATCCTTGGTTGGATCTTATCCAGTGCCTCATCTGGGTCACTATGATCCGAAAATTATTTTAATTTTACCACATAAATTTTAGAAATCAGCCCTAGGAAAGTTTGGGCCTTCAAACTACAGGGTTGAGGTAATCCAGCCTCAGGAAGCTAATACCTTCTAACAAACGGCTCAGCTAATAAGCCAAAGGACCTGAGGTACAGTTATATGAAAAAGTTTGGGCACCCCTATTAATCTTAAGCTTAATGTTTTATAAAAATGTTTTTTTCTTTGCAACAGCTATTTCAGTTTCATATATCTAATAACTGTTGGACACAGTAATGTTTCTGCATTGAAATGAAGTTTATTGTACTAACAGAAAATGTGCAATCTGCATTCAAACAAAATTTGACAGGGGCATAAGTATGGGCACCCTTATCATTTTCTTGTTTTAAATACTCCTACCTACTTTTTACTGACTTACTAAAGCACTTTTTTTGGTTTTGTAACCTCATTGAGTTTTGAACTTCATAGCTAGGTGTATGCAATCATGAGAAAAGCTACTTAAAGTGGCCACTTGCAAGTTTTTCTCCTGTTTGAATCTCCTCTGAAGAGTGGCATCATGGGCTCCTCAAAACAACTGTCAAATGATCTGAAAACAAAGATTATTCAACATAGTTGTTCAGGGGAAGGATACAAAAAGCTGTCTCAGAGATTTAACCTGTCAATTTCCACTGTGAGGAACATAGTAAGGAAATGGAAGAACACAGGTACAGTTCTTGTTAAGGCCAGAAGTGGCAGGCCAAGAAAAACATCAGAAAGGCAGAGAAGAAGAATGGTGAGATCAGTCAAGGACAATCCTCAGGCCACCTCCAGAGATCTGCAGCATCAACTTGCTGCAGATGGTGTCACTGTGCATCGGTCAACTATACAACACACTTTGCACAAGGAGAAGCTGTATGGGAGAGTGATGCGAAAGAAGCAGTTTCTGCAAGCACGCCACAAACAGAGTCGGCTGAGGTATGCAAAAGCACATTTGGAGAAGCCAATTTCTTTTTGGAAGAAGGTCCTGTGGACTTATGAAACCAAGATTGAGTTGTTTGGTAATACAAAAAGGCGTTATGCATGGCGGCAAAAAAACACAGTGCGTTGTATAGTTGACCGATGCACAGTGACACCATCTGCAGCAAGTTGATGCTGCAGCTCTCTGGAGATGGTCTGAGGATTGTCCTTGACTGATCTCACCATTCTTCTCTGCCTTTCTGATGTTTTTCTTGGCCTGCCACTTCTGGCCTTAACAAGAACTGTAACTGTGTTCTTCCATTTCCTTACTATGTTCCTCACAGTGGAAATTGACAGGTTAAATGTCTGAGACAGCTTTTTGTATCCTTCCCCTGAACAACTATGTTGAATAATCTTTGTTTTCAGATCATTTGACAGTTGTTTTGAGGAGCCCATGATGCCACTCTTCAGAGGAGATTCAAACAGGAGAACAACTTGCAAGTGGCCACTTTAAGTAGCTTTTCTCATGATTGCATACACCTAGCTATGAAGTTCAAAACTCAATGAGGTTACAAAACCAAAAAAAGTGCTTTAGTAAGTCAGTAAAAAGTAGGTAGGAGTATTTAAAACAAGAAAATTATAAGGGTGCCCATACCTATGCACCTGTCAAATTGTGTTTGAATGCAGATTGCACATTTTCTGTTAGTACAATAAACCTCATTTCAAGGCAGAAACATTACTGTGTCCAACAGTTATTAGATATATGAAACTGAAATAGCTGTTGCAAAAAAAAACATTTTTATAAAACATTAAGCTTAAGATTAATAGGGGTGCCCAAACTTTTTCATATGACTGTAAAAAAACTCAGATTTTATTATAAACTCCCTCTCTGGCTTTGGCAGTGAGGAGAAGGGAAGTGACAAGTACAGGCACACACTGTGGAGCGGTCTCTGCACGGCTGCTGCTCCCTCCCCTATTGCCTGGGGATATACCGCCCTGTGCTCATTAGCATAAAGTGCTAAGCCTCCCCGGATTGAAAGACGGAGGCAGAAGAAAGCGATCCAGAAGCATCGGGGGAAGACCCGCAGTGATGTGATATCAGCTCCACACAGAAGCCGACGCTGACACTCCCCCGGACTTTGGAACAAAAGACGGGAAAAGACGGCTGCCATTTTATTGGTGGACGGCGACAGATCAGAAGGCGCGAGAGACCAGCGACAGCAAAGAAGAAGATCTGCGCTGGTCAACACATTGCAGGCTCCGGATCCAAGCACCACCGGACTCAAACAGCGGTAAGTTCCGGCCCCCTGCTGGGAACGAAAATACACCGGCGGTCCAGCGAGGAAGACAGCGACGACCGACGGCTCCCGTGCAGGACAATGGTGGAACCACACAGACAGCCATCTCTGCAGGAGCGACAGGAAGACTCCGGTGCAGCATAAACTGCTGTTGAAATAGCTAGGAGCCCTGCAGGGCTCACAAAGCAAAAGAGCTATAGCCTACTATATCAGTCTCTGGCAGGATCTAATCCAGGTAACTGGCTATTTTAGTGAAGCTGACTGGGAAGTCCTAAATCCAGTCATATTATTTGGAGAGTTTTATTTCTACCCTGGTTCCTTCCTTATTAGCACATGTCTCTAGGAGAACAATCAGTTCTTGAAAGATATTTGTTTGTTGTGGGGAATTAACCTGCACCCTTTAACTAACAAACACAAAGTGTTATATAAGCATGCTCTGTTAGGAAAAATCTATTTGTATGCCCCAATGATTTAATCTGCACTTTTTAATTCTCAGGTGCTAGGTATTATCTAAGCATATTCTTCTGTAATTACTGTGAAACTATATACGCCACCTGTTGACACAGCTAATTGCTTGTTTATATTCGGATGATATCTATTACCACACTCACAGGGGTATTTCCATAGTTGCTCCCCTTTTGCTGTTTGAGACCACTTTGTGGGGATTTTTTATATACCAGGGCCAGCCTCACCAGGATTATCCTGCGATCAACATAGAGGACATTGTCTACAATTCCAGCTTTGCTTGGGGCTACTATTTGTGGAAAATCTTTAATCTTTATTCTGAGACGGTCCTGGTAGACACTCTCTGCAAATCAGGCTATTGCTTGGGGATAAGAATGAGCAAGAACTCGTCTAAACCCCAATTCTTAAACATGGCCTCATCTATACCTCAAAAACCCCAAAGGTACAAAGGGTCTGGGCGCAATCCATCAAAGGACTTAATAACCACAATAAGTCCCAATAGATCCAGGTCTCCATTAAAAGACGATGAGGAATTAGACTATGATAAACTCCCCAATTCAAACAGAGTAAAAAGGAACCTCCCAAACACTTTTGTAGAGATGGACTCATCTACATCTTTAAAGAGGAAAACTCCAGGGGCTATAGGAGAGAAATACGCCACTCCTAATGATTCATCTGACGAGGTCTCAGAGATCTTCTCTCCTAATACAAGCCCCGCCAAGCCAAAACCAAAAAAAAGTAATCCAAACCCCGATGATACTCAAAGATTTGATATGAATTCTGTTGGGAAACTCTGTCTAATTTGACAGAAAAAATGGATAAGTTTGAAAACAGCATGAACGAAAGGTTTGATAAGCAAAATAAAATGTTCAAAGAATCATTATCCCTCCTCAGCAATAGGATGGACAAATTTGAAGATAGAATTAAAAAGATAGAGGAGAGGCCAGATAATATATCAAAAGTAAATAACGACATCATCAGAGAGATGCATAAGCTAAAGCCTAAGGTAGCAGATCTGGAAGACCGGAATCGGAGAAATAACATCAAAATTAGGGGGATTCCTGAGAATATAGGCCCAAATAAATTGGAAGAGTACACCAAGAAGTTATTCAGAAAAATAATCCCTACCCTGACTGATCAAGAACTAGAAATAGACAGAATCCACAGGTTGCGAAAACCACCCACTATTCCTAAAGATCTACCTAGAGACACGTTAATGAGAATCCATTTTTTCAAAACAAAAGAAAAAATTCAAAATTACTTTAAAGAAAATAAAAACTTCCCTGACCATTCAAAAAACTCAAATTATATGCCGATCTCTCCAGAGATACGATCGAAGGGAGGAAAGCTTTCCAGAATATCACCATACCTCTCAGAGACAATGAGATCTCTTATAAGTGGGGATTCCCGCTAAAATTACTAGTACATTACAGAGGCAATGTTATCGCCCTAAACTCCCCAGAGGAAGGCAGGGACTTCTTAAAATCCATCAATATCCCATTATATTCACGACACAAAGCTCACCCTGATTCTGACAGCAAGACATGAAAGGGTTTTGATATATTTATATTGAGTGATCTAAATGGGAAAACACCCGGGTACAATGCTATACCTTACCCTAGGATGTCTAACTATTCTATTAATTTGTTATTGGTAGTAACGAGTTTGTATTTAATATATTGAGTTTATGTTCATCAACAAAGAGGATGTTGCTCGGGAGCGAGTAACACGGACTTTTTCCCCCAACAGGTGAAGTCAGGTTCACTGAAGTGAACCCCTTCAAGTGGACATTCCAGTTTATTGTTACCACTTGTATTAAACACTTATAGGTTTGTTAAGATTTTCTTCACAGGTTTGCAAAATAGGCATCCATATAATTTAGATCATAATGAGTTTAAAACTACTATCCTACAATGTAAGAGGACTTAATAGTCCACACAAAAGACATACACTTTGGAAAGAAATAAGTAAAAGTCAAGCTGAAATAATTTGTATACAGGAATCCAAATTCAAAGACAAAGCCAACCCAAAATTCTCACATAAAAATTTCCCATATATTTACAAGTCTGACAATGTGAAAAAGAAAGCCGGTGTGATCACAATCAAAGGCACAATTTCATTTGAATTCCTAGAGGAGGTCAAAGATGTTAAAGGCAGATTCCATATTATTTGTTCATTAAACAACCAGGTATGCACAATTATCAATATCTATGCCCCCAATATGGGTCAAATACATTTCCTGAACAAAATAAATAAAAAAGTCATGTCAGTTAAGAGAGGTGCCATGATTTGGCTGGGAGATTTCAATCTGGTCCCAAACGCAAATATGGACTCCTCCACCCCAAATAGATACAGACCAAACAATTTAGACAACTGGATCTATCATAACGAATTATTTGACATCTTTAGGTGTCTTAACACCACATCAATTGAATTCTCCCATTTTTCTGACCCTCACCAATCAGCGTCACGTATTGACTTAATTTTATCAGACATTTTTACACTTCCCAAGTTCCATAGAATTAATATAGAAAGGAAAACCTTCTCAGATGGCACTAGAAGACTGATTAATTCAATCAAACTGATACACTCCTCTAAATTGCCAACGGTAATTATAACTTTAGATGCCGAAAAGGCTTTTGTCCGCCTAAATTGGCTCTATCTAACATCAGTTCTAAGTAAATTTGGTTTTAATGAAAAATATATTAACAGCATCATGGCACTTTACTCTAGGCCAAAAGCCAGAATATATACTAACAATTATTCTTTTGACATATCAAATGGTACAAGACAAGGTTGCCCCCTTTCTCCACTTCTTTTTATACTGTCAATGGAACCATTGGCGCAGTCGATCAGGCAAAACAATAACATAAAAGGTTTGAAAACACAAACACGTCAGTATAAGATTGGCCTTTTTGCCGACGACCTGATATTTACCCTGACTGATCCTTACGACTCAATCACAGAACTGCAAAAAACCCTTAAAACTTTCTCAAATCTTTCCTTTCTTAAGATTAACGAAAATAAATCAAAAATCTTGCCATTTTATTTGAGCGACTTAGAAACAAAGAAAATTGAGAACATATCTTCACTAAGCTGGTCAGAGGGGGATTTAGAATATCTAGGCACGATCATCTCAAAAAACCTAGAGGCAATAATGAAGAAAAATCTGGACAAACTTTTAGAGACAATTAACAAAGACCTTAATTTCTTTGGTACAAAAGACATATCATGGTGGGGTAGAACATTGGTTATCAAAATTTTTATCATCCCAAAAATCTCATATACTAAGAACACTCCCCCTAAAAGTCAACACATCTTATCTAACCAGTATACAATCCACAATTAATTTGTTCATCTGGAATAAAAAAAGGGCCCGAATACCCACAAACATATTATATAAGTGCAAAGAACTTGGGGGTATAGGCCTACCCAATATAACCGCCTTATACTTATCGAACCTTATCAAACAAAGCCAATATTGGTTCATGCAAGAGGACTATCCAAATTGGCTTGATCTAGAAATTACCCACAATCATAATAAACCTCCCAAAGAATTAGTCTTCAACCATATTCTAAACAGAACCAACGATATTCACGTTAAACACCCTATTTTCTCTTCCATTATATATGCATGGGACAAACTTTCTAAAAGGAAAAGAGGATCCAACAAGAAAATTCTTCTCTATAGATATTATTATGCTTACCCAAAACGCTGACCCCTCTCCCATGTGGCGAGAAAAAAGGATCCTAAAATTAAGCGATATTCATGATGGGGTTAAATTTATTAGTTTCAGCTCCTTGAAAGAAAAATTTAAAATTCCTTCCTCAGCCTTTTTTCCATATATGACACTGAAAGAACAAGCCCAAAATTTTATCATTAAAAAAACAAAAATCTCCGAAGCTACTACTAATTTATTAAAAAATCCCAAACATTACTTATTTTGGAGTAATAAGCAAATTTATCGGTGGTTCAACAACGACACAAAATTTGACAAGTTATCTTACATGAATAAATGGGAAAATGATTTGAACACGACATTTACTCCAGAACAGTGGGAAAACGCGATCCATTTTACCTATGCATCAAATATTTGCATGACATTACAAGAAGCATATTTTAAAATCATCACAAGGTGGTACTTCACTCTGGCTCGCCTCTCCCATCTACCTTCGGGAGGGTCTCCCCTGTGCAGGAGAGAATGTGGAGAATACGGAAGTTTGCTACATGTGTTTTGGAAGTGTCCAAGGGTGAAACCCTTATGGAGACAGGCCACAAAACTAATCAACAAAATATTAAAAGATAACATCATAGTTACCCCAGCAATGGCCTTGTTGTCTTTACAATGGGAAAACGTTGACACAAATGGGAGACCTATTATAATCCACATTTGTTTAGTGGTTAAACAAATTATAGCATTCCATTGGAAAAATCCAATTTTACCGGCCTTTACTGAAATTATAGACCAAATTAATCTACATAAAGCATATGAAGAAAACTTCGCAATAGCAAACAACTATTATAAGAAATATGATAGGAAATAGAAGAAATGGGTTGAGGTATATCCCAACTTTCCACATTAAAAGGAAAGGTGACAATTAATGTATACCTGTGAAGGTAATATATGTTAACTTGTTAATAATTGTTAATAATTAATCAAATTCTGTTATGACTGGACAGTATGTCCGCAATGTTTCTCTTACCGTCTTCCCATTCCCACTTCCCTCACCTCTCGCCCTCTCCCCACCCTTATTTCCTTGAAAGTTGAATATATGATTATCTACAAAATACAATATTAAATTTCAAAATGCTTAATAAAAATTATTTGAAAGAAAAAATAATAATTTGGCTGTTCCAGTTTCTGTTCGATAATTGTTCGTTCACCAAAAGCCTAGCTTGATTTGCACATTGAAACTGTTTATCATTGTTAATGGACTTTTTCAATGTATAGTGTGGGGGGGCGGGGGATAGATCTGTGCTGAAATAACGCCTATCTCCATTTTTTTTTTTCTTTCCCGCATTTACAGAGGGGCGGTGCAGTCTCTCAGCCTATCAGCAGTGCACACACACACAGCAATGTGCATGTGATGCACACAAGCAAGGGAATGTGTATGTCACATGTCCTTGCCCTATAAGAACCAGCAATTTGCCCCGTTGCCACAATTTCCTCACTGCTGCAGCTTAGTGTTAGACGGCACCGCTGCTGCTGCGGGCGCTATACAGACTTAGTCTACGTTCACATTAGCGTTCGGCGCCGCAGCGTCGCCGCATGCGTCATGCGCCCCTATATTTAACATGGGGGCGCATGGACATGCGTTGTGCTGCGTTTTGCGACGCATGGGTTTTTTTGGCCACAAGCGTTGGGCGCAGAGGACGCAGCAAGTTGCATTTTTTTGCGTCCAACTTTCGGCAAAAAAGGACGCATGCGTCGCAAAACGCAGAGTTTTAGCGTGCGTTTTGTTGCGTTTTTGTTTGCGTTGTGCTAATTGCTAATGGACAGCGTTGCACGGCAAAAATGTCGCAATTAACGCCATGCAACAGGTCCGTTAGCGCACCCATTGACAGCAATGTTGTTCCTGCCTGAAGCGCATCGCTAGCGCGTGCCTTTTTCAGCTCGCGCTAGCGATGTGCCGTTCTTTTGTGATGCGCCTCGGACGCTGCTTGCAGTGTCCGCAGGGCGCCCGAGGTCCGTTCCCCGCTCTCGCAGATCGGGGATCTACGAGAGCAGGGACGTTAGCGCGACACCTAAATGCGGCCCCTACAAATACATTGCGTTAGCGCAATCCGCTAGAGCTAAACGGATTGCCCTAACGCAATGTGAATCTAGCCTAAAGGCCATTTTCATAGGCTATATACAGCTCTGCGGGAACATCCAGAAAAATTCTATCTCTACTGTCGCATGACAATCCAAACATTTGATAGATTGTTGGAGATATTACGTCCAGGAATGACATATCAGGACACAAGGATGCGCAAAGCAATATCCGCAGAGGAGCGTCTTCTCCTTATCTTACGATATGTATTAGACATCCTCACATACTGTATGTTGATGATATTTTTTATTTATGTGTTTGTTTCTATCATGTATTTTCATGTATATGTGGACATTAGGTCACAAGCAGATCTTTAAAAGTTGGGGAAATTTTTCATTTTCCAGCGTTAAGCATGTGTGTGAAGATATAAAATATGATTGTGCTTCTTCATGTTTTGCGTGAACTCTTTAAACAGAACTAATATTTTCTTTTGGTCACTTTCAGCTTCCTGTCCACTGAAGTTTTTGATTGGCCGATCAACAATTTCTGGCATTGTGCGGTTAACCTGTAGGCAAATCTGGAATAGACTCAAGGACCTTGTGATGCCTGAGCCCAAACAGGATGATTGGCTCAAAATAGCCTGTGGGTTCCAGGACAATTGTGACTTTCCAAACTGCATTAGAGCGGTGGATGGGAAACATATCAGGGTATGTAAGCCGCCGAACTCTGGCTCCCAATTCTACAACTATAAGCAGTTTTTCTCTGTAGTTCTGTTAGCTGTAGTTGACAGTAACTACAGGTTTATAATTGTAGACATTGGGGCCCATGGGCGAACTGGAGACTCTAGGATCTTCAATTCGTCCATTATGGGTCGGCGGCTACGTGACAACCAGTTAGATCTCCCACCACCACAACAACTCCCAGGCTCCACTGCAGAAGCAGTGCCTTTTGTTTTTGTTGGAGATGAGGCGTTCGAACTGACCAGACACGTCATGAGGCCTTATCCCCGGCGCAACCTCGACCACCGTCGGAGGATCTTTAATTTGCGCCTTTCTAGGGCGCGGAGACTGGTGGAGTGCGCCTTTGGTATTCTGGTGGCCAAATGGCGTGTCCTCCAGACTGCCCTACAGCTCAGTGAGGCTACAGTCAATGAAGTAATCAAAGCCTCAGTAATTTTGCATAATTATACCCGGATACATGATTGCTTGACAGATGCTAATGATGAGCACATGTTGAGTCCTGGAATTAGGCCTACACCACATGGCCCTCCTCCGCGCCGTCCCCTTTCTGGCATAAAAGTTAGGAATGTTTTAACCAATTTTTTTGTTTCTCCTCAGGGTTCTACTCCCTGGCAAGATTATGCTGTTTCTCAGTTGTAATTTACTTATTTTCTTGATTTATTTGTCAAATATAATTTTGAAATACAATGAAACAGTATTGTGTGTGTTGACTTTCTTTAGTGACTAGATGTTTGTTTATAGCATATGTGTGTGATGTAATAATGATTGGTCCACAAACATAATTTGGCTTTCGTAAAAAATGTTTACTACCAGCAAAAGCCTTTTTTGTTAAACTTGTAACCATATTTTAGTCATATTTTTTTTTTTTAAGGCTTTTTTTTAGTTTTTTAAACAAGTAACCACAACAACGTGCAAATACTGCCCAAAATTCCTGATTTGAATATTTGCCAACCATATATGTCTTAATTCTGTTGTTGTTTAATAAACGAATTAAAAAAAAAATACTGCCCAAAATAGACAAAAACATGGTTGGCACAAAAACAAACAAACAAAAAACAAAACAAAACAAAAACAATACAGATCCCTGTAAGTTGGCGGGGGAGATGGCGGCAGATCAGGGTCCTGTTCAGGGGCCCTTTGTTGGGCCAATAGGCCTTCACCCTGTGAGGATGCTGTGGCTTGTGGCGCAGAATACTGGCCTTGACCATATTGGACAGTTGTGTGTTGGCCATAAGATAATTGTCTCTGTCCCTCATGCTGACGGCCATATTGGCTGGCCTCATACCCCAACCCAAAATGGCCATGTTGTCCAAACCCAGGTTGGGACAAGCCTACATCACTGGGTCTGGAAAAGTGGCCATATTGGGAATGTGGGTTGTAGGATGCCATTTGGAACAGTGCTGGCCTTTGTAGATTTTGGGGTGGGAGGGGTTGAGGTGTAGGCATACGTGGAGTAGGTGCTGCAAATCCTGATTGATCCTGCACCTGTTGAGTGAATTGAAGGCGCAAGAGGTTTGTTTGTGAAAGCTGCCTTCGCTCCAGAAATTCAAACACCACATAGGGGTTATTTGGAGGGGTGCTTAAATCAATCAGGATTTGCACACACCCTCTCACACGTAGCCTCACCTCACGGGGAAGGGGTCGAAGGTAACGGACAAGGCTGTGGGCAAAGGTGTTGTGAATTCTGTTCTTGAACTCCCTCCTGTGGTCATGAATGGTACTTCGGCGAGTTCTGTCCATGGACTCCCTCTGGTGGCTGTGAGTGGAGCTGCTGGTTCTGAGGTTCCTCCCTCAGCTGACCTCGCTTAGGCCTAGGCTGGCTGCTCTATTTAACTCCACTCATATCGTTACTTGATGCCAGCTGTCAATGTTCTAGTACTGGTTCAGTTCTCACTTGGATCTCTCTGGTGACCTGTTTACTCCAGCAGAAGCTAAGTTCCTGCTAGTTAATTTGTTGTTCATGTTTTCTAATCCAACTTGCTTTCATGATTTTGCCTTGCTAGTTGGAAGCTCTGGGATGCAGAGTGGCACCTCCGCACCGTGAGTCGGTGCGGGGGTCTTTTTGCACACTCTGCGTGGTCTTTTTGTAGTTTTTTTTGTGCTGACCGCAAAGATATCTTTCCTATCCTCAGTCTGTTTAGTAAGTCTGGCCTCCTTTGCTGAAACCTGTTTCATTTCTGTGTTTGTGACTTCATCTTAACTCACAGTCAATATTCGTGGGGGGCTGCCTTTTCCTTTGGGGTAAATTTCTCTGAGGCAAGGTAGGCTTTATTTCCTATCTCTAGGGGTAGTTAGCTCTTAGGCTGTGAAGAGGCGTCTAGGCAGAGTTAGGTACGCTCCACAGCTATTTCTAGTTGGTGTGCGATAGGATTAGGGATTGCGGTCAGCAGAGCTCCCACTTCCCAGAGCTTGTCCTGTGTCAGTTTAACCATCAGGTCATTCCGGGTGCTCCTAACCACCAGGTCATCATAACACAAAGGCCTCCTCTCCATCATCCGTGGCTGCCCTGGCCAAATAATTGAGGACCCCAGCGTCCACATCACTCCTTGTTGATATAGAAGAGAAACTGGCGCACTACCTACCTGAAATATCCCAGGGGTGCAAAAGGGTGGTAATAAAGTCTAATAGAAACCAAAAAGAGAAAGAACCACCAAGGACAATACACACCCCTGCTCAATAATTTATATAAAAAGTAAACTTTTATTGACAAAACCATAAAAACCAATTAAAAACAATGATAACCAAATCCCCCCCATGGTCCTGCAATTACACAGATATCTGGATGTGTATTCCATATAAATATGCAGACAATAATGTCAATAATACAATAAGTAAATTAACCAAACACCTTGATAATGATAACCACCTAAACAACCCCAATATATGAAAAAGTCCTAAATGCAAAATAGTGCAAATCGGGCTAAAAGAACGGCATGCATAAGTAAAAGAATAGCACGCCGGGACCCAATGGTCTGCTCTGTTGGAATAATTTAAGGACAAATGCCCATGTCAGAAGCTCTGATTGCTATAGAACAGATACTGTAAGCGCAAGGATAATAAATGATCCGTATGCAATCTGAAATATAAATGCACCCAGGATAAGTGCAGCAACATAACCATGAGGACGGTGGGCTACACAGGGCTCCAGGCTAATTCAGGTAATACAGTATGACCGGTTGATTCAAACTTTAAACTTTTTGGTGGTGATCTCAGAGGAGGTTTACAGCCCCTTTGGTGCCCCTGTTTGTTCTGTGGTGTGCACCTATATTCTGGGTTACATAATTATGAATTGACACACTATGGAGCAATCTTATTAATCTGTAAAGTACATACCTGGTGCTTGCCTGGTCTCTCTGTGCTTCTCCACCTTGTTTTGACTAACCCCTGTTACATCCCTTGTAATTTTACATATTTATTTTGTAATAAAGTTGTATACTTTTTATCTATGGTTCTTGGTGGTGCGTATTCTTTGTTTGAGTTCCGTCCAGTTTGCTATTGCAACTGTACAATAGCACTTTAGAGAGAGTGCGATTTCATTTGCAAGACTCTGATGCAGTTTGCTTAACTACAGACTCATGGACCTCATTAAATAACCAAAGTTATATTGCTGTCACAGCTCCTTTCATCAATACAGCATGTGAGCTACGTTCGGTGCTGTTAGAATGCCTTGAAATGCAGGAAAGGCACAGTTCTGAAAATCTTTGCAGGCGATTGAAGGACACAGTCCGTGAATGGGGGTTGGAAGATAAAGTGGTGGCTGTTGTCACAGACAATGCAGCTAATATTGTGGCAGGTGGCAGGATGTCCAACTGGCGATATCTACCATGCTTTGCGCATTGTGTAAACTTGGTTGTTCAGGCTGGAATTTCTGTTAATGGCATTAACAGCATTATTAATAAGATAAAAGGTATTGTAGAATTTTTCAAAAGAAGTTCACATGGCCTTTCGAAATTACATGATACCCAAAAACAAATGGGATTACCAGAACTGAAGCTCACCCAAGATGTCCCTACTAGGTGGAACTCAACTTTTGACATGATATCCAGAATGGTCATAATAAAGGATGCAGTAGTTGCCACCTTGGCTATGCTACACACAGAACTCAGTATGCTGACATGAGTGGACTGTTGCACAAAAAGCAATAGAAGTGTTGCAGATTTTTCAAGAAATCACAGTAGAAGTAAGTTCTGAAAAATCTGTGCCCAGATCAAAAGTGATATTATTTGTCAAAATAATGAGCAGGAAAATGGAGTCATTGCAGAGGGATTCAACAATTCCAGCAGAAATACAGTCAATGGTGACAACACTAAAGACACAACTTGCAACACGATTCCGGGACCTGGAAGACAACGAACTTAACAATCAGGCAACACTTTTCAGATAATGCTAAATTTAACCTGGCTTATGACAATCTAAAGCGAAAAGTATGTGGTATGAGAATTGCTGATGAAAGTCCAGCAATATCTGTGGAAGAAGCACAGACATCACAATCTACCTCAAGCTTATGGGAGGATTTCGATACAGAAGTGAGAAATGTCACTACAGTGCAGAATCCATGGTTAACAAAGGTGCGGAGGGCAACACTGAATATAACAGTATTGGGGCTCACCATGGACAGAAAAAACAGCAGATAATGACCAAGGAGAAGAGATCATGTCCATACAAATGGGAGCACCGCAAACCAAAATCAAAAAGATTAATGTACACAATAAGCGCTTTTATTAATAAATAGCACAGCAAAACACACAGAATCCAAGTTTAAAAACATTTAAAAGTGCAATATGCAACAACAACCTGCACATTGGTAATCTCCTAGTATAGGGAAAGATGACAAACCACATCCCTACCCTTTAGGTTTGCACCCCACATCCCTTTCCCCCTCTCTCATTGCTGGTTTGTTTCCATCTGCTCTTGCATGTATTGCATTTGCCAGGCTCAGTATTGGATCCATAGGGTGTATGTATACTTTTTTCATCTTGCACTTTTTTCATCTTGCATTTTTTGCTCACCCCTTGGTAACTTTTTTGCGGCGTCATTTAGCAGGCCAGGTGATACTGTGATACAGATAGGGCCCTGTGTATGTGCATACTGGGTGTATATATATATATATATTTGTATATTTCCACAGTTATGGGTCCAGATCTACAGGTTTATTATTTACACTCCTGCATTTTCTAATTACAGCATGTTTTGTCCATAATAGTCCAGTCAGTGCACTCTAACTTACTCAGTGGGAGAGGGTAGGGATGTGGTTTGTCATCTTTCCCTATACTAGGATTCTGTGTGTTTTGCTGTGCTATTTATTAATAAAAGCGCTTATTGTGTACATTAATCCTTTTGATTTTGGTTTGCGGTGCTCCCATTTGTATGGACATGATCTCTTCTCCTTGGTCATTATCTACAGTGCAGAATCCAGTGGCAGCGGGAATTATAGAACTGGACAAATATATGCAACAGCCCATTTTAGAGGAAGGCAGATCCCCTACTTTGGTGGAATAAAAGAAAAGCCATTTATCCAAGACTTTTTCAACTGGCAAAGCGGCGACTGTGTATTATGGCCTCCTCTGTTCCCCGTGAGAGAATATTTTCAAAAGCCGGACCAGTTGTCACTGAGAGAAGAAACAGACTCAAAACTTCCAAAGTTGGACAAATCCTGTTCTTGAATCAGAATATGAACCTATAGTTATTGAAGCAATATACACTCACTGGCCACTTTATTAGGTACACCTGTCCAACTTCTTGTTAACACTTAATTTCTAATCAGCCAATCACATGGCGGCAACTCAGTGCATTTAGGCATGTAGACATGGTCAAGACAATCTCCTGCAGTTCAAACCGAGCATCAGTATGGGGAAGAAAGGTGATTTGAGTGCCTTTGAACGTGGCATGGTTGTTGGTGCCAGAAGGGCTGGTCTGAGTATTTCAGAAACTGCTGATCTACTGGGATTTTCACGCACAACCATCTCTAGGGTTTACAGAGAATGGTCCGAAAAAGGAAAAAAATCCAGTGAGCGGCAGTTCTGTGGGCGGAAATGCCTTGTTGATGCCAGAGGTCAGAGGAGAATGGGCAGACTGGTTCGAGCTGATAGAAAGGCAACAGTGACTCAAATCACCACCCGTTACAACCAAGGTAGGCCTAAGAGCATCTCTGAATGCACAGTGCATCGAACTTTGAGGCAGATGGGCTACAGCAGCAGAAGACCACAGCGGGTACCACTCCTTTCAGCTAAGAACAGGAAACTGAGGCTACAATTTGTACAAGCTCATCGAAATTGGACAGTAGAAGATTGGAAAAACGTTGCTTGGTCTGATGAGTCTCGATTTCTGCTGCGACATTCGGATGGTAGGGTCAGAATTTGGCGTAAACAACATGAAAGCATGGATCCATCCTGCCTTGTATGGAGCATCTTTGGGATGTGCAGCCGACAAATCTGCGGCAACTGTGTGATGCCATCATGTCAATATGAACCAAAATCTCTGAGGAATGCTTCCAGCACCTTGTTGAATCTATGCCACGAAGAATTGAGGCAGTTCTGAAGGCAAAAGGGGGTCCAACCCGTTACTAGCATGGTGTACCTAATAAACTGGCCGGTGAGTGTATATAGGATGTAGCTTTTGTTCTACCTTTATGTTTCTGTTCTGTGGGATTCTTGATATTACATTTAATATTTAACATAGGTGTTACTGTTTTTCTGCTAGGTGGCTTGTAGTAAATTACCTACATAGTGACAAATTAATATGTTAGCTACTATACTGTACCTGTGGGCAGCTTGATTTGCTCTGAGGTCAAATGATAACATTTAGGATCTCAGAGCTCACCACTTGGACATAAATATAGGTAAATAGGGTAATATTGTGTAACAAAATAGGTATTTGCATTGCAGGTACCCAGTAAAGTCACAGGGGTTGTTTGAGATTAAAAAAATGTGTGCAAACTGTAAAGCGCTGCGGAATATGTTAGCGCTATATAAAAAATAAAGATTAATATTTTCTATGTAGGTGGGGGGGGTTAAAAGCAAAAAATATATTGCACTTACCATGGTCCCTGCAGCACTCAATCTGGCAACTTGCTGTTCCTAACATCTAGCTTTATCTGGGAGAACACATCAAAGCAGGGCCTTGCCAAAAGGTTAGACTCTGTGGCCATTGTTTTGCTGAGTGGGCAGGTCTTTCTGAGACAGGTTGTCCTGGATGCAACTAGAGGAGCTATGGGGGACTGGGGTCAGCAAGTGAAGTTTAAATTTTTAGCCACACCACCATTCATAACATTTTTAAATCCAGGCTGACCCCTTTAAAAGGGGTATGTGAAATCTGCATATTAATGGCCTACACCCAACAGGCCACCATTATCTGATCAGAGGGGCTAATAGGCTGAAAGAAAATGTTCTCAAATCAACTGGAGAATGATGAAAGTTATACATTTAAAAAAACAAAAATCATCTCCAGTGCTTATCAGCTGCTGTATGCCGGGAGTCATGTAATCTTCCCAGTGTGACACCGAGCTCCTGCAGCATGACATTCTCTGCTCTGGGACACACAGCAGCTGAGCAGCACTGGGAGGCTGGAATATTTCACAAAGAAAAAAAAAAAGAAATTACTAACTTGAATAAATAACTTTTGAATTTTTTTTTCTCCAGACTGAGTACCCCTTTAACAAGAGTTTGTTATGTAATGATCAGATGTATTAACTATTTCTGATCATTTTAACAAAACTATAATTCATCCTAGGAGCCACAGCTTCTGTGTAACGAACTAGAACTGATCCATCTCTTCTCAGCAGAATCCAGAGCAATACTGAACTAAATGAACTAATCTTTTGAACTAATCACCAAAATGAAAACAGTAATTAAGGGCGCTGCATAAAAAGCTCCCCAATAAACCTCCTGCAGCAAATCCTGGACACAACTACCACAAATTGTCCAATAATAGGCCCAAAAAAGGGCTTCAATCAGCAATATATATGTGTATTTGCGCTAAAGGTTTATATGACTCAAAACCTACAAAAGATTGACTCAGAAATTACCACAAAAATAAAATACATATCATTACCTTCCTAAAAATAAGTCCTGTAGTCCTCATAGAATGCTGCAATCCATCCACAGGTCCTTGCAAATAACTAGATCCAGATGTCCAAAGAATATGTATATCCTCCCGTGACAATAGTCTTTATGTCCACGATGAAGCTACGGAGAAGGGGTGCTAACCTGTCCCGACCGGTGACAGTCACCCCTTTGTCCTATAGATAATTCCCGGCGCCTTACTAGTAGCACACGCTTCCGCATACACTTGCCGGCGAGGTGCAGTGAAGCTGCAGGACCTCGCGTGACGTTACAAACACGTGATGCCTCACGTGATCGGCTTACAAGTCTTTACAGAGCGCACCTAGGACCACAATTCATCCAACGCGTTTCGGGGTCATCAGACTCCTTCCTCAGGGATCCCTCCGTAGCTTCATCTCCGTAGCTTCATCGTGGACATAAAGACTATTGTCACGGGAGGATATACATATTCTTTGGACATCTGGATCTAGTTATTTGCAAGGACCTGTGGATGGATTGCAGCATTCTATGAGGACTACAGGACTTATTTTTAGGAAGGTAATGATATGTATTTTATTTTTGTGGTAATTTCTGAGTCAATCTTTTGTAGGTTTTGAGTCATATAAACCTTTAGCGCAAATACACATATATATTGCTAATCACCAAAATGAACTAGATTTCCCATCACTACTGCAAACCCCTCCTGCAGACACTGAGGCCCCTGATCATGTGACCCCCTGACCCCTCCCCTCCTGTGACCTCATCCCAGGTCCTGTGCACACAGAACAGCCATATATGTGGTGTGCGGCTCTGCAGGTGGAGGTAGGTGCTGGAGATTCCCCATTACTGGGCGCAGGGGACATTAACCCCCTCAGTGCTGAGCCTGTGATAAATCTCTGTATGTGACTATAATGGGACTGTGTGTTATACCGGGGCCATGACTGGATGTAGTGATCATGTGACGCCGGTAACAGCTCCGGAGGTTTCTTACATGGGATCTTTATGATGTTACATCGTCATCTTCTCCCCATTCAGCTCCCTACAATATCGGATCCTCTCAGTGGAGATCTTCTATATAAGAGAGTTCTCCTGAGTGACCCTACAAGGATGGAGAGGGACAGGGACAAGATGGCGGAGAGGATATTACACCTCACCCTAGAGATCCTCTTCCGGCTTACTGGAGAGGTGAGAGATTCTGATGACGTCACATTACATCATTCTTATCTATGGGAATAACAGAAGGACAGAACTGGAGAGGTGAGGACTCTGGAAATGTCTGTAGTGAGGTTTATTAATGTGTCTCTCCATAACCAGGATTACACAGTAGTGAAGAAGACCTCTAGTGAGCGCTGTCAGGCCCCTGTGTCTGAGGGATGGGGAAGACTCCTGAGCCCAATCACGGGGCTTCCACCTCACCCTCTGATACATGAGGACATCAATGACCAGAAGATCCTAGAACTCACCTACAAGATGATTGAGCTGCTGACTGGAGAGGTGACACTGCTGGGAATGCTGGGACATTGTACAGTAATGCTATGGAGGGATCGGGGGATCACGGTATCATTGTATGTGTCAGGTTCCTATAAGGTGTCAGGATGTCACCGTCTATTTCTCCATGGAGGAGTGGGAGTATTTAGAAGGACACAAAGATCAGTACAAGGACGTCATGATGGAGGTTCCCCAGCCCCTCACATCACCAGGTAATAGACAGGACTAAATACACACGGCCTATAATTATCTGTATGTAAAGAATGAATTCAGTCCCTGTATGTGTTTCCTCCAGTTCTATCCAGTAAGAGGACAACACCAGAGAGATGTCCCCGTCCTCTTCTTCCACAGGACTGTAAACAAGAAGACCCTGATGTTTCTCAGAATCAACAGGTAGATGGCGAGAAGGTGTCATGAAATCTTCCTAGCAGTGGTGCAGCTAGAGTCGAATGGGCGCAGGTGCAAGATTTTGTCCAGCCTGCACCGCCCCCCCCCCCCATCCTGGTATATATGACCCTTATCCTTTGCCCCATCCTGGTATTATATACACGGTGATTATAAAAGATTCATCAGGTTTCAAAATGTATCACATGTACAATGGTGAATGGTACATGATAACGAACATAAGCTCTCCAAGTTTAGCACATGATGTTTATAAATGTTGTATTTATCATCCTTTTGCCACATGACCCACATCAATGCGGCAATCCAGTTCTACCCGACCACCCTGCACCACGTCCCCGTCGATATTAGAGCGGCTGTAATGCAGTCTCTGAGCTGATCCAGTGTTGCTGGCAAAGGATGCAAATAAACGGTCTTTGACATACCCCCAAAGGACGTCACACAGTGTCAGATCAGGATACCTGGGGGCGATTCTCTTGCATAGTTGCCATTTTTGGATCTGATGTTACCTGGTGAGTTTCAAGTCAGTCTCAAACTCTGAGATGTGACCTTTTGATAAATTGTTATTACAAACTGGTGAAAATTATGTCTTTGCGGTAATATAAATGCAAAACCAGATGAATCTTTCATAATCACCCTGTATATATCCCTCATTCTGGCCCCAATCCTGGTATACATATCCCGCATTCTTCCCTACACTCACCTGCCGCGCTGCGATCTCTTCAGAAGCCGGCCTCCACCAGTCACGTGCAAGCCGATGTCAGCTGCTGGCCTCTGATTGGCCGGCAGTGTATATTGCTGCGTACAGACTGTACTGGTCTCTTTGCCACAATACACTTGAGCTGAATGTACGTTCTTGGACGCACATCTAGTTGAACATTGTGCTGGCATCGGCTGGGCCTCCACCCGCTCAGGCCTGGTTGCCACCATGCTTCCCATATGATATGTTAGAGGCTGTGAATGTCTTGTGTTCAGGTTTGTCCACGGACACACATCACGTTGAAGATTGTGCTGGCGTCAGTGGGCTTTCACCTGCACGGGCCTGGTCGGGACCTTTACAACCGTGGTTGTTACGCCAAGCTTCCCAGTGATATGTAGAAGGCTGTGAAGGTCTTGTGTTCAGTCTTGTTTTATCCACCAGTATTATACACTGAACGGTCCATTTATTAGAGACACCGACACTTTTCTAATATAATCTTTTGTGAATGGAAAAGTGACCAGTGACTTCAGAGTACGGCAGGAAATCCAGTGATCACTTTTCTGTGGAAACTTGTAATGTGAATCTACATTATAATGGGAACATAAAGTGATGTGATCGACTTTGACCATTTATTACATACAGTGGTGGTGAGATTATACGGAGAATGTTGTGATTGAAGAAAAACATCCAGGAAAAACAGATCCTATGGATACAAGGAACTCATCAGCTGAAGAAGTAATAAGCTTTCATCACGAGTCATTCTAAGAACAGGCGGTGCACAGTCATGTCCTGCAGCTTAATACAACGCTGAATCTACAACTAGGGTGTACGCATAAACAAGTCTTCAGCTCAGGAGCTTACCTAGGCTTTGTGGCCAGTGGTCAACTAGGTTCATCCTTTTCTGGCAGAAGGACACTTATGGCAGAACAATGCTCAATGCCACAATGGTCGTATTGTCTTGGATTGCTTCTAGGAACATGACGGTACATTTTTTCTTGCTTACCCGGCTCTTATAGTGTTTAGCTCTTAATCCTATGGAACGTCTGCATTACGAGCAAGAACGGCTTGTTCAGAGCAATTCATCTATATTGTGGCAACTGTAAAAACCTATCCTGTCTTCAAGGGACAATATTCATGCAGAAGGATTAACACTTTCTGTTATTGACAAAATAATTTGCTGAGGTTTTGAAGACCAGAGGAGTCCAACAGGCTACTAGACGGGTGTCTATAATAATGTGGCCATTCAGTGTGTGTTTTATACTGGGTAGAGATGACAGGGTAAAGCTGATCATAGACATTAGATGTTGTCTGGAAACTTCTCACAATTATATTTCTGGTTATGGAGTCTGCTGGTTACAGTTAGAAGTCGACAGGTTGGATTTATACAGGAGACCTGCATTTATCTCATCTTTTCTGTTCTTCTAAATCATTTCGTATGACTTTTTCATCTCTCTCTGACTCTCACAACTTCTTTCAGGGTAAAGATCTGCCCCATATTAATACTACAGAGACATATGTGAGGGGTGATGAGAGGTGTAATGAGGAAATTCCAACAGATAACCGCACAGGTGAGTAGTGGCCACTATATGTAAAGATATCACAGATTCTTCTCAGTCACTGGATTTTAGAAATATGTGTTGATAATTTTAGGATCTGTAACACAGAATATTATTGTCTGATCGGACTGGCAGAAAAATTTGATAGCAAACTTTTAAATTGACTAAATTAAAAGGTGTTTTTTCCACACAATAATCCAGAGCTTCATGCTGGACTATAAAATGCAGTATAATGAAGAAGAGCTTATGTGATTGCAGGTTTAGGTCCCCTTAGGTGCTAAGTAATATTGCTGTCACTCCTGAAAAAATAAAGTAAAAACAATAAAATTGTTTCAATAAAAAGATCAGCTCAGCAAGCAAAAAACAATCCGTCATACAGCTCCACTGACGGAAAGGAAAGTTAGGAGTTTGAATAAACGGCAACTTATACCAACTTGTTTTTTACTTTTTGCAAAATTACAAGTTTTGCATATCTGTAATTGTTCTGATCTGGACAATCATGTTACCGGATAATTTTTAAAGCACAATGAGCTCAAAACCCAAAAAGCAATGGCAAAATTATATTTACTGTTCTCCAGTTTGTTGTATGATAAAACAAATATTCAAGCAAGACTTCGTCCTACAATAAAATTCAAGCCATCACATGAAAAATTATAAAAGTTATGGCTCTTGGAAGAAGGACAAGAAAGAAAATGCAAAAATATAGGTTGAATTTACAGGAACTGGAGGCTTTTGGCCAAGAAGAGTGGGCAGCTTTACCATCTGAGAAAATAACCTCATCCCCAATTACCACAAAAGACTTAAAGCTTTCATTGATGTTAGAGGGGGCAATACACAGTATTAAGAAATGGGGTATGTGAACTTTTGATCAGGGTCATTTGGATGTTTTGGGTTGTCATTATGATTGAAAAAGAGAAAACACCAAATTCTGCTGGGGTATGTAAACTTTTGAGCACAACTGTACATTTATGTGTGTGTGTTGTGAAGAATATTTCCTTGGAAAAGGATGTGACTTAGAGAATTGCTCTATGTAAATCGGATGCTAGGTGTGAAAAATCGCCTGACACTCGTATTACACTCATGTGACTCCCGGCAGGGAGACTCGGACCGATTTTTCATACGTTTAGTGTGACTCCAGCCTTACTGTTAATCTCTTTAGGGTTTGTAACACACAATATTAATGTTTGATTTGACTGGTAGAAAAATTGGATGGCCAAGTTTCAAATTTAGTAAATGACATGGTAGTTTTTTTTTCCAACAAAAAAATACAGAAAAAGAGCTCGTGTTATTGCAGGTTTAGGTCCCCTGAGGTGCTAAAAAAATTGCTTCCACTCCTAAAGGAATTAGGTAAAAAACAATAAAATTGTTTCAATAAATATATCAGTTCACCAAGAAAAAACAATCCATCATACAGCTTCAATGACGAAAAAATAAGTTATGAGTCTCAACAGATACCAATATTTTTCTTTTACAATCCTACAAGATTTACATCTCTGTAATTCTTCTGACCTGGAGAATGATGCTACCGGGTAATTTTTACAGTAAAATTTAACTCAAAACCAAAACAGCAATGGAAAAATTGATTTTACTATTTTCCTGTTTGTTGTATGATTAAATTAATATTCAAAACGAGAATTCGTCAGGAAAAAAAAAAAGAATCAAGCCATCACATGGAAAAATACAAAAGTTTTGGATCTTGGAGGAAGGACAAGAAAGAAAATGTAACTGAAACAGCAAGAAGGAAACTTGCCACAAAGGAATTAAATAAACATTTAAATATTAAGCTATTGTTTTTCTGTTAACATCACAATATAAAAACTTCAACACATAGTGGATGAGAGCAATAAAGAATGGTTGGCGGGTATGTGTCCTGGACGACCATGTGAGCAGATGCTGAGGAAAGAGCTCCCGTGGTCACAAGCATAATTATCCTGAACAGACATCGCTGGCTGCCATAAATCTAGCTGTACCTGGAAGCTGAATCACCCGAGTGTGAAGGAGAGCTGTGGGGACACCCAGAGAGGCTCGCAATGACGCGGAGGAGGCAGAGAGATGTGGGAGAGGTTGGAGGGACTCAAGATGGCGCCGAGGCCAGAGCGGCAGCTGAGAAGGAGAACGCTTCCTGTCAGAAGCACATGGAAGCTGCAGCAAAACTTCAAAGCTTTGCCCGGGTGGTCGGTGGGGAAGAGGCACAAGAGACTATGGAGGAGAGAGCTGAAGGAGAGGAAGAGGAGGAGGAGAAAGCTGATGAAGGAGCAAGGGGGGGCACAGAAGGGGGAGGAAGAAAGTAGCATGGCTGCAGTAGGAGAGGCTGAGAAGGAAGTGGAATTGAGAGGGGAGCCAACCCTAAAGGACGTCTTTATCCTCTTGTAATCAGTCCCTGAATGATTTAACCCTTCAGATGAAGGAGCTGAAAGGGAAGATTATACAAATAAAGGCTTTTGTACAGAAAATGGATAAACGCATGGGGGAGGTGGAGGAGAGGATGAGTACTGTGGAGGATCATGTGGTTCAACTACAAAAGGCAGAGAGAAAGTTTGCCCAACAGATATCAGAATTGGCGGCAAAAAATGAGGACCTAGAAAATAGATCCAGAAGAAATAACATCAGGATAGTGGGTCTGCCGGAAAAAAACAGAGGGGAGAAATCCTACTGAGTTTATTGAAAACTGGTTGAAGGAGAAGGTTGGAGCCGAGGTTCTGACAAGGGTCTTTGCTGTGGAAAGAGCGCACAGAGTTCTCACGCAGCCCCCTCCCCCTGGAGCCAATCCTCGTACCATGCTGGCTAAGATATTAAACTACAGATACATTGTTCTTAGGAAGGCCAGAGAAATGGTGGATCTCACTGTGGCCGAACAGAGGATTGCCATCTACCCGGATTACTGTGCTGCGGTCCAGAAACAGAGAATGCAATTTACTGGCGTCAAGAGGCGACTGAGAGAACTGGGAGTGCAATACTCGATGTTTTTTCCTGCTAGGTTGAAAGTGGTTGCCTTTAATAAAGCTCATTTCTTCACGACACCAGAGGACGCTACCCAATGGATCAACATCAATTCCAAGAAACTACAAGCAGCGGGAGACTGACTTTCAGCGGAGGCGTGAGCTGTTATTGTTGCCAAGATGTTTGGGATAAGAGAACTGGGTTGCTATTTGGACCCATTTAATACTTGTCTCTTTCACTTTTGGAGGAGTGGAATATGGCTGGGTTTAACTATTACGCCAGTTAGAGTTGTGCTGGAAAATGAGGGGTGGGGTGGGGATTGTTAATAGGGTGCACTGCAAACGATGTTTTTGTTTTGTTTTTTTACTCTTTTTACTTCACTGTTTGTTCTGTACTGTTAATAATTAATGTAAAGAGATGTGGTTCTGAGGGTCATGGGAGCCAGTTAGAGGAGGTTACCTAGGTGAGAGTGCTTCAAACGGGCCACAGAGCCCCACTCTCGATGAGAGGAAAATGCTTTATCCTGGGGAGAGGTTGGGAGTTTAAAGGGTGGGAGAGAGGGGTTAGACAGCTCAGGTTAAGGAGTAGGATTTTCTTGATGACTATTCTGCATCATGATGGGGGACCATATTAAAATACTGAGTTGGAACGTTAGAGGCCTAGCGGACAAAACTAGACGAGCGGCGGTGCTACAATACGCATGAGACCAGAGGGCCTCACTGATATGTCTGCTGGAGACACACTTGGTTCGTGAGAGGGTTGACGTCTTACGTACGCGGTGGTTGCAAAACACGTATCATTCCACCTTCTCTACATGCTCAAGGGGGGTATCGGTATTTGTCCCAGTAGGGGTGCACTATGAAGAGCTGAAAGTGTATGCTGATGGACAGTATGTGGTAGTGAAATGCAGAATGCTTGGTATTTTGATGTGTGTGGTGGCTATGTACATTCCTCCCCCTTATTCGAGTAAAAAACTTACAGAAGTGTTGGAATTGATTGGATGGGGAGATCCGATGCCGCTTTTAATTATTGGAGACCTCAACAATATACGTGATGATTTCTGGGATAAAAACAAAAATACACAAAACAGGTCGGAAAGCCATATTAAGCCGTTCGGAACATATATTCGAGAGATCGGTATGACTGATTTGTGGAGAGTGCGACACATGGGGGAGACGGGATACTCTTGCTATTCATCGGCTCATGATACTTTATCCAGAATAGATATGGCGCTCGGAAACAATATGTTTGATTCTATGGTGGGAGAAGTGAGATACTTGCCACGGTCGATCTCCAATCATAATCCGATAGAGGTGGAGTTATGGCGAATGGGGACACAAGCATGGCAAAGGGGAGAGTGGAAATTTCATCCTAACTGGCTGAATAGTGTGAGTTTGGAGGGCATACAGCGGGAGGTGGAGGAGTTTTTGGAGATTAACGAGGGCAGTTCGGGCATACCCACTATATGGGAGACGATGAAGGCATATTTGAGAGGTTTGCTGTTCAGGGACATCAGTATATGTAAGCGGCGATCAAAACAGGCGGACAATGCCGCAAGGGAAAGGCTGAGAATTGCTGAAGATGAGATTGCCACACTGGGTACCCCTGAGGCTGGGAAACGGTTAAGAGAAGCCCAGAATAATATGGATAAAATTATTTTGGAAAGGGCAGAGAGGAGGAGAGAGTTCCAACGACTAGCCTTTTACCAGGAGGGGGAGGTAGTGGGGCATATGCTCTCGCTGGTGGCGTCGGCCCAGAGGGGTACACCATTCGTACATTCACTAGAGCCTGTTAACGGTATAAAAGTGTCGGAGACCTTAAGGGTCTTTACGGACTTCTACGCGGATCTGTACTCCTCTGGTGTGGACCCATCGGGGACTGACAACGTGGCATTTCTAGAAGGTATTGTCTTACCCAGACTGAGTGAGGAGGATAGGGAAAGTTTGGAGGGACCTATCACGGATGAAGAAGTAAGTCGTGTTTTAAGAGCCATGGCAAGAGGTAAGGCCCAAGGTGCAGAAGGATTGCCAGCTGAAATTTATAAGGAGATGGAGGAGGTGTTGCTACCCAGATTAAGAGTAGTTTTGGAGGAGGCTAGGAATGGGGGGATTCTTCCAGCCTCCATGAGGGTGGCCATAATAGTTGTAATCCCGAAGGAAGATAAAGATCTACGACTGCCTGAATCATATCGCCCGATTTCTTTGCTCACAATGGATGTTAAACTTCTGGCTGGGGTGTTGGCGGCCCAATTGTCGGGTGTTATTTCTAAGTTAATTCATCCAGATCAGTCTGGCTTTATGCCCGACAGGTCCACGGCAGTCAATCTTAGAAGGCTTTTTTTGAATTTACAATTGTGGGCTGATAACGGTGGGCATAGAGTTATTGCTTCTTTAGATGCCCATAAGGAATTCGACAGTGTGGAATGGGGATACTTGTGGCAGGTATTGCAATGCTTTGGCTTCGGCCCACAATTTGTGTCCTGGGTTCAGCTATTGTACGCGCAACCATCAGCTAGGGTGAGAGTGAATGGGGAGGTTTCTCATACGATAAGGCTCCACGGCTTGTTTGCTTTAGCGTGGAGCCACTGGCCGCCAAGATCCGACAGTCCACTGAGGTTTCTGGGTTTAAATATTGATCGATAGAGGAAAAGATAGCACTTCATGCGGATGATATACTGCTGTTCTTGAGTGATCCACATGATTCATTGAGTAATGCAATTCGGCTCATTGAGGGATTTGGTGCTTTGTCGGGGCTTAAAATAAATTGGAATACGTCAGCTCTGTTTATGGTGGATGATGCAGGAGGTGAGCTTGGGGATTCTATGGAAGGTCGTAGACTTAAAGTAGCAGATCAGTTCAAATATTTGGGGATACTAATCTCTTTGCTGATCACGAATTACTTGCATACGAATCTTACACCGGTGCTGGGAACTCTTAAGACAAAGGTAGGGTCTTGGTCTAAGTTGCATTTATCTGTTGTAGGCCGAATTAATCTCTTTGAGATGATTCTGATGCCTAAGACACTGTATGTTCTCCATAACTCACCTATCTGGATACCATGTGTAAAATTCAAACTGATTAACTCTTAATTTAGAGGCCTGGTGTGGGGGAGGCAACACCCGCTAATGTAGCACAACTTTTGATAGAAAGGTGTTGTGAATTCCGTTCTTGGGCTCCATCCTGTGGCTATGAATGGTATTTTTGGGAGTTCTGCTCTTGGGCTCCCTCTGGTGGTTTTGAGTGGAATTTAGCAGCTGCCTTCACTAATCGGTTCCCTGGCCTTGTTATTTAACTGGGCTCTAGTCTATAGTCGATGCCAGCTGTCAATGTTTTCCTGTTGGATTCAGTCCTCTCCTGGAAGTACTCTGTTGGCCAGTCCATTTCAGCTTAAGATAAGTTCTGCTAGTTCTTGGGTGTATCCCTGCTTTTGACCTTCTGTTCAGGTTTAAGTTATGTCTCTTTTGTCCAGCTTGTCATTATGAAATATTCAGGCTAGTTGGAAGCTCTGGGGTGCAGATTTGCCCCTCCACACCGTGAGTCGGTGTGGAGGTTATTTTTGTAAACTCTGCGTGGATTTTAGTTTTTATACTGACCGCACAGTATCCTTTTCTATCTCTGTCTATTTAGATAGTGTTGGCCTCCTTTGCTGAAATCTATTTTCATTTCTGAGTTTGTCATTTCCCCCTCCACTCACCGTTAATATTTGTGGGAGGCTATCTTTCCTTTTTGGGGTTTCTCTGAGGCGAGATAGTTTTCCGTTTCCATCTTCAGGGGTAGTTAGTTCTTAGGCTGTGTCGAGGCGTCTAGGCAGAGTTAGGAACGTCCCACGGCTATTTCTAGTGTTGGTGTTAGGAGTAGGGATTGCGGTCAGTATAGCTACCACCTCCTCAGAGCTTGTACATTTTACCCACCAGGTGATTTCTGTGCTGCTCCGTAATCACCAGGTCATAACTGTGATTGTTGTCGGTGGAGCTGCCACCTCCTCGGAGCTTGTCCATGATTGGTTTTACCCACCAGTTCATCTCAGTGCTACTCCGTAACCACCAGGTCATAACAGTACAGCTGGCCCACAATGTGTTAAATGCATCTCAAAAGAAGGAAAAGAAAGTTCTGAATCATTGTTTTTTTTTTCCTTGTTGCCTGTTTGTCCTTTTTTTTCCTCCTTGATCTTTGGATGGTTCAGGAGTTTGGTGCTGATATGGAGGTTCAGGGTCTGTCTGCGCGTGTTGATCATCTCGCTGCAAGGGTACAGAGTATCCAAGATTATGTTATTCAATCTCCTGTTTCTGAGCCTAGAATTCCTATCCCTGATTTGTTTTCTGGGGATAGATCTAAGTTTTTGAACTTTAAAAATAATTGCAGATTGTTTTTTGCTCTGAGACCCCGTTCCTCTGGTGACCCCATTCAGCAGGTGAAGATTGTTATTTCTCTGCTGCGCGGAGACCCGCAGGACTGGGCATTCTCGCTTGAGCCAGGGAATCCTGCATTGCTCAATGTAGATTCATTTTTTCAAGCGCTTGGACTGCTTTATGACGAACCTAATTCTGTGGATCAGGCAGAATAAATCTTGCTGGCTCTTGGTCAGGGTCAGGAAGCAGTAGAAATATATTGTCAGAAATTTAGAAAGTGGTCTGTGCTTACAAAATGGAATGAGGATGCCCTGGCAGCTATTTTTAGAAAGGGTCTTTCTGAAACCCTGAAAGATGTTATGTTATGTTCCCCACGCCTGGTGGTTTGAACGAATCAATGTCTCTGACCATTCAGATTGATCGACGCCTACGTGAACGTAAGGTGGTGCACCATATGGCGGTGTCCTCTGGGCAGAGTTCTGAGCCTATGCAATGTGATAGGATTTTGACGAGAGCAGAACGGCAGGAGTTCAGACGTCAGAATGGGCTGTGTTTTTACTGTGGTGACGCTACTCATGCTATCTCTGACTGCCCGAAGCGTGCGAAGAGGGTTGCTAAGTCGGTTACTATCAGTACTGTACAGCCTAAATTTCTCTTGTCTATTACCCTGATTTGCTCATTGTCGTCCTTTTCTGTAATGGCATTTGTGGATTCTGGCGCTGCCCTGAACTTAATGGACCTAGAATTTGCCAAGTGCTGTGGTTTTTCCTTGGAGCCCTTGCAGAGCCCTATTCCCTTGAGGGGGATTGATGCTACGCCATTGGCCAAGGATAAATCTCAGTACTGGACACAGTTAACCATGAACATGGCTCCAGCACATCAGGAAAATATCCGCTTTTTGGTGTTGCATAATTTGCATGATGTGGTTGTGCTGGGGTTTCCATGGTTACAGGTACATAATCCAGTGCTGGATTGGAAATCTATGTCTGTGACTAGTTGGGGTTGTCAGGGGATACATAGTGACATTCCTCTGATGTCAATTTCCTCGTCCCCTTCTTCTGAAGTTCCTGAGTTTTTGTCGGATTTCCAGGATATATTTGAGGAGCCCAAATCCAGTCCCCTGCCTCCTCATAGGGACTGTGATTGCGCTATTAATTTGATTCCTGGCTGTAAGTTCCCTGAGGGCCGACTTTTCAATCTGTCTGTGCCAGAGCATGCCGCTATGCGGAGTTATGTAAAGGAGTCCTTGGAGAAGGGGCATATTCGCCCGTCTTCGTCACCGTTGGGAGCGGGGTTCTTTTTTGTTGCCAAGAAGGATGGCTCCTTGAGGCCCTGTATAGATTATCGCCTTCTCAATAAGATCACTGTAAAATTCCAGTACCCTTTGCCTTTGCTCTCTGCTTTGTTTGCTCGGATTAAAGGGGCTAGCTGGTTTACCAAGATTGACCTTCGAGGGGCGTATAATCTTGTCCGCATCAAACGGGGTCATGAATGGAAAACAGCATTTAATACGCCCGAAGGCCATTTTGAGTATCTTGTGATGCCTTTCGGGCTCTCTAATGCTCCATCTGTGTTTCAGTCCTTTATGCATGATATTTTCCGGGAGTATCTGGATAAATTCATGATTGTATATTTGGATGATATTTTGTTTTTTTCCGATGATTGGGAGTCTCATGTGAAGCAGGTCAGGATGGTGTTTCAGATTCTTCGTGCTAATGCACTGTTTGTGAAGGGGTCTAAGTGCCTTTTTTGGAGTTCAGAAGGTTTCTTTTCTGGGGTTCATTTTTTCTCCCTTGGCTATTGAAATGGACCCTGTTAAGGTCCAGGCTATTTATGATTGGACTCAACCCACATCTGTGAAAAGCCTCCAGAAATTTTTGGGCTTTGCAAATTTTTATCGCCGCTTCATTGGTAATTTTTCTACTGTGGTTAAACCTCTGACCTATTTGACCAAGAAAGGTGCTGATGTGGTGAATTGGTCCTCTACGGCTGTGGAGGCCTTTCAGGAGCTTAAGCGTCGTTTTACTTCTGCCCCTGTGTTGCGTCAGCCAGATGTTTCTCTCCCTTTTCAGGTTGAGGTTGACGCTTCGGAGATTGGGGCAGGAGCTGTTCTGTCTCAGAGAAATTCTGATGGCTCTGTGTTGAAACCGTGTGCTTTCTTCTCCAGAAAGTTTTCGCCTGCTGAGCGTAATTATGATGTCGGCAATCGGGAGTTGTTGGCTATGAAGTGGGCATTTGAGGAGTGGCGACATTGGCTTGAGGGAGCTAAGCATCGTGTTGTGGTCTTGACCGATCATAAGAATCTGATTTACCTAGAGTCTGCCAAGCGGTTGAATCCTAGACAGGCTCGGTGGTCTTTGTTTTTCTCCTGTTTTGATTTTGTGGTCTCGTATCTTCCAGGATCTAAGAATGTGAAGGCTGATGCCCTGTCTAGGAGTTTTTTGCCTAATTCTCCGGGAGTTCCTGAGCCGGCTGGTATTCTCAAGGGGGGGGTGATTCTTTCTGCTATCTCCCCTGATTTGCGGCGGGTGCTTCAGGAGTTTCAGGCTGATAGACCCGACCGCTGTCCTGTAGGGAAATTGTTTGTTCCTGATAGATGGACTAGTAAGGTGATTTCTGAGATTCATTGTTCTGTATTGGCTGGTCATCCTGGGATCTTTGGCACCAGAGATTTGGTTGCCAGGTCCTTTTGATGGCCTTCTTTGTCATGGGATGTGCGTTCCTTCGTGCAGTCCTGTGGGACCTGTGCCCGGGCTAAGCCCTGCTGTTCTCGTGCTAGTGGGTTGCTTTTGCCTTTGCCTATCCCTGAGAGGCCCTGGACGCATATTTCCATGGATTTTATTTCTGATCTTCCTGTGTCTCAGAAGATGTCTGTCATCTGGGTGGTTTGTGACCGATTTTCTAAAATGGTCCACTTGGTACCTTTGCCTAAGTTGCCTTCCTCCTCTGATTTGGTTCCTTTATTTTTTCAGCATGTGGTTCGTTTGCATGGTATTCTGGAGAATATTGTGTCTGATAGAGGTACCCAGTTTGTTTCTAGGTTTTGGCGGTCCTTTTGTGTTAGAATGGGCATTAATTTGTCTTTTTCTTCGGCATTTCACCCTCAGACAAATGGACAGACGGAGCGAACCAATCAGACCTTGGAAACCTATTTGAGATGCTTTGTGTCTGCTGATCAGGATGATTGGGTTACCTTTTTGCCGTTGGCCGAGTTTGCCCTTAATAATCGGGCTAGTTCGGCTACCTTGGTTTCGCCTTTTTTTTGTAACTTCGGTTTTCATCCTCGTTTTTCTTCAGGGCAGGTTGAGCCTTCGGACTGTCCTGGGGTAGATTCTGTGGTGGACAGGTTGCAGTGGATTTGGACTCATGTGGTGGACAATTTAACATTGTCTCAGGAAAAGGCTCAACGTTTTGCTAACCGCCGTCGGTGTGTTGGTCCCCGGCTTCGGGTTGGGGATTTGGTCTGGTTGTCTTCTCGTCATGTTCCTATGAAGGTCTCTTCCCCTAAGTTCAAGCCTCGTTTTATTGGTCCTTATAGGATTTCGGAAATTATCAATCCGGTGTCTTTTCGTTTGGCCCTTCCAGCTTCTTTTTCCATTCATAATGTGTTCCATAGATCTTTGTTGCGGAGGTATGTGGTGCCCGTGGTCCCCTCCGTTGACCCTCCTGCTCCGGTGTTGGTTGAGGGGGAGTTGGAATATGTGGTGGAGAAGATTTTGGATTCTCGTCTTTCGAGGCGGAAACTTCAGTATCTGGTCAAGTGGAAGGGTTATGGCCAGGAGGATAATTCTTGGGTTTTTGCCTCCGATTTCCATGCTGCCGATTTGGTACGTGCTTTTCATTTGGCTCGTCCCGATCGGCCTGGGGGCTCTGGTGAGGGTTCGGTGACCCCTCCTCAAGGGGGGGGTACTGTTGTGAATTCCGTTCTTGGGCTCCATCCTGTGGCTATGAATGGTATTTTTGGGAGTTCTGCTCTTGGGCTCCCTCTGGTGGTTTCGAGTGGAATTTAGCAGCTGCCTTCACTAATCGGTTCCCTGGCCTTGTTATTTAACTGGGCTCTAGTCTATAGTCGATGCCAGCTGTCAATGTTTTCCTGTTGGATTCAGTCCTCTCCTGGAAGTACTCTGTTGGCCAGTCCATTTCAGCTTAAGATAAGTTCTGCTAGTTCTTGGGTGTATCCCTGCTTTTGACCTTCTGTACAGGTTTAAGTTATGTCTCTTTTGTCCAGCTTGTCATTATGAAATATTCAGGCTAGTTGGAAGCTCTGGGGTGCAGATTTGCCCCTCCACACCGTGAGTCGGTGTGGAGGTTATTTTTGTAAACTCTGCGTGGATTTTAGTTTTTATACTGACCGCACAGTATCCTTTTCTATCTCTGTCTATTTAGATAATGTTGGCCTCCTTTGCTGAAATCTATTTTCATTTCTGAGTTTGTCATTTCCCCCTCCACTCACTGTTAATATTTGTGGGGGGCTATCTTTCCTTTTTGGGGTTTCTCTGAGGCGAGATAGTTTTCCGTTTCCATCTTCAGGGGTAGTTAGTTCTTAGGCTGTGTCGAGGCGTCTAGGCAGAGTTAGGAACGTCCCACGGCTATTTCTAGTGTTGGTGTTAGGAGTAGGGATTGCGGTCAGTAAAGCTACCACCTCCTCAGAGCTTGTACATTTTACCCACCAGGTCATTTCTGTGCTGCTCCGTAATCACCAGGTCATAACTGTGATTGTTGTCGGTGGAGCTGCCACCTCCTCGGAGCTTGTCCATGATTGGTTTTACCCACCAGGTCATCTCAGTGCTACTCCGTAACCACCAGGTCATAACAGAAAGGGTGGTGAAGTGAAGTCCAGCGGTACAGTGTCTGGAAGATGCATCCCTAGGGATACTGGGGAAGAAATACCCAACATTATTTCTGATATATAAAGTATGGGGGAGAGTTAAACAAATTTGCGGGGTTACTTGTCTGACCAGGTTTTCTCCTCTGTGGTTTAATAATAATCTACTGGAGTTTTTGGCGATGGGACATACACCAGAATGGCAAGCCAGGGGGATCCGGTATGCCTGTCAGATTTTAGAGCGACGGGGGTTGAAATCCTTTTCCCAGCTACAGTCGGAATATGGTCTTAGGACATCTGGGGGGTTCCAATATGCACAAGTACGGCATGCGTTTGTGGCCCAGAATGAGGGGGATTGTTTCCAAATTCAAAACGACTTAGTATTAGACTACATCTGTGGAGTGGGGACAACGAGGGGTGCTATTTCATCTTTATATAAGGATCTACTTCACACTCACCTATTGGGATATCTGATTGGCGCTAGGGCTAAATGGGAAAGAGCTGGGTCGTGGGAATCTGTATTGGAATGGATACCGAAACTATCACTGAATGAGCCATATAGACTTTCCCAGCTTTATATTGTACACAGAGTGTATAGATCCCCGAATGTCCTGTATAGAGCTGGGCTGAGATCTGAATCGGAATGCCCTAGATGTAGGAATGATAGCGCTGGAATGTTTCATATGTTATGGTCGTGTCCGAGATTGACTGCTTTTTGGTTGGTGGTTGTAAGCCGGATAGAAGGGGCATATAGATGTGTAATTCCAAGAGAACCTTTGGTGTGCGTGTTGGGGTACATGGAAGAGATAGCTGTGGATAACAAGCTGAAAACAGCAATCGCCAGACTACTATACATGGCTCGGAAGGTCATAGCCAGAAATTGGATCAAAGAGGAAGCTCCCTTGAGGGGAGAATATCTTAAATATGTGAAGCAGGTCATTACCCTGGAAAAGGGTGTATATCAGAAAAGAGGGAAGATGGGACTGTTCGAAAAATTGTGGACGCCTTGGTTGGAACTAGGCTAGGGGAGGCTAAGAGAAGTTAGGCCTGAGGAGGGTTCGTCTATATATTTACGGTGTATTTGTTTACAAATAAAAGTTATTGTATATGGTTAACGTATATAATACTACAGGATATGTTAAGAGGAAAGCGTGAGCTGTCTAAAAGGGAAGGAGGGGGGCGGGTTGGGTAAGGGGGGGTTAAGAGTGGGGAAAATGGAAATTTATGTCTTAATGTGAAATGTTTTATTGGACTCTTATATTTAATAAAAACATGTGAGTAAAAAAAAAGAATGGTTGGCATATATCGTGTCTGTCATGGTTTGATCAAGCAAAATTACCATTAAGTGTAGTTACCGATTTTCCCCACTTTTGACTTCTTTATTACCTGTTTTTCAGTAAATTAAATGGTAAAGTGAATGGTGTCAAACAAAACAACAACTCATACTGCAAAAAACAGAAACAACTGCCCTCATGATATCTATATTGTCAGGAAATTGAAAAAGTGGGCTCTCTGAGAATGAGAAGGAAAAAATGTAAATGCAAAATCAAATATAGGCTGCGTTCTTAACCTCTTAGTGACCGGGCCAAATTTTTCAAATCTGACCACTGTCACTTTATGTGGTATTAACTCTGGAATGACATATCCTATTGATTTTGAGACTGTTTTTTCATGACACATTGCACTTTATGGTAGTGGTAAATTTATATTGATATTTTCAGTGTTTATAAAAATATCAGAAATTTTCACAAACATTTTAAAAAATTTGTAATTTTTGAACTTTTAATGATTATCCCTTTAATCCAAGTAGTCACACCATACAAAAACATGAATAAATAACATGTCCCTCGTGTCTGCTTTATATCAGAACCATTTGCAAAATGTTGTTTTATTTTGTTAAAATTCTAACAAGTCATGTATCAGTCATTTTTCATTTTTTCAAGGAAATTTACTAAACTTATTTATTTTAGGGACCTGTTCAGTTTAGAAGTGATTTTGGGGGGTTTCCAATATGTAGGACCCCCAACGTGATACCACTATAAAAACAGTACCTCTTAACATATTCAAAATTGCTTTCAGGTAGTTTATTAATCCTTCAGGTACTTTTCAGGAATTAATGCAATGTGGTATGACAGGAATGAAGAAGTTTATTTTTAGCATCTAAATTTTGATAACTTCTGAACAGGCCACTATTGCTGGCAGAGTTTAAGGCCTTTTTTTGGTCATGAACTGCCATTGAAAACATCAGGACCACACGATCAAGATCTCAGGGTGCCGATGGGGATAAATAGGGAGCCCCCACTCTCTGTTAACCATCTACATGCTGTAGTCACTATTTACAGCAGTATGTAAGGGGTTAAACGACTTTAGTCAGTGCCAACACTGATCATGGCTGATGAATAAGTTGTCAGCTATACTGTACAGCTGATAGCTGCTGGATTGTCAGTCATTGGGGGATGCTAGTCTCTTATATCGCAGGTCAGTAAAAAGATGTATTGGTTGTCACTAAGGAGTGATGGGGTTACCGCTATTTCTGAACAGGTTTTATTGGGCTGTGTTTTGAAAATATTATACTGATAGGAGCTCTGTTGCCACTGGTAGCACACATGCACACACGCACACACACATATATGTATATATATATATATATATATATATATATATATATATATATGTATATATATATATATATATATATATCCCCTTTGGGCTTAGACTAGTTTGCTGTATTTTTAGTGGTTAACACGTGTCGCTTGTGTGTTTCATTCTGCACTTCGATGTTGTTTTCAGTGTTGTATTTTGTTACATAAACCTTTTCTCCATTATTATTTGTTGGTTCCATATTTGTTATATGGGAAGTGAATGTTGTGGGATAGTTTTGAGGACCTTTTGGGAGGTTGACCTCTACTAGTCTTCACTGAATATTTCGCTAAATATAAATAAATATTTTATATGTCACAAAATTTTTGTCACAGGTACAGTAAAACATGGACCTATAAAGTGGCGAAGGGCAAGACGAAAAGAGCAGAAACCTAATGGTCTAACATAATGTACGAGTCCCTGCTTTGATATCTTCTGTTGCCACCAGTGCCTTCATCTGTTCCTAATTGAATTTTAATACAATTTGCACTGAAATGTTCTAGAAAGTATAAATATTATAATTATTAATCTAATTTCATGGTTATGTTTTAATTTACATTTTATTCTTTGCAGCTGACTGCACCAGCCGATCGGGGACACATCTTACATTTTCAGAATTGACTGCACATGATCATACTATCACACCGGATACTTGTGAAGAACATGACAATATCCCAGATTTATCCTCAGCTCTTCACAGTAGAGATCCACCATATGATACTTTTGAAAAGTTTCTGTCTTCTGATTCATCACAGACTATTTTGCAAAACAAAAATAACACAATTGGTTGTGAACATCAAATAGCTCACACAAGAAAGAAGCCATATTCATGTTCAGAATGTGGGAAATGTTTTACACAAAAATCAAATCTTATTGCACATGAGAGAATTCACACAGGGGAGAAGCCATTTTCATGTTTAGAATGTGAAAAGTGTTTTGCAGCTAAATCAAGTCTTCTTATACATGAGAAAACACACACAGGTGAGAAGCCATATTCATGTTCTGAGTGTGGGAAATGTTTTATACAAAAAACGTGCCTTGTTGCACATGAGAGAAGTCACACAGGAGAACAGCCTTTTTCATGTTTAGAATGTGGAAAGCGTTTTACAAAAAAATCAAATCTTATTGCACATGAGCGAAGTCACACAGGGGTGAAGCCATTTTCATGTTTAGAATGTGGAAAGTGTTTTACAGCTAAATCAAGTCTATTTGAACATGAGAAAAGACACACAGGTGAGAAGCCATATTCATGTTCAGAATGTGAGAAATGTTTTACAAAAAAATCAAATCTTATTGCACATGAGAGAAGTCACACAGGGGAACAGCCTTTTTCATGTTTAGAATGTGGAAAGTGTTTTACAGCTAAATCAAGTCTTCTTAAACATGAGGAAACACACACAGGTGAGAAGCCATATTCATGTTCAGAATGTGAGAAATGTTTTACAAAAAAATCAAATCTTATTGCACATGAGCGAAGTCACACAGGGGTGAAGCCATTTTCATGTTTAGAATGTGGAAAGTGTTTTACAGCTAAATCAAGTCTCTTTGATCATAAGAAAAGACACACAGGTGAGAAGCCATATTCATGTTCAGAATGTGGGAAATGCTTTACGCTAAAATGTAATCTTGTTAAACATTGGAGAAGTCACACAGGGGAAAAGCCATTTTCATGTTCAGAATGTGGGAAATGTTTTACACAGAAATCAAATCTTGTTGCACATGAGCGACGTCACACAGGGGAGAAGCCTTTTTCATGTTCAGAATGTGGAAAATGTTTTACAGAGAAAGCAAGACTTGTTAGTCATCAGAAAAAACATACAGGTGAGAAGCCATATTCATGTTCAGAATGTAAGAAATGTTTTACAAGGAAATCATATCTTGTTATACATGAGAGAAGTCATAGAGGCGAGAAGCCTTATTCATGTTCAGAATGTGAGAAATGTTTTACAATAAAATCACATCTTGTCACACATCGAAGAATTCACACAGGGGAGAAACCGTTTTCATGTTCTGAATGTGGGAAATGTTATACATTGAAATCAAGTCTTGTTACACATCAGAAAACGCACACAGGGGCGAAGCCATTTTCATGTTCAGAATGTGGGAAATGTTTTACACACAAAAAAGGACTTGTAAGACATCAGAGATCTCACACAAGGCAATAGCCATATTCATGTTTAGAATGTAAAAAAAAAGCTTTTCAAGTTTTAATATGTAGACAATACCAGTCCAATATGTAGTTAAATAAATATTTTTGGGCCTTCTACCTATGCAGAATTTTATTCCCTGCCTCTCATTCAACAAATAAACTGAAATACAAAAATTGTGGGTCTCGCATGTTCACACTATTTCCCTCCTATGGGAAGTAACGCCTTCCCCTGACCTAACCCTTCCCCGCCCTTCAACAGACTTAGGCCGGCGTCACACTCAGCGTAAGACAATACGGTCCGTTTTTTACGGCCGTAATACGGAGAAATGTTCCCAAAATAGTGATCCGTAGGCAGGGTGTGTCAGCGTATTTTGCGCATGGCATCCTCCGTATGTAATCCGTATGGCATCCGTACTGCGATTTTTTCTCGCAGGCTTGCAAAACCGACATCTAATGGATTTATGTGCTCAAATGTTCGGTAAAACATATATACAGTGTATATATATATATATATATATATATATATATATATATATATATATATGTCATTGAGACACATATATATATATATATTCTGTATTTATATTTACTTCAGCGCGATGTATGTGATAAGCCGGTAATTCAATTGCCGGCTTTTCATTTCTCCTTCACAAACCCGACATGATATGAGACATGGTTTACATACAGTAAACCATCTCATATCCCCATTTTTTTTGCATATTCCACACTACGTTAGTAGTGTGTATGTGCAAAACTTGGGCGCTGTAGCTGCTAAAATAAAGGGTTAAATGGCGGAAAAAATTGGCGTGGGCTCCCGCGCAATTTTCTCCGCCAGAGTGGTAAAGCCAGTGACTGAGGGCAGATATTAATAGCCTAGAGAGGGTCCATGGTTGTTGGCCCCCCCTGGCTACAAACATCTGCCCCCAGCCACCCCAGAAAAGGCACATCTGGAAGATGCGCCTATTCTGGCACTTGGCCACTCTCTTCCCACTCCCGTGTAGCGGTGGGATATGGGGTAATGAAGGGTTAATGCCACCTTGCTATTGTAAGGTGACATTAAGCCAGATTAATAATGGAGAGGCGTCAATTATGACACCTATCCATTATTAATCCAATTGTCTGAAAGGGTTAAAAAACACACACACACAATATTAAAAAGTATTTTAATGAAATAAACACACAGGTTGTTTTAGTATTTTATTGCTCTCTCAATCCATCCGGAAGACCCTCGCTTGGGAAAATAATAAACCCACAATATACATACCCTCTGATGACCTGTCACGTCCCACGAGGTAATCCATCTGAAGGGGTTAAATCATTTTACAGCCAGGAGCAGTGCTAAAGCACTCGCTCCTGTCTGTAATCCCCCGGGTGCTGAAAGGAAAGCTGAGTGATCTTTACATACATTGAGTTGCGGTGAGGTGCCCTCTGGTGCATGAACTCATATGAACTCGAGCGTGGGAACTTTTCCAAGGCTCCAGTTCATGAGAACATCCAGCAGAGGGCGCCTCACCGCAACTCAATCTAAGTAAAGATCACTCAACTTTCCTCAGCCCACGCCAATTTTTTCTGCCATTTAACCCTTTATTTTAGCAGCTACAGCGCCCAAATTTTGCACATACACACTACTAACATTAGTAGTGTGGAATATGCAAAAAAAAAAGGATATGAGATGGTTAACTGTATGTAAACCATGTCTCATATCATGTCAGGTTTGTGAAGGAGAAATTAAAAGCCGGCAATTGAATTACCGGCTTTTCACTAACACCGCTGCGTATTTCTCGCAAGTCACACTGCTGGTCCGTGTGGAATCCGTATTTTTCTCGCCCCCATAGACTTTCATTGGCGTTTTTTTGCGCAATACGCTGACAAACGCAGCATGCTGCGATTTTCTACGGCCGTACAAGACCGTATATTACGGATGCGTAATATATGGCTGATAGGAGCAGCCCCATAGAGAATAATTGGGCCGTGTGTAATGCGTTTTTTACGGACGAATGTTCGGCGCTCATACGTCCGTAAAACTCGCTAGTGTGACGCCGGCCTTACTGGGTCCAATTAAATTTACCGGAGATGTATTTGTAAAAGGCAATAGACTCTTTTCTTTGTCCTCAAGCAAACCCCTAAAGCATGACTTCAGCCATGGTTCTTCCTTGGTCATCAGTGAGCCTGTTCTGATTTGCAGACAAAGTCGACACCAACAGCTTTGTGGACCACACATCTTGGGGCATCATGACTGCAGGTATATTATGATGATATTATGATGATCTTATGAAGCCATTATATGGGATATGTAACTGGGTTAGGTGCAATAGCTACCTGTATTTGAAGTACTCTATTTGTTATGCAATCATTGGTGATATGTATGCACTTTATCCGAACGATCTAGTTAGAATTAGTCTTTTTTGATGATTGAGACTTTATATTAAATGTAGCTGCTAGCAATTTTGTGATGACCAGCTTTGGTAATTATGGGCCTCGTATAGAAATTGAATGGAATGGCTATGAGATTTATTGATGTGTGACTCCATTTTTTCTATTTCTGCAAAAATATCTAAATTTTCTACGGATGGGTAAAACCATCTGATGTGTACCAATATGAGAACCATCTGGTCTCCTTTCAAATCTATAAAAGCCACATGTTTAGACTAGGTGTTTTTGCAGCATCTTTTTTCTGCAGCAAAACATGATCTCTTGGCAGGAAAGAGGCTATAGAAAAAAGCATGTTTTGTTTGTTTTTTCTTGCTGCGTTTTTTGCTGCAGTTTTCGCATGCTAGATTTCTCTCTTGCATCGTGAAGTTTAGTGTTGAAAAAAATGTCCTATTCTATAGAATCTGGTTTTGGCACAAAAAACTGCAGCAAAACCTGATACCTGTGTTTTTGGTGCTTTTTCAATTCAATGGGTGAAAAATGCTGAAAGAAGTGACATGCTCCATTGTGCAAAAAAGTATACAAAGCACAAAATTCTGATGACAAAAGAAAACAAGCTGTGTGCATGAGATTTCTGAAATCTCATAGACTTTTCTGGTACTGTGAAACCCAGCTGAAAATTTGCATTGAAAAACGCATCAAGAAAACGCTGCAAAAACGCCTAGAGTGAACTTAGTAGTACCTCTCTCACTCAAGGAGATAAAGCATTTTGCTCTTTCACTTCCTACTTATGTCTCTCTCGCCACCCCTTTTGAGAATATATGTAGGGGATCCCCTTCTATTAAAGGTCTAATATCCCAAATTAAACTACATAAGTGACTCCCTACTTTCCCTGGCATCCCTAAATATGTATATGATTAAATGGGAGATCTCTTCCTCCCTGACAAACTATTTTGGCAAGAATTACTGAAACTTTGATTTGTACAACAATTAAAGAGAACCAGTATAAAATAAAGGTGTTCTGGTACCACACTCCAGAATCAGCTCTCCTCCTCTACTCGCACTGTAAGTTGTGTTGTTCTGCCCCTTCCCCCAAATTATCTGTGAGGAAATGTATCAGTAATCACAGTTACATCTTTTGTGCTCAAAACCTGATTCCATCACAACAAACTCAAAGGGGTTGTCCACTACTTTCAAATAACCCCCCAATGTATCCCCCCGGGGCCCCTGATGAATTGTGTAATTACCTTGCGTTGCCGTTTTCGCCTGTGAGCGGCGCTATTCCGGCGGCTGAGTCCGGGTCACGTGACCCCCAGGCTGCAGCCACCGCTTATTTCCGCCGACGTCACGTCAATTTCCAGACTCTGGAAATTGACGTGACGTCAGTAGCAGGCGTGAGCCAGCCTCACAGTCAGCAGTCACTCATCAAGAGTGACTGGGCTGTGGGCGGGGCTGAGGCTGCCTGCGGGGCTGTGCTGGGGGCGGGCAGGGCTAGGCAGAGCCAGGGATGATTGTGCGGGTGCCGGTGCTGTGCGGTCCCGGGCGCCGGTGCTGTGCGGTCCCTGGCGCCGGTGCTGTGCGGACCGGCGCCGGTATGTGCTGGGGTCTGCTGGGGGGTGGTCTTTGGGGTGTGTGTGTGTGTGTGTCTCTGTGTGCAGGCATCGTCCGATGGGACTACAAGTCCCATCGGGCTCTGCCTGTGACAGTGAGTGACACATTAGCCAATGATGGGACAGTAGTAGTCCCATCATCCGGCTAATGTGTTGAATGTATATAAAAAAAAATAAAAATACACATATACAGTACATACGTACGTACGTACATACATACATACATACAACACGCACCATGCGACGACATATGACATGCGCCATGCGGCGACATGCACCATGCGACGGCATGCGACATGTACCATGCAATGACATGCGCCATGCGATGACATGCGGCGACATGCGCCATGCGACGGCATGCGATATGTACCATGCTATGACATGTGGCGACATGCACCATGCGACGACACTGACCATGCGGCGACATGCACCATGCGACGGCATGCGACATGTACCATGCAATGACATGCGCCATGCGACGACATGCACCATGCGACGACATGCACCATGCAATGGCACTCACCATGCAGCGACATGCGCCATGCGACGGCATGCAACATGTACCATGCAATGACATGCGCCATGCGACGGCATGCACCATGGACCATGTGACGACATGCACCATGCGACGACATGCGCCATGCAACATGCGCCCTGCGACGACATGCAGCATGTGCCATGCGACGACATGCAGCATGCGACGGCATGCAGCATGTGACGACATGCAGCATGCGACGACATGCGACATGCAGCATGCGACAACATGCACCATGCGACGACATGCAACATGTGACATCATGCGACATGCCACATACAGTACATACATACAGTACATACATACAGTACATACATACAGTACATGTAACATAGAGTACATACTCACCATCACTTGGCACTTTGATCCCCGAAGCCATTGTCATCTGTAAAAAATATTAAAATAATAAACAAACAATATACTCCCTGATCCGCAGAAATCCAATTAAAATGAGTGTCCCTCGACGATCTCCCGTGGAGAGCAGGAGCATCAGCTGATGCAACCACTCTCCAGGGGCTCCAGGAACACAATGAGGGGAGGAAGGTATCCTTCCACAATATATTCCCCACAATGTATTCCTACGCCCCTGTGAGAAAATAGTCCCTAGTCTCACTTTATGGCATTGCTGTGTGAGGAAGTTCCCACGCAGCTTTTTGCCATAAAGTGAGACCAGTGAACTTTAGTAACCTCTCAGTGATGCACTGCAGGAGCCATTGCCTCCTGTTAGTGTGTCACTGAGGGTCCTATAGAGCAGTGACATCACCCAATGTCACTGTTCTATAGGGGAGATCGTTGTGGGACACTCGTTATTAATTGGACTACGGCTGACAGGTAGTATACGGTTTATTATTTTACGTTTTTTGCAGGCGCTGAAGTATGGTAAGTATGGTGAAATGAAGAATATTAAAATACTTTTTTCCTAATGTGTGTGTTTTATTAACCCTTTCTTATTATTGGATTAATAACGGATAGGCGTCTTATTGACGCCTCTCCGTTATTAACCTGGCTTAATGTCACCTTACAATAGCAAGGAGACATTAACCCCTTATTACCCCATATCCCACCGCTACACGGGAGTGGGAAGAGAGGGGCTAAGTGCCGGAATTGGCGCATCTTACAGATGCGCCATTTCCGGGCCGGCTGCGGACTGGTATTTGTAGACGGGGGGGGGGACCAATATCCATGGCCCCTCTAGGCTATGAATATCAGCCGGCAGCTGTCTGCGTAGCCTTTCTGGCTATAAAATATAGGGGGACCCCACGTCATTTTTCATTTTTTTTGGGGGGGGGTCCCCCTATTTTAATAGCCAGTAAAGGCTACGCAGACAGCTGCGGGCTGATATTCATAGCAGGCTACAAATATTGGCCCCCGGCCGTCGGCTTTCCCCCTCTGGCGCAGAAAATTGCACGGGAGCCCACGCCGTTTTTTTTTTAAATTACATAAACATTGTTTATTAACCCCTTTCTGCCAGCTGACGGAATAGTACATCAGCTGGCAGTATCCCCCACTTTGAGGTGGGCTTCGCGGTGAGCCCACTTCAAAGCCGCAACATGTCAGCTGTTTTCAATACAAAAATAAAAAATGTACTTGATCGCTAAACGGCATAGCGAGAAAAAAAATCAAAAGCCAAAATTATGGTTTTTTGGTCACCGCGACATTGCATTAAAATGCAATAATGGGCGATCAAAAGTACGTATCTGCACAAAAGTGGTATCATTAAAAACGTCAGCTCGGCACGCAAAAAATTAGCCCTCACCCGACCCGATATCTCAGAACATATAGATGCTACGGGTATCGGAAAATGGCGCAATTATTTTACTTCTTTTTAGCAAAGTTTTGAAATTTGTTTTACCACTTAGATAAAAAATAACCTAGACATGTTTGGTGTCTATGAACTCATAATGACCTGGAGAATCAGAATGGCAGGTCAGTTTTATGCTGTATCAACACGTTGCAGATTTGGGTGCAGAATTGTCTGCACAAAATCTGCATCTCCTTGCAGAAAACGCAGCTGCATTTTGGATGCATTTTTTTCACGTTTTTTCATGTTTTTGCGCGGTTTTGATGCGGCTTTTTTGTGTGGTTTTGATGCTGTTCTTGGTGCGGTTTTTGGTGTGGTTTTTGCGCGGTTTTGATTCAGTTTTTGGTGCAGTATTTGGTGCGTTTTTTTGCATGGTTTTGTTTCAGGTTTTTGATGCTTTTTTATGCAGTTTTTGGTGAAGATTTGATGCAGTATTTGGTGCGGTTTTGATGCAGTTTTTGGTGCGGTTATGAAGCAGTTTTTGGTGCAGTTTTTGCGCGCTTTTGCTGCATTTTTTAATTTTTCTGGTGCGGTTTTTGTGTGTTTTTTGTGTGTTTTTGTATGTGTTTTGTTTTTTGTGCGTTTTTGTATGCGTTTTTGAAAGCTAAAGATGTATTATTGAACATTATTGAGTGATGTTATTTCTGTCCAACCTCCTCTTTTACATTTGTCCAACCCACACTCAATTACACACAGATAGATAGACATATAGATAATAGATGAAATGGATAGACAGAGCTACATATAGATAGATCTATAGATGCATACATCTATCTATTCCTATATCTATCTATAGATATATGTGGATAGATATATCTATTGATGGATGTATGGATAGTGTAGGGTGCGTGTCCACTGTCAGGATTACATCCGAATTAGCTGCAGATTGGATGCTGCGTACTTGTAGTCCCATTGGATGATCCCCGCACACACCCGAACAGTCCCCCACAGCGTCACACACAACCGAACAGTCCCTCACACACCCAAACAGTCCCGCACAGCGCCACACACATCCAAACAGTTCCCCACAAGCATCCGAACAGCCTGCAGACCCCGCACACACCTGAACAGTCCCTCACAGCGCCGCACACATCCGAACAGCCCGCAGACCCAGCACACACATACACGCACACCGTCACTGCCCACATTCCACCCACCAGGGCCGGACTGGCCATCGGGCACTTCTGGCAAATGCCAGAAGGGCCGGTGTCAGTCGTGGGCCGCTCGATCCTCCTCCCCCTGCGGCCGGCAACTCACCCCCTGCCGTCGCATTCAACTATACCTGCGTCTATGACGCCGGTACAGTTGAATGCAATGATGGAGGAGAGAGCGTCTACAGACGCTCCCTCTCCCATCATTCCCCGCTCTGCCTCTGATACTGCGGGTGCGCGATGACGTCATATCATCGCGCACCTACTGTGTCGTGGGCAGACTGCAGCTGCCGAGACAGGAGCAGGAAGCAACGCGGGCAAAAGGAAAGGTGAGGAGTGTTTTTTGTTTTTTTTTACTGGACTGTAGGGACATTTTCGGGGGGGGGGAGGAGGAGGAGAGATGCGGGCTGTGCTGTATATAACACTGTGCGGGCTGTGCTGCATATACCACTGTGCGGGCTGTGCTGTATGTACCACTGTGCGGGCTGTGCTGTATATACCACTGTGCGGGCTGTGCTGTATATACCACTGTGCTGGCTGTGCTGGATATACCACTGTGCGGGCTGTGCTGGATATACCACTGTGCGGGCTGTGCTGGATATACCACTGTGCGGGCTGTGCTGGATATACCACTGTGCGGGCTGTGCTGGATATACCACTGTGCGGGCTGTTGTGATTTTGCTTTTTGCTCCCTCTAGTGGTCATTAGTGATTTTACTCTGGAGCTTCTGTCTTTTCCTATATCCTCACCTGGGCCGTTAGTTCAGGGGCGTTGCTATATAAGCTCCCTGGACCTTCAGTTCAATGCCTGGCATCGTTGAAATCAGAGCTAATCTGTTGTGCTCTTGTCCTATGATCCTGGTTCCTGTATTTCAAGCTAAGTCTGCTTCCTTGCTTTTTGCTTTTGTTTAGTTTGGTATTTTTGTCCAGCTTGTTCCAATCTGTATCCTGACCTTTGCTGGAAGCTCTAGGGGGCTGGTGTTCTCCCCCGGACCGTTAGACGGTTCGGGGGTTCTTGAATCTCCAGCGTGGATTTTTATAGGGTTTTTGTTGACCAGATAAGTTATCTTGCTATATTCTGCTATTAGTAAGCTGGCCTCTCTTTGCTGAACCTGGTTCATTTCTGTGTTTGTCATTTCCTCTTACCTCACCGTTATTATTTGTGGGGGGCTTGTATCTTGCTTTGGGGTCCCTTTCTCTGGAGGCAAGAGAGGTCTTTGTTTTCTTCTCCTAGGGGTAGTTAGATCCTCCGGCTGGCGCGAGTCATCTAGCGATCACCGTAGGCATGATCCCCGGCTACTTCTAGTGTTGGCATTAGGAGTAGCTATTTGGTCAACCCAGTTACCACAGCCCTATGAGCTGGATTTTTGAATCTCGCAGACTTACACGTTCCTCTGAGACCCTGTCCACTGGGGTCATAACAGTATGCCAGGCCCGTATTAAATGTTTAATGCATTGCAGAAGTGGGATTATAAGAAAGAAAATTTTGAGTTTCTTTTTCCCTCTCTCATTTTTTTTTTTTCTTTTCCCCTTTACCTCAGAGTGGCTTAAGCTTGCTGCAGACATGAATGTCCAGACCTTGATTACAAGTGTGGACCAGCTTGCCGCTCGTGTGCAGGGTATACAAGATTATGTTACCAGAAATCCTAGGTCTGAACCCAAGATTCCGATTCCTGAACTGTTTTCAGGAGACCGATTTAAGTTTAGGAATTTCAGGAATAATTGTAAATTGTTTTTGTCCCTGAAACCTTGTTCGTCTGGAGACTCTGCTCAACAAGTAAAAATTGTTATTTCATTCTTACGGGGTGACCCTCAAGATTGGGCTTTTTCGTTGGCGCCAGGAGATCCGGCATTGGCTGATATTGATGCGTTTTTTCTGGCGCTCGGTTTACTTTATGAGGAACCCAATCTTGAGATTCAGGCAGAGAAAGCCCTGTTGGCTATGTCTCAGGGCCAGGACGAGGCTGAGGTGTATTGCCAAAAATTTCGGAAATGGTCCGTGCTGACACATTGGAACGAGTGTGCACTGGCCGCTAATTTTAGAAATGGCCTTTCTGAGGCCATTAAGAATGTTATGGTGGGTTTTCCCATTCCCACAGGTCTGAATGATACCATGTCCCTGGCTATTCAAATTGACCGGCGGTTGCGGGAGCGCAAAACCGCAAATTCCCTCATGTTGTTGTCTGAACAGACACCTGATTTGATGCAATGTGATAGAATCCTGACTAGAAATGAGAGGAAAATTCATAGACGCCGGAATGGCTTGTGCTACTACTGTGGTGATTCTACACATGTTATCTCAGCATGCTCTAAACGTATATCTAAGGTTGTTAGTCCTGTCACCGTTGGTAATTTGCATCCTAAGTTTATTCTGTCTGTAACTTTGATTTGCTCACTGTCATCTTATCCTGTCATGGCGTTTGTAGATTCAGGTGCTGCCCTGAGTCTTATGGATCTCTCATTTGCTAAGCGCTGTGGTTTTATTCTTGAACCATTAGAAAATCCTATCCCTCTTAGGGGTATTGATGCTACGCCATTAGCAGAAAATAAACCGCAGTATTGGACACAGGTTACCATGTGCATGACTCCTGAACACCGCGAGGTGATACGTTTTCTCGTTCTACATAAAATGCATGATTTGGTTGTTTTGGGGCTGCCATGGTTACAGACCCATAATCCAGTCCTTGACTGGAAGGCTATGTCAGTGTCTAGTTGGGGCTGTCGTGGTATTCATGAGGATTCCCTGCCTGTGTCTATTGCTTCTTCTACGCCTTCGGAAGTTCCGGAGTATTTGTCTGATTATCAGGATGTCTTTAGCGAGTCCAGGTCCAGTGCATTGCCTCCTCATAGGGAATGTGACTGTGCAATAGATTTGATTCCAGGCAGTAAATTTCCTAAGGGAAGACTGTTTAATCTGTCGATACCTGAACATACCGCTATGCGTTCATATATCAAGGAGTCTCTGGAGAAAGGACACATCCGTCCGTCTTCTTCCCCTCTTGGTGCGGGATTCTTTTTTGTGGCTAAAAAGGACGGATCTTTGAGGCCTTGTATTGACTATCGGCTTTTAAATAAGATCACTGTCAAATTTCAGTATCCTTTGCCGCTGTTGTCTGACTTGTTTGCCCGGATTAAAGGTGCCAAGTGGTTTACCAAGATAGACCTTCGTGGTGCGTACAACCTTGTGCGCATTAAGCAAGGGGATGAATGGAAAACCGCATTCAATACGCCCGAAGGTCATTTTGAGTACTTGGTGATGCCTTTTGGGCTCTCTAATGCCCCTTCAGTTTTTCAGTCCTTTATGCATGACATTTTCCGGAACTATCTGGATAAATTTTTGATAGTTTATCTGGATGATATTCTGGTTTTTTCTGATAATTGGGACTCGCATGTGGAGCAGGTCAGGATGGTCTTTAAAATTTTGCGTGAAAATTCTTTGTTTGTCAAGGGCTCAAAGTGTCTTTTTGGTGTACAGAAGGTTCCCTTTTTGGGGTTCATTTTTTCCCCTTCTGCTGTGGAGATGGACCCAGTCAAGGTCCGAGCTATTCTTGATTGGACTCAGCCCTCGTCAGTTAAGAGTCTTCAGAAGTTCTTGGGTTTCGCTAACTTCTACCGTCGTTTTATCGCTAACTTTTCTAGCATTGTGAAACCTTTGACGGATATGACCAAGAAGGGCTCCGATGTGGTTAATTGGGCTCCTGCTGCCGTGGAGGCTTTCCAGGAGTTGAAACGTCGGTTTACTTCGGCGCCTGTTTTGTGCCAGCCTGATGTCTCGCTTCCCTTTCAGGTTGAGGTGGATGCTTCAGAGATTGGAGCAGGGGCCGTTTTGTCGCAGAGAGGCCCTGGTTGCTCTGTTATGAGACCTTGCGCCTTTTTCTCTAGGAAGTTTTCGCCTGCGGAGCGAAATTATAATGTGGGCAATCGGGAGTTGTTGGCCATGAAATGGGCATTTGAGGAGTGGCGTCATTGGCTCGAGGGTGCTAAGCATCGTGTGGTGGTCTTGACTGATCACAAAAATCTGATGTACCTCGAGTCTGCTAAACGCCTGAATCCTAGACAGGCCCGCTGGTCATTGTTTTTCTCCCGTTTTGACTTTGTTGTCTCGTATTTACCAGGTTCAAAAAATGTGAAGGCCGATGCTCTTTCCAGGAGCTTTGTGCCTGATGCTCCTGGAGTCGCTGAACCTGTTGGTATTCTTAAGGATGGTATTATCTTGTCAGCTATTTCTCCAGATCTGCGACGTGTGTTGCAGAGATTTCAGGCTGATAGGCCTGATTCTTGTCCACCTGACAGACTGTTTGTGCCTGATAAGTGGACCAGCAGAGTCATTTCCGAGGTTCATTCCTCGGTGTTGGCAGGTCACCCAGGAATTTTTGGCACCAGAGATCTGGTGGCCAGATCCTTTTGGTGGCCTTCCTTGTCTAGGGATGTGCGGTCATTTGTACAGTCCTGTGGGACTTGTGCTCGAGCTAAGCCTTGCTGTTCTCGTGCCAGCGGGTTGCTCTTGCCCTTGCCTGTCCCTAAGAGACCTTGGACACATATCTCCATGGATTTCATTTCTGATCTTCCGGTGTCTCAAGGCATGTCTGTTATCTGGGTGATATGTGATCGCTTCTCCAAGATGGTCCATTTGGTTCCTTTGCCTAAGCTGCCTTCCTCTTCCGATCTGGTTTCTGTGTTTTTCCAGAACGTGGTTTGTTTGCACGGCATCCCTGAGAATATTGTGGTGTCAGACAGAGGATCCCAGTTCGTTTCCAGATTCTGGCGATCCTTTTGTAGTAGGATGGGCATTGACTTGTCGTTTTCATCTGCTTTCCATCCTCAGACTAATGGACAGACGGAGCGAACTAATCAGACTTTGGAGGCTTATTTGAGGTGTTTTGTCTCTGCTGATCAGGACGATTGGGTGACCTTCTTGCCATTGGCCGAGTTTGCCCTTAATAATCGGGCTAGTTCCGCCACCTTGGTTTCGCCGTTTTTCTGCAACTCTGGTTTCCACCCTCGTTTTTCTTCGGGTCATGTGGAACCTTCTGACTGCCCTGGGGTGGATTCTGTGGTGGATAGGTTGCAGCGGATCTGGAATCTTGTGGTGGACAACTTGAAGTTGTCACAGGAGAGGGCTCAGCGCTTTGCCAACCGCCGCCGCGGTGTGGGTCCCCGACTACGTGTTGGGGATTTGGTGTGGCTTTCTTCCCGCTTTGTTCCTATGAAGGTTTCCTCTCCCAAATTTAAACCTCGTTTTATTGGTCCTTACAAGATATTGGAAATCCTTAATCCTGTATCCTTTCGCCTGGATCTTCCTGTGTCGTTTGCTATCCACAACGTGTTTCATAGGTCCTTGTTGCGGCGGTACGTTGTGCCTGTGGTTCCTTCTGCTGAGCCTCCTGCTCCGGTGTTGGTTGAGGGCGAGTTGGAGTACGTGGTGGAGAAGATCTTGGATTCTCGTCTCTCCAGGCGGAGGCTTCAGTACCTGGTCAAGTGGAAGGGCTATGGTCAGGAAGATAATTCCTGGGTGGTCGCCTCTGATGTTCATGCGGCCGATTTAGTTCGTGCCTTTCACGCCGCTCGTCCTGATCGCCCTGGTGGTCGTGGTGAGGGTTCGGTGACCCCTCACTAAGGGGGGGTACTGTTGTGATTTTGCTTTTTGCTCCCTCTAGTGGTCATTAGTGATTTTACTCTGGAGCTTCTGTCTTTTCCTATATCCTCACCTGGGCCGTTAGTTCAGGGGCATTGCTATATAAGCTCCCTGGACCTTCAGTTCAATGCCTGGCATCGTTGAAATCAGAGCTAATCTGTTGTGCTCTTGTCCTATGATCCTGGTTCCTGTATTTCAAGCTAAGTCTGCTTCCTTGCTTTTTGCTTTTGTTTAGTTTGGTATTTTTGTCCAGCTTGTTCCAATCTGTATCCTGACCTTTGCTGGAAGCTCTAGGGGGCTGGTGTTCTCCCCCGGACCGTTAGACAGTTCGGGGGTTCTTGAATCTCCAGCGTGGATTTTTATAGGGTTTTTGTTGACCAGATAAGTTATCTTGCTATATTCTGCTATTAGTAAGCTGGCCTCTCTTTGCTGAACCTGGTTCATTTCTGTGTTTGTCATTTCCTCTTACCTCACCGTTATTATTTGTGGGGGGCTTGTATCTTGCTTTGGGGTCCCTTTCTCTGGAGGCAAGAGAGGTCTTTGTTTTCTTCTCCTAGGGGTAGTTAGATTCTCCGGCTGGCGCGAGTCATCTAGCGATCACCGTAGGCATGATCCCCGGCTACTTCTAGTGTTGGCGTTAGGAGTAGCTATTTGGTCAACCCAGTTACCACAGCCCTATGAGCTGGATTTTTGAATCTCGCAGACTTACACGTTCCTCTGAGACCCTGTCCACTGGGGTCATAACAGCGGGCTGTGCTGGATACACCACTGTGGGCTGTGCTGGATATACCACTGCGGGCTGTGCTGTATATACTACTGTGCGGGCTGTGCTGTATATACTACTGTGCGGGCTGTGCTGTATATACTACTGTGTGGGCTGTGCTGTATATACTACTGTGTGGGCTGTGCTGTATATACTACTGTGTGGGCTGTGCTGTATATACTACTGTGTGGGCTGTGTTATCTACTATGCGGGCTGTGTTATATACTATGTGGGCTTTGCTATATACTATGGGGAGTATATTATCTTCTATGGGGAGGCAATGTTATGTGCTATGTGGCTGTGGTATATACTATTGTGGGGGTATATTATATTCTATGGGGGAGGTTGGGTTATATACCATGGGGGAGGTTGTGTTGTATACTATGGGGGGCTGCATGATATTCTATGGGGGGCTACATTATATATTATGGGGAGGTGGGCTGTATTATATTCTATGGGGTTACATTATACTCTGTGGGGTGGCTGCATTATACTGTGGGGTGGTTGCATTATACTGTGGGGTGGCTGCATTATATTCTGTGGTTGCCGCATTATATTCTGTAGGGTGGTGGCTACATTATACTATATGTGGGCTGCATTATACTGTATCGAGGACTATGGGGAATACGTTATACTATATGAAGGACTATGGGGTGCATTATACTATGGGATGTGAATTGTACTACATGGATGACTATGGCGGTGCATTATACTATATGGAGCACTATGAGGAGTGTATTATGCTATATGGAGGACTATGAGGAGTGTATTATACTATGTGGAGGACTGAGCAGTGTATTTTAATATATGGAGGACTATAGGGAGTGTATTATACTATATGGAGGACTGCGGAGCACATTATAATATATGGAGGACTATGGGGTGTATTTTACTAAACAAGTAAAATGCTGCATCTTCAGATTGTTTTTGCAGGAACAAAAATCCTTGTTCTCAGCAGCACATCGCCGCTGTAAACTGTAGATGTGCTGCTGATAACATGATACTGTATGGGGATCGGTTAGTGATCTGTTAGTGATCGTTCTGTCCCATCATTCTTTCTCAGACGGTGGAAAGAGGCCGGGAAACAAGCGTTGAACAACTTCAGTATTGTCGATCAAACTCATTTAGCGGCCTGAGATCAGCGCATGTAAATACAACTGAAATGCTTTTGTGTGATGTGCAATATGTTAGCATTTTGGACCCCATTTTAAACTTTGCCTAGGCGTAGCGCCCCACTTTGCCTAAAAAAACGGCCCTGTCTACAAGTGTACAAAGATATTATACAGTCACCATGTGACAAGTGGGCCTGTGTAACTTCAAATGCCAGGGCTGAATTTTAGTCCCAGTCCGGCCCTGCCGCCCACACACTTCCCTCCTCCCGAACTGCAGCGTTTCTCGGACCCACATCCGCATCTAAACTGCAGATCTTTTTTACATCTGCGGTTTTGCTGTGGATGTGCCCGACTCCATAAAAGTCTATGGGTACAGAAATGCTGCAGTTCGGCACAAAAGAAGTGACATGCTGCAGAGAAAAAAAAAGCTGCGTTTCGGTGCGGCCTTTTCTGCAGCATGTGCACAAGTCTGCGGCTCCCATAGACTTACATTGGTTGTGCACTGCACTGCGGATTTGATGCAATTCTGTGCAGCAAAAAACCCTGCGGATCTGCAATCAAATCCACAACGTGTGCACAGCCTTAGCATTTAGTGAACCTAGCAAAAAAGCCAAGCAAAAATCAAGTGTCGGATTGCACTTTTTTTGCAATTTCATCGCACTTTGCCTTTTTTTGCACATTTTCTGTTACACGACATGCTAAAACCAATGGTGTCGTTCAAAAGTAGAACTTGTCCCGCAAAAAATAAGCCCTCACATGGTCATATTGATCGAAAAATTATGGCTCTGCAAAGAAGGGGAGCGATAAACGAAAACAAAAAAGCTCCAGGGGTGAAGGGGTTTAGAAACATGGATATGGACATACCTATGGAAATAGACATAGATATATAAATATATCTGTATCTATCTATCTATCCATCCATATCTATCTATCTATCTATCTATCTATCTATCTATCTATCTATCTATCTATCTATGTGTAATGGAGTGTGGGTTGGACAAATGTAAAAGAGGAGGTTGGACAGAAATGACATCACAAATCTTTTTGAAGCTAGAGGAGGGAAAGGTTGGGGTGTGTTTTGCAGTGGGTGTGCTAGGTTCGTGCTTAGTAGCAGTGCAATGCATCATGGAACTTGTAGTATTAGAGCACAATAACTCAGGAGAAAGGAAGTTGTCGATTAACCCCATGAGAGCTGAATCCAGCACTGAAAATGTGCTGCTATAGCATGACAAAAGGTAATATTGCTAAAATAAACACAGTGGATGTTTTCAGTGGCACATAATAGCAAGATTTATGGAAAAAAAAAAAAGTTTATTGTAGTGGACAACTTCTTTAACCCCTTTACCCCCAAGGGTGGTTTGCATGTTAATGACCAGGCCAATTTTTACAATTCTGATCACTGTCCCTTAATGAGGTTATAACTCTGGAACGCTTCAACAGATCTTGGTGATTCTGACATTGTTTTCTCGTGACATATTGTACTTCATGATAGTGGTAAAATTTATTCGATATAACTTGCGTTTATTTGAGAAAAAAATGGAAATCTGGCGAAAATTTTGAACATTTTGCAATTTTCCAACTTTGAATTTTTATGCTCTTAAATCACAGAAATATGTCATGCAAAATACTTAATAAGTAACATTTCCCACATGTCTACTTTACATCAGCATGATTTTGGAACCAAATTTTTTTTTTGTTAGGGAGTTATAAGGGTTAAAAGTTGACCAGCAATTTCTCATTTTTACAACACCATTTTTTTTTGGGGACCACATCTCAGTTGAAGTCATTTTGAGGGGTCTATATGATGGAAAATACCCAAGTGTGACACCATTCTAAAAACTGCACCCCTCATGGTGCTCAAAACCACATTCAAGAAGTTTATTAACCCTTCAGGTGTTTCACAGGAATTTTTGGAATGTTTAAATAAAAATGAACATTTAACTTTTTTTCACACAAAATTTATTTCAGCTCCAATTTGTTTTATTTTACCAAGGGTAACAGGAGAAAATGGACCCCCAAAGTTGTTGTAAAATTTGTCCTGAGTACGCTGATACCCCATATGTGGGGGTAAACCACTGTTTGGGCGCATGGCAGAGCTCGGAAGGAAAGGAGCGCCATTTGACTTTTCAATGCAAAATTGACTGGAATTGAGATGGGACGCCATGTTGCGTTTGGAGAGCCCCTGATGTGCCTAAACATTGAAACCCCCCACAAATGACACCATTTTGATAAGTAAACCCCTTAAGGAACTTATCTAGATGTGTGGTGAGCACTTTGACCCAACAAGTGCTTTACAGAAGTTTATAGTGCAGAGCCGTAAAAATAAAAAATCATATTTTTTCACAAAAATGATCTTTTCGCCCCCAATTTTTTATTTTCCCAGTGGTAAGAGAAGAAATTAGACCACAAAAGTTGTTGTGCAATTTGTCCTGAGTACGACGATACCCCATATGTGGGGGTAAACCACTGTTTGGGCGCATAGCAGAGCTCGGAAGTGAAGGAGCGCCATTTTACTTTTCAATGCAAAATTGACTGGAATTAAGATGGGACATCATGTTGCGTTTGGAGAGCCCCTGATGTGCCTAAACATTAAAACCCCCCACAAGTGACACTATTTTGGAAAGTAGACCTCCTAAGGAACTTATCTAGATGTGTTTTGAGAGCTTTGAACCCCCAAGTGTTTCACTACAGTTTATAACGCAGAGCCGTGAAAATAAAAATTATTTTTTTTTTCACAAAAATTATTTTTTAGCCCCCAGTTTTGTATTTTCACAAGGGTAACAGGAGAAATTGGACCCCAAAATTTATTGTCCAATTTGTCCTGAGTACGCTGATACCCCATATGTGGGGGGGAACCACTGTTTGGGCGCATGGCAGAGCTCGGAAGGGAAGGAGCGCCATTTGGAAAGCAGACTTAGATGGATTGGTCTGCAGGCGTCACATTGCATTTGCAGAGCCCCTGATATACCCAAACAGTAGAAACCCCCCACAAGTAACCCCATATTGGAAACTAGACCTCCCAAGGAACTTATCTAGATGTGTTGTGAGAACTTTGAACCCCAAGTGTTTCACTACAGTTTACAACGCAGAGCCGTGAAAATAAAAAAATCTTATTTTTCCCACAAAAATGATTTTTAGCCCCCCAAATTTTTATTTTTCCAAGGATAAAAAGAGAACTGGGACCCCAATAGTTGTTGTCCAATTTGTCCCGAGTACGCTGATGCCCCATATGTTGGGGTAAACCCCTGTTTGGGCGCACGGGAGAGCTCGGAAGGGAAGGAGCACTGTTTTACTTTTTCAACTCAGAATTGGCTGGAATTGAGATCGGACGCCATGTCACGTTTGGAGAGCCCCTGATGTGCCTGAACAGTGGAAACTCCCCAATTCTACCTGAAACCCTAATCCAACAACACCCCTAACCCTAATCCCAAAGATAACCCTAACCACACCCCTAACCCTGACACACCCCTAATTTTAATCCCAACCCTAATCCCAACCGTAAATGTAATCCTAACCCTAACTTTAGCCCCAACCCTAACCCTAACTTTAGCCCCAACCCTAACCCTAACTTTAGCCCCAACCCTAACCCTAACTTTAGCCCCAACCCTAGCCCCAACCCTAACCCTAGCCCCAACCCTAACCCTAGCCCCAACCCTAGCCCTAACCCTAGCCCCAACCCTAACCCTAGCCCCAACCCTAACCCTAACCCTAGCTCTAACCCTAACCCTGGGAAAATGGAAATAAATACATTTTTTTAATTTTATTATTTTTCCCTAACTAAGGTGGTGATGAAGGGGGTTTGAGTTACTTCTATAGCGTTTTTTATATCGGATTTTTATGATTGGCAGCCGTCACACACTAAAAGACTCTTTTTTATAGCAAAAAGATTTTTGCATCTCCACATTTTGAGACCTATAATTTTTCCATATTTTGGTCCACAGAGTCATGTGAGGTCTTGTTTTTTGCGGGACGAGTTGACATTTTTATTGGTAACATTTTCAGACACGTGACAGTTTTTGATCACTTTTTATTCTGATTTTTGTGCGGCAGAATGACCAAAAACCAGCTATTCATGAATTTCTTTTGGGGGAGGCGTTTATACCGTTCCGCGTTTGGTAAAATTGATAAAGCAGTTTTATTTGTCGGGTCAGCACGATTACAGCGATATCTCATTTATATAATTTTTTTTTGTTTTGGCGCTTTTATACGATAAAAGCTATTTTATAGAAAAAATTATTATTTTGGCATCGCTTTATTCTGAGGACTATAACTTTTTTATTTTTTTGCTTATGATGCTGTATGGCAGCTCGTTTTTTGCGAGACAAGATGACATTTTCAGCCGTACCATGGTTATTTAGATCCGTGTTTTTGATCGCGTGTTATTCCACTTTTTGTTTGGCGGTATGATAATAAAGCGTTGTTTTTTGGCTCGTTTTTTTTTTTTTTTCTTACGGTGTTCACTGAAGGGGTTAACTAGTGATATAATTTTATAGGTGGGGTCGTTACGGACGCGGTGATACTAAATATGTGTACTTTTATTGTTTTGTTTTTTTTAGATAAAGAAATGTATTTATGGGAATAATATATATATTTTTTCTTTATTTAGGATTTTTTTTTTTTTTTTACACATGTGGGAATTTATTTTTTTTACTTTGTCCCAGGGGGGGACAGCACAGATCGCCGATCTCACAGTTTGCATAGCACTCTGTGAGATCGGCTATCTCATTCATTGCTGCAGCGCTACAGCTGCAGCCTGCTCCTGACCCGGAAGTCCTCCCTGCAGGACCCGGATGCAGCCCTGCGGCCATTTTGGATCCGGGGCCTGCAGGGAGGAGACGCTCGGTACAAGGTGAGTACATTCCCTTGTACCGATCGTCTCAGGGAAGCCCGCAGGGAGCCCCCTCCCTGCGCGATGCTTCCCTGTACCGCCGGCTGCGATAGGCAGCTGACACCCGGCCGCGCTCCCCCCGTGAGCGCGGCCGATCGCTATGACGTACTATCCCGTCGAGGGTCAGATAGGCCCAGGTCACCTCGACGGGATAGTACGTCTAAGGTCACAGAGGGGTTAAATGTGATTAATCTCCAAACAGTGTGGAGGAAGGAGCTGTAGCAGAGCTGACAGTGCTATGAGAAGAGAAGAGTTGACTGAGGAGTTTATAAGGTGACAGTTAAACTCAGCTGTGCTGCTCCCTGAAGTTCACCTGATGAATGGGAGAATGTATGAATGAAAGGAAGGGTTATAGGCAAAGCCATAATGCATTAACTAATCTTCCCTAAAATGGCAAACTTTCTTTTCTGATCCCGTATGTTGGTAAGTCTGGCTTCATAAGAATTCATAGTTTTTAATTCTAATTATTAATCTAAACATTTTTATACCATTGATAGTTTGCACTATGACAAGATCTTTAGATAGTTACTGCTAGTTTAGTCTAGTACTAGTACTTGTCACTACTCACGGACAGACCGTGAGGCAGAAAAGTCAAATGTTCCGGTGTCAGTACCAAGAGAGCACATAGATAACCAATGGAAAAGACAAAGGTGTAAATCAGGTCACTGTCCAAGGGTTAAAACACAAGGGGATAGCCGATCAAAGCAAAAAGACAAGACTATGGGAATAGTCCAAAGGGTCAGGCAGCAGAAGATCAGGTATTATAAATATCTTAGGAACACTAGAACCCTCTGATAAGATATTAGATATCCAAAGACAAATTAATATAAGATATCGCACTTCACTGATAGTATGTCTAAGAGGTCTCAATAGGTGTCATGCAGGGGTGGGATTCAAATTTTTAACAACAGGTCCTCTAAGTCGCGGCGGCCGGAATTTTGGCCACGCCCATTTTCAATAACCCCGCCCATACTATATATTATAATTCTAAGAATGCTAGCACCAAAGAACAGGGCGCTGATACTGTATATGGGAGAGGGGTGTTATACGGGTTGTGTACTACAGCTCTGCATTTCTCTATACATTATTCAAAGACCAAACAAACCTTGAGGAGTCTTCCATGATGTCAACGTGGCATCCACTGTGTTTCTAGCCAGCAGCTTCAGCTGGTAGCTAAAAATAAGAGAGAAAGTGTTAGGGGCACTGTGATGTCTATATGAACACGATCGTGTCATATACACATCAGCTTCTCCCTCCTATATACATACACATTTCCCCGTATACACAGCTCCACTTTCCAGGATCCTCCACCTTCCCCCATCCTAACCCATCATCTTCTGCAACCTCTGCCACTGTTCTGCATCCCCCCCCCCATTCACCGACCCCAGCAGCTGGCCCCCCGCACATTCACCAACAACAACGGCAGCACATGCACTGTCATCGTTCGTACCCCCGAGGCCACAGTCATGACCCCAGCGCAGCAGTTGGCCCCCACTGCCGATTGGATCGCCCCCCCGGGCCGCACAATCACCCCCCCCCCCAGCGCAGCAGCTGGCACCCCTCCCGACGATCGCCCCCCACCCCCTAGGCTGCACAATCACACCCCAGTGCAGCAGCAGCTACAGCCGGCACCACCCCTAATGACCCCCCCCCCCCAGCGCAGATACAGCCATCTCGACGTTCGGACCCCTGCCCGGCCGCACAGTCACACCCCAGCAGCACACAGCCGGCCATGGCCGACAATGGGGCAGGGGCGGACCATACTGTATAACGGCCACACATGATGCTCCATACTGTATAACGGCCACACATGATGCTCCATACTGTACAATGGCCACACATGATGCTCCATACTGTATAAAGGCCACATATGATGCTCCATGCATACTGTATAATGGCCCCCCCTCCCATCATGTATGCATGGCTCATCTCCCCCTCCCTATATGCATAGGTAACTCATCCCCCCCCCCCGTATGCGTGGCTCATCTCCCCCTCCCTGTATGCATGGGTGGCTCAGGCACTGGCTCATCTCCCATCCCCCCCCCGTATGCGTGGGCCACGCATACAGGGGGGGGATGGGAGATGAGCCAGTGCCTGACCCACCTATGCATACAGGAGGGGGAGATGAGCCACGCATACAGGGGGGGGGGATGAGCCACGCACTGGCTCATCCCCCCCCCGGCGTATGCGTGGCTCATCTCCCCCCCCCCCCGGCGTATGCGTGGCTCATCTCCCCCCCCCGTATGCGTGGCTCATCGCCGGCTCCCCGACGCTCCCAGTCCCATCTTGTATCATTCATGGGCATGGTTCCCCGTCCTGGCCGTCCACCGCGGACCTCCTCCTCCCCGCCGGCTCCCCCGTCCTCCCTGGCTGGAATGATTCATACTCACTAGTGTTGAGCGATACCGTCCGATACTTGAAAGTATCGGTATCGGAAAGTATCGGCCGATACCGGCAAAGTATCGGATCTAATCCGATACCGATACCAATACAAGTCAATGGGACTCATATCGGACGGTATCCCTGATGGTTCCCAGGGTCTGAAGGAGAGGAAACTCTCCTTCAGGCCCTGGGAACCATATTAATGTGTAAAATAAAGAATTAAAATAAAAAATATTGCTATACTCACCTCACCGAGGGAACCGGCAGCGTTGTTTGCTTAAAATGCGCGCTTTTCCTTCCTTCCGTGACGTCACGGCTTCTGATTGGTCGCGTGCCGCCTATGTGGCCGCGACGCGACCAATCACAGCAAGCCGTGACGTAATTTTCAGGTCCTTCTAGGCATTCAGTATTTTAAAATTACGTCCCGGCTTTGTGATTGGTCGCGTCGCGGTCACATGGGCGACGCGACCAATCACAAGTCGTGACGTCACGGGAGGCAGGAGACGCGCGCATTTTAAAATGCACGCGTGTCCAGCCTCCCGTGACGTCACGGCTTGTGATTGGTCGCGTCGCCCATGTGACCGCGACGCGACCAATCACAAAGCCGGGACGTAATTTTAAAATACTGAATGCCTAGAAGGACCTGAAAATTACGTCACGGCTTGCTGTGATTGGTCGCGTCGCGGCCACATGGGCGGCACGCGACCAATCAGAAGCCGTGACGTCACGGAAGGAAGGAAAAGCGCGCATTTTAAGCAAACAACGCTGCCGGTTCCCTCGGTGAGGTCCAGGCTGCGTCGGAGAGGTGAGTATAGCAATATTTTTTATTTTAATTCTTTCTTTTACACATTAATGTTGTTTCGATACCGATACCCGATACCACAAAAGTATCGGATCTCGGTATCGGAATTCCGATACCCGCAAGTATCGGCCGATACCCGATACTTGCGGTATCGGAATGCTCAACACTAATACTCACCTGAGTCACCTCACAGGCTCACACACCGCCGGTTTCAATTACCGGAACGCTGGCAGATAGAAATTTTAGTAAACGGCTGCCCCGTACCGGGTCGTACCGGCTGAATCCCACCCCTGGTGTCATGGGATTACCGCAACAGAGAGGAGCCAGAAGACCGCAGTGTCTGATTGCTCCTACTCCTGCGCTTAAAGGAAGCACTTCACCTTCTTTTTAAATGGTGTTTATTTCTTTAGGCAGAACAGGGTTTAATCGGCCATATTGGGAGTTCTGGGAGTCTGAGCTCTCAGCTGAGCTCCGTTAGCCACTCCTATCACCTATATAATGTGTCCTAAGTGAAACGCAACGTTAAAACTAGCCTATGCTACTTGGCTTGGAGGAGAGGTGTATTGGTGCTTATTATGAGGAGTTTGGAGGAGTTATCTGTGACTGTTGCATAGGTTTGTAAGTGTGATAATTCCCTTCCCTCTTATTTAGTTTTTTCCCCATTCTCCACTCCCTGGTGCATTCCTCTGTTATATGTGAGTGAATATTTGTATGCCTATGCCTGGTATTTTCAGTTACCCCTTGTTCATGTTGCGTTGTTTGTCAGGTTGGTGAACGGTGGTGCACGGCAGCTTCCCTGGGTGAGGGATGGGAACAGACGGAAGGCTGATTCAGTAGATAAGGAAACTGTTGTGAATTCTGCTCTTGGGCTCCCTCCGGTGGTTGTTAGTGGTAGTGCAGTGGTCTCTGGATTGTAAGCCAGGGCAGGTGTTTCTGCTTATTGCAGCTCTATTAGGTATTTAGGTGTGTAGGATCCTTCAATCCCTGCCAGTTGTCCATTGTATCTTGGAGGGATTGCATCTCTGTCTGGCTCCTCTTGCCCTGCTGTCATTTCAGCTAAGATAAGTGTCTGGTTTTTTGTTCTCTGTTGCACGCATGCAGTGTGCTTTTATGTGCAGTGCAATCTATTGTGTTTTTGTCCATCTTAGACTTTGTTTGGATTTTTATGTCTTGCTGGATTCTCTGGGGATGCAGATATACATTCTATGTCTTTAGTTAGATGTAGAATATAGTATACTCTGCTGTGGATTTTTCTAGAGTTTTATACTGACCGCTAGAACTCTGTCCTATCCTTTTATATCTAGCTAGAAGTGCCTCTTTTGCTAAATTCTGTCTTTCTGTCTGTGTACGTATTCCCTCTTAAACTCACAGTCAATATTTGTGGGGGGGCTGCCTATCCTTTGGGGATCTGCTCTGAGGCAAGATAGTATTTCCCATTTCCATCTTTAGGGGTATTTGGTCCTCCGGCTGTGTCGAGGTGTCTAGGCCATGTTGGGAACATCCCACGGCTACTTCTAGTTGCGGTGTTGGTATTAGGATTGCGGTCAGTACAGGTACCACCTACTCCAGAGATAGTCTCATGCGGCTCCAGGGTCACCGGATCATAACAGTACAACTGGCCAACAATGAGTTAAATGCATCTCAGAAGAAGGGAAGAAAAGTGCTGAGCCATTTTTTTCTCTGCAGTCTGTTTTGTCTTTCCTTCCCTCTTTTCCCCTGGGTGACTGAAGAGCTGTGTGCTAGCATGGATGTTCAGGGATTAGCTTCTCGTGTAGACCAACTCGCTGCTAGGGTACAGGGTATTTCTGATTATATTGTTCAGACTCCGGTCTTAGAGCCTAGGATTCCTACTCCTGATTTATTTTTTGGGGACAGGTCTAAATTTTTGAGTTTTAAAAATAACTGTAAACTGTTTTTTGCTCTGAAACCTGGTGATCCCATTCAGCAGGTTAAAATTGTCATCTCTCTGCTGCGTGGCAATCCTCAGGATTGGGCATTTTCCCTGGAATCTGGGAATCCTGCCTTGCTTAATGTAGAAGCCTTTTTTCAGGCTCTAGGGTTATTATATGATGAACCAAATTCTGTGGATCATGCTGAGAAGACCTTATTGACCCTGTTTCAGGGTCAAAAAGCGGCAGAATTGTATTGTCAGAAATTTAGAAAATGGTCTGTGCTGACTAAATGGAATCTTTCTGGGTCTTTATTGGTCTTTCTGAATCTGTTAAAGATGTTATGGTGGGGTTTCCCACACCTATTGGTCTGAGCGATTCTATGTCTCTGGCCATTCAGATTGATCGGCGCCTGCGTGAGCGCAGAACTGTGCGCGCTGTGGCGTTGTCCTCAGAGCAGATACCTGAGCCTATGCAATGCGACAGGATTCTGTCTGGAGCGGAATGACGGGGATTCAGACGTCAGAATGGGTTGTGTTTTTACTGTGGCGATGCTTCTCATGTCATTTCGGTCTGCCCTAAGCGTACTCAGAGAATCGCTAGTTCAGTTATCATCGGTACCATACAACCTAAATTTCTGTTATCTGTCACATTGATCTGCTCATTGTCGTCATTTTCTGTCATGGCGTCTGTTGTTATGAACTGGTAGTTTAGGAGCGACATGCGACGAGCTCTGAGCAGGTGGTATCTATACTGACCGCAGTTCCTGATCTTAACCCAACACTAGAAGTAGCCGTGGGATGTTCCTGTCACTCCCTAGACACCTCGTCACAGCCGGAGAACTAACTACTCCTAAAGGTAGAAACAGGAAAGCTATCTTGCTTCAGAGAAAATCCCCAAAGGGTAGGCAGCCCCCCACAAATAATGACTGTGAGTGGAGAGGGAAATTACATACGTAGAATGAAACAAGATGTAGCAAAGGAGGCCACTTCTAGCTAGATAGATAGTACAGGACAGAACACTGTGCGGTCAGTAATAAAAACTAGAAAAAGTCCACCGCAGAGAATGCAAAAATCTCCACACCTGACTAAAGGTGTGGAGGGCAAATCTGCTGCCCAGAGCTTCCAGCTTAGCTGAATAGATCCATACTGATAAGGTGGACTAGAAAGAAAAACATACAATGTGCTGAACAATTAAGTCCACAACAAGTGGACTGCAAAAGGACAAGCAAGGACTTATCTTTGCTGAACTAGTCTGAGTGTCAGGGAAATCCAAAAGAGATGTGACTCCAAGCAGGAACCATTGACAACTGGCACTGACTGAGGGATAAGGCCAGACTAAAATAGCCGAGCCAGAAAGACAATCAGTGGAAGCAGCTGCTGATGCTAAATCCAAGGAGCAGCCATACCACTTAAAACCACCGGAGGGAGCCCAAGAGCGGAATTCACAACAGTACCCCCCCTTGAGGAGGGGTCACCGAACCCTCACCAGAGCCCCCAGGCCGATAAGGACGAACCAAGTGAAAAGCACGAACCAAATCAGCGGCATGGACGTCGGAGGCAACAACCCAAGAATTATCCTCCTGGCCATAACCCTTCCACTTGACAAGATACTGAAGCCTCCGCCTCGAAAAACGAGAATCCAAAATTTTCTCAACCACATATTCCAACTCCCCCTCAACCAACACCGGGGCAGGAGGATCAACAGAGGGAACAACGAGTACCACATATCTCCCCAACAAAGATCTATGGAAAACATTGTGGATGGCAAAAGAGGCTGGAAGGGCCAAACGAAAAGACACTGGATTGATAATCTCAGAAATCTTATAAGGACCAATAAACCGAGGCTTGAACTTAGGGGAAGAAACCTTCATAGGAACATGACGAGAAGATAACCAGACTAAAACCTCCACCCGAAGCCGAGGACCAACACACCGACGGCGGTTAGCAAAGCGTTGAGCCTTTTCCTGAGACAACGTCAAATTGTCTACCACATGAGTCCAAATCTGCTGTAACCTGTCCATCACAGAATCCACACCAGGACAATCAGAAGGCTCAACCTGCCCCGAAGAAAAACGAGGATGGAAACCAAAATTACAAAAGAAAGGCGAAACCAAAGTAGCCGAACTGGCCCGATTATTAAGGGCAAACTCGGCCAACGGCAAGAAAGCCACCCAATCATCCTGATCAGCAGACACAAAGCATCTCAAATAGGTTTCCAAGGTTTGATTAGTTCGCTCAGTTTGGCCATTTGTCTGAGGATGGAACGCCGAAGAAAAAGACAAATTAATGCCCATCCTAGCACAAAAGGCCCGCCAAAACCTAGAAACAAACTGGGAACCTCTGTCAGACACAATATTCTCCGGAATGCCATGCAAACGAACCACATGCTGAAAAAACAATGGAACCAAATCAGAGGAGGAAGGCAATTTAGGCAAAGGTACCAAATGGACCATTTTAGAGAACCGGTCACAAACCACCCAGATAACAGACATCTTCTGGGACACAGGAAGATCCGAAATAAAATCCATGGAAATATGCGTCCAAGGCCTCTCAGGGACAGGCAAAGGTGAAAGCAACCCACTAGCGCGGGAACAGCAGGGCTTAGCCCGGGCACAAGTCCCACAGGACTGCACAAAAGAACGCACATCCCGCGACAAGGAAGGCCACCAAAAGGACCTAGCAACCAAATCTCTGGTACCAAAAATCCCAGGATGACCGGCCAACACCGAACAATGAACCTCAGAAATTACCTTACTTGTCCATCTATCAGGAACAAACAACTTCCCCATTGGACAGCGGTCAGGTTTATCAGCCTGAAATTCCTGAAGCACCCGCCGTAAATCAGGGGAGATGGCAGAAAGAATCACCCCTTCCTTAAGAATGCCAACCGGCTCAAGGACTCCAGGAGAATCAGGCAAAAAACTCCTAGAGAGGGCATCCGCCTTAACATTCTTAGATCCCAGAAGATACGAGACCACAAAATCGAAACGGGAGAAAAACAGGGACCATCGAGCCTGTCTAGGGTTCAGCCGCTTGGCCGACTCGAGGTAAATCAGATTCTTATGATCCATCAAGACCACAACGCGGTGCTTGGCTCCCTCAAGCCAATGTTACCACTCCTCAAATGCCCACTTCATAGCCAACAGTTCCCGATTGCCGACATCATAATTGCGTTCTGCAGGCGAAAACTTTCGGGAAAAGAAGGCACACGGTTTCATCAAGGAACCATCAGAATTCCTCTGTGACAAAACGGCCCCTGCCCCAATCTCAGAAGTGTCAACCTCAACCTGAAAAGGAAGAGAAACATCCGGCTGACGCAACACAGGGTCAGAAGTAAATCGGTGTTTAAGCTCCTGAAAGGCCTCAACAGCCGCAGAGGACCAATTTGTCACATCAGCGCCTTTCTTTGTCAAATCGGTCAGGGGCTTAACCACACTGGAAAAGTTGGCAATGAAACTGCGATAAAAATTAGCAAAGCCCAAAAATTTCTGAAGGCTCTTCAGAGATGTGGATTGAATCCAGACATGAATGGCTTGGACCTTAACAGGATCCATTTCTATAGACGAGGGAGAAAAAATAAAACCCAAAAAAGAGACCTTCTGAACTCCAAATAGGCACTTAGACCCCTTCACAAATAAAGCATTATCACGAAGGATCTGGAATACCATCCTGACCTGCTTCACATGAGACTCCCAATCATCGGAAAAAATCAAAATATCATCCAAATACACAATCAAGAATTTATCAAGATAATTGCGGAAAATATGCATGAAGGACTGAAATACAGAAGGAGCATTAGAAAGCCCAAAAGGCATCACAAGGTATTCAAAATGGCCTTCGGGCGTATTAAATGCAGTTTTCCATTCGTCACCCTGTTTAATACGAACAAGATTATATGACCCTCGAAGGTCAATCTTAGTAAACCAACTAGCCCCCTTAATCCTAGCAAACAAATCGGAAAGCAAAGGCAAAGGGTATTGAAATTTGACCGTGATCTTATTCAAGAGGCGATAATCAATACAGGGTCTCAAGGAGCCATCCTTCTTGGCAACAAAAAAAAATCCCGCTCCCAATGGTGAAGAAGATGGCCGAATATGCCCTTTCTCCAAAGACTCCTTAATATAACTCCGCATGGCGGTATGTTCAGGCACAGACAGGTTGAAAAGTCGGCCCTTAGGAAACTTACAACCTGGAATCAAGTCAATAGCACAATCACAGTCCCTATGCGGTGGAAGGGAACTGGACTTGGGCTCATCGAACACATCCTGAAAATCAGACAAAAACTCTGGAATTTCAGAAGAGGGGGAAGAGGAGATTGACATCAAAGGAACATCACCATGAACTCCCTGACAACCCCAACTAGTCACAGACATAGACTTCCAATCCAACACCGGATTATGTACCTGCAACTATGGAAAACCCAGCACAATAGCATCATGCAAATTATGCAACACCAGAAAGCGACAATCCTCCCGATGGGCTGGCGCCATGCACATAGTCACCTGTGTCCAAAACTGGGGTTTATTTTTAGCCAAAGGTGTAGCATCAATGCCCCTTAAAGGAATAGGGTTCTCCAAAGACTGCAAGGGAAAACCACAACGTCATATAATCTTGTTCGTATTAAGCAGGGTGATGAATGGAAAACTGCGTTTAATACGCCCGAGGGCCATTTTGAATACCTTGTGATGCCTTTCGGGCTCTCCAGTGCTCCATCTGTTTTTCAGTCCTTCATGCATGATATCTTCCGGAATTATCTTGATAAATTCATGATTGTATATTTGGATGACATTTTGATTTTTTCTGATGATTGGGAGTCTCATGTGAAACAGGTCAGGATGGTATTTCAGATCCTTCGTGATAATGCTTTATTTGTGAAGGGGTCTAAGTGTCTCTTTGGAGTGCAGAAGGTTTCTTTTTTGGGCTTTATTTTTTCTCCCTCATCTATAGAGATGGATCCGGTTAAGGTTCAGGCCATTCATGATTGGATTCAGCCCACGTCCGTGAAGAGTCTTCAGAAATTTTTGGGCTTTGCTAATTTTTATCGCCGTTTCATTGCTAAATTCTCCAGTGTGGTTAAACCCCTGACCGATTTGACGAAAAAGGGCGCTGATGTGACGAATTGGTCCTCTGCGGCTGTCTCTGCCTTTCAGGAGCTTAAACGCCAATTTACTTCTGCCCCGGTGTTGCGTCACCCAGATGTTTCTCTTCCATTTCAGGTTGAGGTTGACGCTTCTGAGATTGGGGCAGGGGCCGTTTTATCTCAGAGGAATTCTGATGGTTCCTTGATGAAACCATGTGCCTTCTTTTCCCGTAAGTTTTCGCCTGCTGAACGTAATTATGATGTCGGCAATCGGGAATTGTTGGCTATGAAGTGGGCATTCGAGGAATGGCGACATTGGCTTGAGGGAGCCAAGCACCGTATTGTGGTCTTGACCGATCATAAAAATCTGATTTACCTCGAGTCTGCCAAGCGGCTGAATCCTAGACAGGCTCGATGGTCTTTGTTTTTCTCCCGTTTTGATTTCGTGGTCTCGTATCTTCCGGGTTCTAAGAATATTAAGGCTGATGCCCTCTCTAGGAGCTTTTTGCCTGATTCTCCGGAGGTCCTTGAACCGGTTGACATTCTAAAGGAAGGGGTGGTCCTTTCTGCCATCTCCCCTGATTTGCGACGGGTTCTTCAGGAATTTCAGGCTGACAAACCTGACCGCTGTCCAGTGGGGAAACTGTTCGTTCCTGATAAATGGACTAGTAGAGTGATTTCGGAGGTTTATTGTTCTGTGTTGGCTGGTCATCCTGGTATTTTTGGTACCAGAGATTTGGTTGGTAGGTCTTTTTGGTGGCCTTCTTTGTCGCGGGATGTGCATTCTTTTGTGCAGTCCTGTGGGACTTGTGCGCGGGCTAAGCCTTGTTGTTCCCGCGCTAGTGGGTTGCTTTTGCCTTTGCCGGTCCCTGAGAGGCCTTGGACGCATATTTCTATGGATTTTTTCAGACCTTCCGGTTTCCCAGAGGATGTCGGTTATCTGGGTGGTTTGTGACCGGTTTTCTAAGATGGTTCATTTGGTGCCTTTGCCTAAGTTGCCTTCCTCTTCTGATTTGGTTCCATTGTTTTTTCAGCATGTGGTTCGTTTGCATGGTATTCCGGAGAATATTGTGTCCGACAGAGGTTCCCAGTTTGTCTCTAGGTTTTGGCGAGCCTTTTGTGCTAGGCTGGGCATTGATTTGTCTTTTTCTTCCGCATTTCATCTTCAGACAAATGGCCAAACCGAGCGAACTAATCAGACTTTGGAAACTTATTTGAGATGCTTCGTGTCTGCTGATCAGGATGATTGGGTGGCTTTCTTGCCATTGGCCGAGTTTGCCCTTAATAATCGGGCTAGTTCGGCTACCTTGGTTTCGCCCTTCTTTTGTAATTTTGGTTTTCATCTTCGTTTTTCTTCAGGGCAGGTTTAGCCTTCTGATTGTCCTGGTGTGGATTCTGAGGTTGACAGGTTGCAGCAAATTTGGGCTCATCTGTTGGACAATTTGGTGTTGTCTCAGGAGGAGCAACGTTTTGCTAACGTTTTGCTAATCGTCGTTGGTGTGTTGGTTCCCGGCTTCGAGTTGGGGATTTGGTCTGGTTGTCTTCCCTTCATGTTCCTATGAAGGTTTCTTCCCCTAAGTTTAAGCCTCGGTTTATTGGTCCTTATAGGATTTCTGAGATTATCAATCCGGTGTCTTTTCGTTTGGCCCTTCCGGCATCTTTTGCCATCCATAATGTTTTCCATAGATCTTTATTGCGGAAATATGTGGTGCCCGTCCTTCCCTCTGTTGATCCTCCGGCTCCTGTGTTGGTTGATGGGGAGTTGGAGTATGTGGTTGAGAAGATTTTGGATTCTCGTTTTTCGAGACGGAAGCTTCAGTACCTTGTCAAATGGAAGGGTTACGGTCAGGAGGATAATTCTTGGGTTTTTGCCTCTGATGTCCATGCTGCTGATTTGGTTCTGGCCTTTCATCTGGCTCGTCCTGATCGGCCTGGGGGCTCTGGTGAGGGTTCGGTGACCCATCTTCAAGGGGGGGTACTGTTGTGAATTCTGCTCTTGGGCTCCCTCCGGTGGTTGTTAGTGGTAGTGCAGTGGTCTCTGGATTGTAAGCCAGGGCAGGTGTTTCTGCTTATTGCAGCTCTATTAGGTATTTAGGTGTGTAGGATCCTTCAATCCCTGCCAGTTGTCCATTGTATCTTGGAGGGATTGCATCTCTGTCTGGCTCCTCTTGCCCTGCTGTCATTTCAGCTAAGATAAGTGTCTGGTTTTTTGTTCTCTGTTGCACGCATGCAGTGTGCTTTTATGTGCAGTGCAATCTATTGTGTTTTTGTCCATCTTAGACTTTGTTTGGATTTTTATGTCTTGCTGGATTCTCTGGGGATGCAGATATACATTCTATGTCTTTAGTTAGATGTAGAATATAGTATACTCTGCTGTGGATTTTTCTAGTTTTATACTGACCGCTTAGAACTCTGTCCTATCCTTTTCTATCTAGCTAGAAGTGCCTCTTTTGCTAAATTCTGTCTTTCTGCCTGTGTACGTATTCCCTCTTAAACTCACAGTCAATATTTGTGGGGGGCTGCCTATCCTTTGGGGATCTGCTCTGAGGCAAGATAGTATTTCCCATTTCCATCTTTAGGGGTATTTGGTCCTCCGGCTGTGTCGAGGTGTCTAGGCCATGTTGGGAACATCCCACGGCTACTTCTAGTTGCGGTGTTGGTATTAGGATTGCGGTCAGTACAGGTACCACCTACTCCAGAGATAGTCTCATGCGGCTCCAGGGTCACCGGATCATAACAGGAAATGGTGGAGGCCCCGGAATCTTCACCTTCAGAAGAATAGGCAAGCTAGGATGCCGCCTAATGTTAGGGACAGGGAAGGAGCCCCTGATACTGGGTTACCCGACAGCTGAGTCGTGACATTATCTCTGACCATAACCATTTTTTGATCCATTATGGATCCTATTACTGCTCTGACAGAGCAACTGCAGCATCTCAGTCTGGAGGTCACTGATCTACGCACTGTTCTTTTGCAGCACCCTAATACATCTGGTGTACGAATCATGTCTCCGAGTGAAACCGTAGTGAAACCCAAGATCGATTTGCCTGACATGTTCTCTGGGAGGTGTTACAAGTTTGTGGTTTTCAGAGAGGCCTGTAAATTGTACTTTAGATTAAGTCCTGTTTCCTCAGGTACAGATAAGCAAGGGCGTTTTCTCTCCTGTCTGACTCCCAGTCGCTTCAGATGGTGGAGGAATCTTTTCTGACACTGGGCCTTTGGACGAGGACCCTGTCCGCATCTCCTTGGCAGAGTCCACACTGCGCCAACTTCAGCAAGGAGACCGGCCGACGGAGGAGTATTGCTCTGATATTCGTAGCTGGGCCACAGGCTCTAGGTCGAATGACCTTGTACTCCATAGCCAGTTCTATGAGGGGCTTATAGTAAGGGTGAAGGATGCCTTAGCCCTGTATGAGACTCCTGTCTCTATTGAGGTGGCCTATTCTCTGGCAATCTGGGTTGATGACGGTCTTCGCCAGAGACATAGGGTGACATTCCATTCAAGGGAGATTGACACTGAGTCATCTGAGTAACCCATGCAGCTGGGTGTGGCAACTCATTCTGGAAAACTGTCTTGTTTGGTGCAAAGGGGAGCATGTTTTTACTGTGCTGAAAAGGGCCATTTTGTGTGTATGTGTCCTTCCCGACCTCGCAGTATACAGCCGCCGGAAAACTAAGAGGCCCTGGTTACGGCAGGTTAGTAACTCGGGCGTACTCATCAACTGCGTGGGTAGGACACAATTTTTTCTGCCTGCTTAAATTCACCTTGGTGAAATTAAGGTACATATGCCTGCATTTCTGGACAGTGGGATGGGGTTTAACTTGATCGATGCTAGGTTCGTCCAGGTCCAAGGCCTCAATCCACTTACTCTGTCCAGATCCATACCCATAATTGCTATTGACTCCGCCCCTTTGAGACAGGGGTATTTTACTCAAGTCATCCGAGGTTTACATCATCAGGTAGAGACCATACACTCTGAGGTAATAGACTGTTATGTGCTAGAGGATCTGTCCTCACCTCTGATTCTTAGACTTCTATGGTTCACTCTGCACAATCCTTTGGTAGATTAGCAGACTTAGGAACTAGTAAAGTGGAATGAGTATTGCGGGACACTGCTTGAGTACCCAGCTTGCTAGGGTGGATATCCAGTCTATGTCAAAATACTTGTCTGACTTTGGGGATGTGTTTGGAGCAGGGATGCTAAGAACTTCCTCCCCATCGTCCTTATGATGGCGCCGTGAATCTTGTTCCTGGGGCCAAGCTGCCTAAGAGCAGACTATAATATCTTTGTTCCTGAGTGGCAAGCCATGAAGAACTATATTGCGGAAAGTTTGGCAAAGGGTTAAATTAGACCATCCTCATGCCCTATTGCCATGGGATTCTTTTTTGTAAAGAAAAAAGATGGAGGGTTACGCCCATGCCTAGATTTTCGCAAACTCAATACGATCACTGTCCGTGTTCCGTATCCGCGCCCTCTCATCTCAGACCTCTTTAATGAGATTGTAGAAGCTAAATGGTTTTCAAAACTAGACCTCAGGGGGCATATAATCTCATTCACATTAAAGAGGGGGATGAGTGGAAAACAGCATTCAATGCGCCTGAGGGACACTATGGGAACTTGGTGATGCCATTTGAGTTGACAAACACGCCCGCCATCTTTCAGCACTTGGTAAATTCTTCTTTAAATCTTTAGTCACCTGGCAGGCTGTTTTGTGGTTATCTATCTAGATAACATATTAATTTATTCACCTGACCTTGAGTCATATTAGGTACATATCAGGCAGGTCTTACTTATTGTTTTGTTAAGGTTGAAGGAATTGTGATGAATAAATAAATGCTAACACGAAAATTGAATAAACAAAAATGAATTTACTTAATAAAAGATAATAAATACAAACAGTTACTCAAAATAGCACATAATGAATAAAGTCATACATTACATTGGAATGGTAGGAGTCAGTCAGCCTGGTCTCTCTCTCTCTCTGTCATTTCTCTTCCATCTGTCTGTCTCTTCCCTCTGTCTCAGGCATACCTTCATTTATATGATAAAACTGACCATTCAACGTCATCTGAAGGCTTTGATCTAAACCATGGTATGCCAGTGTGAAACCCCCCTTAAATCATAGATAACTCTTCACCACCTGGTATTCCTGGGGGCTTTAACGACCTCCAATCAACATATATGTAGCATAGTCCGCCCCCTCACAAAAACTCCTCCCACCACGTCATAGGATACAAACTTAAAAACAGTGAATTAAAAACACAATTAAAAACAAAACATCTATTGCACCATACATTTGAAAGTTGACACAGTCACCAAAACAAGGAAATTATTTACATTTGCATCTCCTAATACCATTTGCAAAACTGACGCATGAATTAAGATCCTCTTCCCACATCTCTAGAATGCACGATCCCTTAAACCGATATGTGAATTATAAATCCGTGTTCGGTCAAAAAAATACTGCCATATCCAGTTTGTCATTCAATCCCATCAGACTCATAGCATTAGTGCGCATAATCCATTTCGCCTCATGTCTAAGAAGGAGATTGTTCCAGTCCCCACCCCACACAGGTGAGTAGACCCTCTCAATCCCCGCGAATGACAAAATATTGGGGTTTCCCCCATGTATTTCTTTTACATAAGTGATTAGCCTAGGAACTCCTTTACCCAAACTAATTGACTTATAATGTTCCCGGAATCACGCATACATCGGATGTATTGTTTTTCCAACATAATAGTACCTGCACGGGCAGAAAAACACATAAACTACATGGTCTGTCTTGCAAGTGATAAAATCTGTGACCAGATGTTCTATGGCCCCTATCTGTAACACCCGACTGGTGTCATGATGTTTACAAAAGGGGCAATGCCCGCATTTATAATTACCCTTGGGAACCCCCATACTTTTAGCCAGTTTTTATCTTGTTTTTCTATGCGGTTTCTCACCAACTTATCCTTCAGTCTAGTGCTACGTCTATTTGATATTACAGGACCCCTAGCTATTACTTCCACTATATCTTTATCCCTTTCTAAAATATGCCAATTCCTTCTTAAGGTACCGTCACGCTCAGCGACGCTGCAGCGATATAGACAACGAGCCAATTGCTGCAGCGTCGCTGTTTAGGTCGCTGGGGAGCTGTCACACAGACAGCTCTCTCCAGCGACCAACGATCAGGGGAACGACTTCGGCATCGTTGAAACTGTCTTCAATGATGCCGAAGTCCCCCTGCAGCACCCGGGTAACCAGGGTAAATATCGGGTTACTAAGCGCAGGGCCGCGCTTAGTAACCCGATATTTACCCTGGTTACCATTGTAAAAGTAAAAAAAAAAACACTACATACTCACCTTCTGATGTCTGTCACGTCCCCCGACGTCCACAGGGTTACGCGCTGCTGCTCAGAGCTTCCTGCACTGAATGTGTCAGCGCCGGTAGTAGCAGAGCACATCGGTGACGTCACCGCTGTGCTCTGCTTTACGTCCGGCACTGACACAGTCAGTGCAGAAAGCTCTGAGCAGCAGCGCGTAACCCTGTGGAAGCCGGGGGATGTGACAGACATCAGAAGGTGAGTATGTAGTGGTTTTTTTTTACTTTTACAATGGTAACCAGGGTAAATATCGGGATACTAAGCGCGGCCCTGCGCTTAGTAACCCAATATTTACCCTGGTTAGAAGTGAACACATCGCTGTATCAGCGTCACACACGCCGATACAGCGATGACAGCGGGTGATCAAGCGACGAAATAAAGTTTTGGACTTCTAGCTCCGACCAGCGATATCACAGCGGGATCCAGATCGCTGCTGCATGTCAAACACAACGAGATTGCTATCCAGGACGCTGCAACGTCACGGATCGTCGTCGTTCTCGCTGCAAAGTCGCTTAGTGTGAAGGTACCTTTATGGACGAGTGTATCTGTTGATCCATAGTGCCGTACTGAAAACAGAAAGTAAACCTCCCTTTATCTTCCTTTCTATTCCTAATCAAAGCTCTATTTTCTGAGACCCCTGCATTCTTCACTGTGTCATCCCTTACCTTCTCAAATGCTGTTCGTAAAAGTTCCTCTGGATACCCCCCTGTGTCTGAACCTATTGTGCAGTTCTGCCGATTGTCTCAAAAAACCTTCCTCTGTGTTTACTCTTCTGACCCTTAAAAACTGGCTATAGGTTAAAGAACTCTTTGTGTGACCAGGTTAAAAGCTATCATAATGCATCATCACTAGTGTTGAGCGATACCGTCCGATACTTGAAAGTATCGGTATCGGATAGTATCGGCCGATACCCGAAAAGTATCGGATATCGCCGATACCGATACCCGATACCAATACAAGTCAATGGGACACCAAGTATCGGAAGGTATCCTGATGGTTCCCAGGGTCTGAAGGAGAGGAAACTCTCCTTCAGGCCCTGGGATCCATATTAATGTGTAAAATAAAGAATTAAAATAAAAAATATTGATATACTCACCCGTCCGGAGGCCCCTGCACCTTACCGCTGTTAACCGGCAGCCTGCTTTGCTTAAAATGAGCGCGTTCAGGACCTTCCATGACGTCACAGCTTCTGATTGGTCGCGTGCCGCTCATGTGACCGCCACGCGACCAATCACAAGCCGCGACGTCATTCTCAGGTCCTAAATTCCTAGAATGAGGATGAGGAATGACACCCAACTGGACATACTTTTTCAAATATGACCTTAACTCATTTTCATATTTCTGTCCCGGGTCTCCTTGCAGCGGTTTATATGCTTCAACATCCGACAACTGTCTCAAAGCTTCCAATATGTACAAGGATCTGGGGAGCAGTACCACTCTGCCCCCCTTGTCCGCCGGTCTGACCACAGTGACCACCTGGGTCCAATGGGATTGAATGACAAACTGGATATGGCGGTATTTTTGTGACCGAACGTGGATTTATAATTCACATATGGGTTTAAGGGATCATGCATTCTAGAGATGTGGGAAGTGGATCTTAATTCATGCGTCAGTTTTGCAAATGGTATTAGGAGATGCAAATGTAAATAATTATTTCCCTGTTTTGGTGACCATGTCAACTTTCAAATGTATTGTGCAATAGACGTTTTGTTTTTAATTGTGTTTTTAATTCACTGTTTTTAAGTTTGTATCCTATGACGTGGTGGGAGGAGTTTTTGTGAGGAGGAGGAGTATGCTGTGTCTGGGGTATATTGCCTCTCCCTACATGTCCTTACACATCTTGACCCGTGGAAGCGCGGATAGAGCGCGAAACGGCCGTTGTCAACTACTGCTCATACGAGCTCCTTTCCTCACTCTCCCGGCCATGAATTTTTGATGGAAATTCAATAAAGCAAGAGAACATTACAGATCGGTGAGTGCCTCCTTTTCTTCTTTTTGATGCAAGTGAATTACCTGTGGTTTTCTGGCAGAGCAAACGGAATCTTTGAAGTACAGCGTAACCGTTCTTATTGATGAGTACACCTATGGGACATACAGGCTGAGGGTCTTGCGTGGGGCAGTGCTGTCCACTTTTCTTTTCACTCAAGCAACATATGTAGGCCTGGGAAAAATCCAATCCTTTATCTCTCTTCTTTGATCAAAAGACTCCTTCCTTTACCAGATAAGTGTAAATAACTAATCATTAACTGACAACAAATGAACCAGTCATTTAGCTGGTTCATTTAACCCCTTCACCCCCAAGGGTGGTTTGCACGTTAATGACCGGGCCAATTTTTACAATTCTGACCACCGTCCCTTTATGAGGTTATAACTCTGGAACGCTTCAACGGATCTTCTGACATTGTTTTCTCGTAACATATTTATACTTCATGATAGTGGTAATATTTCTTCGATATAACTTGCGTTTATTTGTGGAAAAAACGGAAATTTGGTGAAAATTTCGCAATTTTCCAACTTTGAATTTTTATGCCCTTAAATCACAGAGATATGTCACACAAAATACTTAATAGGTAACATTTCCCACATGTCTACTTTACATCAGCACAATTTTGGAACCAACATTTTTTTGTTAGGGAGTTATAAGGGTTAAAAGTTGACCAGCAATTTCTCATTTTTACACCATTTTTTTTTTAGGGACCACATCTCATTTGAAGTCATTTTGAGGGGTCTATATGATAGAAAATACCCAAGTGTGACACCATTCTAAAAACTTCACCCCTCAAGGTGCTCAAAACTACATTCAAGAAATTTTTTAACCCTTCAGGTGTTTCACAGAAATTTTTGGAATGTTTAAATAAAAATTAACATTTAAAATTTTTTTACACAATATTTATTTCAGCTCCGATTTGTTTTATTTTACCAAAGGTAACAGGAGAAAACGGACCCCAAAAGCTGTTGTACAATTTGTCCTGAGTACACTGATACCCCATATGTGGGGGGTAAACGACTGTTTGGGCGCATGGCAGAGCTCGGAAGGGAAGGAGCGCCATTTGACTTTTCAATGCAAAATTGACTGGAATTAAGATGGGACGCCATGTCGCGTTCGGAGAGCCCCTGATGTGCCTAAACATTAAACCCCCCCACAAGTGACACCATTTTGGAAAGTAGACCCCCTAAGGAACTTATCTAGATGTGTTTTGAGAGCTTTGATCCCCCAAGTGTTTCACTACAGTTTATAACGCAGAGCCGTGAAAATAAAAAATATTTTTTTTTCCACAAAAATTATTT